>NC_064433.1:65753758-66377667 GCF_023343835.1 Lagopus muta
AGCTCCCACCCACAGAACTCCTGCTTTTCTTCCTCACACCCTACTTGATGCTCACTTCCCATCACCACTGTAGGTCTTCAGGCATCTTCCATATAATTAACAGAAAATTAACTCAGCCACAAGCAAGTGCTGTTCGCTAGGTGCTGAGCTCTCACCAGCCACATCTGCAGCAGAAGCACCTGCAAGCACCAAGGCCTCTTCCAGCTGACACAAGCAGGTGAAATCAGAGCCTCAAACAAGTTTGTGCTGATCAGTTTAAACAAGTTCAGTGTCCCCTAAAGATTTCCCAATGTAACAACTGAAGTATAATTTCCTTCTTATATCCCATTCAATCCTAGCTAAGAGTTAGGCCACATAGTCAAAAGCAACCAAACTTAGAATAGTTGGACGATCTACATGGGAATACCAGCCTTGTGCACATCCTTGTGCATACTAAATCCCAAGCAAAAGGTGTTTACTTACAGCACTTCAATCTACACCACCTCTTCTTCCTATTTACTAGACCCAGCACTTCAATTTGAGCTGATTAATGGATTTCAGGCATTATCTACAACTCAGGGCAACAATGAGCACTTTTTTTTTTCCTTTTTATATAATCAAGATCAAACATAAGTAGCATAAACACACTAATAAATCAAGTGAGCAAATTATATCTGCAAAGAAAATATGCATAAGGAAGGGCAATTCAGCTTCAGTGACTCGGTACAAACAAACCCCTGGGGCAAAGAATAATTACAGCATACTCTCTACAAATGAATAGAATAACCATATCAAGCCAAAATTCAGATGTATGGCAGCTCCAACATGCTTCCAAGCACAAAGCGAAAAGTCACGTAGAACCATTTTGCAGATGAGACAAATCAAGAAGAGCAGGAGCATTTGCTCATCATCTCTCCTAGAAAAAATGAAAGTATAGACTACCTCACAAAGAGAAGCCTCAACCAAGATATACCATTACAAAGAGAAACAACTAGCAGGAATTGCCCAGGCAGTTTGTAGGATAACACTATGCCTGCTAGGAATTACACCTGACATGAAATGGTTGTATCAATCCCCATTACACTGGTGTAATACCAGAAACGGGAGGTGATTTCAGAAGTTTCAACTGAAAAGTTTCTTTTCCTCAAACTGTTGCATATTGTCAAAAATCATTATGCAAGAGTTAGCTCCTTCTCACTCAATTGAAACCACAGTGAGTAAGTTCAATTATACTGAGCTTTTTCTGCTCATGCACACACTACGAACACTCCTGCATCTCTTCTCTTGGCTTGAGACTGTAAAAGCTTTAGCACTGCAGTAATATTTGTGTCCTCAGTGTGTACACTGTGAGGGGCTTCTCATAGATGAGGCCGTTACAATTAACACAGATGATCCTGCGTGATGACTTCCTCAGTTTAAGTACCACAAGTAGTTCACAAGGCATTAGAGATCACCTGCAGAATCTTTCCAAATTAATTTTTTTAATTTAATTTTAAATTCCATACATACAAGTGAACAAAAAAAAAGAGAAAAAAGAGAGAGAGAGAGGAAAAATAGAAGCAGCAGGCACTCAAAGATCAGCCTAGGATTTTTTCAGTTGCCTATGAAAGCCATATCAGCAACATCTCCTGTAAAATTTTTATCTCCTGTAAAATTTTGGTCAGTGTTCCAGCTTCCTCTCACTGTATGGTTGAGAACCGCAGAAGGTTTAGAGCCTCAAACCAAGTCCATACTACATTGTTTTAATAAAAAAAAAAAAATCCCATTGCATTCAGCAGGACTGAGTTTTGTCCCTGAGAGCCTGTTTTTGATCTGCAACAAGTTTCCAAGGTTTATCTCTATCTTACTTTCAGATTCCATGTACAATTTTACCTTCTCATTCCATTTATAGACATAGGCTTTCTATTAAAAAAAGTAATGAAAAGGAATTGCCACCTATGCTGCTACGATTTTTTTGCATACCTACTGCAGCCTTCTGGACCATGCTAATCTCTGACAAGACTGAGACACAGACCTAACTAAAATAGTCTAGAACAGCCAACACCATCCTTAAAATATTTTCACATTTTTTTAATTCTATTTTTACTGGCTAGGGCAAGATTTAATCTTTCAATCATAAGGTTGTGCCTTTGATTTTATTTTAAAATGTGTTAGAAACTCTTTAAATACATGTTTTACTATGTGTATCTTCTGGAGTGGGTTAGATAACTTCAAACCCATATAAAATTACAAGCCACGAGTTAGTCTTCAGAAATGCCACGTAACTTGCCTTTTGCAGAGGAGGATCTTATGCTGAAATCCTGGTCTTAGTCATGCCATTGCACAATACCCGTGTGTTTAATGCAGTCGCTTGCTTCTACATTGCAATTTCTTTTTTGAGTCTTGCATGCTCAGATCACTAGAATGGCTGCCCCATCCCTATCTCAAGCTATCTAAGTCACAAGAGCTGGGAAAATGAGTGACTGGCCATCATTCCCACCACTCAGTGAAATGACTCTGTTGAGGTTTGGTTCCCTTTCTCCCAGATCGCAAAGTAAGGAATAGTGTTATAATGGCATACCACATCATCTCGGTCCTTGGATTGAAGATTCCACTTTGAGAAGAAATTGGAAGAAATTCAACTTAACCAAGAGCTATAAGAGAAAATAGTAACATTCTACTCTTTGCTCTGCACTTGACTCAGATGGCAAGTCAAAGCTCAGACTTCGGATATGCAAAGGTTTTGATCTGCAGCTATGGATGAGATTTGTTATTCTGAGTTGTATATACTAAGATACCTCTAAATAACATAATTTTGAGAAAGCTGTCCTTAACTAACTTTGGATTCAGTCCCTCCTCTAAGTTGAGCACATAATGCCAATCTCCATCAGAGGAAGATGAAGAAAGATTTAATCATTAATAAATTGCTTTGAGGTCTCAAAAAAAAAGTACTATTTAAATATTAAAATATCAGTATGAATTCCTTCTGACCTATTAGAAGTTAGAATGTGATTTTCTCTAGATGTGCAGAATTGTCTAGAAATTATCTTTGATCAAATCTATGGGACATTAGTTGCATCTTTACAGGTAATGTGGTGGTCAGCAACTCTAGGATTTTCATTGGAGATTTGCTAAGGTTGAATTAATTGATAACTACACACACATTAGCAAAACTTATACATTCCTAAAATCTGACAAGTATTACCTCTAGCTTAACACTTTCACTGGGGCATACAATCAAAAACATCGGCCCAGAGCATGTTGGATCCTAATAACAAAGCTATTTGCAACAATACTGATTATTGAAACAGAATTAAACTGATAATTGTTGTACCAGAAAGGTCACATACATGTTGTATGTATTTTTCTCCAGTACACGTCTTTTCTGCAGATATTTCCCATTTATAGAAAAGTATGGACAAAAGGTCCTTTTGCCAGCAGAGATGTTTTTTGCTGCACCAAAACAGTACAGAGCTGGTTGTAACTTGCCACCTTTTTAAAATACAAGCTGTGTCTCACAAACTTATTTTTTCTGGCAAGAAATAATATATATTGGACACATTCTTACAAATAAATTGTTCAGAGTTTAATTAAACAACTAAAATTCTATGGACACTGCATTTTTTCCTCCTGGCTTTTTCATTTTCTCTTTGTGACTAAAACAAACAAACAAAACACCCCAAAAAGGAATACTCAATGAAATTAAGACTTTTTAAAGTATATTCACAAAGTTCTTTCTGAAGTGATCAGAATGTTTTATTTAATGGTTTCTCAGAAATCGTCATTAATACATATTATTCCTTTACCAGAAAGTTCTAAGATTGCCACAATGTCAGCTGGATGACGCCTCAATAGCACAGCTTTTGCCAGATATTCTTGCAGGAAGCATTCAAACATAGGATTTTCTGTTCTTCTTGTTAAGAGTAAGAACTTCACTGTGGAGGAGTAAGATACTTCTAGAGAACACATTAGCCCTTAAAATACAGCCAGTTTCTCCAGTTATTTGAAGCAAATGAAAAGCTGATGTTAATGTTTCTATGCTTCAAAAATGTAAAGTGAAGCCAAGTATTACCCTGGCAATATTTATTAGTTAAAAAAACAAGAAAATAACTTTTTTTCATTTGTTTCCATTAATTTTTTATTTTTATTTTTTTTTCCCCCCCATGTTAACGTTATTGTAGGAAGCAATAGTGGTGGACATAAACTCCTCAGAGCACCATACAAAAAATGTGGAATGCTGGCTTATGCAGAACTTTCCTTGTGGTAGTCCAACAACATGGACATATTGGGCATGGGTTTCAGAAGCACACATGCAAACACCGTCTTATTTCACACCAGCTTATTTCACCATCTCTGGAAATTTCCAGAAGGTATTCACAGACTGGTGCACAGTCATCTTCATTAGGAAACTGGAATGTGTTCGTTTTTATTTGAATACTGATTCTGGAATTCTGACCTGCAGGCTTCTCTTCTTTTCTAGTTCAGATAATTCGACAAAGCATGATTACCTTAAGAAGGATCTCTGAATGGTTTAAAACAACTTCTGCAAAAACAACCCCACCAGTATAAGCTTCTTCACTGCTCTGAAAATATACATAATAAATGCAACATTTTTTTTCTGAAATATACATTTTGAAACTGTGAAAAGTCAACACTCTCAGAAATGAATGGTGACTTCTGTGCACTGCTTTGAAGTGCCTAAATGGATACACCTGCAAATACTTGACTTCAGGAGCAAGGATGTGTTTAATCATCAGTCCCTACTGAAAATCTTGGACTGGGTTTCTGTTAAGAGTAACCAATGTCAGTCTTTGCGCAATAGTAGCTGTGCACTGGATTCTGCCAGAGAAAAGATTCTCTTGGTCTCCTATGCTGGTGGGGACCCCATCGTTTCACTGCTGTTGGAACATATCTTCAGTTACTTCCATTTATAATTAAAGTTGACATATCTTACATGAACCATTCACTTTTCATTCAACATGAGCAGCGTGCAAAAAAAATGGATGAGAGGTTCACAGGAAGGAAGCAGTTAAAAGATAAAAATGTGAAATGTTATGCAGCAAGCTGTGTACAATTAACTAGAACTCAAATATACACCTTGTTCCAATCCAAGCCATTTATCAGATAAAAATAGTCTGCTAGAAGAATGTCATGATTAATGAGGTGAGACTCCAGCTAATTACTGTTTCCTCCAGAAGTAATTAGGTTGGCATTGCTAATCAAGATGAATGAACACTCTGACCCGCTTTTTTAAATGTAAAACTATGAGCTGCAGCAGCAATAACATCATTTAATTCAGGCAATGTAGTCTTTATTAGGCTTGTAGTTTGATTAAATTCTTTTGTTACACCAGGCTTTCCACACATGAACAGATGAATGCTGTGATGTTCAAAGAGTTTGTCACCCTTAATTAAAGATTGAAAAGGCTTGTTCAATTCACAGGGCAATACACAGGACAGCTCTAAATTGATAGCTTTTAAGTGGGGGATAACCGAGGGAGTCATAGGGCCTGCCCAACTGCAAGAGGATCCCTCCTCCTTCCTCAATTTGCCATCACAGAAGCTGGAAAATTAATATCAGATATTTTTGTATTGATTCCATTAGGCAGCACTCATTTCAACAGAGCACCTTTTCACATACAGCTTCACTTGGAAAAAGAGAATCCATTATAAACTAAAAGAAAGAGCTGTAAGAAACATGTCCAAAATAGAAGCTAATTTATCACACTGTTTCTGAATGCAACCATTTTGCACAGTTAACGAGCCCCAGAATAGCCTTGTCCCCACCCTTCCAACAGTTTACTTTATGACAATGTATGACAACTTCATACTTGAGGGATGGGAGATACCAGGAAGCATCTTCACAACGTAGAGTAAAACCTGTCTTACTGCAGAGTACTTCCTTATTCCTAGCATTAGTTTTAGCTAAACACTATTTCCAAAATTATAACGGGAAATTTAATTAAAATTTAAGCACACATTTGAGAAGATAAAAAAATAACCCTTACTCCACAATAGCTTATTTGAACTAACTCACAATCTGGCTAACGAGAAGCACCACAGGGGGCCAGGAGACAGGGCCAGAAGCAGAGGCAGGGAGAGAGCAGCATGGGGCAGACGAAAGGAAGGGAGATGTCAGGTGTAGAAGGCTCATCACTCTGTGTGGCAGCAGACACAGATGCAGAGCCTAACTCTTCCACGTGCACTTCCTAATAGCATCAGCCAGCAGCACCTCTCACAGAACGTCCTACCTCACACCCCTTATCCCTGCCCTTGGCAAGGGCAACTATATAGGTGCAGCAACTGGTGAACCTAAAAAGGGAAAGAATCTTACTGAAAAATATTTTTCCTACTGCATAAAGAACATAATAACAAAAGTTGATTTTCTATGGGTGGGTCCCCAGCCATGCAGCCATTTAGCCCGTTACAAAGCAGCAGGTTCCTCTAGCTGGAGCACATTGCAGGCCAGATCAGTGCATTCAGTGGAAGATGCCAGCCTACCAGACTGCAGTGACCAAGGGCCAGTAATGGCAGGTGACCTTTTACCATAATAAGTCATTATCAGTTAGGCAGCACAAAGGATGACCTCAGCCATCTCTCACCTATGTGTTTGTCTCCTCCTGCAGCAGGATGAAACCCAACTCTATTCTCCACAGGACACACAGTACCAACAGCAGTGAGAGATAACCAACCTCAGACCTGCCAACATTTATTTAGAAGTCATACACATGCCCCAAGTGAGCACCCCACAGTCACACCTCACGTGACACCCATGGGTGCTACATGAACTGCAGGTCACCGTTTGCCTCCCTTGGGGCACCTCACTAGCTGAGGCTCACAGCAGACGCCTGGTAGGCAGGAGATGCCCATTTCACTTCATGCCTCTCTCAGCACACCAATAGGACCACAGAAGCCCTGTGAGCCACAGCACACAGGACAGACAGACACTGAGCACTTCACAGAGCTCATGGCCAACACTGACCCCACAGCCTTCTAATGCAAGGTTGTATGCCTGCCTTCTCCTCCTCAACCTTCTGATACTTAATAATTTAGCAAAAATCCTTACCTTAGGAGTGGGAACAACATCTCCTTCCTTCCTCTGCCATCTGGTTGAAATTTCCGCTCACTAGATTGCAAAATCCTATTTTTAACCTCTTCTGCTTAATGATATTCCTATGCTGGTCGCTGATTGACGCACTCCTGCTGTTGCTTCCCAGCCACACTCGGGCTGACAGCAGCTGTCCACAAGGACAGCACCTGGGCCAGCCTTGAGCACTGCCACATCCAGGAGCAGAGCAGCAGGCAGACCCTCACACTGCCCTAAGCACCTCTGCTGAGGCTTACACAACACTGTAAGCCTCAAGGAAATGAGGCAGTGGGTTTTGGAGGGAGGCTGCAGCTGGAAGCCCTGAGAGTTGTTTCAGTTGGTGCTTGGATAATGACACCACAACCTGTGTGAAACCTCTCCCACCTCAGCGTGGCCTCTAACTACCCTTACTAACACTCCCTCAGGCACTCAATTCTAGCAGCCTGAGTAGCTAAATCCCACTGCTGCTCACCTGTCAGGCTCTGGGCCCATCTACATGAGTCTGTGGCACGTGGAATTTGAGTCCTAAACTGTACATTTTCTTTCTTTCTTCTCTTTTCTGAGAAGTGAGGGTGTTTTTAGAGCGGAAGCTTCCTCAACTTGGAGCCAAGATGGTAACAGTGTCATCCAACAGCTTTGACTCATCTCTGTTTTGCTTACTGAACCAGTTTGCTGGTTGCAGACTACTGCAAGAATGAATTTGCTGGGAAATTACAAGGGGCCTGTTGCTCCCAGACACTCTGGTTCTTGTCTCAGAGGCTGTGGGCAGGGCATGGCAGCCATAGACATGCTCATCTACACCTTTGCTACTACACCAAACTGACCAAGGGGCAGGAAGCCTGCCTTGCCCTCAGGGTCCATCCGCCTGATCCCATATATCCTCTTGTCGATGTGGTTTGTTCATGTATCCCTGGACTGCCAATGGCTTCCTTAACCACATAGCGCCTTAAAGCAAAACATGGCATTTCTGAGCTGCTATGTGTTGATGAAGTCACTGCAAGGACTTATTCATGACACATTTCTTTGACCTACCCAAGCTGTAGGTGTCTGTTCACGTTTACTGGCATGTACTCTTAATTCTTCTTGTGAGGACTTTTCCTACCTGAGCCAAATTAAAGCAAGGTACCATCTAGAAGCAAGAAATTTCTAAAATCATCTTCCCCGGTGACATGTGTGCTACAAAGTTTCCCTTTCTCTCTTTACTCCATTTCTACACGTTTCTTCTGTGCAGGCAGCAGTTCTTAGCTCTGCTTGCACACACTCATTTCTGTCCCTCTGCCTATTGCTGCTGACAGTGTAGATGCTACATTGGTGTTTGTCCTCAGAATCCTTTGGGTACATCGTTTTGGCTGCCTGGAGAGGTCTGCTACCTAAGGACTGCTGGTTGGTTTAGGCTCTTGAGGTCCCCACTTTGGGTCTCAAAGGTCTGCCAGGAAATAGAACTGTTTGCACATGGGGCATTGGAGATGAGCTCTCATTACATTTTGGTTAAGACATACAAGCTTTGATTGTTTTTCTTTCTTTCTTTCTTTCTTTTTTTAAAGCATTTTTTGTATTAATACAACTACAAACATCCTTGCTGCCAAAAGCTGACCTATACTCTAGCAGAGTAAGCAAGATTATTCTTAGTTCCCCTGTCTTTTTGCTAATAATTGGACCCAAGAGTGGCTTAAGAAATATTGGGAGAATTAAAATATTGGATGGATAAATGAAAAATTCAAGTGAAAAAGTGCCAGTGAAGTACAAAGCAATAATAAGCTTGTGAGGTCACTGATCATGTCCAGACCGCGTTGGGACGTGGGGACCTTGTAGTCATTTGCAGGGCAGCTATCACCCCCCGTGGAGCAAGGAGGGTGGAGCCCACCTCTCATCACTGAGGTCATCTCCTCTCTAATCCTACACTTTTTGCACTTCTAGAGTGTGACTGCTGTGGTTTCGGCAGGAAGTGAACTCAGCCCTGCCAGCTGAGGAGTGCAAGTTGTCGGGAATTTCCAGCCCACCCCCAGCTGAGGTTGTTTATAAGTCCCTGGACCCACTCTGCTTCAAGAGAAAGAAATCTGTGTTCATCAGGATCCACCTATTTTGTATGCATTTTGTGCTGTTTGTGTGTCACAAAGCTCAGTTCAGCAGCACCCAATCTATGAACACCAGTGCATGTGCTAGTAGTGCCCAGCTGGCAGGGCTCAGGTGTCTCTGGGTCCCTAATCCACAGGGCATGTAAATCATTCGTGCTTCTTAGCTCCAGAGTGTACTGACTTGAATTCAATAACTTGAATACTTGCAGCTTGGTCTGGGAGAGCCCCAGCACATGGCGCTATAACAAGACAAACCAGCAGGTATTGTGCTTGTCATGTATCACAGCAAGCTTTTCCTCCTGCCTGGTGGAAGCTTGTCTCCATCCATCAACAAGAGAAACCAGCTCATCCTATCAGGAGGATAGGTGCCAGAGGTGCCAGAGCTGAGTGTACCCAGGTGGACTGAAAGAATACCCATTCTCCTTCCATGCGGGTTTTCTTTTCCCCCTCTAGTAGATTTCCCACTGTGTTCCACACTTTGTCAGGTTTTTGAAAAGCACAACCTGGATCTCCTCAAAAGTCTTCATGTTCTTTACAGAGCCCTTCACCCATTGTGCTGCTGCAGCTGTGGGTGAGGGAGCGTGGGCGCACCACCAGCCTTGTCTGATGCGTATTTCCTTTGGTTAGGCTTTTTCGGGTTGTTGGGGTTTTTTTGTTTTTTTGTTTTGTCTTTTTTAACAAATCTAATTCAAGTTATGAAATTCTTGATGTAGGTTTTTATTCTTGAAAGAATGAAATAGGAAAGTCGCTGATGATTTGTTCTTTCACTATATTTTAGTGCCAGTACATCATTTAACTCCGCAGCAGCCATCAATACCCACTCAGCCACTATCGTGCGGCTTTTCCCTGTCATTCACTATGTCATTTAGAAAATGATAAAAAATCCCAGCCTAGAGCAGTGTATTCTCTTTTGTGGTCCCCTACTCCCAGCAACCTTTCAAAGCACTGAACAAAATTAGCAACAAATTACTTTTTGCATACCGAGCCCTTTTGTTACAGTATTCTGATAGTTTGCAATACTGTCAGATTTCAATTAAATTTAAGAAAAATTAAGCTGCTCTGTGTGGCTGCTTGCTTAGACAGTGAGGTAATTATATATAATAAGGAGATCTGTTTAACAATTGCTTCTAGTCATGGCAACGTCGCACCATTATTGTGCTTAATGTGAAGAAAGACTGCTATATTGTTTTTAGAATGTGGGAAACGAGCAACAGCTGAGGCAGATCATGAGCTTAACACACAGAGCAGGATTTTTAGCATTACTGGCTGCAGTACATTAATTGTCACGACTTTCACATTCTTTCAGGGAGCCTGGTTTTGCACACAGGTTAAAATAGACTGTGTGAAATCCCTGGTAACTTGTACATTGCACCTGCAATGGTAGGCACGTGGTAGAAGTACTGCTTAGTCCAAGTTTCTGTGGATCAAAGCCACACCAATTCTACTGGTACTGCTTTTTCTCTTTTAAAAATAACCATTGTCCTTTCTGTATGCCTCAGTGGGATGTGACGGCCGGTGGTAAGAGCAAGCATCCTGGGGGAGTCTCATCCACCACTGGATCCCAGTACAACAGTCTAGCAATCATGTCACAGGGCGAGGCAAATACCCGTCATGGTGATTTCACAGTATAAGCGATCCTGTGCATTTGGGAAGACAGACAGACACAGAGAGGTCAGATATGCTCTTCCACATGTGGGCATGATGACTTCCATTGCCCTGCCCCAGCAGCTGTAGGGTGTGTGTGCCGCTCGCCTGGAAGCACGGCCCCATGCCAAGAGAGGCGTCTGCAGGGCGGTTTGCCCAGGAGGGTGAAGAGCAGCTTAATCTACAGTGAATTTTTTCCTGTCTTGATATAGTCTCTTGTTGAGGGTTAGAGGAAAATATCTCTGTTCTGGAATTCTGCTCCCCAGTAGTGTGGCATTTTGAACTCATAAAGTTGGAAGAGAAAATGTCAAAGTTCAATTCTGTACAAGACTGAGTTCTGAATCATGGGGAACTAGGAGATCAAGGAGTGTAAGTAAGTTTCTGGTTTGTGCCATGGAAAGAAAACCACTCAGGCCTAAGAAAATACAATACAGAAACAGCCCTCCATTTTCAAAGTGAACAATCTGAAAGCCAGTGAAAGCCTTCTTCCTGAGCAAGAGTGCCAGAAGAGATGGCAGAAAGCACATGCAGGATCCCACTTGGTACTAAAGGTTTTTAAGAAGGAGTTGAGAATCAGTGCAGCTCATTTCAAAACTAAGATGAGAAGGAAAACAGAGTGGAAACTTTGCATAGGGCAGCAGTAGCCAAGCTGAGCTCCCGGACATCTCCAGCACAGCTCCCACGCTGGGGCTGTGACATGAGCCAGCAGCAGAAGTATTTGGCACAGGCAGCACCTTGGAAATCCAAAGGTCCATCTGTGGGAGAAAGTTATTGGGTGAGGAGGTGATAAGGTAGCCAGGAAAAGCAAATAAACACCAAGAAAAGCAAAGGACTGCACTTGGGCATGAATTTGTTAATTATCATTCAGGAAGGAGCTTGGCGCCACTGTGGATAATGCCATGGAAACGTCAAGTCCCCCTGTGCAGTGACTGAAGAGACAAATGGGACACCAAGAATAAGGAGGGAAGGAACGGCCAGCAGAAAGCAGAACTGCACCATGTGACTGTGTCTGCTTCATGTTCCTGTCATAACTCTCCAAAATGTTACGAGGACATAGAAGTGATAAGGCAACAGCCATGGGGAGAGTCAAGGAGCAGTGTTTGTATGGGATACAAGGTGCCTCAGGGCTCTCCACCTGCAGAAGAGAGAATGTGGTCCTCAAAATGCTGGTGGCTGTGGATAAGGGCAGCAGGGGAAGATGCAGGGCTGCTTCTCAGTCTAAGGCCTCAGGACATGAAATGAATTAATCTTGCAACAGGACTGGTATGAGCGGAGGAAGCACTTTCCCACATGGCATGTAATTAAGCTTGAGTAAAGATAACTCTGGACACCAAAGGTATAAATTGCTTTAAAACAGAATTTGTCAAACTTGGGGAGGAAAGATCTACCAATCTGTCATTAAAAGCAAAGGCTTTCATGAGAAAGGTTGCTAACACAGTTGCAGGAAATAACAAACAAGAAATTACTATGAGAAAAAGGGGTGCTCCACAATCAGAACAAATTTAAAACCCTAATTAAAAACTCCAATTCCAAGTCTGAAGTAGCACATGGCAAAAATCATGTCTATTAAGCCCATGAAAGCAGCTACATTTCAATTTCAAGAA
The DNA here is from genome assembly GCF_023343835.1 of Lagopus muta. Lineage (NCBI taxonomy): Eukaryota > Metazoa > Chordata > Aves > Galliformes > Phasianidae > Lagopus > Lagopus muta. The sequence goes on from NC_064433.1 coordinate 65,766,126, forward strand.
GAAAGGTTACTAGGGACATGTCTGTCTGAGCAAAGGAATTTGGGAGATCCATCAAACAGTGCTGAGAGAGCTGGCTGCTTAGGCCTTGAGTCCAAAAGCATCAGAGCAGTGCTGATGGTCATGTTGAAAGAATACACAAGAAAATTCCAGTATTTTTATGTCTTCAAAAATAAATCATAGTTGTTCTGATATTCTCCAAATCAATTGTTCCATGTGAAGCTGGCTTGCAGTGTTTCATTCTGACACAGATTAAGAGCATTCAGTGCTTGCCTTCTTTGGCACTGTGGCTTTATGAGAATCAATCAGGAGACCAATGTCCCCACTCTCCCCATGGGATTTACCTTCCTGTAATGTACCAGCTGGCGTAGTCACAGGAAATTATTCATTATGTTGTGGGAGATGTGGTCCTCCAGGGAGCTTTGCTCATGGAATAGAAGAAAGACCAAATGTCTCAATGAAACAACTTGCTGGAAGAGAAACAGCACTCAGTGTTTTATTGCAGAATGAAAAATTAAATATTCTTTGTAAGTCTAGTAGAGTGTTATGCATGAATTATTTTCACTTGGATCAAATCAGCTAAAACCATATTTTATTTTTTTTTTGCAATCTGTTTTGCAATATTAATATTTTCCTAATTTTTTTTTAGGTTACATTTCCCATCAGAATATAATTTTCCAGAAAAATAAATTTTAATAATCTGTCTTAGGCAGTCTATTTTTAATTAGACAATCTAAATAAATAGATATCAACATTCACAGAATCACAGAATCACAGAATGGCCCGAGTAGGAAAGGATCTCAAGCATCATGAATCTCCAACCCCCCTGCCACATGCAGGGCCACCAGCTTCCCCATTTAATAGCAGACCAGGCTGCCCAGGGCCCCATCCAACCTGGCCTTGAACACCTCCAGGACAGGGCATCCACAGCCTCTCTGGGCAGCCTGTTCCAGCACCTCACCACTCTCTTGGTAAAGAACTCCCTCCTGACATCCAACCTAAATCTTCCCTCCCTCAACTTTAAACCATTTCCCCTTCAGAAGGCTAAGGAAAAAAGAAATGGCTCCACTACCTAAACAATCTAACAACACGGATCTTGATAGTTCTGAGTTCTATTAAAAAGCTTTGTGAATGAAGAGGAGGGAGCACTTATTTTATGTCTCTCTCATGAAGGAAAAAAAAAAATACATTACTATTCTGACAGTGGACAAAAAGCCGCTGAGATGGTGGCAGAAGAACTCACTGTGGAAACAGATCTATTTAAATTTAAAAATATATGAGATTAAAACAATTAGTGATTCCTTAGCACAGCCTATTCTAGAAGGTTCCTCATCAGACCTCTGTAACTTCCGGCTGTGTTTATACATAACTAACCACAACTGATAGGATTCAGAGAAATAACTGAGAAGAGACCTTGCTGTGAAACTTGCTACATGTTCATAAGCTCAGCTTGCCCTGGAGTCTTCCAGTTAAAAGAACTCTGGATGATAGGTAAGAAATGTGAATAAGCCACATGAGCAAATGAATACGGTGGAGTATTAGCCCAGCACAGTCCTCCTACATGCTGTTTGAGCCACGGCAGGGCACAAGCCATTATTAGATTATATATGGAGTAGAAGAAAGGATTAGTTTGAAAAGCACGTTCAGAGTCAAATCTTAAATTAGGAACAAAGAAAGATTCCTATCTAAATGTTGCAGAAGTTGGAGGGTGGCAGCCAGTCCTCCCCAGGTATTAGTCCTATTTTCTCATGGAGCACATTGAACTGATCATCTCATTGAACAAGATTTAGTTGTGAGCAGCTGTGAAAAGTGTAATCCAAGAAAATTCTGCCTGGAGAGGAGGAAAAAAAGCAGTGCTCTCCTCCACTCTAAAAGTAAAAGTAATCTTGTCTTTCAGGAAAAAAAAAAAAATCTTCTAACGAATTAATAGAAACCTTCTTTACTCGAGTACAATAACCTTTAAAAACATATAATCACTTTTAGATGCAGAGCTGACACAGAAACTTTCCGTGAAACTGGTGCAAGTTTGAGAATCACAGAATCATAAAGATTGGAAAAGACTTCTGAGATTATCTAGCCCAACCATCGGCCCATCCCCAGCATGCCCACTAAAAACACATCCCTCAGTGCCACATCTACATGTTTCTTACACCTCCAGGGACAGTGACTCCTATACCTCCCTGGGCATCCTGTTCCAAATGCAACAACTTAGTTTACAAGGTACTTCGATATCATGTTTTAACAGCCACCAATAGATTTAAATGTAACTTTTTTGCCGTTATTGCTTTTGTGATGAAGCATTTTGTTTGTAGAGGTGAGAGGACAGTGGAAAAGGTTAGAAACATCTAAACAAGGGGGTTACAGATGAGAGTGGCTTGTAACCCTTCCTTCAGGCAGATACAGCAGTTCTCTCATTCAGTCAAGGATGTCAAACCTGTTTCCTCTGGTGGACCCCACACATACGATTCTATGATTCTATATCTGGCCAAGTAAAATTCAGCAGAGGCTAACAAGAACAGCACATATATTGCACAGTAAAGAAATACTTCATTTGTTCAGTCTGCTGCTCGCTGATACCTCTTATACATGGTCAGTATCTTTAGAATCACATGAGGTTGCCATGATATTAGCAACTCAGCACAAAATCCATAGTGCTTCTGCTGAAAATTCCAAGTTCATGGGCGCTGCTCTGGATATATCCAAGTGTGCTCTTTCTGAAAACAGATACTCCAGATGTATTCACATCTTGTAGAGTCACACAGTCTTGTATACAAGCATAGTCAACATCTCTATTTAATAAAATTGAAAAAGCCCTACACTTTCTAAGTCCTCTCTTCTGTGTCCACTTGCAAAGACCGGTTCTACTCTGGAAATGCACATAGGCCTTAGAAAGAATCTGGCAGAGTTTATGCTCAGAACTAATTTTGTATTGTGTTCCACTGTTTCCAAAAATACTGGCAGATATTGGTATCCCTATAGGTTGCCTGCTGGGCCTTCTCCAATGAAGCAATAAACTGAATGGTATTATGGCCACCTGTGAAGACTTCCCTGTAGAACAGCATTCTCCTTAGATGGTTCTCCTGAGTATAAGGATAAAATGTTACGTATGTGTTTGCATTATGGTAAGGATAAAAAACAAACTTGGTAGTATATGTGCATTTCACACAAGTAATGCTTCCATTTGTTGACGTAATCTTGCTGTTTGCACTGCCTTTCTTAAAGATGTCTTTGATATATGTCTTGTTTTGTTTACTTTTTCTAAAAATTCTCCTTTGTTCTTCCTTTTTACTTCTTCTTTAGAATCATAGAATCACAGAATCACAAGGTTGGAAAGGATCTACAAGATCATCTAGTCCAACCGTCCTCCCATTACCATTACTAACACAAGCCACTAAACAGTAGAGCTTGTAGCTCTATTTACATTAGCTGCATTACATAGCTTTATTTACATTAGGTATTTCATTAGAGGATGCAAATTGAGCAGGAGTATTCTGAAGTATATTTTTACTTACTTTTGGAAAATATGGCTTGAAAAGCAAGATTTGGGCTGATCAGCTCTGATAAAATATATGTTAGCTATGAAGGACCAAGATTTTAGGCAGCAATCTCAACCCAAACTGAAATCAGTATTTTTTATTGCCAGGGTACTGTAAATAAAAGCAGCCTCCTTATGCATCACTGGAACTAAAGGTTCTCCAAACAAAATTAAGTTCTCTATTAGAAATGTCCTTTAATGACTTTGCATGGGAGAAATAGAATAAAGTTCAGTAAAAATTATTTTGCTGATGCAAAAGAACATCTAGATCACTCGTTGCTACAGTTTCTCTGCAGTGTGTGGGAGAAAATACACTAAATAAATAAATAAATAAATAAATAAATAACTTTTTTGTCACTCAGAATATGAATCAGTAAGAGACAGAAGATCTACTGATTAGCAGAGAGCTTTTTTATTCATTTAGTTAAGTAGTTACTTAATGTACCACAGAATCCCGGGGTTTAGAAGGGACCTCTAGAGATCAGCAAACCAACCTTCCTGCTAAAGCAGCTTCTCTGCAACAGGTAGCACAGGAAAGCATTCCAACAAGTTTTCAGTGTCTCCAGAAGAGACTCCATCATCTCTTTGGGCAGCCTGTTCCAGTGCTTCATCACTCTGCAAGTGAAGTTCTTCCTCATGTTTGGATGGAACTTCCTTGCTTTATTGCTTCTCACCCTCAAAAACTGTCCACACCATTGAGTTGAAATTTACCCCCATCAACTCCAGTGGTATTTTAGATCTAAGAATCTAAGCCTGCAGGGAGTTTGGGATCACTGCAACTGCTTGTGTTTCTGAAGTACCCTGGATCAAGATTGTTTTTCCTCAAGAAGTGATATTGGCTTTACAGGTGGAGGTCAGTAATTGCCAGGAACATCCCCACTATGCAGTAAGGGATGTATATTTCTGGGCATCATGGTTCTTCCTGCTTCACAGAGACATCTGTTGCATAGATTTGGCTATATATATATATATATATGTATATATGTATATATATACATATATATATATATATATATAAAATATTGACAGGGAAGGCTATTCTGTTTCAACATATTTTTTGTAGCTTTTGATTGTTGGTTTTTTTTTTTTTTTCCCAGCATCTGAAACTGTGAAGTGTTGGACATGGACAAACTGAAACATTGCAGATGAATATAGCATTTGTAATTTTTAGCCAAATACTTCACATGCTTAGACTTAGAGGCTACTACGTAAGTTTAAAAGTGTAGTTGCAATTTGGAAATAAAAAGCTTTGCTTTTTTTTTTTTTTTTAGAAAAAACAAAACAGTATCAGTCTCAGTCATTGTGCAGGATACAGAATTGAAAGCAGATATTTCCCATCGGAATGCCCATTTCGTCCCATTTTCCATTTTGACCAAGTGGTTGTTTTTCTACACACAAGCAGAGGGAGAAAAGTCTTTGTGACTGCTTTTTGTTTGTTTGTTTGTTTGTTTGTTTGTCAGTTCTGTTATCATTTTTTGCTCTTCACTTTGTGCCCACAGTGGGCTGCATGGCATCTCCTTGAGCCAGCAGTGTGCCCTTGTGGCCAAAAAGGCCAATGGCATTCTGGGGTGCATTAAAAAGAGCGTGGCCAGCAGGTCGAGGGAGGTGATCCTCCCCCTCTACTCTGCCCTGTTGAGGGGTGTGATCCAAAATGCTTAGTAAGGAGTATCTGTGCCAGCACAGGGATGTTGCTGACCTATGCTTGCCCTCAGTGCTGTGTCCATGGGCAGCAGGGCTGGGTGGTATTACCAGCAGTCAGTGGCACTCTTCAGTGTTCAGGTTTCTTTGTGGTGAAAATATGCTTGATGCATTCAGACCAGACAGTTTTGGAGTACTACTGAAAATGTCTTTCCTTTGGGCTACAGTTCACTATTTCAGGCACCACGGTGTTCAGAAAAGAACTCCTTACCAAAAAATGAGGTGGAAAGAAGTCATTACTTTAGAATCACCCTCTCTCATGCTGCAAGAGAACGAGAGAAAGCCAATGCACACTTTTGTTCTAATAAAAGCAAACATATTCATTCTAGAAATAATAATATTGAGCAGTCATAATAATATTGTGTTGGGGGATATTGTTTAATGAGAACTGTTGGTGATAGTTGGATGGTGGAACTGAATGATCTTGTAGGTCTTTTCCAGCTTTCTGGATTCTGTTTCCTTCTGGCCTTGTCTTTTGTGGAGTTAGGGATGGCTTCCTGCTCGTTTCCTGTGCTGTAGCCATGCCCTCCCTGTGCACAGTGATGGCACAGGTGTCTTGGTGTCTTGGCCGGATCCCCTTCAGTTCACAGCTGCTCCAGAGCTACTTGGGATGTGCTGGTATGCAGAGAAAAGTCTCTGTTTTCTTCCCCATCTTCTCATGATTTTGCCGTCTCTCGGCTCCTGGGATGATCCTCCTGCAGGTAGCGGTGTTTGGTATGTTTCAGGAATATCTCCATCAAGGCAGGGTTTGCCTTCAGTTGGCAGAGCAGCTTGCAGCGTTTGCAGGAGCGGTTCTGGCAGTATGTCTCTGGGGCAGCTGAGAGTATCTTCTCCTGGCTCTTCTCCTGGAAATGACAGAGCAGGGGGTGTGATGAAAAGGGCAGGGGCCTTGGGGGCCTGAGATCTCTGCATCTGGGCTGTGCCTCTTCCTGAGAAACTCGGGCACAGTCTGGCTTGCCTGACTTCCATGACTCACCTCTCTGCAGCCCCTCCTGATTGTTCTCCACAGGTAAATCACCATGAGGAATAGGCCCAGCTCTGTGCTCTTCTCGTAGAGCGCTTCCACGAATCCCAGTGGATCCAGGTGCTCAAACCAAGACCAAAGCTGGTTCAGGCGGTAGTAGTAGGGTAGGTAGTAGTTCCAGCTTGCCTTGCCAATGCCTGGCTTCCCCATGTCCTGGGGATCCACATCCCACATGACCGTGGCCCAGGAAGGGTGTCCAGAATGGGCAAGGCTGCCGGAGAACAGGAAGGGCAAGCAGAAGACGAGGAGTATGGAAAACCTCGGGCTGAGCATTGCACCTTCCTTCAACTTGCACTCTGGCCGTCACTCTGACCTGAGCTCAATCAAGCCACCAGCAGCACCAGTGTCTGCACAGCAACTGAGTGGCGGCAGCAGCACCACTTGCTGGGTGACCTCAAAGGCTTTGTGACCTCACAGCAACTGGGAGGGTTCTTAGCAGGGAAGCAGGGCGTGGCGAGCCAGATTTCATGGCTTGCTTCTCCCATGGCTGTAGCCCCACTGGGATGGAGTTACAGCATCACTGGATAAAGCAAGAGAATCACAGAATCGTAGAATCATAGAATGGCCCAGGTTGAAAAGGACCACAGCGATCATCTACTTTCAACCCCCCTGCTATACACAGGGTCACCAACCACCAGACAAGGCTGCCCAGAGCCACATCCCTATCTTGAATGCCTCCAGGGATGGGGCATCCACAACCTCCTTGGGCAACCTGTTCCAGTGCTTTGCCACCTTCTGAGTGAAAAACTTCCTCCTAATATCTAACCTACACCTCCCCTGTCTCAGTTTAAAGCCATTTCCACACAAATGTGCGAACGAACTTCTTTACAGTGAGGGTGACGGAGCACTGGAACAGGCTGCCCAGGGAGGTGGTGGAGTCTCCTTCTCTGGAGATGTTCAAGACCTGCCTGGATGCCTACCTGTGCGACCTACTGTAGGGAACCTGCTTTGGCAGGGGGGTTGGACTCGATGATCTCTGGAGGTCCCTTCCAACCGCTACAATTCTGTGATTCTGTGATTCTGTGATCCTTGCCACCTCCTCCTCAGCAGCCATAGGCACTGCTGGCTTCACTGATAGTTTATTATCAAGGTGCTGAATCAAGAATCCAATGTAGTGCATGGGTAAAGACACCACAGAGCCTGTCATGGCTCTGGAAAAACAGCAAACTATCGTCTCATCCATGCCTCATAATACCTGGTTATGAGCCACAAGATGATAAATGTTTTCAGTGTCAATATTGATTTTGAAGCCTTTCATTTGGCCCTGTGAGACTTTAGAGCACACATTTGGAGAGGTGACATAGGGGGAGATGACAATGACACACCAGTACTTTTGTACCCTCCCCTTCTGGATATCAGTCATGGACCACATCCAATGCTGGAGAGTAGCTGAGACAGTTTCCAAATCAGAGTAAAATGGGTTAAAAATTGCTTCCAAGCTGATTTAGAACTACCAACATGTTTCCAATACTTAATTTGGATAATGTTTATCCATCTCACTTGAGCTTTTCTTTTATGTCAAATATGAAGTGTTAGCTGGTATATTTAATATGAAGCGTGTTAAAGATACTTTTATATAGAAAAAAAATGAAATGAAAACAGGATGAAGTCAAAACAGTTTTATCTTATATCAAAACAAAATGTTTCGATATTATTAAAATAAATCAAGAAAGTAAAAATGAAATGTTTTGACTTTTTCTTGTTAAAAATATTTGTCAGAATTGACACATACTTGCAAAACATTTGGATTTTGACAAACAGAATTCTTTTTACAGAAGAATTGTTTTAGCGAGCTCTAATTAAAAACTGGCTAAATCACAGATCTCAAAAAATAGTTGTCAGTGGTGAATTATTACTGTTTGTCAGATATCTGGTGAGAGGGAACAGTTCACGGCCCACTGCTATTTAGTATTGCCATCTGTGATCTTAACATGAATATAAAAGTGTTTTTGACCAATTTCTAGGCAACAAGCAGTTTGGCAGAGCAGTCAGGGCCATCATAGTGCAATCAGGATCACCTTGAGAACTCAGTGACTCGAGTACCATGGGTCTCAGTGCAAAGAAATCTAGATGTTGTCCTAACGCAGGGAGATGCTGCCTGATGGTAACTCTGCCTTGGTGGAACAGATCACTGATTATTAATCGAGAAATATCAACAAATAATTACATGAATGCAGGGGAGAAGCAATAAGGACACACAGAGAGGGTCAGTAGTGGAGTACACCTTACGGTTCTGAGAACAGCAATGTAAAATTTGAAGTACAGAAAAGCACAAGGAATTTAAAGAAAATGAATTCACACATATTCTGAACTTAAGAACACAGTATCTGCCCATGCAGAGAACTCTCCGTTTCAGGTTCCCTTCATGTCAAGACTGGCTGCTTACACATGGCAGATTATCAAAGGATAGCCAGGAAATCGTTAGGGGATCCGAAATTACGCTGAATATCATTCACTTGTTAGTGTTGTCAGCAATTGTTGCAGGTGGATCTTTGGATTTACAAGTAAAATAGTACCCTGGAAATTATTTCACAAAAGCATTTTGAACTTTCAAAGTTTTTCTGTCGTCTCTTATAAGAGTGTCTCTTTTGCCTTGGTTTTAGGAGGGTGACAAAAAGAGCCTTTCTAGAAGAACCATCCCAGTACTGAGGAGACACACACACATGCAGGAGAGATACGTGCTTGCCTTCCTAATTGAAAAGACAGCTTCATCAAGGCCTTATACATCACTCCAGATCTCAGGAAACTTTCAGTAAATAGAACACAATCATAGGAACATTTGAGTCTCAGTGAGCACCATTTCTCCTCAGGAGAAAGAGGCATTTGAAAACCTTGATCCGTTTAATATCTGTGTTTGATTCTGGCTCATGTTACCAAAGCCATTGTGTAAAGCTGGGTTTGTAATTTATACTTCTACTGTGTTCTTCTTTACCTGTAAAATGGGAACACGACCTTCTTTTACCTTTATTTCTGTTGCAAGGTCCTTGAGTGGAAGACTGTTTCTTTCTCTCTCTGTATATTTACACACAAAGTAAAAAGCAAAAGAGCTTTGCATGTCTAAGCTCATTCATAGCACAGATAATTGTTCATTTACTGCTCTATTTTAAAAAATACAGTCAGTGGTTAAATACTGCAACTCAGAGATACTACCTGTCATCCGTGACCCGGATACTATGTATTTAAATAAATATTGAATTATTTTATGTTATTTTATGAAATGGAATCATTTTATGCCAAGTGTTTCTCGATAGAACAATACCACAGTAAGATAACATTTTACAACTTCAGATTATTTCCCTTGACAAGGAAAGTATATCTGCCAGCCAGCTGTTTTTTTGCTCTCTTTAGAGTACTCACAATAGATAGCAGTTAGGACTGATGGTTTTGGTAGAAGATTGTTCACAACCAGCTGTAAGTAACTGACGGAGTTATAGAACAGTGTCCTCTATCTGCTCACAGCATTTTCAGCTCTCAAAATCTCATCATGCTTTTCAGTTTCAGAAGACTTTGTTTTGGTTTTAGATCTTCATGAATTTATTTACATTATTTGCACTAATTGTATTGTATTTGTTATACAGACATATATATACAGAAAGGGATTTGTTTAATTGTGCTAGTAGTAGGTGTTTGCATCTCTGACACAATTTTATCAGTATCCAGGATAAAACTAAGACCCAAGTGACCTATGTAAAATATGGTGGGAAAAAGGAAATTTAAAACACAGGTAGATGGCCCAGATTGGGCTAGTTAACAGGTTAACAGCAGAGCAAGGTACTAAACCAAACAGATACACAGTCATGCCGATGATTCCACCTGATGTGTGCATTTGTTCATAACCCAAAGGAGGATTTGAAACAGCAGCAATACCCTGTTTGGTCCAGCATTATGAACTATGATATGACAAAATAATATTACTCAGTGACAAAACATAATAGCCCTTGATTTTGGGACTCAAAGTAGTTCTCCACTTGCAGTACCCTAACACAAGCACATCGTTCTCCCATGAAGCAGCTATAAATCAGAACAATGAATGACGTAAAAAACTTGGCACAGAAAAGAGATCTCAGTAGTTTCAGTCACCAATTCATTGATGCAATCCATATATCATTTATTGTACAATGAATTTCCCAGCTCTGACTGTCATTCTTCTTGCAGCTCCCTTGTTGATGACCAGGTTACATGAAGTCAGGTGTGGCACTTACAGCATCCTCACTACACACACACACAGAAACATCAGAATATGCAACAGCCAATGCCTTACTAACACCTCAGTCTTTCTAATTCACAGCACATTAAGTCACGTGTGGCAGGATTTGCTGATCTTAGCCATAGAAGATAGCAGTGCTACTCTGGGCCTGAAGCTGAGACCAACTATACATTGAGATAAACATTTTTACCCCAAATATTCTTATTTTGTATCTGTTTTTCTTTGGTTGCTTGGTTGGGGTTTTTTCGGGGGGGGAGGGTGTCCCTTACTATTTCCTCCACAAAATTTTGAATAATAGTACAGGCTAGGAAAAGGTTGGGTACAAACCTCCATGTTCTTGTTACCACAATATAATTAGCAGCAATTAAGATTTGTTCAAAGAGCAGTTGCAGCATTAAATGTGTGACCACCCAGGAGAATATCTCATGCACACATTTGTATTTTTCCCCTCCATTTTTTCACCTAGAAAATCCTGAGTGGAAGTTAACCCTACATCTAATGAATAAATGCACTTCCAAAACATGAAGCTCAGATCTTGTAACTGGAACTGGTTTGGGGATACCACCAAAAGCTACCCTGAACACTGCTGGATCTCCAGCTGGGTATTCCTAAAACCAAAACTACAAAATCATGACCGGTTTTGATAATACATGCCAGAGAAACAATAAAATAAATTAACTATGACACTTTCATAAGGAGGTTTTTCTTTTTCCTCTGCTGCAAACTCATTATCCGCAGCAAATCTTTAATTTCTCTTGTCACCACTTGTTCAGTGTCTTCTCTCTCTCATCTTAGATGTTCCCTCTATTTCATGCCCCCCTTTTTCCATGTCAGTATATCTTTTCATTAATCCCTCTCTTCGCTCTCTTTGGCCATCTATATTTCATTCTTCCCCCATTTTTCTTCTCCATGGTGCTTCTTTCCTCCTCAGGAGCACATTTCCTTATGATCCCTTGGAAGTGAAGATCCCTTCTTTTACTCTTCCCTCTACACACCACTTACTCCTCCACCTGAGCCACAAATATTTGTATCCACATTGGTTAAGATTAATGTATTTCCTTCTCTGCACAAGATGCAGAGAAGACTTTTTCCCCATTGTGCAGTATTTAGATGCAGTTCGATCTCTTTTGCTTGTTTAATCTGCTTTTGAAATCTTGGTACTAACCAGCATCTATCTCTAGTGAGAGGTTGCACTATAGGGGCTAGAGATAAGAGTAATCATAATCCCACTAGTATTCACAACAAGAAAAAGGTTTTGTTTCTCATAAAGCTCTAATACACACAGTGACATCTGCTTGACAACTTAATTCACCCACCTCTGCAAGTAGTCAGCTCCAATCGGTTATAGAGGGAGTATGAATGAGCTATAAGGCAGCTCAGTGCAAATAAAGTATTGCTGTTGGTGTGGTTTAACTGCAGATTAAAGAGTCATTCACTTACTCTCCCCCAGTGGCACTTGGGGGAGTGAATCAGGACAGGCACTGACTAGTCACCTGAATTGCTAAACCCAGACAAGTGCTTGAAGCAGTCAGGAAGCTGATGTTCCTTCTGTGGTTTTTAGGCACAACCTGAAGGAATAAATACTGGACAGTGGATCACTAGCTGTCATTTTTCCAAAGCTGAAAAGGTTTGCCTTAAAAAACGTATGGGAGTTTGTAACAAGAGCTAGAGGAAGCCCAGTGAATCCATCTTAAGAATCCATGGTAGGTGTATCTCTTAAGTTTGGTACATAAGATCCCTACCAGCTCTCACGGTATTATCAAAGCCTGTAGAGAAGAAAGCTGGGCAGCAGCAGCTGCTCACAAGCAGAAATTGCAGACTAACTTTCAGAGAGCATCTCAAGTATTTAAAAGTTCAAATAAAGGAGGCGCTTTTTTGTCTCCCTAGCTCCAGTCTTTTCATGCTGTTATTTTACTGATAAAATCTGGGGAAAATATGCTGCTGTTTTTATAGTGCAAGACGATTGGCAAATCCCCACTTTAGAGAAGTGTAGGTTGCAGCACGCATGACTAACGATTAATGATGCTCATTAAAAAATGAAGTTCTGATGAAATTCATTAATGCTTGGCTTGAGTCTTGCTAACAGTTATGCAACATTAAGAGCAAGGCAATTACAGATCTTGGCTGCAACTCATCGAGAGATAAAAGAACACCCTTTTCCCATTTAACTCAATGTATGGCATGCTATACTACAGAAATAAACTGTCTTGAAATGCTTCTTGAACAATGAGACACAGCCTGCAGCTTCATTGCCACCTGCGGGTAAGTGCTGGAGTCTGTCCTCCTGTTCTGTTCCACATGACACAAAAAAAGGTGTCAACAGAAAATAACTGCAATGAAGAAAAAGCTGTGCATCTGACTTGCCCAGTTAGTCATGAAGTCACTTGAAGGAGACACCACCTTTGGCCTTTGAAGTAACTGCTCTATTCATATTCCTAAAACTTTGAAATACTGAGAAGTAGCATTATTCTAAATAGCACTGCAAGAAATTAAGATAAGGATGAACTGCAGCCTAATTGCAGGGAACATGAACAGGGGATGGGAAGAAAACAAGTTATGGTTAGCAGCTTAAGCAAGACTTCCAAGAGTATACAAGCCAAAGGTCACACTTGCCATTTCAAAGCTAGTTCCCGATGAAAGAAATGTTTCAGTCCTTACTTGTCAGCAGTAAAAGCACATTGTGAAACTTAAAGAGAGAAAAGCTGTCAGTAGAAAGGGCGGGTTGTAAAATGAGGCTGTCGTTAGGACACACATGTTGACATGCATAGAGGATTCCAACACACTCCTGTGCAACTTGACTCTGCTGTGCTAGTGGGAGTAAAGGCTTCTATTTAATAAATCTGATAGAAACTTAAAAATTAAAGCCAACCTTTGTTTTCCACAGGTGCACATTTTACACAGCTGACATTTCAATACATACTGTATTGAAGTTCAGTACATACACCACTGTTTTCCCTATCATGCGTTTGCAGTTTGTTACAAACCTTGAGGAAAATGCTCTACTCAAGATCTTGATTTCTAGACTGGCCTTCAAAAAACTCTGTATTACTCCCCAGTGACAACTTCTAGCTCAAGTATGAGCTTGCTCAGCATTTTCTGTAAAGCCAAGACAGAGACTCCAGAGAAACATCATCTCCTTGTTCCAGGCAGCAATTCTGCATGGATGAGTAACCCTAGATCTCTTGTCACTGAATGTTTTCCATTAAACTGAAAAGCAACTTTGGTCTTACCCATCCTGTAACAGAAACAGTGCCTTGACAAAAAGCCTAGTGCTAGTAAGACACAGATTTAGGTCAGTGACAGCAATGCTTCAAAGTTTTAGAGACTCAGGCCACAATTACTGTGCATACAGAACATTACTGTGTGACCACTGCACTAATGGAAAACAACCAGTAAGTTTAAAAGGCAGAGGTCTTCCAAATTAAGAAGGAATTATTACATTTTAAAAAAAAATCTACTTAAACCAAGATGCATGGATCTCAAGTATCCTACAAAGCAGGGTTAATGGTTTCTCTCAAGCCCAATGATACATTTTCTTTTGCACTCAACAGGACTTGCTTGTTCTATCCATACCTTCCAACATACACAATGACTGGTAACTCTTTAATCAAGCCCACTAGACCTAAGAAAACTAAAATTTTCTATTTAGTGTATGTAGGAAAGAAATTTTCAGTGAGAAGGAAGATCCATTACAGATACAAACTCTGATTCAGTGTTTCCCTCAATAAATTCACAGTGGTCAATTGCTTAAGGCTGCTCACAGAATCACAGAATGGCCCGAGTTGGAAGGGATCTCAAGGATCATGAATCTCTAACCCCCCTGCCGCATACAGGGCCACCAACCTCCTCATTTAACCCCCCTGCTCCATCCAACCTGGCCTTGAACTCCTCCAGGACGGGGCATCCACAACCTCTCTGGACAGCCTGTTCCAGCACCTCACCACTCTCTCTGTAAAGAACTTCCCCCTGACATCCAACATAAATCTCCCCTCCCTCAACTTCAAACCATTTCCCCTTGTCCTGCTGTTATCAACCCTTTCAAAGGATAGATTCCCCTCCTCTTTATAGGCTCCCTTTAGATACAGAAAGGCTGCAATTAGGTTACCCCGCAGCCTTCTTTTCTCCAGGCTGAACAAGCCCAGCTCCCTCAGCCTGTCTTTGTACTCAAGCCCAAATAGTTTCTGCTTTGGTGAAATCACTGTCTTTACAGTTGCACAAATAAAACGAAGGCAGCAGAATTTTACTAATACTCATTATACATTCCCCAAGCAACTGCCTAACATTATGCCCCTAGCACTGGAGGCAGAGCCTGTAAAACAAAGCAGTTAGCACAGCCCTTACTGTGCACGAGTAGAACTTGACGGCAGGATGGACTTCTTCCCCCAATTCTTCAGTAGTGATCCCTACTGACAGCCATGTTCAATAAAGTCCTGCCTCCCAGATGTGAAAATTTTAATAGCTAATGACCTAGGCTATTCAATATGCAAAAATTTTAAGAGTCAACATTGTGCAAGCAGAGCACTAGCTCAAAGCATTGCACTTTCAGATAGGTCATTAATCCCAGATAGAGGTATGCATTTTAACACAAGTCAAAAGCCTACAACAACTCTTTAAGTATTCCACAGTTCTATAAATCTGGGGAAAGTAAAGTCACCACAATACACGCTAATACTGCAGTTAGAAACAAACTTTATTGTTGCAGTTTGAAATTATTTACACAATATAAATCTCTTTTGAAGGTACATTACTTCATTTAATCAGTGGTAGAAGGCCTTATAATAGAGCTTCAATAACATTTAGTTCAAAAGAAATACAGTTCACTCCAATGGATAAGTGATGCACCTAAACTCCACAACATACAAAAAGGGTCATGGGGACATTTGGGGGGATGACAGTGCCAGAAGATAAAGGTTGCTTCTTAAATTTAACTTATTCACAGCACATAAATGGACTCATGTTTAAAAGAACACTGGCAAATATTGTTTTTGTTTTGTTTTTTTTTTTAAATAAAAAGAGACACAAAGAGGAATATATCCCTACTATGCTATGGCCCTGTTTCTGCAAGTAATTAAAGGGTTGTAGACAGCTGGATTAAGACGCTTGAGACAGAACTAAAGAATCTAAGTTATATGAAGGATTGGATACATTCTTGGTGCTGAGACTATTCAAAGCACTTGTGTACAAAGCAGCATTACTGACTACCACAGATTGTACTCGAGATACAAAATGTTAAGAATGTTTCTACCTATTTAAAAAAATAAAAATAAAAAAAAAAGTCTGTCACACACTTAAGACTCGACACCTACTCTTTTTTTTTAATTATTTTTGTATAACAGTTGACAGTTACTACCACCAAAAGCTAGGAAACTTTTTTCCCCAATCTATTCTGCATTTTACAGGACTGCATGTAACAGTTTTCAATGCTTCTCTTCTGTGGTCTCCTTCATCTTGTATTTTGCATGAATCTCTACTATGTGGGAAAAAAATACTACATCATGAAAAAACATGCAGTTGCAACATCACAGAACATAAGGCTGGTGCAGTACCTGAAGTAATTTCACCATTTATTTTTAACGCTCGCTACATTTTCAAGTAATGTGCTTTCTAAATGTTCACATGACTTAACCGGCACCAGGATTTCCTAAGGTCCATAAGCATCACGTATTTTGGGGGGCTGTTAATTAAAATTCTACTCAACAGGGAATCCAAGACAAATGCTCAAAATTTTTCAGAAGGCTACAGAAGCAAACAGTGTAAAATTATGAATCAGAAGGGGGTTAATCTGGTAAAGCCTGGCCACTTGTTCTAAGGTCAGACTACATATACTCTGACTTCAGGCCCAGCCCACATTCAGTCAGTTTTCTGACATTTATCAAGGATAATAAAACCTTACTGAACCACCTGGTGCACAACATTATCTACATTGTCAAATAAATGAAAAGGCCCAACATGCACCTGAAGGGTTGCAAATTAACTATATTGTAACATATAGGTACTTTTTTAGAATGTCTCCTCCCTCTCTGCCCCCCTAATTTGGCTGGTTTCTAGGTACAGCAACTTAAAACTGTACAGATAAATCACTTAGAAAAGTCACTTAAAAAAAAATAAAATCAGCCAGCATCTCACCACATCATTTAAGCACCTCCACACAACTGGCACATGCAAACAATTTGCACATTTTCCTTTCCATTCCAGAGGTCTAAAGGCCACAAACGTTGCTTTCTTCTGACATACCCCACCTAAATTTGTGTGGCTTCTCACTGCCAAGAGTTCCCTTAAGTTATGTGGCTGGCTAACAGAAGATCTATACTGTGCAAGACCAAAGGTCACAGCTTTTCATCTCTCTTAAATCTAATGAAAACATTCAGCATGAAGTCTACATGTTCACATGCATCTGCGAACACATTTAAAAATACAAAAAGAAAAAACAGTATCTGTGAAGAACAGGTAGCTAACCCAAAACAAAACAGATAGGATGAGGTCAACCTCTTCTACTAGCTACAGGGAGAACTACCCTGAGCAAGAAATCATATTACAGTGGGCTAGAGAGCAAAGTTATAATTAGAAAAGCAGTTACCTTAAGATTCCTTTTGGCAGGAGTTAATAATTGTGTAAGCCTTTTCTAGCTAGCAAATGGTTTAAAATAAATTTTAAACTTGGAAACAAGCTTTAACCATTTGCTCTTGTCCTTACACCATGCAATAGGCGTATTCAGTAACTTGCTATGTTGAAAGTTGAAGTTCTCATTTCCATTTGGATTTCCTTTTACCTGTATCTATTGAGCCCAACCCATCTCTTGACACTTCTATGACCAGCTCACTTCCCAGGATCCTCAGTAACTTTACTATCAACGCTGATAAGCATGTGTATTTTTCATCCAGTGCAGGTAGAGCTGACAACATGTGACAACTGTATCAAGATCAATTCGTCAGATGGACAACAAGATTCACACACCCGTGTTTTCCAGTAAAAACACACTACGGACAAGCTTGTAGGACATCATGCAGTTCAAGATTGGTATTGAAAGGCAACAGTAATGAAATACAGTTGGCCATTTGGGGACAACAACTGCCCATGGTTCACTTCCAAGGTCAAAGGCCTCTTTAGCAAGGGACTTCATACAAAATAATTCTGATGAGGAGTCATATACTAATAAATCAGAACAGAATTTCAGTCAAAAAAATATGGATTAAGTATGGAAAGGAAGCTTTTATAATCATGTTTCCCCTAATGAATTAGGGTTTGGAGGTTGCAGAGGGAGAGCAGTGCACACAGGAAAAATACCTCCTCGTCTAAGTCTCAGATAGTCTAAGCAAACTAATTCTAGTGCGAACGAAAGTGACTGGTAGAACCACTTGAGTGATCTGAGGTTGAGGGGGTCATTATAAGCATTTACAAGTTAGCAACTAATCCTATTTTAAGTCTATATCCACCAAAAACATTTAAATTCGGAGACTTCTATCACAACTAACTCAATTGCTGTCACACGGGAGCGCACACTTAAGAGTACTTCAACATGCTTATGGTTTAGAAGTCACCAGCATTCAAGAATGTATAGGAATTTTTTTTTAATTTTAACAGCCTTCCCTATACCGCAGGTACTTACAGGTACCTCAGATATATCATTTGCCCTATCAGAACAGACTTTCTCTTCATCTTAGCATTGTATGAATTACTTTTTTTTCCCCCAGAATCATTCCCAAGAGCAAGATGTTAAAAAAGGTAGCAGGGAAAAAAGACACAGGGTGTCCAAGGCTATAAATGGATACCTGAACGTAACTACTATGCTTTGTTACAGATAAATTTAACAAAAGAAGTCAGCACACAGAGTTAGATTTCTTCTTTACATCAAAATTTCTACAAAATAGGAGAGAATACAATGCAATACACAAGTCCATAAAAGCAAGGTACAGTACAATTCACACTAATTTACAAATGGTTATTTACACTGTTTTATATACATACACAGTCAGATCTGGTTAATACGAATTTGGTAATTCCAAAATGCAAATCAAGACGTATAAACGAATTTAAAATTATGTAAGAACAGATCAGCTACTCAGAAATCTGTAATGCTTAAACGACTTAAAAAATTAAGCACTGATTAGCCAGATCTGACTGCAGAAATGAGAAGAAAAAAATTCACACTATTCTGCTTTACAAAAGCAACCAGGCCACTATGGTCTATTGACTTGATGCTATTTATGCAAGAATGCCATTATTAATAATCCTCTTTATATTTACATTACAGGTTTAACTACAGTAAGAATTATTAATTTTGGCATTTATGCCCTTAGCTTAACATAAAGGCAACAGAGTATCTTCTTGGCAAGTCACAGTCAAAACTACTACAGGATGCTTCTAGAGCTCAGTCTTTTTTGCCCTCCTTCAAATATCTTAACGTTGCTATTAAGAGACTGAGAGAAACTAATCAGAACAAGTACACATTCTCTAGTTTGGTGCTTTAGTACCTAACTTACATTCAGAATGTCCTGTATTCACAGTTTCGAGCTACCTCAATATTTGCAATGCTATTGAAAAAACTACCGCTTCAAACTTAATACATCTGTAGATATTCTGTTGCAAATGAGAATATCTGAGTGCTACTGGCTAAATGTGATGTGGTACAAAAATCAAGGTAACTGGCATTTCATTTTGGAAAAGTTTACAGTATTTTCTCCGAACCTTGTATCAGGAATTGTTTTATTCTGTACTTGTCTTGAAAGAAAGCTGATGCAAAGCAGTATTAAAGTGTGTAAAATGAACTTCAACATGCAAAATGAAAGCCTCTATCAGTACTGCAAAGTTGACCACTACAACCTGTGATAATCCTTGTGCTTCTTCAAAATGGCTCAGAAAAAGCTTGCAGTATTTACTATCTGCTTGAAAGTGCTTTTATGGGAGATTCAGTGGAAATTAACTCCATAAGAATGAGATTGAGCTGCGTCCACAAAGAGCTTTGGTTCTGCAGAAGCAAGTTTCTAAGTTTCCACTTCTACAGTTATTGCTACTTGAACTATATAAACAAAACACTACTGAAAAAAAGTTACACTGATTTCAAACTTAAATAGAACTGGTACTTGAAAAGGGAATGTGGGTTGCAAGCTGTTGGGAAAGTTAGACAGGATCTGTCAAGTGCTGGATTTCCCAAGACCAACTGAATTTCACAGCCTCTTACACATTTTTAAAAACAAAGCAACATTGCCAGAAACAAAGACACCATTTGAAGAAAATAAACAAAAAAATCAAGTTCTAAAATCTTTATCAACCTTACTTCCAAAGAGATCATGCCATACTTGAAGGGACTACAAAGACAGCAGGCTATTACTCAATATATGTCAATCATGCCTACAGGGGAAACTACAGAAAATGAGAATCTTCAGTGCTTTCATGAGCTCTAGCAACATCCTCTATATCCGCTACAAAAGAAAATATAAATGTCAATTTTAGCTATTCATTTCTATTTAACTACCAAGATAGTTTGTCCAGTATATTAGCCTCCAGCTAGCAAATGCTAACAAAAAGGGTTATCCAACTTCAAGTTACAGAAAAAAAACAAAGCCCAGTTTTACCAATGCATTACAGTTAAGGTTTTGACTAAATAATTAAAAAACAACAAAAAAGAAAAGTTTCAGAGATGAATATAAACAAGAGGGAAAAACCCAACCCTTGCTTTTATTAAAAAAAAAAAAAAAAAAATGCCATTCAAAATGGTTGTTCAAGGTGAAAATTCTTCATTCACATCAACCTTCTTTGTCTTAAAAGAATCAAAAAAGCTTTAAAGCACACATGTATGTATATGTTATTTATATGTATATATACACACACACACAACAGTATGTCACAAAGCAAGTCAGAATAAATATCTTTGCTGGAGCTTCTCCCCATAATATTTACTCTTCAGCTAAGTTTGTGACTGCATGTGTATATGCACACACAGACTTTGTACATGTGGGCACTTAAGTGACCAAAGTGCAAAGTTTTTCAGAGTATACCCAAGAGCTGAGTATATGCCTGCCCAACTCCAAATTGCCTTGTTGGTTTTATTTTTGTTGTTTCTCCCCATCTCTTCTAAAAGAGTTTTAAAGCCTCTTTTCCACTTAAGCTTACATATGGTTTTCTTCAGTAAACATTTTCTTTTCAATTCACATTTTGCAATCCAGGCCATTCTTGGTATAATAGCTTTAAAAAGCTGTGTGTGACTATCAAAGTCCCATTGTTCAAGTCATACTTCTTCATGTTATCCTTCAAACTGGAGATTTTGAAACGTAATTTGCTGCCACAGAAGAAAAACAGACTCACAGAATTTGCAACAACAGGATCAAGCATTTAAGACTAGAATCCAAGGTTAGATGATGACAAAGCAGAAGGAAAGACAATATACAATATAACAAACTGTAAACCTAAGTGTCTTGCTCCCCAGTGCAACAGGATCTCTGCTCACTAATTTGCAGTTCAATAGTCCATTTCGTCAGATACTGCTGAAGCATATCAGAGACCAGAATAGTGTTCAAATTTTGAATCAAGTTTCAAAAAATAATACAAATTTTGAACAGTGGTCTTTTGTTTAAGAAGTACGCTTAATAAGCAAGCAGCTTTCCCACAGAAGTTAGAGATGGTACACTTCCCATCTAACACTGTGATGGTATGGAGTCTAAAAGAATTTGATGGCCACAGAACATTCACGCTTCAACAGCTTAACACAAAGAAAGGAAAGTCAAAACATCATTTATCACTTGAGCAAGAAGGCTGATTCTTATACAAAAGATAAGTACCATAAGATGGAAAGCTACCTTTTTCTTTATAAAATTAAAAAAAAAAACCTTAAAAAGATCATCCTAACCTTTTCCCCTAGTTACTACATACCTGTGACCAGTATCTCATATTTTGACTGTACAGATCTAAAAGGTTGATATCCTCTGACCGTGTAGATCCTAATATAAGTTAATGCAGCTCAATAAAACAAGTTGTTAAACAAATCCTTTGGAAAAACTTCACCATCTGCACCCAACTTTTACAAAAACTGATGAAAGCAGCAATGGAATCATGTTAAACTTAAAATAAATATTTCACATACAACATGTTAAATTACAAAAAAGGATTAAATTGCCATTTCTACAAGTTTTTCAGATTTAGCAAATTTCTAATCCATTGTATATCAACAGCAGTACGTATGCTCTTCATATTAAATTTAACATTGAAGGACTGTTTAGAGGCATTATTTATAAAGCAAGAACCACCAAGTGAGCATTACAGAACTTCAACAAATGTTTAGCTTTTTTTCCAGTATCCGTTCAGAAAAGATTCAGGGATTCTCTATCCACTTGGTAAGTTTACTCCTCTTCTTTACTCTGGGAGAGTTAACATCATGACCTCCAGCTTCATTTTGAAATATTGGTTAAAACGAACAATTGCATACCTATTTAAAGGGAAAAACATCTGAAGTTAAGAGCAGACAATGAGAAACAGGCTAGGTCTACTCAGAAGTTCACCTACCCCAGAGGCTTGTTTCAAATACTAACCCATAGCACCTACCAAAGGAGGAAGAATAGAATAACCATATTAAGGTACTTCCTCAATACCACCACTCCGCCACTCCTCCCAGCTTGCTAGAGTTTGCAAAACAAATGCTACTTTGAGTGTTATCAGAGGTGCCATCTTCATGCTTACTGTTCTTAATAAAATGTCCTACAACTGACAGCTACAGTTCCCTCCCTCCACCCAAAAAAAAGGAAAAAAAAAATCTTCTTCATTGGAAGAATGCTATTTTTCTGAACCGCAACACAGCTGGGTCTCCTCACTTGTGCTTTTACTTGCTTTTTGCGCCATCTAGCGGTTACTTATAAGCACTTCTCCTTGGAATTAACTGGGTACAAAGCCACACAAGAAATTCACATTGGCATCATTTACACAGCAGCACAACTAAGCCTAGTAAACTGGCTTAGTCATTAATGAAAAAATACCCTACACTCAAGCAGAGACTCGTGCTAAAGTGAAATGATGGATTTTATCATTTCTGCCAGTTTCCAACAAAAGACAGATATCTTTGACTGCTTGCTGTGATGAAAGACTTTAAAAACAAAAAGCCACAGACATCTACGTGAAACAGAACCATTAGCCATTGTTTCAGTAGGCAAAACTTAATGTTCGTTGGCATTACAGAGGTTCTTTTCCAAATGTTCAGAATTTCTAAGATCAATATTCTGTGCAATAAGATGTAAGCTAACTTTTTTATACAAGAGGCCCATTTCCTGACTCTTACAGTTGGGGACATACATCTTCTGACAACTAGCACAGCACAATGACTGGTCTGCTTCTGTGTCTTTGTCTCTTCAAAAAAAGCCTTTTATCCTTAAAAGCATTTGCTCCTCTAGTTAAAAGCCTTGCCTTGTTACACTATTTTAGCCCAAAGGCATATATTAATTTAGAAAGTTTTCAGGAGAAAGGAAAAAAAGACTATAAAAGCTGTCTACACTTATTTTCAGTTCAGAAGTTACAGTACAACCACACAGATCAGACACCTCAAACCTCACAGATTATGATAGCTGGGATAACTTAACCAGAGGGTCCCAAAATTCCCTTCCAACCTCAATTACTGTATGATTATATGAAGCAAGCATACTTACCCTAGAAAATCAAAGTCAATGGTGGAATATTTGGCTTGAATTAGAGCCCACAATCCCCAAAAGAAGTGGGAAGCCTAATGGCAAAAAATTAGGAAAGATTAGCACTGTATAACAGCATATTTAAGTGCATTTTTACATTGAAATAAAAGAATCATCTACAAGAGAACTCTCTCCAAATCCATCTTTGTAAACTTGCTTAGTATGTCTTCATCAAAGAGACTGATATGTGTTATAAAACTACTGGCAGAGTAAATTTATTGGCCTCCAGACACTACGTTTGTTGTGGTTTTTTTCCCCCAAGAAAAATGATGCCACAGTTGTGAGAGAGTTCATCATCTATTAAGTAAATTGTTGTGCAATTATATACATTATGTTAATAGAAATAGAACTGCTACTACTGTTACTTATTAAACAATTTCCTGTTAATATCCTACATATATTCAACTCTAGTGTATATAGAGAATTCCAGTTGAACCTTTGATTATGCCCTTAGGTTATAACAACCACAACTCACTTTCACTACTGACTTGGACAAAAGCATGATCTGTAGCTACGGAAAAGCAGCTCCTCACCATTTACATGTTTGTAACCCGTTTCAACCATGACTGCTTTACCAGCCCAGATTGTCCAGACAGCCTGGAGGCCTGTGCTCAATTTCTGATTGAAACTATTATGAATGATGTGACTGTTAATGAACTTTCAAACAAATATACACAATGGACATGAGCTTGATAATCTCTTTATTGAAGGCATTTCTGGTGTGTATGGATTAGTCAGAAAGAGAAATTAAATTAAGATCTAACAGGCATTTTAGCCTTAGCCTAAGAACAGTTTAGCATGTTTTACTTTTAGAAGAAAGCAAAATGAAGTGAAGCTTTTACATCTGAAGTCTGAGAAGGCAGACTGACAGCAGACAGGAGATAGTATGACACACAATATAGAAGACGATCAGGGGAACAGACTCACACAGTCAGCCCTCAGAAAACCCCATGGGACCCTTAAGACTGCATACGCATTTTGCTACAGTTTAAATCACACAGCTTTCCAGAACACTAAAGGGAAGGAAAGAATTATGGTAGTACTGAAAGATTCTAAAGAGAGGTCTAATCACTCGTTAGAAAAGTCAGAAGTATCCTAGTTTTACACTAACAAAAAATTATCTTTGAAAAAATTTTAAATCAGAAGACTTATACGTATTTATGGAGTTCTACCCTGTTTTTCTGCTGTCTTACAAGGAGTTCAGCATAGACCCATCATAAGCTCCTGCCAACACAGGGACTTGCCAGCCAGTAGCTATACTTGCTAAAAAAATTCATCACCTTCTCTGAACACTCACTGCCCCTTTTGCTTGGAGCCAACACACACAGTGGTGAAAACATTCACAGAACAAGCTAAGAAGTTTTTCTTTACGTAACACAGCACTCAGGTTAAGAAACTGACAGTTATTTGCCCACAGAGAAAAAATACAACATTTAACATTCATATCCACAGATTGTTATTTACCAGTGCAAATTGATTGACTTGAACATATAGAACTTCAACTTCTTTTTCACTGACTTCTGTGCCAAATCCTTTATATTCTTTGTAGGCCTCGAGGTAAGATCTCAGCCACTGTTCCTGCAATTTTCTGTTGGGATAAAGACTGTAGTCTACTTCATTTACTCCTATGGGAGGGAAAAAAAAAAAGATCTGAATCTTAGAGTATCTAAAAAGACCGTTAGAATCACAGTACCTGCGACTGCTTCTCCCTCTCTCCCCCCACAAATACAAACACATAAATTGATGTGAAAAGACATAATTACTTTTACTTTGATACGATTTTATTAGTTACTTGCTGGCAAGAATTTCTCACACAAGAATCACATAGCATTCAACACAGAAAGATTTATGGCGTTTTCATCCACATGCACATTCCATTTCTTTTGAAATGCAACAAGTTTAGCTCTAACAAATCTTAAAAAAAAAATCTGCACTGCAAAGCAGAAATCCTCCCGCACATCAAATAGGAGCTCATATGCAGTATTATCCAAAGCTGAATCCAGATATGTACATGCTGTCAGCTCATCTCTGTAAGACTAAACCTTTAGAGCAGTCTACTCTGCCTCCCCATACATAGAACTATAAGCCTTATCTCCGTAACTATTCCCTTCTGCCATATTGTTCTTTTCAGCACACAGCTCCAAATTTGTCTATACTAGACATTCTAAACAGCAGGCCACACAATCTACCAGGAGTCCCAAGACTTGGATCACAGTCGATTACTGCCCAGAAGATGTGGAAAAATATTTTTAATCCTGCTTCGAAGTCATTCTTAGCCACACCACCTCTTCCTTTGAAAAACACTCTTGGTCTCCTTTCCTCTGTTTCACCTTCCAGAAGACTAAAGCAGTACGTATGCTCAGTAAACTAGATACTAAACATGCTATTCCTGAGAAAGCACATTTGCAATCAGTAGTACAAAGCATATGCAATAGGACCCCTCTACTCTGGAAACTCTAGATTTGAGATATAACACACAGAAAAACACTAAGGAAATGTCAGACCTCCTGTACAAGTGCATCAGGAAAGAGTTTACAGTAAACAGCTTTCTTGCACAGGACAAGTAGCTTCACCTCAGCAGATTACATGCCACAGATCTACACTACTACTTATGGCCAGATGGTTGTGGCCATACACACTACTAACACCTATGTCCATGGCAATGACATTTTCATACCTAATTCTCTTTCAGCTCTATTTTATGACCACTGCAATCTCCTGGCACTTAAATTCTTCCCGATGTCTGATCATCAAACATAGGAAAGGTGACACACAGCTGCTCGTCAGTGGCAAAAGAACATTACTTGTGTGTAGTCTTCTTACTGCACCTACCTCCCTAAAGATATACTTGGACTCTTAAAAGTTCCAGATGAAATTAATCAAAAGCTTTTAAATATATTTTGTGGAGAATTTAACTTGTTTCCTAAATATTTAAATTTTTAAAATGTCAAGAGTATACTTGGTTAAGTTATCTGAACTTGAGATTTGAAAAGCAATGACAGGTACATAACCAAAGGCTCCTAATTTCACCACACTGTACTTTCCACCTATATTAATAATTGTGTATGTTTTCCCTATCACTCCATCTTCTAAAGTAGCACTGCATAAACAAGGTTATTTCACTCTTACAGAGTGAAAGGAAGGGGCATTTATCAGAAGAAACTCAAGTAGCAAATGAATGAATCTATCCATAACTTAATGCTAAAATCTGACACTTTTTCCAACCACATTCTTAGCCTCTACTTCTCATTTTAGTACATAACCGAAGGGCAAGTACTTAGCAAAGAAATGCAAAACTACTGAAAAAAAACGTAAAGTCTGCCATTTCTAACTTTGTGATCACACAGCATATTCTATGTATTAAATAACTACTTATGCTGTTGCAGATACATCATGGTATTTCATTACAGTGTGTTGAGTATCTTCTGCGTCACTTCACAGATCAACTGCAAAACCTGAGAGCTGTAAAGGAAGGACATAACCGGCCTGCTAGTAGAGACATTAACACATTTTTAGACCATTAGATTAATAGCTACTTGCATGTATCTAGATATAGAATGAAAAACAGAACACAGTACAAGAATGACAACTAAAAGTTTTTTTTTGCGTCCACTTCACCTCATAAATCCAATTTTTACCTGCAAATTCATTGAAGTGATTGCCAATGTCATAAGCCAGGTAGTTGTATCCAGAGTACTCATAGTCTATGAACTGCACATCACCTATGTGAGACAAGAGCAGCAACATCAGAGTCCACATCAAATGAAATCATGGCCCTAATCCTTTGGTGTCCTTTGAAGTTTTAGGGAAACAAACAAACAAAAAAAGCACATTTCTATCTTATTTGTACCCAGTTGCGTGCACTCAGATTTTACAAGGCAATACTGTTTTTAAGGTATGAGACTTCTTTGAATACTCATTCAAGAGATCTCTTTCAATAATCAGAGCTTAAAATGCTCTTTTTTTTTTTTTAAACTTTGATTAGCAGAATTTTAACTTCTACCACACGAGGGCATCAATTACCTTCAAAATGAGAAATATGGTAGAGAAGCCTTAATTTAAGCTTTACATAGAAATCACAGATCACTTTTTCCCCGACTTAAAAAATTACAGTCCTAAGACAAGTGTGCAACCATGGCAGACTAACATGTTGCAACTGGTTGCTATTTCCTTTTAGTATGTTGATATTCCTTGCTTTCTTCAAGCACACTTATAAAGCAAGACTTTTCTAATAGTTGCCCCTTTTTTGTTTTAAGTTGGCTTAAACTACTCTCAAGATACTGGTAAGACAATGCTTAAAACAATGAAGCTACCTACTATTGTGTAAATAAGAACTGACAGAGTGGTATCAGCCCCAAATGTTCCTAAATTACTTAACTTTTTTACTAGTCAGTAGTTATCTTTGGGGAAGCTAGGAAAAGTGCTTCACTCAAAGATGTAATACAGTACTGAACCTGCTCAAGCACGTCTACATCACAGAAAGCTTTAAAGACATCAACAAGTTTGAATAACTACATAAAATTAGAGCTTTTTCATTTAAAGGGAGCAACAGAAAGGGAAGTAGTGTGCTATTCACAGTGGAACCTTAAAATGTAAAAGCTTACATTTTCCACACTGTGGTGAAATGGCTAATGTTCACAGTTGTACTTGTCTGCCTCTCTACGCTCATTCTTTCAATGACTAGTTGCATATTTACTTTATAAAAACATACTTGTTACAATGAACAATCTTGTTAGCATCACTTAAAGAAAACTTATAGATACTAATGCTATTATATCTCTACCAAAAAAGCAAATTAAGAATAACGTTAAAAGTTAACTACTAGATATTTTCTATGCTGAGGATTAAGAGTCTAATGCTATGCCTCCTAAGAATTTATGAATATTGCACATATCAAATACAATAGCTCTATCAGGCAAACAGCCCAAGCAAGTTAACACAGAACAACTTTGTTAGAAGTGTTCCTTCTGTCTACGCAGTTCATCATTAGCATGTTTGAAACAATAACACATCTGTCTTTTCCAGATGCATCCATCTTCTTGTCTAAGCACTTATAATAGTAGTTAAACCCCAAAACACTAACAAAATCATTTAGTCACAATCCTCCAAGTCAGATTTACCCTTGCTTCCACAGAAAAAGAGGATTGCTTACCAAAGTTATGAGGTTAAACCTTTTAGGCTCTGACAAACCAACATGAGAATGCAAAGTGGCAAGCTCCTCCCAGGAAAATCTTGCTGGCAATGGAAAATTGAAGGGTCTGAAGGGACAAGAAGTTTTACAGCAGATGCAGCCAAGATCTTATGATAGTGTCACAGACCAACTTCTGCCGCTACTCGACTGGCAGATTCATACACTTGCACGTGCTTGTGCTTCTCATTGGTTCTTTAGCACTTCTTTCAAAAACAAACACCTGTAAGTTACAAGCCAGTCAAAATGTACCGCCCAACCTTGGTTAATGCTCCGCAACACAACTGACCTCCTGATGCCCCCCACCCTAACATCATCAGAAACTGATGTATTCAGCTTTTCCCCACATTAGATAAAAACACAGCAGGTTAAAGTCTGCTTGTAAAGCATAAGATATACCTTAAAATAAATTTCTTCAATGTCTAAATTTCATCTTGAAACATACCTGTATGCGCCATTATGTTTGTTTTTAATTATAGCCAAAATTTAATTTTTACTATAAATAATAGTCTTATGGAATAAGAAATTGAATCTAACAAGCTACAGATGATGCTGTTACCAGGCACTCTCCAATGGGGAGGCACAAAAACAAGCGATGCGAGAAAACATCAGCTCAGTGCACTTATGTAGCACTGTGCATATCATCACAAGGCAGCAACAATGGCACGTGATCCATAATAGATGAAGAAAGTTTGGCAACTCATATGTGGTAACACAAAACTCCAAAGTAAAAAGATCCTGCATTCTTATTAATCTCTTTCAGACTTGTGCTAGCGTGGAGTTTTAACCACCTTCGTTTAGAAGAAGCATCGTTCTCATTGTTTAAATATCCACAGTATTAGAATTTCCTTTGAAGATTTACTGCAGTTAATACTGCAAAGCCACTTCTAAAGGTATGGTTACGCTACAGTGAAGCAGTTTGCTTCGAGGTTTTAAAGAAACATAGTGAACTGTACATCCCACTAGTATCAATGTGAGCAGGGAGACCAATAATACAGTAGTCTGAGCAGATCTGTGTTTTATTGAAGGAGACGTTACTTAAAACTATGCTCTGTCATCTCTCTGGAGCAGCTCCTGTTGCCAAAAGAAATAAAGGTGTTGAAGAATATTTGCTTTTCAAGCACAATCTATCCTTTTCATCAAAGGGTGCCTACTACAGTAGGCAACACAATCTCACCTACTAACATTGTATAAAGATACAAAATGGAATCCATGTTGTGTTTTATACACCTGGAATTCACTTTTCAAATAGAAGAAAAGGTAATCAAGAGGACATCTGTTTGATCTCCTCAGGGAACAGAAAGGCAGGAGAGTGATGACACCTCTCTATAGCTGCCCTTCGTTTTCAATGGTTTAATGAGGTAAACACTTTAACAAGCAAGTACTAGCTGTAGTTACTACAGCAGGATGATATATTGAAAGTTCTCTCCTATCCTGCTCATCAGGTGAGCCCCTGACATCCTACACGACAGCTTCAAAGACAGTGATCCAGGCTACTACCTTTTCTGAAAATACAAAATAGGGTCACACACCCACAGAATAATTTTAATTATAAATACCCAATATATCTTTGCAAAATTAAAATAGTTTTTTAGATCAAAACTAGAAGCCTTAAACATACCTCAGTCTTCAGAAGCACTGAGCACCCACAGACTCCTACCAAAGATCATAGAAAACATTGGGTAGGCAGAGGGAATAAACAGAACAAAACTAGCCATCTACCTACACACTTAACTTCCTGGCAGAAGAATTTAAAACATTCAAAAAGAACACAGATATCGACAAAAGAATACTGGTATTTGGTCTTTCTGAACAGCAAGATTTGAGTACTTTTGGAGCACATTTTGGATATTCCCAGCTTATGTTAAAAAAAAATATATATATATTGAACACCATCAGAACAGGAGCTCTATAAATGTGCTATTAAGCATATTTTGATTATCTAGATGTACAAATTGCAATTAAGAGCAACAAGAAGTTCTGAGTTGTATCCTTCAATGAGTAATTCACACCGATAATTATTATGAGTTATGTAAAATAACACTTACTAATTTCATATCCTGAGCAACTGAGAATGGCCATTAACAAAGCAGCAAGAAGAGGCCAAATTCTCTCAGTCACAGCATGAGCAAATTCAAATCAGATAACTTACAATCCAGCAAATGAAAATAGCATTCAACATGCTATTCCAGTCTCATAAATAAAATGTAAGGACATGAGATTAATTCTTCTCAGAAGCAGCACGACAATTATAATTTTTCTTCCAAGTCTGAAAATTTAACATTAATTTAATCCAGAGTCCAAGTCTAAAAGCGAGGCACGGGGATAAGTTACTATCATTCTAACTGCACTGGACAAGAGTTTAACATCTGTTGTCAGCCTGCAGCTTAAAAACAAAAACATGTTGAGTAGATGACTTAAGCATTTACAAACACAACAAATACAGTGTTGTTAAAACCAGTGAGTTATTTTGTGCCAGCTTCTGAAAAGCTAGATAAACATTACCAGCACTGCTCAATCTTTAATGAACAGAGAAGGAAAAAAACTAAGTAATTAATCTAGAACACTGAGTCTTTCTCCTCAGTTCCAGTTTAGGGTAAGCCAAGATGTTGCTGACACAAGTCTCTCTAGATGATAAAGCAAATCTAGTAAAGTCTCAGCATCATCACAGCTGTTAGTTACCTTCATACAGCCAGGTGCCATTTCTAATGAAGCGCATCTTTGAAGATTCTATTTTGTGCTCATGAAGTTCTGTATATACCGACACAAGGTTTTGCAGTGCTTAACAGAACTCCAGCAAAACATATGTAGAATTATAGTTGAGACTCCCTCCACTTCTAAAAACAACATTCCATAAGATTGTATTAATGGGCAAACAGCTTCACTAAGCTTTTGCTCTACAATAAGAATGCAATAAGAAAGAGCTTTCAAAGGACAGACGTAAACATACTACAGCTGGCATTGAGGTTTGGTTACTATAAAAAGGTACCTGCTGTGCCTAGATTGCAGAAGTCTTACAAGGTGCAACATTCAAACAAATGTAACAATCTACCTATTTCAGATTTCCAAGTCTTTTTTCCCCAGCCAGCTTGTAGCCAACGTGCTAGAATGTACACCTCCCACTCCTCCCCACCCTGTCCCCAACACTAAACACTCACACACTGGTAGGATTGCTCATAAGTGAAGCACTGCTGGCATTGTTTTTTCCTCCATTCTGTTTACTAAAAGAAAAGCATATAGCAGTTGTTTTAAAGTAGGAACTTTAAGTCTATTGACCATGAGAGCGAGCCTTTTAGAGGGATTCCTGATTTATTTCACATTGAATCATGGTTCTGCTATGAAAAGTGACTAAAAACTACTTTTTACCTCAATGGGTGATTGAGGAATGTTAAAACCCCAAGTAGTTTCAGCACTCAAAAAACCTACACAAGAACAATATATTGGTTTGGGTACTATATCACAATTCCAGCATAAAATCACATGCTGATTTTTTGATTCCTGGTCACTTACTTCACACAGTTTTGACCGAAATACCAACAGTTACTGAACTGTTGCAAACACATGAAGATACTAAAAAGATCAAGTCATCCTTATTTCAGAAGGATCTTGAATATCTAACCTGATGAATTTACTGCATTCAGCTGGTCTCAGCAATATTAAATGGGAGGAAAGCTGTGCAAATGCAACCAATTTTACCACATCATTTTAGCATCTTGAAGTTTGCCTTCTCTGTTTATTTTAATATAGTATTTAATTGATTAATTTAGTAACCGAACCTCAAACCAATAAAATAAACTGAGTTTATACAGAAGCTTTATAGATTCTATTTGAGGCATTCTTTATTAAAAATATTTTGAGTTAGTTTATAATCAAAAATATATTTAATCTTTACCTAAACACCTTCAGCTGTTTGAATGAAGTATGTATTTAAAGCAATCTAAGATGCCTAAGTACCTCATGCAGAACACAGATGTTATGACTGAATGCAGTGCTAAGTATCACCAAAATACTTTGTCATGAAGATCTTTCCTTGCAGCAACACAATCACAAACCAGACCACCACGCAGATTACAGGAGATGTCTTCAGATTATTTTTTATACTTGTATAATTTTTCTCCTTCATACGACTGGAATAGAATTATCATAAACAATCACAGACTTTGAAACCTACTCATGCAGGCAGGCTACAGAAAAACTAATTAATTAATTAAAACCAAATAGCAACATTTTTCTCTGCACAGTAACACGTATGAGAACCAACTAATTCAACAAAATAGTCTCCACTACATGGAGTCTTAAAAGCTCAAACTGAGTTCACCAACATTACCGACATTAAAAGGGACACCACTGATGTAGCAAATGAAACTACAGAATAAACAAACTAAGCCACTACTTACTGCTTAGCTCACTACCTACCTCGTTTCTTGTTGTAAATAATATTCTTACACAACAGGTCATTGTGACAGAGTACCACTGGTGATCCTAAATTTGACAGTCTTTCCTTCATCCAGGCCATCTCTTCCTGAAGAACTTGAGGACTTGGAATTTCACTTAAAAACCTTTTCAGGTGTAAGAAGTTTGAGAGTTAATTTTTAGTAGTGTGTTCCATACCAAGCATCTGTAATGAAATAACTTAATTATTTTCCTCTACACTCTTATTTCAAATAATCCAACAGATGTTCTCTCAGACTGGGGCACTATTTCCCCTAGCACTACTGCAGACAAATTACGACAATATTCTATTTTGTCCTCCCCAAGAAATTCTATAGATTATCTATTGTAAACATGACAGTAGTCTACTCAGGAATAGAATGTGAACTCAATCCTGCACATTCTTAAAGGAGCACAGATAAAAAGTTTACAGCATGAGTTTCGTTCACTTGTTGCTCACATTACAACACACAACTGCACATAAAATATTTATCTAACCAGATTAAATAAGACCCCTTTTTTTTTTCCTCTTTAGTAACTGTAAATATACTTAGGTTGACATTTCTAAGATTTTTCAATTACTCCTGTCTAGAGAATTTTGTTGTAAAAAAAAAAAAAACCCACAACTTTGCCAGAGCATTTACAACGCAGAGAGAAAAGCATTTAATATCAATGATATCCAAGAAATTCTAGAAAGACCACTTATCTATAAAGAGCATTTAGGCTGGAATCTACTCACTAAGGAAATTTGATGATTCCGTACATACACCTTCAAATTATAGTTTTAGCTTTGAAGTCTGACTGTGCCTCCCTGTCACTCTAAACAGCCTTTTATTAACTTTGGATTTCAAACCAATTTCTGAATTTTTTAGAAAATAATTATATATATAATCTTCCATCCATCGCCCTGAAAAATTGTAACATCAGGGAAGCAACCAGTGATCAAACACTTACCTTTTATTCACTTCCTCATCTGCAAACTCTGTGGGTATAAGAGAGAAGTATTTCCCCATCTTCAGCCACAGGTTAGATTTAGGGATCCATCCATTGTGAGCATGGATAGTATGGATTTTAGCAAGCTGTCTGGCAATGAGTCTTCAAAAAAAAAGTTTAAATTAATGTTACTTTTGCAATAGTCCTTATCATCTCCAGCAAGAGGTGAGAACAACAAAAACATTTAATAGAAATGTGATAAAGAGATCCAACAAAGAAATCAACAAGAGCATAAACAAGAGCAGCGCAGCCCACAGGGTAGCACTTTTAAAGCCTCCTAACATCTTTAAGCAGTACCATGTGTGAAGCACTAACAGGACAGAAACTGGAATTCAGCTACACCATGTGTATTTGACATGTCTACTCTTTGACCTGCACATCTTCAGAAGACTTGATTTAAATTATTTGAAGCTTTTAGGTATCAAATACATTTCAGCACACACATGAAAAGCTAAGAAAAACCTTAAAACATCAGCATTTCCTATTTGCTGCTAACATAAAAAACGTCTCAGTGAAACGTTTTGAACCTATTCACAAATGAAATATACTAGAAATAGAGCTAGGATTCACTTAATGAAACCCAGCCTCTCTAACTGCACCACGTTAAATTATTTCTCAAACAGCAACGTTCAAGCACTGAACACACACAAGTGAAACTCTAATGTGTATGAAGTCTTCTGTGAGTGCAGCAAGGATCATCTTTTCATATGTGAAGTATCACGATTAACTATGCAAAAACAGTGAACCAACAAAAGTTTCAAAGTCAGCTTCACACAGGCTTATAATAACATTCACTTTCTGTCTGCTCATAAATTAAGCCTGAGATCCCCTGGATTTGACAAGACATCATATATACTTCACAGAACTTGTATAATAAAATAAGTAAAAAGCTTACCTGAAAATATCAGGATTGCATACATGCTCAGGATCCAGGGCTTCTCCCTGCATGAACTCGTAGCACAAGCCATTGTTGAAAGTACAGTACAGCTGAGGTGCACAGCCATGGGCCTGCAACACACGGAAACTCTTCACTTCTTCATCACGGTCAACTAAGAGCTCAGTCTTGTTTCCATAGATCCTAACTAGAACTACATCATCTGTTATGTCACCCACGTAGCAGCCAATTAATTTATTGGTGATTCCATCAGTAAACAGCTGAAAAGTAAAACAACACATTGCTTAGTTTTGCATCTTTATTTCCATGGTTCAAGAAAAGAATGCAAGGTTACTCTTTGGCTTACAAGCCTGAGATTTAAAGAAAATCAATCTTTAAAACACAGGAAAATCATGAAGAAAAATACGAAGTTTTTCCACGTAACACACCAAAAGAAAATAGGCCAATGTAAGAACATGCTACAGTGACTGCAGAAACAGTACATGTAAAAGGCAGTAGATGAATATTTAATGCTGTAAAACAAGTTCTCACATAACCACTTTGAAACTGATGGTTTCAATTGGCTGAAATCAAAGCCTGAACAAGGTAGCAATCCCAAAATTGTTGTATCGTGAACACAGGCAGCACAAACAATTTTAATGCATTTCAGAATTCCATATTTGCTGTTAAGCACACACACAGTAAAAAGATATTTCTGGAGTTCTCAAGTATTCCTTTTAACAAAGTGGAATTGAGGTAAGACACAGTCCAAATTCAGTGTTATGTTCCCACTAGCCGTGAGGACTTCAGAACAAGTCCTAAAGTCACTTTTGGCTCCTTTACAAATGTTAAAAAGCACTTTGAATTCAAGACCTCCGTTTTGAGCCTCAGGTACCACTCCAAGTCTAAGAGCTTCTGACAAGACTCACTCTTTTCATCACTCTACTTCATAACTGGTTCATGCCATTCAGGAGACAAACAAGCACTTTAAGTCTTGAATGATAAAGACACACACAAAAGCAGTTTTTTAAAGCCCTGCAATTTACTCTTGATTCAGAGACCAGCCTAGTGACTGATGCCTGAATAGACAGGAGGTGAGGCAAGTGACCCTCCACAAAAATAAGTAAAAGCATTACATATTTACATCTAATGACAACCTATTCCTTGCCCTTCAAGAAACAATGGAGGTATGGTTGCATTAAGTTCCCAGCTATGGAAAAAAAGGAAGAAAGAAAGAAAAACTGTCACTAACTACTGCCTTTCTTTCAACTTTTGATGATGGGACTAAACTAGTCACTAAAAGAAGCTGCAGTTCCACCAATGGTACCAGGTAAGTTTGCTAAAGCCAGAGTTACTAAGAAGCTTTGTGTGCACACTTGCATGTAGCCAAACATTTGAAAGCAACACAGAAGAAACAGCAGTTCTCTCATCTTTTACAACCTGAGGAATTTTACCAGTTTAGAAAATAGGTGTTCGGTGCTTTGAAACTTTGTGCCCTGTCAACACAGACTGGGTTTTTGCTGGATGAGCATTATCTGTCTTAACTCTAACTTCTAAGTAAGTGACTAAGGGGAAGACATCAACATTTTCAGGTGACAAGCACACTTTCAAACAGCCAACAGCACAAGCAAAAGCATCAGTGTTTTCATGACTACTCAACAGCCCTGTTGTTTTAAACATGAGAAGTAAGCAAAGTGCAAAAGAACCTTTCGGTATCTTCCACTGGAATAAATGACCAGAAAGTAGCGTCAATTAGGTTAACATATGTATATTGGTACACACTATTTCCACTTCCGTAGGCACCTTACAACCTTAACTTCCTTTTTTAGGAGGCACATTCATCATTAATTCTCATTCAGTAAAATCAGGCACACAAAAGATACAAGCAGATTCACGGTTCAACTACCTGTATTTGAACATTTTCAAACTATGGAGGTATTTAGCTGCAAGCAGCTTTTGCTTTATCTGTAAAGCAACCTGTAGACTCCGAGGAATCTCAGAAATTCATAATTGTAATGAAAGCCAGAAAAGCAGATAAATATTGAAAGCTGTTTATCAGAATTAGAATAATAAGCACTCCACAGAAACAGTCTGAATTCCTTATTTAAAGGTATGCATTCAAGCTTCTCTCCCGTCACCACTGCTGCGTTTCCTCTCCCTCCAGCAGGAAGTTGGATGGTTTTGGCTTTTGGTGACGGCACCCCATCCAAAATGTGGCCCTAATTTTGAAAAGCATAGTAATATTGGAAATAAACTACCACTCGTTTGAACAAGTCTCATGGATTTGGAGAAATCAAGCATCAGGAACAGTTGTTTGATTTTTATTTTTTTTTTTTTTCCATTTAAATCCTAAATAAAAGATCCTGTAATCAAATCTACTATTCAGAGGGAGAGACAAGACTTCACAAAAAAATATGTTATATTTAAACTATCATGCCTTGCTTTCCTCAGTATCTTTATGTGGTGAAGCAAAGAAGCTCAGACAAAGTAAAAATGGAGTGGGGAATCAATTTCTCATCATAGTGACATAGAAAAAAGAAAAAGAAAAAAAAAGAAAAAAAAAACAGCACAGCATCCCTAAATAGAAATACAGAATGGCAGAAGATATGAAGGCATTCTATTTGCTTAAACAACTACCAACACTGAAACGTTTACAAATAGGTTCAGCAAATCATGCTTGCAATCTACATGTACAGAGGCCAATCATAAAGCTGTTAGACTACTTACGTAATTCACTCTAAAATGAGGACTTTACAATTTATGGACATTTATTAGCATCTATTATTTTAATTATCCATTACAAGAGATGAATGATAGTCTTTAGCAATCTTTTGAAACAACAAAATAATGCACTATTAGGGAACTAAAAAAAAAGTTCAGCACCATGTCTACTGATTTTAACAGCAAAATGAATACGTTTATACTCTAACATCACTCTGTTCTTTTGCTTGACTCTCATGCAGATGACACAAATGCTCTAACATAAAGATGCACTTGAGCTACCAAACAAGATTACCTGGTTTGTCCAAGCAGATTATTTTTGTGTTTCAAGTCATGAACAACACCATTATAATGCACAACCTCTTCCCTCCAATCATTACAGAACTGTTTAGGTCAAAAGGGACTTTTTGTGATCAGAGAAGTACTGATTCCAACATATTTTAGAATACAATTAACTCAAACCACCAGAACCTAGAGCTACTTGCTTCTGAAACACACTGATGTTGGAAGCATAAGGCAAGTATATGTCTGGTTCTCAGAAAAAATAACTTACTTAATGATATCCAGACATACAATAAGTTTACTAAACCAGGGTGAAGACCTTTACCTCAGAAGGATTAATGTTTTCTAAACACGAGCACCTGACACATAGGCAGGTCCTGATTCGTCCCACAAAGTACCTTGAAACAGGTTGCACAATCTCTTCACAATCACACCCCTGCTGGAAGTCCCTGAGAAAGCAAGTCATAACCCCTGCCCTTGTAAAGAAGTCACTCTGTGGAAGCGCATTCCAGAACTACAGCTAGTGCTAGGGTGTTTAATACATCACATACCCTGACCAACCTCTACCTGATCCTGTGAAATAGCATCTCTCTTTGCCCACTCTTTTTCCCCAGTACATATTCACACTCGGACTCAGTTCCGGTCTTAGTCTTCATCAACATCATCGTCATCAACATCTCAGCTAGCATCAGACAAAAATCAAAGGTTAGGCAGAATTTGAACACAGGGAGGCAGAAATAAGCCACAGATGTTGATGCAGAAAGTTAAGCGCAGGGTTGATACTTTGGACTGCCACAGATGGAGCTCAGGAGCAGAAGGTGGTTCTGGCACCAACTTGTTATTCTCACCAGCAAAAGAAATCGATTAAGTTACACTA
Organism: Lagopus muta; assembly: GCF_023343835.1. NCBI lineage: Eukaryota > Metazoa > Chordata > Aves > Galliformes > Phasianidae > Lagopus > Lagopus muta. The sequence continues at coordinate 65,804,618 of NC_064433.1, forward strand.
TTATTTTGACACTCCTGTGTGATAAAAGAAAGATCATATCCACAAACTCTGAAAACCCACTTTTTAGCAACTTACCAGCTTGCTTGAGTAGCAAGTGAACACCATCCCTGGCAACCCATTTTAAGAATGGGCAGACTCCTGATAGAGGAGCAACAAATGTAACCCTGCTACAAGAAAGTAGTTGGAAAGTTGATCCTATTTGTAAGATAAAGTCAAACTCATAAATAAGAAATTTCACTCACGTCCAAAGTCAAGCACGCAAGACAAATGGTCTAGGTGCACAGAGCAGTCAGTGCTCTATGACTAAGCACTTCGTAACTGCCAAGGAAAAGGTTTTTAAACCACCAAGAACACAGTTTTGAGACCCTGATTTGTCTATAAGCAATAGCACAAACAGCGCAATACCACCACCTGACAGAACAAATTCTCAGCTACAAAACACTGTTTTCAACATGGCCACCACCATTGGATACACATTTTCACCAGTGATGAACAAAAGCATGCATGCTGCACTTGGCAAAACCTGCGTCAGCAGAAGTGATCCACTCTAGCTGTCACCACTGCTTAAATACACCACCCACCCACTGCTTCACCCTGCTCACAGTCACTGTTCAGTCTCCTGTTCAGTCTCCATCAACATTCAGCAGGAGTTGATGAATGTCACTTGGTGCAATGTTCTCCTCACACGGAAGAACTCGATTCTACATCACTTCATACGTACTTCTGTGTCAGACACCGCTTTGTCAGACTGCCCCTCTGCTGCCATCTGTCACACAGGAACAACACGTCACAAAATACTGGTGAGAAAGTTCAACCTCTAATGCCATACGATCATCACCCACCCCTGGCATCAAGGACATGATATAATAAAACATGACATAATAAAATGGGAAGCATTACTTTAAAAGCAGCTTAGCATTAAAAAAAAAAAAAAAAAAAACACCTTGCAATCAAACTTGCCTTTCCCTCTATGCAGAACATACTATGTAGATAACCAGGTCATGAGAAACAGCAATAGCATGTAAAACAAAGTAAGAATCTGAAGTTTCCCTGTACTGGTCAAACAAACCTCTGGCAGTTGTATAGCTTTCGTCACACTGCACAGGTCTGTTATCCCCTCCAAAATAAGCCTGATTAGTGTTAGTAAAAGAAAATCACTACAAGAAGGAAATTGGCTTCCCTCAACTGATAATTTAGGAACACTACTTCTTATTAGCATGTATTTGTAACATGCTGCTCCAAGTAATTATTTACACTCAGGAGCACTTCATTTCTTGCTTTTTAAAAAGGTAGTTAGCTTACTTTTCCAGGGACAGCAATCAGAGCAGATGATTTTTTTCATGATGTAGTATAAAAATATGTTGTCTTGCAGTAAAATAAAGTAATATTTTATTCTTTTGTTCAGAACATCATTAATGATGCATTTTAAAAAATCTGCTTAGAATCTCTACCCTGAAATGTAGCAGAGCAAAACAGCAGCTCTTTGACAAAAGCGTGAACAGAGAATGGACTCTGACTACAAAGATAAAAAATAACCAGTAAACTCTCAGTTGGAAGAAAAAAGAAAAAAATAAACAAAACAAAACAACACAAAATGTTACGTACACCAGGTAAGAAATTCCTGAAATAGATCAAGAAATACGGAGAGCCAATACAGAATCATAGAATTGCTCAGGTTGGAAAAGACCTTGAAGACCATCAAGTCCAACCACAACCTAACCAAACGTAGGTTATGCAATACAATAGCAGCAGAGAAAACAAGCGAGTGATCAGAACAATCCAAAACCAAGATTCTGGCCCTCCAGTAGCCTGTACAAATTTAAATGTCACTATACATACTTATCACACAATGGTTGAACCTCCAGTTGATGTGACTCTATGCCAAAACTGAGTTCTGACAACATTCTTGGAAATGATATTTATGTTGCACCACCATGGGCAAGAATGGCAGGAAGAGACTGAGCTTTAAGTAAGGTTCTCTAGCTCTTGGGAAAAAATACCAATGACTTACTGAAACACAGAGCAAATGTAAGAAAAATACAGAAAACATATCCAAATGCACTCACAGAAACCAGCAAACAGAAACATGACAAACTAAACGGATCCAGGAAAATCAGAGAAACATCTCTGAGACTTCAAAAGCACTTTTAGTTTAAGAAATGATCAGGTTATTAGATTACTGATGCTGAATACATTCCCATCTCATGTTTAGAAGCAGTTCAAGACAAGTTCTATCTTATCCTACTCTTTCAGGAGGTCATAGGAAAAAAAAAATGGAGAATTAAATTATGATCCCATGGAACTGCTCCGTAAGAGGAGAAATACTGAAATAAACACTGTGGAGCTGTATAAACAGAAGTGATGTCAAGTTTCAGCTTAAACAAGCAGGGATTTTAAGCAAAAAAAAACTTTTTCTCTCAGAGAGTGGTGAGGCACTGGAATGGCTGCCCAGGGGAGTGGTGGAGCCGCAATCCCTAGCAGAGTTGAAGAAGCGCCTGGATGAGGAGATATGGTTTAGTGCTTATGGTGGCAATGGTGATGGGAGGACGGTTGGACTAGGTGCTCTTATAGGTCCTTTCGAATCCTGTGATTCTATAATTCTACATTGTTCTGCTTCTGAATCCCAAAATGAACTAGAAGATCTTCAGAAAGCTATACCATGTGCTTCTTTAAATTAAAGCACTAAATCCGTATTGCACAGTCTATACATGCACATCCACAAAATCATATCAGCCAAGAACTCTAGGAAAATATAGGTTTTAAATCCCACATATTCAAGGAAAATAGCATCTGCAGCTCTCCAGGAACTGGAGCAATACCCCCCCTTGATCATAGCACTTGACATTTGAATGACACCATGTCTGCTTGACTTGGACACTCAGTTGACCAGGAGCAAGCATGATTTGGTGTGAAAAACACTGAGGCTCACAGGGAGCCAGTACATTAATAGTGCCATTCCATTATCAGTTCAATTCTAGGCTAGATCAACAGTTTTCCACTCTCATGGCACTCAGCCACAACAGAAGCATGGAGAAAGTGACAGTACTACTTCCTACACTACAGAGTATCACAAACACTCTTCTTTGGCTACCAAACAATAATGCCTGAAGAATTCTTTTTTTGGTGGTGATGGGTTCTTTGTTTGTTTGGATTTTTCTTGAAGGTTTTTAATTTCACATCCTACACATTCTCAGTACGAAGGTCATGTAAAACTACAAGCAGAAACCTATTATAAAATACAAAGGCTGTTCCAACAGTAACGCCTCCTACTTTATTATGCAGGCCTGTGAAGTCAGAAGGCAGATGGTGGTGGTATGGCAGCAGAGGTCAAATCTTCCAGCCAATACTCCACTGCATTTTGTTGCTGTGCAATAGATGGCAGCAGAGGGGGTGTCTGACACAGAAGTGCAAATGAAGCAAAGGCATGGCACTAAATTCCTCCATGCAGAAGAAGTGGCAGCGACATCCATCAATGCTTGCTGAACGTTTCTGAGACCAAACAGTGGATGTGAGCACAGCGAGGCAGTGGGTGGTGTATTTCACTAAAGGCATCAGCAATATGAAAGACAAACTACCACTGTCCCACTAAGAAATCATGAGAGTCTCAATCAGCTCATTCACACAAATGTGCAGATTACAACCAGGGAGGAAACTCAGTACACAGAGCTGAATATCAGCTTCAATACATTAGAAATGATGGCGACAACGTTGGAATATCACAAAGTTTGTGCCAAGTGAGTCCCACGAATGCTCACACAGGAACAGAAAGAACACTTTAAGCAAGTTTGTCAAAATCTATTAAACCAACAGAAGGCTGATGATAAGAGTTTCCTGAATCACATCATTATTGGTGATGATACATGGTGTCAATACTAGGAGCCAGAATCAAAAGGGCAGCGCATGGAGTGGCAACATGGAAATTCCCTACTGAAAAAAGTTCAAGATGCAACTCTCAGTGGGTAAAGTGATGTGCACTGTCTCTTGGAATAGGAGTAATTTGTCTGGATTTCTTTAAAACCAGAAAAACCATCAACTCTTAACTGCTAAATCACAACGCTGAAGGCTCAAACTTCCAGACTCAGGACAGAGGGGAGGACAACCTTTCTCCTGCAACGCAATAATACCAGGTCCCATACCAGTTTGAAGACCATGGAGTACACTGCCAAGCTTGGCTCAACTATGTTCTAACACATCCACCATATAGTCCAGTTTTAGTACCTACTTACTTGCATCTGCTTGGGCCAATGAAATACAGACTGCGTGGACATTTTCCTAGCAATGATGCCAGCACTGAAACAGTAGGTCACCTCCACTGGAGCAGATTTTTTTACGCATGTCATGCAGGCTCTCATTCATCACCAGCAAGAAGGCATAGCTAATGGTAGTGACTAGGCTGAAAAATAGTGTTTGGTATCTGAGTTTGCTCTACCAAACAGTGTTATGGTGCTCTTTATGGCTGTCCCAGTCTCCATGGAAATAAATAGGAGGCATTGCTTTTGGAATGACCAATGTACTATAGAGGCATCACCTTTTACAAGAACTAATCCTGATCTAAATGAATTAAACAAGAATAACTTATCTTCTACGTTGGAATAGATTTCAAAGAAAAATTAAGCACTTTTTAACTTCTTTCTGAAGAACGCTCTCCCAAGAAGGCGGATAACATCTGATAACCAGTTAAGATTTCTGAAGAGGTGAATTGCTTTAGATCTTTTTAGAGACTTCATGATTTTGATTAAGAGCCATAGGGGGAAGAAAAAAAAAAAAAAAAGAAAAAAAACCTGAACATAAAAGGTGTCTAAGATTTTATTTTGACTCAAGAATGAATTCGCGGCTTCTCCCTGGGAAGGCTTTGATGTGAAATGGCTGTCTAGCAGTAGAAAAAAAAACCCAGAGGCTAAGGAGGAACATCTTAGGTGGCCCTCTTCCTTTCCAAAATAATCTCTAACGTTCAGAGCAAATTATGTGCCATTACATAGCCAGATCAGAGGCTGTGACTAAGCAAGTATTGATTACCTTTAACTAGAACCAGAATCATCGGTACATACATCACATCTAGAGCAAACACAACTGGGTTACGTCACGCTCAGTGATGTGGCAAATAAACTAAGACCTCACCACATGAAAATGATTGCTGCCACACCCACTGATAAGGTAAAAGCTCATTTACAACTGATTGAGTTTATCGAACTTCAGACACTTCATGAGAATGAAGAAACCAATCAGCAGATGACATCTAGTACTGCTTCAATATTCCAGCTGCTTTGACATTGAATTCAAGACACACCCCTTGATTAGCTTTACCACAATGCATCAGCGTAGCATATTTCTTCAAACTATTTTTTTCCTGTTTTCCTTCAGTCACCCTCTCTCTAAATAGTAAGAACTTTCACAACTGTTGAAAGATCGTGATGTCCTAGAACAGCCACGCAATAAAAATAATACTGTTGAAAAAAGTAACAACACTAAGATTTAAAAATAAGGTTACAATTTACATCATTTTCCATGATATTCATATTTTATTTTCATTCAATTATTTCAGGGTTCTGAACTCCATATACAGTTTAAGTAAACCTAAGTATTTTAAGTCACTCGCATTATTATAAAGAAAATAGCAAGACCCACACATAAACAGAACTGAAAGCAGCCACCAGAAAATACTGACCACAGAAAAGCTACTGAGCACAAGACAGGAAGCAAAAAGCAGACATACAGGAAACTGATAAATGCAAAGACACGTACATTCTGATAGTAAAAGCAGTACTAAAAAGCAAGCAACATTTCATTATACGAGGGAGAACCAATCGTGAAACTTATTTGGGCACAATACAGAACCAAGTGAGATGCTTGCAGGATTAGAAAAAAAAATAAGTTTTACTGAATATACGAATTTCCCTTATTAAAAAAACAAAAAGGTTCCCCTTGTTCCCCCTAGGTTTGGGGAAGGATGAGCACCATGTGCTACGCACAATTTTAATTATTTCAGACACTCAAATCTGGCTGCTGAATTTTTGGCACGTATAATGCTATGCAAATAACCAATGCTTAAATTAACATTAAGGCTCTTCAAGAGTAAGATCAGGCATCCTTTATAAAGATAACTTCAAAATAGGAAGAAATAAAGACTGCATTTCCCATTCCATAGCATTACACTACAGAGAGACAATCACGTATTAGCCTACTGATCCTTCTTTATGACTTGACCTAAAAAACCCTTAATAGGTCATGGGATAAGACAATCTCAAGTCTGTGCTTATGGCAGTGGTCACTAGTTTTCCCATATTATAAATGAAAACTGATTCTTCTTCAAAAACAGAATTTCATCCCCATGAGATGAGAAAAAAAATTCGTAAACTACGATTGCATTTTCACAACATCTTTAAGGCAGTAGAGCTGAATGTAATCACAGCTCTCTCTACAATTTAGAGCAAATTGGCAAGGATATAGAAATTGGCATGCTCACTTTCACTAATCCAGAACAGCATCTGAGTTTTGAAAGGCATTTTATTTTATGTAATCCAAACACATCCTTCCCTGTAATTCATTATAACTAATTTCTGGATTCAGCAAGCTGCGAGCATACAGCATGAGCTTGAAGCCTCCAGAGATCCCTTCCAACTTGAACTACCCTATGATTTTATTACTAAAATCACATGTCATAAATTCAAAAGCTACTAATGCAAAAGGCCCATACTGGTTTTAATGACAAAGCTTTCTGCAATCATAAAGCAGAGAAAGTAAATCTCAAGAACTTAGAGAAAATACTTCTTAGGCAGCTCCTCCCACAGCCTCTAGTGACAACTGCACAGACAAAACACATGAAGGTCAGTGTTCAGACAGAAAAGCTTGGCTTTTCCTTACCATAATGTAAGAGCCTGAGTACCTAAGCTTGTTTTGTGGTGATAACATTCACAGGTAACTGGACACTGAGGAGTTACATTACAATAAACCACCTGTGATTCAATAAGCAGCTGGCAACAAGTACAGATTCTAGAATTTTAAAAACAAAGCAATACTACTAGTTTAAGCAATACTGAGATTTTCATTCTGTGCCTCGTACTTACTTGTGTGCCATGCTACAATATCAAAAAATTAAACCATTAAATCATGAATATTTTAAGTTACAAATCTTAAAGAAAAGATTAAACATAAAGATGTTTTAACTATGCTGTCTCACAACTGTGTTGCTGGCTAAGCAGTCTGACACAGAATGGTACATTTCTTATTTTTTTTAAACCACTAAAAGTTAATTAATTTTTTTAAGTCAAACCCTGGACTCTTCAACTTCCTACTTGCCTTTTTGCCCTTAGAATGACTTAAAGCAAAGGCAGTTAACAGCACAGATGAAGCTCCATCTATCAATGTTTTTTGTCTACTTTGCTATGATGCTGCTGTTTCAGACTAGTCAAGCATATTTTTCATGCAATAAATGATTCTCAGTTTCACCTCCCTCCTAACTACACAGCCACTCTAACAAGGGGAATGCAGGGCAGACCATACTTGGAACAAAAGCAGTTACGTTTTATTTCAGCATATTACTATATGCGACACATGCATAACCACATTCTTGCTTGTTACATACAGACAACTTTAAAAGTGGACTAACGAGTGAAACTAGAAGGCTACTGTAGAGCTTTGTGAGCAGGACGCTCTTGTTCAGCTAACAGAAAGAAAAGGAAAAAGAAAGAAAAGTTAGTAAAAAAGTTTCAGTTTCAAAGCAACAAAGAAGCAAGAATCAGACTTTTTTTTTTTTTTTTTTACATACAAACACTGAAGCACAGCAGCCCATCACTTCACTATGGCACAGTCATGCATCCGTGTTCTACGCCAATGGCTCTTATACTGCTCATTACTCCTTCTTTCAAACTAGGTGGTGTAGGAAGGAAGTGGGGTTGGGTTTTGCATGTTTTTGTAGGTTTAGCCTTAATAATAATAATAATGCATACTAGAGCTTTCCCAAAGGGTTAGAGCCATCCCACACAAACCTAAAAGTTTCATTTCTTAGGGTGCATGAAAGAAAGAACATTTTGTTGTGAAGTGTCCCCATCACCGAACTAGAACAAAAAATCATGAGCAGTGCTCTGTTCAGCACCCTTCTTCACACTGTAAAGCTATTTCCATTGTACATCATGATACAAAAAATACCTCCCTGAAGAAAGATGTCCTACCTACACTGGGTCTGTGTTTCACTTATGTCTGTAGCCTTTAAGGAAATTACTTGGAAGAAGTGTTACCTCCATTTTCATATTAAGTGAACTGTGCAAGTCAAATTTCTACCATCACAGAACTTCAGAGTGCTCAAGACAATTTGTGTGTTATTACCATGACGTGCTCAGTTTTGCTGTAGCAGTTTGAAGAGAAATAATTCTCTGGAAATGAGAAACTTTACCAAAATCCTCAAGCGCTGCATGCTGTAACTGCTGGGTCACAGAGTTGAAGGGCACGGCGCAAAGCGCCCACCTGAGCACAGGCAGTACGTGAGCCGCTGCTTCTCACGACTGTATGCATGTAGTGAAGATGCAAGCAAGGCTAGGTGAAGTATATTCTAGAAGCACAAAGCAACCAATCCTCACACAGATGATTCATCATAAATATGAATGATTGCTCACCTAGCTCAACACCAGGCGAGGCTTCGGGGCTGAGAGGCAAGCAAGGCCGTTAGCGAGGCAGATACCTACCGAGATACCGCTGACACGGAAGAAAAACGCAGTGACCCAAGGCTTTTATTGACATTTATTACACGCGAACACGCGGGGCGCGCCCGCCTACGGCTCCCGAAGAGCGCCTCAGCCCGCGGCGCTGTTACCTCAGCTGCCGCCCCTCGTCGCCCTCCTTCCCCGCGGGTGCTGGGAGGCGCAACCCGCCGGCTCTGAAGGCACGGCGAGGGCAAACCATCCCTTGCCTTCCTTCGCCAGGCTCGCGCGGGCAAGCGGGGCGGAGGCAATCAAGTTGCAGAGTGCGGGGAGCGAAAGGAGGAAGAGGAAAACGAGAGCCGGGGAAGGGGGCAGGGGATGCTGCCGGCCGCCACGCCCCGCCGCCGAGCAGCCGAGCGAATGGGGCTCGGCGCAGGGGGCTGCCTGCGGAGAGGAGGGGGAGGGGACGGCGGCGCGGCGGCTCTCCCCCGCACAATGGCCGCCCGCCCCCCCTTCCTTTCCTTCTCTTTCCCTACCCTCCCCAGCCTCAGAACACCACATCCCCAGCCCGCCCGCCCGCCCGCCCGCCCTCCCGCGCGGCCCCAGCCTGCCGTACCTGCAGCGTCACCTCCTCGGGTCTCCAATGGGGCCGCAGGCGGCGCAGCAGCTGCAGGGCGCCCTGGCGGCAGCCGGGCCCCTCCCGCTCGCTGACGGTGATGTCCAGCTTAGGCACCTCCGGGGAGCCGGGCGGGACGTGGATGTAGTTAGACATGGCGGCGGGCGAGAACGACAAGGACGCGCAGCTAGCTCTGATGTCTCCTCCGCGGTGGAGCCGGCAACTGAGGGGGAAATTTCCACTTGGGCTCTCGATAAAGCGGCTCCACCTCCCCCGGCTGCGGCGCGGAGCAGCTTGGGAGAGCGAGCGGGCGGGGCCTGTGGCGCCCTCCCCTCCGCCGCTCCTTACCTGCCTGCCTGCCTGAGGCTGACCGCCCGCTCTGCTCCCCCCCGGCCCGCGGGGCAGCGCCGATGGGCGGCTCTTGGCGGGAGGGCGGCCGCGACCGAGCCAGGCGTGAAGGAATGCGGCCGAGGAGCGGGGCAGCCCGCAGCCGGTCGAGCAGCTGATCGCAATCGGGCTCCGAATTACCCACTGCGGTTAATTTGTAGCCTGTAATTTCTGTGCTGGCCTTCGTAAGGCTTCCCCCCCACACACACACCCCGTTCGTTTTTCCCTGCGGGTGTTTACCTGCTCACCGCCTTGCTCCACTTACTGCGGTTTCAGCCGGTTGTTCGCGGTGTCGTTTGTATCCCCGTGGGCGCTGAGAAAGTACCGCGCTATGCGTCTGCCCTGTTCAAACGTCTCCATGCGGATCGCCTTTCCCACAAGCGGTACAGAACGCTCGTGGTCTTTTCCTTCTTTTATCGTGGAAACAATGCCACTCTCAAGCTTTTAGGAGGCAGTTTGAGGTCTAGACTTCAGACGAAATAAAAGCCCAGGCTATTCCTAAATACAGCATGTTACCAATAAAATAAAATCCCAATGATTCTATTTTAATAAATAAACGCTTCTGTATTACCCATAACTTACCCATAATATTCACACAAGTACCTGCACCTGTCATCATGTTCCAAGATCTTTCTATGTAGGCAGCACTGGAAACTCAAGAAGTTCCTCAATCACAATGCAAGTTTATTCACTCAGCCTAAGAAAGATGAACAACAGAAATACGGAATCATAAGGGTTGGAAGGATCCTCTATAGAAGATCATGGAGACCAACCCCCTGCTAAAGCAGGCTTCCTACGGCAGGCCATACATGAAAGTGTCCACATGGGTCTTGAGTATCTCCAGAGGAGACTCCACAACCTCTCTGGACACATGTTCCTGTGCTGTCACCCTCATAATAAAGAATTTCTTCTTTGTGTCTCTATGGAACTTCCTGTGTTACAGTTTGTGCCCATTACCCCCTGTTCTATCACTGCACCCCACCACTGCCTGGCCCCATTCATTTGACTCCCACAATTTAGATATTTATAAGCAGTGATGAGATCCCTTCTCAGCCTCCAGGCTGAACAGTCTCAGGAGTCTCAGCCTTTTCTCAGAAGGGAGATGCTTCAAGCCCTTAATCATCTTTGTGGCCCTCCTCTGGACCTAGAAGATCTCTGTTTTTTTGGTTTTTTTTTTCAACAAAGGAGTAAAGAACATGGATGTTCTTTAGAACAAAGAACTCCAGATGTGGCCTCACCAGGGCAGAGTAGAGGACAAGGACCACCTCCATTGATCTGCTGGCCACATTTGTTTTAATGCACCTCACTAATATTGCCGGCCTTCTTGGCCACAGGGGCATGCCACTGATTCACGACCAACCTGTTGCTCACCAGAACATTCAGGTTCTCCTCTACAGAGCTCCTTTCCAGCAAGTCAGCCTCTAACCTGTGCTGATCCATGTGGTGAATAATGGCCAGTTTGTGAGGGAAATGGCCAGTTTCAGTTTCAGTTCTCATTAATTTAATACACATTCCTCTCCAGAACTGCAGTGCATCAGTAACACTGCCACATCTACTTGGGGACGTCCTGTTTTTACCAAGAACTTCTGTCTTGTCAGTGAAGGGTTTTGCATAATCTAAGTAGAGAGCTTACCATCACTTCTATTCCCATTATTGCTACCAAACATGTCACTTTATCCTACGGTTCTTCATTCACTCACCTGTTTGATGCTCCACTCAAGCAGAATTCAACATTTGAAATAGTCAATAAACTAAAAATAATTCCTTTCTTAAATATTCTTTTTTCTTACTCCTTGTTATCATTAATCTTAGTATTCTCTTCTACTTGGACTTTCATTCAGACCTTCCTGTAATGTTTAAAATCTCTAGAGACAGGAATCTGTTTTTGCAGGAGTTCAGGAAGCAAAATTTCTTTCTGTTTGATTTCAGATGAAAATATGTTTATGAATTGATGTTACTAGTGTAAATGTTATTCTGCATTAATAGCCCTTTTTCTATCAAGAAATAAGAGGGTAAGACATGGGGGTCTATATCAAATTTCTAGAGTCACTAGTGTCATAAAATGTAAAGATCTAAATGTTACAGCTTCAGTATATTTCTAGAGATAATATGTTTTTGGCTTGCCTTTATTTAAATCTGTTCCCTAAAAAAAGCTATTCCATGTACTGTAATACTCTGTCCTGTGATTTTGCATCTATCTTTTTATATATACTGCCTTACCCATTTTTTTCTATTAGTCCCCTGCACTTTTATTCTTTGAACACCAAAAGTTTAAACTCTTTTTATTATTAAAAAATACATATTTCTTTAAACACATTTACAGATTTCATCATTTATACATTATTTAGTCATATAAATTAGCGCTAGTACTGATAACTAGCATAGTAGTATTATATCACTCTGCTGGATCAGATGTGATATACAGTGTGCTCTGTTTCTGCTCACGCAGTAAAGTAGATGATAAACTAAGGCTTGCTTGTGGAATAAGGGCAAAGTGACATTTTTGTTAAAATAAAATGTCGAAAGTTGAATGCTCCATCTTCCGCATGACCTGGTCTAAACAGAGATTCAATCACACTAATGCAGAACATAATACTTACTCCTGCCAGAAGCCATATTACTTTCAGTTGTTGACTCCAAGAAGCTTTGCTAATTTGCCAGAATCTGACTAAATCTCCAGAAATTGGCTGTGAATGTATTTTAAACATAAGGGGAGAAGCTGAAGCCATCATGGTGTTTAGATTGTTTGAGAATTAAGGAAGCAGAACTTGAAGCTTGTGATATAAAAGTATGTCCCTTTTGCTTGTCCTCGAAGTGCATGGAGGTATTTTTCATTCCTCTTTTAAAACAGGTCTGGGTAACTTAGAGCCAGGTAGTAGCCCTGTTTCCTTGCCTCATCTTTATCTTTTTATCTTTTTTCCTGCAAATTCTTTCTGTGTCCAAATTAAATGTCATAAAATATTTTCTAAAGACTGGGAATCTTACTCAAAGTTTTCAGTAACGGTATATTTTTTCTTTTAGAAAAAAATATTTTTACTTTTCTTTATTCCTCCTGACACCTATACCCTACAAACTGCAATTCATTATCAAGAACTCCAATAGGATCCTTAGAGTCTACAAAGCTTTCAGGTCAGTTGCAGACTTGTTCTTAGAAAGACCTGATATTACACGAAGTAAAGACTTTGAAGTTAATTGAATAATGTGTTTTCCCTTAATATCTGCTTTTTTTTTTTTTTTTTAGACACATCATATTAAATTAAAGCCATCATAAGGCTGACCTTATAGATGCATACAACATGGAACTGAAAAAAACAGGATGTATTAATTCTTTCCCAGGCTGGTCTTCACCAGCCAGACTGGGCATTGGCTACCTACAGCCTGTTTAAGCCGCTGATCCTTATTTTTCTGCCATTCTCTTTTTCCATCTTCTACTAATCAGAGACCAGGTTGTGCCATTTCATTTATTTCTACACTTTTCACCTTGCATTTAGGTCAGCACTGCATACACTATAAGCTCTTTAGGAGTTTTAAAGAGAAATAACAAGCTTGGAACCAGTTTTAACTTCCCAGATGCAGTTCTCCTGGCTGCTTTTCAAACCCAATAATTCAATAATTGCTTCAGGAGAACTCAGTGCATAAACATGACTATCGGTCAAAAATGTACCATTTCTAGGCAGAGTTAATTTTGATAATAGTTTGCTTATTGAAGAGTTTCCAAACACTGTTCTTATACTGTCCTTATCTTACAGATGGAAAAACTGAGTCATAAGAAGGTTAAACTTTCCATTAGATCAGTCACTCAGTGGGCCTGGAAATAATTTTTGAGTTCCAGTCCAGTCCTTTGATCATATCATTTCTTCAATGCTTTAAAGAATGTAATCTTTTAGGTTATCCAGCATGTATTATTTGTGTCAAGATGAAGTGCATCTCTGCACACACGGTGTTAAAGTGTAAGTCCACTCATATTTATTTATTTATTATATTGATTTTTAAAGTGCCTCCTGTCCTAGCAGCTGTATTGATTTACCAGCATCAACTCTCAACACACAAAGTTGATAGTTCTATCATGTGCTTATTGTATTCTGTAAACATTTCATTTTAATCTTGGTGAACACTAGCTTGAATTATATCATTTTATAAAAATCTTGACAGTTTATAAATTTCTCTAAGATAGCTACAGCTCAATATGTTATTTATATAGTAAAAAAACCTCTTCTCTTGTGTAAGTTGCTTGGCAGAGTAATGAATTATAGCTTTTTCAAGTATATTTTGAAAGAGTATTTTGATAGCGTAAAACTTTCAGTGCTTGTTACAGTTTTATGACTTAATTTTCTAGGAGCCTGCCAATTAGTGACACACACCTTACACATCATACACGATAACCCAGATCCTGGCTATCTTAGCCCTGTGTTGTTTTGTTTTTGTTTTGTTTTCCATTACGGGAGTTATGCTGAGCATAATCTAATCTCTATAACAGATGTTCTTCTGAAATTGTTCAGTGGTTTCCACCTCTTTCAGTTTTTCAGGGTTTCATCTGGAAACCTTAGCAGTTCCTAGTGGAAGTCTGGGCATCTGTGGAAATAGGCTTTGTTACCTCCAAGGCTGCTTCAGATGAGCGCACAGACATCTTCCTTCTATTCTTCCTTGGCTCTGAGTCTGTGACCTGCAGGCTGAATCACTGTGGATAGTTACCAGTCACACATCCTGCAGGAAACCTGGCCTCAGCTAAGCAAAACACTGAAATATGTTTAAGTTGTTCCCAGTTATTTGAAGAGACAAAGCCTGCTTAAATCAGTGGAGCCAAATACTTGCTTAAGTTAAGTCACAATGAGCTGCTCAGCAAGAGGCTCTGTGATTTCTCAGTGCCTGTGGGGGTAAACTATACAAACATTATATTCTGTGGATATAAAGAGAGAAAACCTTCATACTGTACTAAGAAGTATAGGTTAGATAAAAGAGCACAGAATCATGATTAAGGCTGGATTATGTGTTTATTTTAATAGGAAAATCTGTATATTAAAATTTGAAGAGTAATTAAAAGTTGGTTGATTTGAACTTGGGCTGTACACACACCCAATAGTTTACCATATCATGATGCTTTTCTCAAGGGCAACAAATACAGATATTGTATAAGTATCCAAACTGAGTCTACTTGGGTGTATTTATGATGCCTCACGTGCAAGAATAAATTCATCTGAAGCAATATAGAAGAAGGAGTTTAATGGCTTTTATGTATTTTAGAAATGTAAGCTTTTCTAACTTTTTATGGACTAACAAAACATCCTCCTCAATGGAAAAGTTAGACATTTTGGTAATTTGAAACTATAAAAAATGCCATTGTTTTCTCTCATCTCAAATCAATATAATAGCACAAAAAGGATGTGTGGGAGTTAGGTGAAGTAAATTAAAACAATTTCAAAAAATGTCTACAGATTTGTCTTGAGAGACCAAGAGGACAGTTATCAAATAGAAATGACTGCCAATTCAGGCACAATCAGTAATAAGGAAACAAAAAGACACACTCACACAAGGAAAAAGAAGAATGCAGAGAGAGAAAGAAAAGCAAAGAGCAGAAAGTTTTTGTCATTTTTTTTTGTCATTCTGTGTCAATGAGAGAAGAAATTAATAAACTGGCATTGTTCTTAGTGATCTTCTTGCTGGTAGTTTCCAGCTCCTTTGCATCAAGTTGGAGGACAAATAGGGCTCTGGGGTAACACCATCACAACCTTTCTTTCAGGTTTCTAATGGCTTGCACATCTAGCTACCTGTGTACTGGATTCCAAGCTGAATATATATTTTATTTGAATTTTATTTTGTGTGTGTGTTTCTCTTTTTCTTTAATTTCTCTTAAGCCTTACTTCCATCGTAAGTTTATAGGGTATTTCCTACAGGATTAAGTTTGAAGTGATCAGTCCTTGTGAGTGTCCTCCCTGCATGACTGTAGGAGGGGCTTTAGAATTTCACTGGGATTTTAAATCCCAAACATAGCTTTCAATCCTATAACTTTGGGAATTACTGAATAGATTATTAAAAAAAAAAAAAAAAATCATGTATTTCTCACTGGAAGAGGGATAATCTTTTATGTTTCTTGCTGTCTATGAAGTACCCTTTTTTAAAATCTCTTTACTTACCTCTTTTTATTTTTACTACTTCTCCAGTGGGTAGAAGGGAGAGTTCATTTTTGAGTGGTGCATAATCCCAATTACTCTGGAATAAAATCAGATTCTGTAATCTAATTTAGTGTCCCCTCCTCAGACTTTGCTTCTTTTGCCTTTATGTTGATCCCCCCACAAGTTTTTCCAGTAGATTGGAAGCATAAAATGTATGTTCAAATGGATTCTTTAAGGATTTGGAAACACTGCTTCTGGGGAGCAAGCATCAACACCCAAAATTAGTCTGTGGTGCTATAGTAATTTTCCTTCTCCGGAACTCCTCTTTTTCTTCCTGTAATCTCTACATTTGCTTCTTGTGTTTGCTTTTCACTGTCTCAGCTTTTTTCCAGATTCCTTTCTCGTTTTAGTCTTCTATTTTGTAGCAGTTTTCATTTGTTGCATGCCAACACATTAGGGATTAGCAGAGTCTGGTTAAAATCAGTTACGTGCAAGGAGAAGAACTTTGCACAGCCAATTTCAGGGCCCATCACAGTCACCAGGAAAACAACCATTTACCTCACTGGGAGCCAAATGAAGCAGAGCAGGTACTGGTACATCTGTACAGTCACATGTACTTTGATTAAAGTTCACAGTTCTGCTCTCTCACTCCCTCACCCCACCAATGAGGGTGCAAATTCCACCTCTGTGGCTTGGTGGGGGGCAGCAGGGGCTGGCAGCTGCCTGGGGGTAATGGAGGCATCCAGCGCCCGGCACCCAAGGCCTGCACAGAGGCTGATGGAGGTGAGGCCCTGGCCAAGGGGACCACAAAGGGCATTCATGCACCTACGAAAGCAAATGCGACTTTCACAGAGGCAGACTCAAATTTTTATTCTGGAACTACAGGCTGTAGGCCACTGCCTTAACATGCTTTTGAGTGTCCTGAAGATCTTTGGGTTTTAGTATCGCCTGTTACAAACTTACAGACTGCTTTTATTCGTTAGAGGGCTCCTCGAAGAAGAATAGTAGACGTAAGAGCACCTCAGAATGGGCTGATATTTAATCACAGGTTGTAAATACCTTTCAATGAACTTCCCTGTCCACATCTGCTGCTACGCATGGCACATCATCGAGTTAGTCAGCTTTAGTTATGTCTTTGGTAAGGGAGAGCTTGGAACATAAAGTCTCAAGTTTAGAGACAATAAAGCTACATGTTTGCACTGCGAAGAGTAAGGAATGAAGCTACAAAAGATTTACCGAGTGTACACAGCCAGCTTCTCAGGAAGTCTATGTTCTGCTCTGTAGGGCTGCAGAGCTCAGTCACAGCAGCAGAGAGGACTGAAGGGGAGGACGGCTCGCCGGTTCCTGCCAGATCAGACAACCAGCAGCAGGCAGGAGGGTGAGCAACAAGGAGAAGTATAACAGAAGTTGCTACTGGGAGAACATCGCGTCTCACAAGCGGCATTCGGAGTTTCATCAAGTCACCTTGAAAGAGAACCGGAAACCTCATTGCTGGATAAACAAACACATTCCTGATGATCACCAGCTTTCCTGAATTGTTTCTTTCCCGTCTTGCCTCAAAGTATTTTAGCTGGCACAACAGGTTTGACTCGGCAGTCTTTACGCTTGAAAATGTGACAAATTTTCTGGTTCCTTCCCATTAGAAGAACTTTTAACATGTGAAAAGGAACGAATATTCATTCCGGCCTCACCCCCCTCTCTGCAAAGCACAGCTGGAGAGGAGCAATGCCTTTGGTTCTTCCCTACACACTGGAATTTTGCATTTCTATGTCAGCCGGTCCTCCCAGTCCCAAGCCGCACATGTTGCGGTTAGCCCGAAGCACCGCAGATCATCTTTCACAGGCAGGTTGCAACTGCAACCTTCTGCTCCCATTCCGTGATCCACCTATCTCCTGCATCAATGTTACTCGAGATTTACGTTTTTACGTTGACTTTAAGCTTCTACCTTAGTTGCGGGTTTTAGTTTAGTTTAGTTTTGCTTAGAAGATATTATTTTCCCTGGTATTCATTACACTTGGCTTTGGGTATGTCGGCAGCTTAGTCAGCAGTTAGAGCAGCGAGAGGCCAAGACTTGTTTTTCTTCTTTTTATCCCTTTTATCCAGTGGAAAAAGTTTCCCGCTGCTCTGCCTACTGATATTCGATATCCTGTCTCCGTCTGCTGTACATCCTTAAGTTTTAAAGAACTGCACGTCAGAGATCTCTGTTAATTATCATAATTTTGAGTTGCTTTTTTCCTTTTTCCCTGCATTTTGGAGGTGATACTCCTCAGGGGAATGTTTTTTTTTCCTGATCCAACTCTCATTTGTGTAATAACAAAGCACTTTCTCATCTTTCTCATGTTTTGTAACAGTGTATTTAATCTCCAGAATTAAAAGAATGCTTGCAATAAGCAAAGCAGCAATTCAGCATGTTTTTCAAAATGTATTTTACAAGTAATATTGTAATGCAAAAAAAAGTAGAGATATCTGGGGAGTTTCTCTTGAAATAGTTTACATTCCAATAGATTTTCCTGGTAGGTATCTTCCTGTCTATGCTTTATGAGCATCTTTCTGGAAACAACATCAAATACCCACATTGTAAAGGAAACAGTGGGAAGCCTTACTGTGCAGTTATTGATCATTTAATCAAATGTACCATTTACAGCCATTTTATGATGAGTAAATTGCAAAAACATTTCTAAAATCTTATTCTACCATGATTGTTAAAGTCCCTGGTTATCTTTACAACTGTTTCCCACTGTCTTTTGGAACAGGAAGCTTTAATCTGCAGAAAAACACAAGTATACATAAGCAGAAATACTGAAGGAGTGATTGCAAGGTAGGTTGGCCAATCCTGCAATTGCATGGATTAACTGCTCAGAATTCAGATATGTGTGCAACATCCTTCATAGATCCTTAGCAGTGGAAAAGCAGAACTCATGAGACAGCTTTTCTGTGGCAGTCAGATACAGTTCAGTAAATCATTGCCTTGCTTTGCTTCGCTCAATTTAATTGCACAAAATCATTGGCTCGAGGTCAACCTCTGTGTGATCCCTAAGTGTTCCCAGAACAGCTCCGCCACAGCCTATCTTAAAGCCAGAACCACACACGGACCTGCAAGGAGGAAAGTGGAATAAACCCAAATGTCTGAACTTTCAGAACACTTAGAAGCAATTAACTTCAAAACACTTTGATGAATTTGAGGTCACAACGTATTTGTAGTTATGATGTTTTGGTTTTTTTTCTTTCTTTTTTTTTTTCTTTTTTTTTTTTTCCTTCCTTTCGTCTACTGTAACTTTCATGGTATTTAAGGAAAAGTTCTTCTAAATCTTGTGTGTACATGAGAGCTGGTGCCAGAAACCAAACATCTGGCAGAAAATATTTTCTCCTACAATAACATTTCCTTTGCTTACTTTTTTATAAAGCAAACTTTAATTGTTTCCAGAAATATTATGTGTTTCTGCTCTTCTCTGATGTATTTCAACTTTTCTTTCCTTTGGAGAAAAAACAAAACAAAACAAAACAAACAAAAAAAACACTCCCAAAAAAGCAGAAAGAAAATCTTTGTGGTGTTTTTCAGCATTCCTTCCTCAGCCTGTTGTTTGAATCTGACTGTAATAATTCACTAGATGTTTTCATAAAAAGAGCGAGGCTTCTTTTACAAAGAAAAGCTCATAATTAAAAGGTTGCACCTTGCAATGGAGTTTGGCAAAATCTGAATTTCGTAGCAGAAGGATCACAGAGCAGAACACAAGAAGACGAACAAAGCACACTTTTGATGTATTTACTGAAAGCTGCAGAAAAAGGTTAGAAAATAATGTGTAGTAACTAAGTTGTGTGGTTTGTTGGGTTTTGTTTTGTTTTGTTTTGTTTTGTTTTGTTTTGTTTGGAGGTGGGTGTGTTCAATACTGTATCAGGGAGCAGTTTTAAGAAGAAAAAAAAAAAAGAAATATAGGAAAGCTGCATAGTGGAGAGGTTTAGATTCAAAGTTCAAGAAGTAGCTGAGACAGTCATGGCTGTAGCTGTGGAGAGGCAATTCGTATGACATTGACCTAATTTGACAAAACCCTGAAGTTAATTACAGTTTTACGTGAGCAAAAGATGTTTCTGTGTGGACACAAAGTGAATAAAATCAGTACAAACAGTTCAAAAACAAGATAAAATGTTTCCATAGGCTATGTTTGAAAAAACTAATCACAACTTTTATGTCCCTTATCGGGAAAGCATGGAATTTACTCCAATAAAACTTAGGTCAAAAGAATTTAGAATAAATAAAAGAAAAGCATTCTTAACTGTCATAGGAGTATGGAAAACAGTGCTTTGGGCGCTTTACCTAAATGTTGTGGCTGACTAATTTTATGACTGATAATAGTATCTGCAGTTACTGCACATGCTAATTTAAGGACAATAAAGATAAGAGTAATTAAATCTTACTCTTGTTGGGTATAAACTAAATTGCCAGAAGTCAGGAAGGCATTTTTCAAATCTTAGTATGTAGAGCACTGCATATTTTTTAATGGATTATTAGAAATACGTTCACCTTTTTTTTTATTTTTAAATTCTCTGATTCTTGCATAGAATTGAGTGCAGGAGCGTGGATTGCCCATACCATCAGGCATCAGATTAGTTTTGGCGTTCCACAAACACACAAGAGGACACTCATAACTGAGAGAATCATGTTTATATTAAAATGTATGTAGAAATATGTAGTGATCGTATCCAAGCATTCACATAGTCCTAAATAAAATCTAGTTCTAGTATGCTTTGATTGTTTTAGTATGGTGCATTGTAAGAATTCTACACCACTTTTACATTGAACATTCAGGACACATCCTCTTGCACATCAGCACAGAGATCTGACAGAAAGAGGGAGTGCTGCCGTGGAGCCTTTCTTCTTCCCTAATGAGCCTTCAAGGGCTGCTGAAGAAATCCAGGTCCATAGAGAGTTCTGCATAACTTTCAGAGGTTGATGGTTTTTTTGGTTTGGTTGGTTGGTTGGTTGGTTGGTTTTGTTTTTTTTTTTCCATAGACAAGCATAGCTGTGTATCAACTGATGCTGCATGTACAGAACACACATACTAGCTTTTAGTTTCTGTTGAGACCTCATCAGAAAGACCATGTACAGTGCTGATTCCATGTTAAAAACCAAAACAAGTATGGGTAAGGAATAAAAACATGACAAGGTAAATGGAGACCCCTACTCCCTTGTAAGAGGAGTCTGGAACTTAGCAAGTTCCATCCAGTACAATAAAGTCCATACATGGGTGGAGTCACACTCTACAAAAGTATTGGGGTGGAAGTTTTTTACCCCTAAGAATACCTATTTAAGATAAAAGACAGTGTTAGTGTGCACAAAATAGATATAAGCTGCTACTGGTGTTCCAGGTAGAAATTTCTGACTATGTATTGATGCTCTGAAACAGCCTTCAAATATGAGTAATGGGGACAAGAAATGTCTTGAAGTTAAGGCTACGCTTGACTTTACTATTAAGATGAAGTATCTGATTTATTTTTCCTCTCCTGAAGCTAAGCAAGAAGAATGTTTTACAGTGGTTGCTTTTCAAAGCTTCAGTGTATTCTATACACATATTTAACTGGAACTTCTTTAACCAGCAGGAAAAAAGAATAATAATAAAACAAAGACTTAACCTACAAGTTAACTAGCTACATATCATCTGAAAACAGCCGAAGAAACCTTTATACCCAGACGCAGTTAAATCACAAGAAGCTTGATATCTGTTGTGTTAGACACTTAGATCAAAACCGGTGATTTTGTGTGTGTGTGTTTGTTTGTTTGCTCTTTGTCTTAAATATAGGTTAGCATATTATTTCTAAGCAATTCCAGGCATTTTCCTGCTGACTTATTCTAATCAGAGTGAGAATTGGAAAACAACAGCTTCTTAGCTGTACTTAGAATTCTGTGTCATGCTATTTGGAGTCATGGCAGTTTGGAGTGAGAAAAGATATGCAGAAGCATAACCCATTCTAGGCCCAGTCCAATACTAGTTATGAGGTTTTAGTACTACTGCACATCTGAGCATGTGGTCATCTGAGATGGCTAAAATAGAATTATCCTTTTTCCAGCTTACTTTTCAACTGCACAAAGTTCAACTACCTAATTCAGTTCATCACTGTGTATCTATCTCAGGTTAGGACAGCTGGGAGGGAGGACTGCATTTTATCTCATACCAAAGTTCTTTTATATGACTCCCTGAAAAAAAAATGCATATAGCTACCAAGAATAGAAAATGAAACTGTGAGGTATATCTGGCTTATGAGCTAAAGGATCATTTTCTTCTAGGAGCCATCACAGATTTAAAAAAAAACTTTCGTAATAGCAAGCTCTGAGATTAAAGCCTCAGTCTGATGCTGGAAGAGCTAATAGCTGCAAAGGATGCATCTGAAAGACAGATCTGGTACACCTTTGCTGCATGACAAAAGAGGTCCATAAGCATGGTTTTGTATACTTATCTAACAGTTGCCAAATATTCAAAAGCTTCATGCCAAGTGAATTGCAAAGTATGGGTTAGTATCTAAAATCTCACATGGAGTCAAGATCCTTTGCACACATTTCAAGTAGTTTCCTCAGCTTAACAGCATCACTTTTCATTCAGTTTTGCCTCAGCATTTCAGTTCTCATCCACAAGTTCAAGACACCAAGCTATGAACTCATGAACACTATGTGGCTCAAGTGAATATTGGAGTACAACACACAGCATGCGTGCATCTCAAACACTTAATGATGTATGCATCAGGATTACCGCCTGTGGAGAACAAGCAGCATACTTCCAACAGCTTCACTCCAGGCCACTGTCTGTGCTTTCAGACTACAAGTATTCTAACCACATTGACTTCAAACACCATATCAGGGCTGTAATATGTGATCTGTGGTGTAACTAATCTGCTGCGATAGTTTCTGCATTGCCTTATCTCAGCAATGTATTAAAAAAAAAAAAAAAAAAAAAAGCACTACCTGCGGAAGAAAAACGTTTCAAATACTATCTGAGACAGATTGTGCTTTTTTAAAGTTGAAAATCAGTGCTATCATCTCCTTCTCCACACATCCAAACAATAGCAAGGATAAAACAACATTAGTTCTGTCTTAATTTCAAAACAATCTTCCGACATGAAGTGATGGCCTCAACGTTTTATCTGTTGACTTAAAGCACTGAAAGTTACATAGTACATTGAGATAATCTCCGACATAAGTGGAAAATCACTGGAAAGGAAGGCCACAGATAAAATATGATGCAAAGGTGATAGCAGTTAACTCTTCACCTTCAGAAAATGCACTAGAATTAGGCCTTCAAAAATTCAAGGCCTCATCTTCATATAGATCACAGCTATGTTTTGCAAGAGACTCTTCAAGTCATTGACCTGGATTTCTGCAAGGCTTATGTCATGGTCCTGCACCGCATTCTTATCTTTAAATTGGAACAAGACAGATTTGAAGGGTGGACTATTCAGTGGATAAAGAATTGATTGGATGGTCACAGCCAGAGTGTTGTGGTCAGTGGCTCTAAGTCCAGGTGGATGCCAGTCATTAGTGTTCAGACTGCTGCTCTTTAATGTCTTTGTCAGTGACAGTGGTATAGAATGCACGTTCAGCAAGTTTGTGGACAACATCAAGCTGAGCGCAGGTGATATACCAGAAGGAAGGGATGCCATTCAGAGACCTGGACAAGCTTGAGAAATAGGCCCATGTGAACCAAATGAGGTTCAACAAGGCCAAGTGCAAGTTGCACTTGGACTGTGGCAATCCCAAGTATGTGTACAGACGGAGAACTCTTTTGAGAGCAGTCCTGCAAAGAACGACTTGGGGGTTCTGGTGAACGAAAAGCTCTACATGAGCCAGCATTGTGCTTGCAGCCTGAAGGCTGCAAAGAGGGGTGGCCAGGATGGCAAGGAAGGTGATTGTCCCCCTCCAATCTGCCCTCATGAGGCCCCATCTGGAGTACTGCATCTAGGCCGTGGGTCCCCAGTACAACAAAGGTCTGTAGCTGCTGGAGCTGTTTCAGAAGAGACCACAAAGATGATCAGAGGGCTGGAGCTCCTCTCTTAGGAGGAAAGGCTGTGGGTGCTGGGTTTGTTCATCTTAGGGAAGAGAAAGCTCTGGGAGGACCTCACTGTGGTCTTCCACTGCTTGAAGGGAGCTTATAAACAAGGAGACAGACTTTTTACATGGTCTAATAGTAATGGGACAAAAGGAAACAGTTCTAAATTAAAAGAAGGGAGATTTAGCCTAATCTGGTAGTTGGCAACCCTGCCCACAGCAGGGGAGTTGGAACCAGATGATCTTTCAATTCCCTTCCAACCTAAGCCATTCCTATGATTCTGTTCTATGTTCTATGACTTCATGGAACTGCACTCACCAGCATGTAACCTTACTCTGGAGGACGGTTATGAAGGTTCCTCCCCAGGGTGGTCAACTCTCCCTGCAGGCCTTTCCACCTCCCTTTCCAAAGTTTAGCTGCCAGTCTTCAAGACCAGCATTAATACAGATGGAAATTACTTGAAAATAACTCCTGGGGTCTCTGCAGCTTCTGCCCATGGTCTGGGAGCTGGGCTAGGCTTGGGCTCAGGCCCTTAGCCCTCACCTGACAGCAGTGCTAAACTGACTGCATCCAGCCTTGCAGTGCATACCTCATGACCCCACCCTGCTGCCTTGTCTCGACTTTTGACCTGCCTAGTTAGTGTAGACCAGCACCCCATGGACTCAGCAATTCTTGCTTGGGTGCGGTGGGACTTCATACTGATGGGTAGGTGCCACTGTCCTTGTCTGCCTTGTTGTTACCCTTACCTCCTGGCATGCCTAAGTAAGCTCTGTATTCAACTTTCATATGCTGGAAAATATTCAGTAGTTTTACAGTGACGTTAGTCTCCTTTTGTGCTGAGTTGTGTTGTAGAATTGAAGAGACAAATGGCACGGAGATGTGTCAGGGGAGGGTCAGGCTGCATGTTAGGAAAACATTCTTCACCAGAGGGTGGTCAGGAGTGGAAAAGGTTCCCCAGGGCCCTCAATCTGTCAGAATTAAAGTGTGTTTGGACAACACCCTCAGACACATGCTGGATTTTGCATCCTCCTGTGCAGAGCCATGAGCTAGACTTGATGATCACTATGTGTTCCTCCCAGCTCAGGATATTATATTCTATGATTCTATAAAAATCATTACATTTAATTACCAATATTTCACAGGTTATGTTGTTTATAATCATCTTAATAAAATCAAAGCAGTACCTTCCTCAGCTAACAATACAGTCCAATGTGATGATCATAATTCTCCTGTACATAAAAGGAGCAAAAGTACAGAACAAGCTTGACAAATGTGAATTTTTTTCTACTTTGAAAGGCATTTCAAGACTCTGTATTCATATATCAGAAGCTCCATAAATTGCTTTTAACAGGGTCAAATGCTGCATTGGCCACAACCTTGTCAAGAATGAATTAAGATGGTACTCAGAACAAGCGCAGATGACAGAGATCAGGATCCTACTTTTAGTTAGCCAGGTTTTAGAATCACAGAATCACAGAATTGTAGGGGTTGGAAGGGACCTCCAGAGATCATCGAGTCCAACCCCCCTGCCAAAGCAGGTTCCCTACAGCAGGTTGCACAGGTAGGCATCCAGGCAGGTCTTGAACATCTCCAGAGAAGGAGACTCCACCACCTCCCTGGGCAGCCTGTTCCAGTGCTCCGTCACCTCACTGTAAAGAAGTTCTTGCGCATGTTTGTGCGGAACTTCCTATGCTGCAGTTTCCAGCTGTTTCCCCTTGTCCTGTCTCCACTCACCACTGAAAAGAGTCCGGCCTCGCCATTCTGCCCCCCACACCTTAGATATTTATAGACCTGGATCAGGTCCCCTCTCAGTCTCCTTTTCTCCAGGCTGAACAGACCCAGTTCACTCAGCCTTTCCTCATAGGAGAGATGCTCCAGGCCCTTCACCATCTTCATGGCCCTCTGCTGGACTCTTTCCAAGAGATCCCTGTCTTTTTTGTACTGGGGAGCCCAGAACTGGACGCAGTACTCCAGATGAGGTCTTACCAGGGCAGAGTAGAGGGGGAGGATCACCTCCTTTGACCTGCTGGCCACGCTCTTTTTAATGCACCCCAGTAAGCCATTGGCCTTTTTGGCCACAAGGGCACACTGCTGGCTCATGGCCAACCTGTCGTCCACCAGGACACCCAGGTCCCTCTCCGCAGAGCTCCCCTCCAGCAGGTCATCCCCCAACCTGTACTGCTGCATGGAATTATTCCTCCCCAGATGCAAGACTCTACACTTGCTTTTGTTAAACCTCATCCGGTTTTTTTCTGCCCAGCTCTCCAGCCTATCCAGGTCTTGCTGAATGGCAGCACAGCCTTCAGGCATGTCAGCCAATCCTCCCAACTTCGTATCATCGGCAAACTTGCTGAGGGTGGCCACTATCCCCTCATCAAGGTCATTGATGAAGATGTTGAACAAGACCGGACCCAGCACAGACCCCTGAGGAACACCGCTAGTTACAGGCCTCCAACCAGACTGTGCACCACCAACAATGACCCTCTGTGCTCTGCCAGTCAGCCAGTTCTCAACCCACCTCACTGTCCACTCATATATCCCACACTTCCTCAGCTTTGTTATAAGGATGTTGTGGGGGACAGTATCAAATGCCTTGCTGAAATCAAGGTAGACTACATCCACTGCTCTCCCCCTATCCACCCAGCCAGAGACAACATCATAGAAGGCTACCAGGTTGGTCAAGCACGACCTCCCCCTTGTGAACCCGTGCTGACTACTCCTGATAACCTCCTCTTCTTCCAGTTGTCTGGAGATGACATCCAGCACCAGCTGTTCCATCACCTTTCCAGGGACAGAGGTGAGGCTGACTGGCCTATAATTGCCTGGGTCTTCCTTCTTGCCTTTTTTGAAGACCGGGGTGACGTTGGCTATCTTCCAGTCTTCAGGCACCTCCCCCGTCTTCCAAGACTTCTCAAAGATGACAGAAAGTGGTTCAGCAATCACCTCTGCCAGCTCCCTCAGCACCCGTGGATGAATCCCATCAGGTCCCATGGATTTGTGAACATTGGTGTTGCCTAGGCACTCCCGGACCACCTCTTCTCTGACAGAAGGGGGGTTTTCCATTCCCCAGATCCTCTCACTAACCTCCAGGGTCTCAGATTCCCAAGGGGGGGAATCAACACAAGTTTTTACTTAAGTCAGGCACTAAGTAACAGATATGAAGAGTTTGCTTCAATGGCTAGTAATCAAGAGAATGAGTTGGATTAATGCACAGTTACACAACAAGCCTGTACTGAGACCATTGATCTCTCTTTTCTGCGCCACATAATACAGTTATGAGCACTAAGACTGCATCAGATTTTCATTTTTATTTTTGAAAAGAGTGCTTTGTGGGACTTCAGTTATCCTGCAACTCTTGTACTTCTATGATTTTTCTATGAAGGGAGACTCCCTTCTCATCCCAGAGGGGTGCAGGAATGCACATAGGAATCTGATAAATAAATCAGAAAATTGCTTTCTTAGGAGCATTCTTCTTGGCTACTCCAAGAATCCATCAGCCACAGATAACAATCTTTTCTGCACTGGACAGCATAAGATTTTTATCACTAAGCCCATACGGCTCTGTTTCCTGAACCAACAGCACCATTCTCTTGCCATATCACAAAAGATGCAGTGCCCGTTTCCAGTAGGAAAGACAAAATGAACTTGGAACTTCTAGTTGTGGTTGTGTGCCTGCTTTGAATAAAGAGGAGATGGTTTATTGTGTTTATTCATTCTTTATCACGGTGAGCCTGAAGAGAGGTTTTCTTTCAAGCTTGTGAAGTACTTCATCTCTTAGTGATCTCAGTTCCCTCTTCCTCATTCACATGATGTGTCGTGAGCACTTTGTGAAGCTGAGCTTGAACGACATTTTCTACAGCAGTAGAACATACTTTTCACAGCAAATTGGATGGTGGTAAAAAGTGAATTATAAGGATGTCACAGTTTAAGCTTCTAAATCCACCAGCCTGAATTAGGAGCCTAATTTTTATACTTCCTATGTACTAATGGGGGAGAGAGAATTCAGATCAGGAGCCTGCCTGTCTCCTTTGGCTTGGCACGAAAATTAAACTCTCTTAAAATAAACAAGGTGAAAGCTGCTGTCAGTTGTTTTGACAGTAAATTAACAACATCATGGTGTAGGCACAGGGCTGCATTCTTCAATTTTGTAAGAAGCTGAATGTTGCATACTGCTGAAAACAAAACTTGGCAAGTTTGTTCCATGAATTTGTGTTTTTATTGTTTATATGTTAGAAACCTTAATATTTAATAGCTCACAACATCATGTCAATTCCAAATGGAACACAAGAAGCATCACATGGTTATTAAGAACTGCATGCACTCCAAGTTTTAGAATACAAAGATTTATTGTTCTACTTGTAATCCAATTTAATCTCTTTAATGCACCAGGAAATAGCTTGCATATCTTGTGAAGGATCTTGAAGACTACTCTACAGATAGTTGAGTGGTTACTGTCCTTAAAATATCCTTCACCAAGACAAGAGGATTTGATGAGGATGTGTGGACTCTTTCTTGCTGGGCAGTTGTTGGCAAGACAAACTGCAAGGACCATAGCTACAATGAGCATTAACCAATCTTTCAGGACCATCAACTTTGATCCTGACAGCAATTTCAATACATAAATATACCTGTCCATTAGTATTTCATTCTATCTGTTCAGGTCCCATCCAAAAAAATCTATTATATTCATACAGGAAAAAGGAAGACAGAATACCAGCAATGTTAAAGACAAGAAAAAATCAGCAAATCTAACGATTCTATTAACTGTGAAAGTCTAACACAAATCACAAGCAGTTAAACATTTATTTGACTCAGCCTTCAGGAGGAGGAAGTCACCGAAGGACTAATTATCTTCTAATGATATAAATGCTACTGCTAACAATTACATTTAATTAAATTATTAACTAGGTGTTGACTAATTAACTAGGGCTTTGTACGTTTGAAGTACTTTGAATAGCTGTTATTATTGTACTGCTTGTAACTAAATATCTTTCCTAGAGCATGTGTACACAGGGTTCTGCTGCAATCTCTGTGAACTGATATCCCAGTTATGCCATTGCCACTCATTGCTCGTAAAATGCACAAAGCAATGTTATTTCTCTTACAGAAGTAGAAGAAAGATAAATGATATCCAATTACTAGCTGAGAACATGACATCAGCTCCAGTTGTTTGATTCTCCCTGTAGGTAATTGCATACACTCATGTTAGTGAATATTTATTTTATCCAATTTCTTTAAGTCTATCTGGAAATTGAAAGCTTCACGCAGCAATAATGAAATCTTGAAATGCATGAAATGGAAAATTTTAACATTGTTAAATCATTTTAATGTTGTTACAAACTCCTTGATACGGACCAAATCCCAAACTGATAAATTCAACAGGAAATTGTTACTGATTTGACTGGACTGATGAAAAGATGCCATGTTAAAAAAAAAAAAAAAATGTTGAGATTTTTCTTCCAAAGGAAATACTTTCATTTAATATCCAGGAAAGAAATGTACATAAACAACTCAGAAATACAATTTTTGGTCTGAGGCATAATTGAGCTTATGTTTACCCTTTTAATGTAAGTCTTGAAAATAATTCTTGGCTCTGTTTGTCCTCAAAGGACACAGAGGTTTTACTCAATTCACTAGGTCTATGAATAGGAATAATATTTTAGAAATCACAGGAATTACAGGAAAGAGTTTTCATTGGGTAAGCTTTTTCTCACACATAATATTAGCACATTTGTCTGGATCCAACTATCTGTTCTATCAATAGTACGGTATTTTTATTTCTTGGCAATCTTTAACTTAAAAAAATCAACTCCAAGAAACTGCCACCTTTGAAAGACCAAATGAGTTCTGCATTCAGTCCCTGTGTAATACAAAGGAATAGACAATATTATCATATATCACCAGTGTCAGCTCAAATTAATTCCCTTAGCTTGACAACTATTTTGAATGGATTCAGGACAAAAGTAAGGTATGTGATAGAATTAATAGTATACATTGGCAGTTTAATTCTATTAGGGAGATAACTCATTATGATAATCTCATTTTTTCATACTATAGATCAAGATTAAAAAGTATTATTGAGAGAAGTTGCTTTAGGCAAAGCAAGGACGAAGCCAGGAAAACTGAGCTCATTACAACCTTCCCAAGTGGGTGTGTGCGTATCTACATACCTATTATCTACATCACACTCAGGATACAACACACCCTGGGCATTATAAAAAGCTATTTTTGTACTGCTATCCTGTAGATTTCAGCAGATAGCTTTGGAACATGCACTTTTACAGACAAATACTGGCATTTTTCCAGCAAATAAAAACTGGCACTGCAAAGTTTTATCTGTGGATAGTAGTTGACAACTATTACCGTAGTGTCCTGTTACAGACACAGCACAGCAACTGCAGGAGAAACAGAGCCAGTACCTTCTATGAATGCTACCATGCAAAAGCAGACATACCTTTAAGCAGACTCCTAATGAAGTCACTGTGGTTTCAATAAAGGAGAAGCAAATGAACAAAACTTCTTCACTGGTTTTTCTCAAAATCAGCTTAATGCAGTATAAATAAAAAGTGTTCCTTCCAAAGGTGAAGACACCTCCTTTAACATCTCAATTCAAGTTGCAACTTGAGGGAAGTTTAGGATAACACCTCCTAATCTGTATGTCAAGAAGGTTGATAAACCAGCACGTTGAAATCTATCCTAAAAGGATAGGTTTAGTTAGCAGACTAAAGGTATGGGGAAAATTGTTCTTTGGAGTATCAGTTTTTAATCTAAGGGTTAAACATGTATGCCTATCACAAGAAAAATCTCTTTGTTGGACATCAAAGCGCATACTGAGCTAACAGTTAAGAAGAAAATAAAAATCCTATTGTGCTTAAACATATGGGGAGGCCAAAAAAAAAGAAAAAAGAAAAAAAGAAAAAATTAGGTTATAAAATCACCCTGCTTCCCCCACACAAAAACCTTAGTTTTATGGCACTCGCTTTTCTGTACAGGACGTCTTTACATCTAATTAGCAACATTCTTGGTTTGTAGAAATTTGGTTATGATGCCACTGACTGTATGGCAGTACATGCTCAAATGAGATAACTGTTCTTTGAGCATATCACACTTGTTACCTAACTGGAAAAGGACTTGTAACAACTCTTCATGACCTGCTAAAACACCACTTTTAAGTATAAAGGAAAGAAACTTGGCAGGAGACAAAGTGGATGTTAAAACATAGTAAGTTCCTCACAACTTCATTGCCCTTATGATGAAAATAGATCTTGAAGCTTTCTATGGATGTCTAAGCATGCATCTTACTGAGAAAGGACATACTGTGGGTTTAAAGCATATTCATTACATCAAACATTTGCCTGAACAGCAGGAAATCTAATACTTTTTCGGATGCCACAAATAGTTTATACATTCTAGGGCTCCGGCCTAACTTTTGCCAGTCCCTTCTACCTTTCTCTTTCCGTAAACTCCTGCTGGCCATAGGAAACTGGAATGCTATTTGCATGACACATGTTGATAGGCCAATTTACCAGAAAACAGGTCTCCAGTACACACCAGCATAGGAAGTCATCAACCTTATGATACATAACACAAGAAGCAGGTTTCTTAATGCACTCAATTTTGACTAACTGATCCTTTCAAATAGCTAAGAAACAGATTTGGACTGGTTCTCCAAAAGAGTTGTGGGTTTTTTTCTTCCTTTCTTGTATTTTGTTTGATTACTAAAATCTTCATTTGTAAGGATGGGTCCTTACACAAATCTTAGAGAAGTACATACCATATCAATCCTTGCATTTCATTACCTCACAGAGAAGGAGAGGCATGTGTGCTAGGAAACATTGGTAAAGCTTCCCTGAAACACTGTCTCCTATCTGAGACAACATAATTAAAGAAAACATGGTCTGTTTGGAGAGTCTTCAGGGGAAGTCAAGAAGAAATGTTCAGACACATGAAAGAAGGACTGGAAAAAGTTCTGTTTTTGTTTTTTTGTTTTTTTTTTTTTGCTTGTTTGTTTTGTTTTGTTTTTAATTTGTTCAAAATAAGTTATAGAATCATGGAAATGCAGGAGTTGGAAGGGTCCTCTAGAGATCATCAAGTCCAACCCCACTGGTAAAGCAGTGTCCCTACAGTAGGTCACACAGGTAGGCATCAAATCTATAAAACATCCTTTTAAAAATGCTGCCTGAGTAAAATGAACTAATATTCATTCTCTCTCATAATCTAAGAGATGGGAATCCACATGTGAACCAAAAGCTCAAAATTAAACTTAAAACCTTTCTCTGTGTAGTAGTTAATTTGTGAATCCTATTGGCCCCAGTTAAATAGCATGACAGCATACCTAAATACACATGTATCAGTTACAAGCAATCTAAAGGTCTTCTAATGTTTCTGAAGGGATAATCTGTTAGCTAGGTTTAGTAGATGAGACAAGAACAGATTTGTATTTCATCTTGAAGCACTCAGTTTGAACTCTAGACTTTTTTATATTGAAAAACAATTAGATGAATTGTCTGGGAAGATATGAAAAGCCTTTAGGAGCCAGGAGTGCTGCAGTTTATCTGGAACCTGCTTGGATGAGTTTCTTTCTTTTAAGATGTTCCCTTGAATGTTTCCTTGTTTACTTACAGCAAGCACCAGACAGAATAATGCATGAATCGTTTAAGAATTGTCCCAAACAGTAGCTATTTTATTTACCAAGGGAGTATACTTAGGTACTCACTGCATTAACTGTCCATTAGTCAGTCAAACTGCTCAACCTCTGGTGAGCATTAAAGAATTCCAGAGATTTTGTTCACTGTTCAGTGCTTAAAGACAGATTTAGGAAGAACCTGGCTTTACACAAATGTTTTGTAGAGTCACCTACCTATCTCTGAAGAGATACAACAAAACTAAACTTGTGCTCTTTTCCTTATGATGTAGTGGACAGTTTCAATCTTTATCTTCTTAATGGGCTAAAAAATTATTCTTCCAAATTAAAGCAAAAATTGTCAAGCTTTCCCAATCTTTAGGACCTCAAAAAATCACTCTGCATATCACAATATGTAGTAAAGTCATAATAACCACACAATGTTTCCTAAAATTTGCTGCATTCTAATTTATTTAGTGAATACAGAAAAAAAAAGAAAAAAAAAAGGTGTTTTTGCCAGAAAAAGAGCATATGATAAAGGTTGTTTTTACTTTGTTCCTACTTGTTTAGATTCAAGAACTCACTTCACACTCCCTAGATCTGGGGCTACTATGTAGTGTACATCACAAATCAACGAGGGCCAAGGAATCCTGTATCTACCAAGGGCTACAGAGAACTGCGTTTTATTTTTTGTCATCACACCCTCTGCTGGTGATTTTCTACACCAGTAGGAAAGTTAAAATACAGGAATGCCTATGCTTACAAGCAACGTACACAACTAATGGCCTCTTTTTAGGGTTCTACTACTAAGGACCCAGCATCCACATCCCATGCCATTCAGAAGATTTTACACTACACTCTATTTGCCATAATGGCCTGACTGCCATTAAACAGCTGGAATATATTTGGTGTACTGCTAGTGAGTGCTTTTCACTTCAATCTAATCCAAAAGAAATATCCAGTCCATGTGCTGCATGATTGCTCCATTTTGTGAGTGAGAACAACACTTAAATAGGTAATAACAGAATATTTCATTAAAAATAGCAAACTTCTGGTCTAAACCATGCCACACCATTAGTGGCATATTTTCTAGCTTTGATTCCCTTCCAGGATCTTTGCTCTTTATTGCTGTTCTGCCCTGAAAGTCATTCCACTGAAACAAGGATGGATAAAAAAGCATAGCCCGCTCATCATTTCCTCAGGTTTGCTGAATTCCAGCAGCAGTATGAATGGATCCTGAGATACCTTCACAATAAGCTGAGGAAGGGAAGTGCCATCTACGCTAACAAAACAAAAAAGCATATAGCTGGAGGGCAGATAGCCTAACAAAGCTCCACACCTTAATTTGCTCTGCCGCAAGCTGCTGTACTTTTTCATATGGTTTGTGCTTTTAGTATTACAGCCTAAATCATAACATTATTTAGTCTTTTGTAAGATTAGAAAGAGAGGGGAATAATCCAACCAGATCTCGCACTTGGCTCCACGTTTGGGCAATGCTCAGCCCAAGCACAAAGGCTCTTTATATCCCTGCACACCACGCAGTACTCTGAGCTGGAGGGGACCCACGAGGCCCAGCGCAACCCAGGTCTGCAGTCCCAGGCCCCCACAGACAGACACACCTGCGGCTTTGTCTCCCAACCTTCCCCCGGGCTATTTCCTAAACAAAGAGCTTTTCAGGCATCAAGAAGTCAAAACCCGGCCACATGAACCATATCAAATCCTATTTCTCATAACTAAATTCCATTTAATCTATTCATGATCCCTCAATTCCTGTAAATGTTTTTCTTCTGATTTAAGGCAGCGCACCCACACACTCCAGTCCCCCCGCAGGAGCCATCAGCCTCTCCCGCAGCACATCCTTCTTCGGGAAGCCCAAGGCCGCTCGCCCCGCAGCCTAGCTGGATACGGGCCCCGGCGAGGCCGGCAGCAACCTCGGCCATCGATGACTCGGCGCTCGCGCACCCCGCCTGTCCATCCCTAGCGCGGAACCCATCGAGGAGTCAGCGCCGGCACTGCAGCGCGACCTCCATGCCGACGACGCCATCTTGACGGCGGAGCACCCCAAGGCCCGAAGGGGGGCAGCCGCGCGCCCCTTTCCTCCCTCACGCCTCGCTGTGTACGCGTGCGCGTAGCGCCCGTCCCCTTCCTGCTGGGCACGTCACTGCGCGCGTGCCCGCGGCCGTTGCGGCGCCGGGTGCGGGCGTCGGCGCCGGGCATGGGCGGGCGGCGAGAGACCGTTGCTCGGTGTGACGCATGCGCGGCCGATCCGCCCGCCCCCACGGCTCGGCCGTGCCGTTCCATGGGACGCGCGCGGTTGTTTTCTCCCTGCAGCCGGCGGGAGGCGGAGGAGGAAGATGCCGGGGAAGCTGAAGGTCAAAATCGTGGCGGGGCGCCATTTGCCGGTGATGGATCGCGCTAGCGACTTGACCGACGCCTTTGTGGAGGTTTGCGGGAGAGGAGGGACGCCGGGACCCGGGGCGGGTGGGCGGCCCCCGCCTCGGGCCCGCACCTGCCGCCGGCCCCGCGGTGCAGAGGCACCTGCGCCCCCGCCGCGCTGCCCCGGGCCGCCGCCCCGCGGGGCGCCCCCTGCTGGCTGGGCGGTGCCGCCCCGCGGCGTACGGCGGAGCGCTGCCCTCGGCGGGGCGGGCGGGCTCCGAGCGCGGCCCCCGTGCTGCGGCGTTGGGCCGCGTTCCGGGAACGGCGCGGACAGCCGCGTCCGTGTCGGCTGTGGTGTCTGTAGAGCGGCTTCTGGGTACGCTCGGGAGTGATTGTTAGTTGACAGCCCTGGGCAGCCCGAGTGTCCTTTCACCTGCTCTTTTCAGCCTCGGGCTGAGGGTTGTTAATGAGTGGCTCGTTATACGCCAGCCCAATGGAATCCGTTCCGGGATTCAGTAGATGCGTTGTAACAGAACGAAGCTGTCTTCGGAAGTGTTTTTAGGTCACTTATATCTCCGAATATAGGAAGTGGAGAGTGACTGTACAGGTCCTCTTTTAAGGCTCTTATGTATATTTTCAATTAAAAGTGTGTGAAAAGCTAGCATTTTCAAACGGAATTTTTATTGAGGACATACTTAATACAGTTTATATGCTTGAATTACACCAAAACTATCAAGTGCAAACATTTTTTTACTGTCATAGCTAACAGACCCATGCTGGTTCTTCATAGAATTACAGAACAGGTTGGGTGGAAGGGACCTTGAAGCCCCTCCAGTTCCAACCCTATGCTGTGGGCAGGGCTGCCACCCACCAGCTTAGGCTGCCCAGAGCCCTATCCAACCTGGCTGTGAAAGAGATGGGGCACCCATAGCTTCTGTGGGCAGCAGTGCGAGTGCCTCACCACCCTCTGGGTAAAGAATTTCTTCCTAACATCCAACCTAAATCCTTCTCTCTTCTAGTTTAAAGAGTTCTTAGGAGGGGATTGAAAAATGAGCTGATGAGGACCTTTTGCTCAGCGGCTCTATATCCATCAGAAATAGCTCTAGAACAATTTCAGTAGCATTCCACAGTTTGAAAAGTCATACCTTCAGGAAAAGAGTTGTTCAGAAATGGAATCCTACACAAGTGTGTGCCTGTACTATAAATAGTCATTGAAGGTTGGCACAGTAATGGGATTCTAATAGGAAAAATGTCATTCAGGAACTGTACACGTTGAAAAACTGGAATCTCACCAGTAAGTTCGTCTTACAGGGAGATTCACTTGTGGTTTTAAATTTGATTAGTAGGCAGACTACAACACTTCTTGTGTAGGAAGACAAGAAACAGAGTAGGAAGTACAGCCCTGCTGTCAGTTGGCCGCTTCTATGCTGCCTTGGGAAAAAGCAGCCCTCTCCTCTCCTGTTGGTCACTTGTTCCCAACCCTGCACCTTCTTTCTCTACCATCCCTACCTGCAGTGTGAGCAGCTTTGTAGCAAGGCATATGTAGAAACACACCTGGCTAAATGTTAGCTAAACAAAAGAAAAAGGGGCAGTATTTTCAGCATTTGGTTTGGTTAGCTGTGTTAACTAACACTCAGCTTCAAGAATGTCTTGGCACAAATAAGGCTGAGGAAATTCGTAGATGAGGCCTTGCTTTTAGGGCCAGTACTTGGAAAACAAGTTCTGCGTGGGAAGTACCCTTTTTACATGAGGAGCAGTTACAGCTGCGGGCAGAATGTGTCAAAATGAGCTTAAAAGTGTCATTTTGTTTTTCGGCATAAGGTTGCTGAAAGCCTTTACAAAACCTTTTCATTTAAATAAAACTGACAAGTGGAAAGCATATTGAAATGCTAATTGATTGCTAGCATTTAATTTCTTTCTTATATATTGTAATATAAATCTAGAACTGGAAAAGAAAATGATGAAAGGCTTCAAAGTGGTTACTTGTTTGAGGTTATGTATAATGTGGATTTAGCCAGCACGTGTGGTCTGGAACAAATTAGCACAGCTTCTTCTGCAGCTGTGCTGCTAAATTTGTACAATGGACAGCAGTGCAGGAGATTACCTCTCCTAGCTTTAATGATCTGGCTGGAATACTGGCTGAGTATCCTTAGTGCTGCCTGAGGCTCACAGGGAGCTCATTTACTCGTAAGATAGCATGTAAAATTAGGCTGGGTGGAGCTCTGTGCTGTTGTGTGCTGGCAGCTTCTGCATAAAGTAGCTCTGCTACACCAGTGTAATTATCACTATTGTAGTGCTTTGTGTGATGAATACACCATTCAGATAGGTGTGCTGTTGTCTATATGCTCTTAGTCTGAATCCACATTTTGATAGCTAGTTTTTTTTTTTTTATACTAACAGTGCTCTGCCTTGTGTTTTCCACTCCGACTTTTAATTTCAAAGCTTACTTTCAAAGTAGGATGTTTTCCAAAAGCATTACTGTTCTTGAATCAAGTCCAGGTCCTGAATAGAATTGTACAGAGTTCTGTTGCTTGAGGTGTGGTGATGTATACAGAGATCAGTGGGAACTTGTAGGTCAGTTTTGCAGTCCTTGAAGTTGTTCAAATTAACAGGCTGTACGTAAGCAAGTACAGAACCTCTTTAGAATTAGGTTGCGCACCTGTGTAAAACAGTAATAGTGTTAAGAATTAAGACATCCTTAAAAAAGTGTTGAAGTGTTTTAAATGCAAGATAGCATTTGAAATCTGAGCCTAAATTGAATTTCCAGGATCTATTTAGACTTTCAAAAACCAAATTATATTCAAGATCTGTAGCTGCCTTTGTTTGCAGTATGTTTTTAAAATCAGCACACATGACTTCCTTAAGAAAGAATTCACAACTGTAATTTCCTGTACTTGTAGGTACCATCACATATGTGGTAGGAGCTGAAATACTGAGTATTTTGAGAGGTACCATTCACAGAACTCCAAGGGTGTGTAGGGGTTTGGAATGAAAGCTACAGTAAACGAAGCCTCTTGGATTATGCAGCATGGCTTCTTGGTGCATAGACCAGCACAGAAATTCTGTTTGTGACATGGTCCTGAAATAGAATCCTGCAGAGGCCAAGTACAGATTCCTGAGATACACACCTTTAAGTGCTTATTAGCCTTGATCAATAGAAATATGTAGAATATTTAATCTTCATTAACAGAAGATTAGAAGGGATATATAGATAGGTAGTTCCTGCTGTCCTTGTTGCTGATTTGCCTTCTGGAATTTTCTGTAACAGGGGAGGACTAGAAACTGTGAAGGTGCTCGTCCTTGATGCTGTGAATTCAGGGATGTGTGTTTGGCATAGTAAAACAGCAGGTCAATACAGTGTGTTTTAAGAAATAAGTTCACTAATTCTACCATTTTAATTCTATATCTCATTTATAGCTTGTCAGTAAAATGATAAATGAATCCTAGAGAGAATGGTAATAAAACATAAAATATAAATGTTTATATAGAATAATCAAATTGCTGAGATGGTGTGCTGAGTGACCACGAGTAATACAAAGTGATATTTTAACACTAAAGTGATGGAGTGGAAAAATAAATGATGGGAGAGGTCCGTTCCGCATATTGGTGATAATGTAACATTACATACTGATAGAAGTACATCGGTTCACAAAGTAACTCTCCTTGAAAAGAATGTATTGATATTATTAAAATACATATTTGAAATTATTTGCAAGTAAAGATTTGATGAGTAACTCACTTTCTAAATTTATTCGTTAATGTTTATTTTTAATGATTGTTTGTATTCTTAGGTAAAATTTGGAAATACAACGTTTAAGACAGATGTATATCCAAAGTCACTCAATCCTCAGTGGAATTCTGAATGGTTTAAATTTGAAGTAAGTATTTTCTGAGAGTTTACCTGTGTCTGCATGGATGCCTTTGATGAAATAATACCACTTTAGGCAGAAAAGTGTTTTGGGTAGTGAAAGTAATTCTGTTTAAATACATATGAAGCCATTCAGTAAATCTATTTATGGTCAAACTGCATTTGCCAATGGTATCTCATTGGCTTTTTTTTTAAGATTCTTTATAAAGAGAAAAACTTGGCACATGGGATGCAACTCAAGTGTTATGGCAGAGGTAAAAGCTTTATCCAGTAGGCCTTCAGGTATCCGTGTGGGTTTGCTCCTTTTCCTTTCTTTTTTCTTTTTCTTTTTTATTTTTTAAGAGTAATTTTGAGTTGAGTAAGGTTAGCTGCTATTTGAACTGTTACTTTGGCTAGAGGAAGTGATGCACTTGACAAAGGAAACAGAGGATTTATGTAAGAAAATTAAAAAATGAAGTGTTTGCACAGCAGTTGCCTGATGCTTTCTTTCTCATTTCCTTATGTAATAATGAGGACACTTGGCGTTCTCCCATAATTGCTTGTTCCTTTCAAGGATCTGATTAGTTCATTTTGATGGACTGAATACAGTAGTACTGTAGGTGTCCTTTGATATTGTGCCCTGAACATATTTGTTTTTTGTTACTGCCTTTTTGTTACACTTAAAAAAAATAAATTGTGTAATGGTGTGTAGAATTAATTACTTGCTACAATATTTGGATGCGTAGTACTGATTTGTTTATAGTGTTCTAAGATAATATCTCAGTATAAACATGTTGGCAAATAGATGTACGTGGAGTAGGGTGATGTTAGAGCAGGTATGAATCAGTAAGCTTAGGCAACTTATTGATGTGAAATCCTTGTAGAAGTACAGCTCATAATTGCAGTCCGTGTTTATTAAGAAAGCAGAACTACGATGTTGAAGTTCACTCCGTTCTCTTAGTTCTCTTTTTTTTTTTTCTTAATTTTTTTCAGTTCCTTAGGTCTTTTTTTTCTTTTGGGAGGTAGAAGAAATTAGCTGAACTGTATGGAGGGTCAACTCTCTTAGTTCAGAAAGAGCTTTTTTTGACAATAACGGAAGTCTTAAAATTCTCTCTTTCTGCATGGAAAAATGGATTTGGGAAAGGAAAGAGCCAAACAATAACATTGGGAAAAAAAAATAAAAATCAGAATTCCACATTTCAAGGAGTGGAAAAACACTAACTGCTTAAGAGATCGTAAGAGTGTGTGTGTGTAGTTTGACCTTCTAGCAACACTGTGTTGAAATTCTGCAAACGCTTACACCAGTCTTCCCATTAGGTTTAGCAGGACTGGTCCTTGCTTTGTGGTGTTCAGCACAAAAAGTAGGAGAATCTTATATCTCCCAAAAAAAAAAAAAAAAAATAGCCAGTGTGTCTGAAGATGGATTATTGCATTCATTTAGGAAAGTGCATGTCTGAAATTAGTTAATTTTTGCTGTGAGTTGTATAAAGTATCTTGTATTCTTTCTAAGCCTCCGATCAGTGTTGAAATGGGAGAGCATAACTTCAGGGTGTCACAGTCCTCTGAGACTCTTTACGTTAAGTTTTCACATTTTATTATGAAAAGTATATATATTATGGAGATGGGTAAATACTGTGGCTTAAAATAATGTGGAATTTTAAACTATGCAATCAGTATAATCTTGTTTTTCTGTACTTCTCCCAGTGATAACTCTTGTTTCAGGTTTTCAGCATTTGATGAAGGTCAAAGTAAAAATAATGTGTTGTTTAGATCCAGGAAGTAGAAATTAGATTTATCTGTGTCATGTCTCTGTACATAACTGACTCACCTCTTACTGTGCTTGTTTTTCCAGCAGTGTTCCCCTGCTTTTTTTTTTTTTTTTAAAGTATTCAAATTCCATGTCAATATTTATTTCTAGGTAGACGATGAAGAGCTACAAGATGAGCCTCTCCAGATCACAGTTCTTGATCATGATACCTACAGCGCTAATGATGCTATTGGCAAAGTATACATTGATATTGATCCCTTGCTCTATAGTGAAGCAGCTACAGTTATTTCAGGATGGTTTCCAATTTATGATACCATCCATGGTAAGGTTTGCTAATTTTGTTGTTTTGCATTGTTGCTTTCTGTAAGCAGTCCTCAGAAATGTGTAATAATTTTAGCCTCAGGAGCTGGAAAGCTCCAGTTTTGGTGCTTTTATCAGCTCTTCAGTAAGTTAAGAATGCCATCTAAAATCAGTGACAAAATACTTCTGGGACTTTTCATGTTTAATAGCAATAATGATCATATATGAAAGATGTCTAATATTTCTGACATTAGAAAGTCTCAACTACTGTGCCAGAATCTTAAGGCTTGGCAGAATGCCTTTCATAAAATTTGTGACAAGTGGAAAACATCTTCTCATACTATTTAAAATAGTTGGTGGAAATAGTTACTGGAAAAATCAGTTAAAAAAAACAACCCTAAAACATACTTATTCAATTACTTTGTGTTTACTAAAAGAATGTATTTTTGCTGAAGTTACTTACGATGTGCCTTCCTGGGGTGTTGGATAAGCTTCATTTGAGATGATGGGGCAGGATATGACAAACATAAAATGCAGGGTGAAACTCCATTTCCCTGCCAGCAGTCCTAGATAGAGTTCTTCAGAGTATCTTGAGGGTATGAGAAAATGAAGTTAATGATACTTGTGCCTTAGATTTTAAAGAGGCAGAGCATCCATCCCAGAAAATTAAGGTCCATGTACAGCAAGCTATCTTCTTGAATACCTTACTGCAGAGCATCTGTGTAGGTATTAGTACTGTCACAGTTTATTATACAGTGGGAATCAAAATGACTTAACTATTTTAAAACCTAATTGTACTTAATTGGCGGAAAAGCATTAGTAGTATTTATTGGATGGTCATCATAACTAGTGATAATTTTTTTTCTTGCTGCATTTCTAACAGTTATAGTGAAAAAGTGTCTTACAAAATATTGCTTTTTTTTTTTTTAATTCTACTCCCATTTTCGTATTGGATGCTTTCTTTTGAACTGTTGTCTCAGGATGTGTGCAACTTGTATGTTGGAGAATTAGACTTCCCTGTATTTTCTAGTTCTGTTGGTTTTTCACAGTTCTTTCTTCTACTTAGATAAAACAAAAATAAATTTCATGCTTGTAGCAGTAGATTTTAAGTATCTCAATGTTTGGCAAACATTAATTAATGCTTTCTTAAAAGAAAATTGACATTTATCTATATTTATTTAATTTTTTTTCTTGCTTCCTAGCATGATTATGTGTGAAAATGTGTTAGTTTGATGTACTTCCTGCTACAGTAGATGTAGGCTTCTTTCTGTTGGCATTTGGGAAGATAACTGTAGGTGACTTTACTGCAATAATGTCTGTCAGTCTGTGAATCTGATGATTTTTCTGAGTTGGATATTTCTGTCCTAAAGGCTTCTGAAGTCACTAGAGATCAGATTCATCAAGAAGTTTAGCCCTCAATGTGTCAGAATCCATAGTAACATGATGTGAAAGGAGTTAGATAGTAGGTGCAGGAAAAGGAGTAAGTTCAAAATAGGAGCAGAAAAATCCGAAAAGGAACAGCTACATTCTGAAGAAATCCAGTCCTATTAATAAGATTTAGTTGTAGCCAAAAGATTAAGCTTTACCTGATCTGTAGTACCTTATTTTATATATTTGTTCAGAAAATATTTTACATTACCTGCTTTCTGGTTCTCAGAAGAGCTGTAACTTTTCTCATTGTATCGACTTCAGCTTTACCATAATCTTGCTACTATTTGAGGGAGAAAATGTAAAATGCTCTAAACACCACAAAAAAACTTGATGTGAGCGGGACTAGTTTTGATGTATCTATAATCCAACGTAGTCCTGCCTTTTTGTGCTGAGCATGTCCTAGGACAATATCATGGAATTTACTACTTGATTTCTTGCCCTGCCAGCACCGATGATAGCAGCTCAAAGCAGCAAGCGGCACTTGCTCCCTGCAGCTGGGCCCACTGCAATAGCAGGCGGCTGATGGCTTCTCTTTTCCCAGTACCACCCTTCTAAAATCCTGTTTGTTGCAGCAGGCATTAATGATTGTTGCTTGTGTGGCTTCAGCCTCAAAGGCCGGGCAGAACTAGCAGCTTCCTGTGAGAGGGCATCTCTGTGGCACACTTGAAGGCAAAGAGATGCCATCCTGCTCCTCTGGCCCAAGCTAGAACTGACACATTAGCAGCCAGTTGAAGCAGGCAGTTCTGTTAGGATTGTATTAGATTACAGAATGGCTAGTTCTGTATTGTTTTTTAACACCATTTCATGTTTTCTTTTTGATAGGTATACGTGGGGAGATTAATGTGGTGGTGAAAGTAGATCTCTTCAATGATTTAAACAGATTCAGGCAGTCATCGTGTGGAGTAAAGTTTTTTTGCAGTAAGTAGAGGGAAAAAAAAAGGAAAACCAAAGTTTTTTTTTCCTTCTTTCTTTACTGACTCTGTTTCCCTCCACTTGCCAATTCATCGCATAAACCCACTGTGGATTATGTTGACAGCAATAGCAAATACAGAAAATATGTTTAGTTTGCTTCTTTTTCAATTTTTTTTCTTTCATATATTTTCTTTTCACAAAGCAGTGTAGGTAGCTTCCTCTTTCCCTCATCTTTCTGATCATTATGTTACTTTCAGTGAATGTTCTGTTAAAGAGGCAAAAAGTCAAAAAGTTTCAGAATGTTACATGTTTTAGAAGCATTGTAACCAGTACACTGGGCAGTTACTGGCCTTACAACATCTCTGGAACAAAATTGCCTCTGGTATGTCCACATTTTAACAGATCAATCTATTTGATATAGGAATGGAGCTTAACAGAAAAAAAAAAAAAAGCGTGGATTACATTCTGGAATCACATCAGTGTCTAGATGTAATTTTCTATTAGTCTTTGAGTTCATTTGTCTTAGACTCACACCTTGCATTTTTTTATATTTCTTTAACAGCTACATCTATTCCGAAGTGTTACAGAGCAGTAATAATCCATGGATTTGTGGAAGAACTGGTAGTTAATGAAGACCCGGAATACCAATGGATAGACCGAATACGTACACCAAGAGCATCAAATGAGGCTAGACAAAGACTCATTTCTCTGATGTCAGGTATTAAACATGCAGGCTGCAATGGTTATTGCTGCTTTGTAAAAGAAGTCACCATTCAAATTAGTGGCTTAGCTTGGAGACAAGGTTGTGTTATAATTTTTGGTATTAAGCGTTTATTTTTTCAGTTCATATTATCTCATGTTTCAGAAG
Organism: Lagopus muta; assembly: GCF_023343835.1. Lineage (NCBI taxonomy): Eukaryota > Metazoa > Chordata > Aves > Galliformes > Phasianidae > Lagopus > Lagopus muta. Next base: position 65,848,522 of record NC_064433.1, read on the forward strand.
GTTCTGTTGTTCTAACTAATGACTAGTGTGACAGAAAGTCCACCCCACCCGTCTTGGGGATGCCATACTGCTGTGCAATTTATTGGTTGTTTTTAGCAAGGCTAAAAAAGAAATGGAACTCCCTTGAAGATGTTGTTTACCCATATGAAGAATATTAGTAGTACTTCGAGTCTAATAAAGATAGCATAAACTGCCCTCTTTGTACTACATTGAAGCCCTCTTTGCACTACATTGAAGTATGTGAATTAGTATCTGTTGGCATGATCTGAGATATAGTGTACTAATACATACCTTATTCATCATCTTTTCTAAGTCATGATTTGTCTCCCATTTTGAAGAATGCTTCCATATTGCCTTACAGCTCTTCAGGATATGCTTACAATTTTTGGACAGACTAGTCACTAGAGTTCCAATTTATATCTCCACAGTATCAGTTACCTTCACAGATTGTCTTTCTGTCTGTCTTTCTGTCTGTCTGGTATTAGAAACATGAATACAGCCTGTGAGTCAAGGGTCCCCATCTCTGTGACAGTGGAGCAGAACAAATGAGTCCTGCACTAGAGATTAGAGGACTTGTACGCTAACAGAGGAGACAACCAGTGCTGGAGGTGTAAGGAATACAATGAAATGTTGAAAAAATAATCATTAGAACAGTAGGCAATGGCTTCAGTTCTGTAATAGGCATTTAATGTAATCAGATATCTTGTAGATACAACCAGTTTCAGGGCAGATACTAGAAGAAAAAGTAAATTTTGCTTTGCAAATGTATGGAGATGTTTAGTAGAAGGGGCCACCTAAACAGAATATGGAGGTGATACTCAGTATCTTCACTAAGAGAACCAGTAGATACTGTGGGAGTATGTGGAACAATGTTGCCATAACTGACATGAATTATTAGAAATTTCATTAAAAATTTAATTCCTCTGGTTGCCATTTTAAAGGATTAACATTAGTAAATCCCTTTTCTTGCATAAAAGGTGAAAATAAGTAAAAGAGCGCGTGTGGAAGTGTTCTGCTGTGTTTTATTACTATTCTCATTCATGGCAGTGTAAAGTACCAAAGAGGCCTCATAGGAACACTCTTTTATGCCATATAATGCAGTGCTTCATATTGTAGTCATTGATTTGTGTCTGAAGAATCCTGAGGAATTTTGTAACTTACAGTAACTGGGGTTTGCAGTCTTTGTGTGCAGTTCTTGGTTTGCAGTAGTAGTGTATTTGGAATTATGTTTTGCTTACTTTATGTCATACGTTATTTTTTAGATAAGGTTACCAAGTAAAGTAATATAAATTTTAAAAGAACTAAAAGCATGGATAAGGTTAAATGAAGTTAAATAGGTTTTGAGTAATTACAAGTAATTGTATTGTAATTGAGTAATTGAGTATTACAAAAGTAATAGATTTTCACAGGTGTTTCAAAGATGTTGCATTAGATTGAACTGTATGAAGGAGCGTCTATAATCTTTTGTGTGTTCCAGCACACATCTTGACCATCCCTTTCTCTGTCTCTGAATAAACAAAAAAGAGAACAGTTAATGAGAATTTAAAGTAAATAAATAAATTACAAAATAACAAGCTGCAGTTGCAATCAGAATAGATTTAGGGGAAAAGAGTGAAAACTAATGAAATATCACTCTGTGTTATAAGAAGAAGAGGTGCTTAATGTAATTATATAAAAACAGAACTATTACCTGTTTCTTTGATCTGCAGTTCCAAAATCATAGAGGACAAAGCCCACAATAGAAAACAGGAGAAGTTCACTGCAATTACCTATGAGCTTTTCACTTTTTGTGTTGTAGGTGAGCTGCAAAGGAAGATTGGCTTGAAAGTCCTTGAAATGAGAGGAAATGCTGTTGTTGGTTATTTGCAGTGTTTTGATTTGGAGGGAGAGTCTGGACTGGTAGTACGAGCCATAGGAACAGCCTGCACGTTGGATAAATTAAGTAGCACATCAGCATTTTTACCTGCATGTAACTCTCCATCCAAAGAAATGAAGGAGTAAGTATTAATTACTAGCTTTTAGAGGAACAGACTTCATTTATTTTCATAGTCATTCAGTTTTACATAACAGGTGTTATTTCCCCTCCCACCCCCCCCTTCCCCTCCAGAATCTGTTTTCTTTTGCAGTTTTTAATTTTTTTTTTTTTTGTCTGGAACTCAGTTTTATTTTCTACAGTTTTGGAATGATGTGGCTTACTTACGTTATTTCTTTAGAAGCTGGGGTGGTATTATTGCTTTTTTTTTTTTTTTTTTTTTTTTTTTGCATATATATTGCTAGCAAAAGTATTATCCTTGGTCTGGGATTCACAAATTTCCCAATGAATAATTAGTTTGCAGTGACTGTGTTTGTGCAACAAATGGTTCTGTGAAGACGTAATGATATGCCTTGTATTTAAGATGTTCTGATTGGAGTACAGTCAAGTTTGAGTAGCTGTGCTGATCATAGAAGGGTTTGCACAGTTCAGTCAGCGGTTTAGAGAGTGACCCTAGGTAGGCTCATCTTTTCTTGTGTCCTTTGCTTTCCACTGTTGCAGAACAGGTAGGGCTAAGGTGTACTTGCAGAGGATATTGTTTATGATGGGAGAAATATAACAGAAATCAGTAAATTCTACTGCAGTGTTAAAGGCAGTGTGCACGCAAATTTTTAATGTGCAGAGGAGTTAGTAGGGAAATACTTGCAGTCTCTAAATTTTTGCTTGGATAAGTTAGTGACTTTCTGTTTCAAAGTGTCAGCCGATTTGTAAAAGGAAAAATCAGTGTTACAAAGTGTACTACTTCCATAATGTTCCCAGACATCTTTATTAACTTACTGTTACGTTATTGCACTAAAAATCAGACATTTTCTAGGAAGCAGTGTGCTCTGGCTTCTCAGAAGTAGTTTTCTGTTTCAAATAATAGCTTGTTTAACTTGTCTTTGTTTTAAAACTTTGCCATCAAAAGAGCTTCGAATAAAATGCAGCATGAAATAACAGTGATTATTTAAAACAAACAAAGCAAAAAAGCCTGGACCTGGCAACCACCAACTTAAAAGGCTTTCGTAGATAACTCTGGAGTGAAAGGTGGAAATTTCATCCACCAAATAATCCTTGTGTAGCAGTTTGGTAGTGGATGTTTACAGAATCATTGTCCCTCAGTCTAAAAAGTGAGGCTGTTTCTCAAAGCCAGCAAAGTCAACTAATGCTTCTTATTATTGGCTTTACTAACTTGATGCACTGTTGCCAAAAAATCAATTTATAATCATAAGCTAGTACTTAAGCTTTTCCTTTCTCTCTTTATTTCATCTGGACTCTTGCATGCTAGGAATTAAAATTCTTAGTCTGCTTAAAATAAGAGATCTCCTCTAGCTAAACTTCCCTGAAATCATTTATACATAACTTTGCAACCTGTTTGTATGTATTGTTTTCTTTTCTTCCACCTTGGCTGCAAATTCTCTCAGGTCTCCGCTGGTTCATCCGCCAAGCCATGGATGCCGCTCGACTCACAACAGCCCAATTCACACTGCTACTGGCTCACGACTTACTCAGAACTTCTCTGTGTCTGTTCCCACTCTCATCTACACTGGTACGAGACTGCTCAGACTCAAGAGCTGGGGAGAGGCAGGCCACAAGGCACAGTGGTCGCAAAGTGCAGGCAGGCAGGCAGTGTAGGCAGGTACCACCCATCTTTTCTCCCTCATTTTCTCGTGGAGAAACCTTCTGTTGTCAGTGAAGAACTCTCTGTGCAGCTCCTGAAACAAAGGCAATAGTTTCTTGAAAGTGCATCAGTCTCTTCCACAAAGCCACACTCTTTGTTTCTTTTTAATAAACTTATTTTCTAAGAAATTAAGTAAAAATAAGTTGATAAATCTGAGTAACATTTGCTGTGTTACAGTCCCTAGGGGAAATCACGTTTTGATTGGAGTTAACAATTGCTTTCAGACATAATTCAGATATAATACTTTGGTTTTAAAATGGTTAAATGAAGCGTGTGTGCCATTTGTGGAAGAGACAACTTTGGAGAGCAGGTAAGTCAATCTGTGCATAAGTGAACTGTTTGTCAATATAGCTGTTCCCATAAAGGTTCTCCTCTTGGCTCTGTTTTTAGCTGTGGCATGCTGTTGATGCTATAGGATAAGGAAACATTTTTTTTTTTTTTTTTCTTAAAATGTATATGTGTGTATATACATAAATGTATGGATATGTATAAACACAAATATAACTTGAAATCATTTTTTCTTCATTAAACTAACTCAAACATTGTGTATATGACTAGATTTTTAAGCCATGAACTGTTTTCAATTTTTTCTTTTGCATATATATATATACATATATTTTTTTTGGTCCCATCTCATGCCTTTCATTTGGCTTAATTGTTTCATTGTAGATTATCAGCATCTACCTGTAGAGTGCTGAGTGGTTAAACAGCATTTGCCTTTGGCCTCATCCCCAGTCTCGCACCTAAGGAATAGCTGCTGGCCCTGCCCCAACCCCATCCTGGTGTTTGGATCATGCTGCTGTCAGCCAGGTCCTTTGGCACAGGATTACTGAATGTGTTTCCACCTTCTTCTGGCAGGATTCCCTTCAATGAAGATCCCAATCCCAATACTCATTCATCAGGACCCTCCACCCCTCTGAAAAACCAAACCTATTCCTTTTCACCTTCCAAGTCCTACAGTCGACAGTCCTCTTCTTCTGACACAGATTTGAGTTTGACACCCAAAACTGGTAAGGCGCTTCCACCCACTTTTCGTTTAATTTGTGTTTCTCTTTTTATAATTTCATTCAACCTCTTTTTGCTTTTTGACATTTAAGTTATCAAAATTATGTTGAAGTTGGAGACTTCAGGTAGCACTTTTGTGCTCAGGAGAATTTCTGTAGGCTGAAAATTTAAATCCAGCCTTATGTTTCCACTAAGGTGGATAACGTTAGAATTACATTTTTAACACAACTGAGTTTAGTCCTAAATAAAATATTGCACAGCATTAAGGGCGTCTGAAGTAATCGCCTTTTTCTTATTTCCTCCATCTCATATTACATACAGATCATGGGATTCATTTCTCACCATAATATGTTAGCAGGCAGTTTTCTTACTAAAGCTGTAATTTTCTAGCATTATGCATTGTGCTGTAGGTGTACTGTTAGATACATATCTCTGTGACTATTTAACTCCCTTGTGCAAATGCCATACTAGAAATCGTGCAGCTGCTGCCTATTAAATTTTCTTGGCATACAGGAATTACATACACAGTCTGGTTGCTGAATGTAACCTAAATAATACTCCAGTCATCATCTAAAAGCATTTTTCTTTCTTCTTTGTTATGTCAAAATTTCTTCAGCTTGTTTGATTCTTCCCTTTCTTTTTTTGTTAGTCTGTGGTTACAATCATGGCAGTAACAATGTCAGCACAGCTCAAAGAATTATATTGTTTATTATTATATGGCCAGTGCCCTGAGTTTCACCAGCATAGTGGTAAAGATGTTGCAGAATTGTTTATGAAAGCTCACTTTTTTTTTTTTTTAATGGTATTTTAAATTGTGGTGTTTGGAGCTCAGAACATTCTTGTTTCCATTTGATCATTACAGTTTTTTAAGTATGTTGAAATGGTTGATTCAGCTTTATCTGATAGCATCCCTTCCTTTCAAGAATTTTCCCAAGGAGATAAATGTAATACTGCATTCACATGCACTTGTATTAAATGTTTTACCTAGTTTATTCTCCATATTTCCATTAAAAAATGTTCCATATAAGGGAGCTGTCTTAGGTCTGTCATTTTCATCTTGTTTAAGAAACAAACCCAACCAACCAGAACAAAGAAAGAAAGAAAGAAACAAAAAACCCCAAAGAAATGACAACAAAGACAAACAAAGCCAAAAAAAACCACATTACCACTTCATTTTGTGGTCCTTTTGTGTAAATGATGACTATTGTGTTTGTTTTGTGGAATATTTGAAAATATGTTTGTTTTGATCAGATTTTCATGGTAAGGACTGTGTGGTGTAAAGGATTAAAATGTAATGGTGGTGATTATTCTTAGTTTATGAAGTGGCAACTCACTGTGAATTCACCAAGTTTTTGAAGCAGCAGCCTTAACTTGGTTACTGGCAGTGTTACGTAGTTGGATGGTCCCTGTCTTTTGATTCGTTTGTTTATAATTAAACCAGATTGTATAATTGCCACCTTTTAGGAATTCTGAAGTATGTAGAGGAAGCAGACCTATGTTCCACCTGTCTTTTTAGCATCAAATCTACCAGTGGGTGTGCTTTTGCTTGCTAGCACTTTTTATCAGCTTTTAACTCTGCTGCTGAATTGTGTCTTGAGATTTGCCAAATGCATTTAAAAATTCACTATCTGGGTGTTACATACTAAATTTTGAATCTCAGTAGCTTAAAGAACAACATCGTTCAGTAAATTGTTTTACCTAAAAGACAATACAAAATGAAATACAAAATATGCTTCCATAATGTACTGAATTCATTGTGTTGCTTCCAACAATATACAATATGTGTTAGGACCTCTGTTTTCCTTTCCAAGAACTGTAATGTTATTGGAATATTTCTGTGTGGAAGCTAGAGAGGCTAGTGCTAAAACAATGTTTGTTGTTGTCTTGGCACAACCTGTTAAACATAAAATTTGAGATACCAAATGAGATTCCTCATTTTTCTGCAATATATGATAGATAGTCTTTTATTTCTCAGTCAGGTAGCTGGTAGGTTCACGTGCTTGCGATGGAGACTGACCTGGAAAAAGAGTGCAGATACCACAATTTCACAGTATGAATAATTAAACAGGGGAGATGGAAACTTGGATCTGCTTAAGTGTCCAGTTTTCAGTAGCTCCAAATCAGGAGACTGCTGTGCTAATACCTTACAGAAAATACAGCTGTGGTTGCATTATATAGTCTGCTCTGTATGTGCTCTAAGTAGAAGAAAAACTTTTTCAGATCTGAGAGGACATGTTTTGGTTTGAAACTGGATTTCTGCTGTGCACAGTGATCTATTTTATGCTGCTGCAAACTAATAGAATATTAGGCTGATGAAAAGCATTGCATATTGTTTGATGTGATATTTGGAGGAAATTGGAAAGGTGGGAACTTCTTTTCTTGGTGGGACCTTAGAATTCAACAGGATATAAGATTCCAAAGAACTTTTTACCAAAGTGATGAAAGTAATCTCTTAGCTTTTATTCCATAACACCTATCAAATTTTATATACAGTTTAAAAGAAATGTTGGATCATCAGGGCTTCTTAATAAAACAAGATAATTTAAAAATGAAGTTGATCAGTTTGTGATTTTTGATAACCTGCTTCTCATTCATATTGTGTAGCTGTACTGTCCTTCCATTTCTTTGTATGTTGAGGAATAGTTCAGCAGTGAGTGTGGGTTCATTTGGAGGAAAAAAAAAATGCTTCATTTTGTTTTCTTTTTTCTGTTTCTTTAGTCATCTTCTGAATCTACATCTTTTTGTCTCTATTACTTTCCTCCACAGCACTTTCCCCACAGGGACCTAGGATTTTCCTGTTTCCCAGCTCCCCTACACTCTCATGTGATTCCCCACATCTTAAAAAGTCCTGTCTCCTCCTCTCGGGGTCTAGCCTTTACCCTCTACACTCTAGCCATGTCAGCCCAGTTGTTCTGAGGAAAAGTGTTTCTTTCACTGAAGAGCTGCTTCTGGCTGCTTCTGGTAGGATCAATCTATTATGGCCTTTTAAACATTTTAAGCAAATGTTGTTGCTGTTTGATACAGGGACATTTAACACACAGCCTTCTATAACCCAACGTTTTTGTTAGCCTCTGAAAACTGCTGGCTACATGACTGTCCATACCATCTCTCAGCTGTGCCCTAGAAGCTTGTAACAGCTTCAGAATTTCACGCCATAGAGGATTTGAAGCATGTAATTCACGCTAAAGAACTTCCTCGTTTCCCCTCTCAATTTTCTTTGGTAACTGGACTAAATTAATAGACTTTTTTTTCCCCCTTCTCATTCACTTCAGCTTGTTGTTCCTCTATTTTGCATGGAACAAGCACTTGCTCATTAATTCATTCATAATGTTTGGAATTATGGCTATCAGATGGCTAGCAACTCTGCTCTTTAATGCGCGTCAAGCAAAGTCCGTACAGAGTTTTTATTTGTACTGTACTTTTTTCCATTCCATTGGCATGCATTTAAATTATTCAGTTGATGTTAGTGCTTTTTTTTTTTTTCTGTAGAATGTTTTTTTTTTTTGTCCAGTGTTGATGCTGTGTTTGTCTGTATTTAATATTGTATAGTCCCTGACAATGATATTTAGCTCAATGCCAAATAGTTAAAAGCAATTAAAACTTGTTTAATGGGACTATACATATACTAATCTTATTGTTTCCTTATCCAAGAACAGCTAAAAATATTTGTTAGTAGTTATAGTCTTTATAGTCTTTATATAGTACATGTAATATATATAGTATGTACTTACAGTATGTGCAATTAAATGGCAATGAGAGCCTGGTTATTTTTTGACAGTGTTAGTAATGAAGTTAATGTATATCAAGATCAGTATTTCTAGATATCCCTTTATTTTCTTAGAAGAAGTAACTACACTTTGATATATATGTACACCCTCATTCATGTTTATTTGATGCTTAATAAGAAGAGAGGTACCTAGCAAGTGTTTTAATTAGTTAGAATTACTGTAAATGAGAATCTTGCCTTCACTCATAAGCGTTTGCACTGCAGTGTGTTTGTACTTCATCTTGCTCCTGACATGTCTTTATGTTCTTTATCCTTTTTCTTAGTGCTTTCCTAAATTTAGGTGCATATTATTGCAGTGTCCAGTTAGCTCTGATGGTTCTAGAGACGATAAGTACCAGTGATAGCGTATTTTTAGGCATGAAATATTACCAAGAAAATCTGATTCACCAGTACTGTGTTTATTGTACAAAAAACACAGTCTTGGTATGTGCTTATTTTTTACTTTTTTGATTTCTAACAGTAGAGTGAATGCTATAGTTATACATATAACCTGCATCTCGCAGCGCTTAGTTAACCACATAACATGTTGTTCCTTGACAACAGATCCTTGATGGCAAAGATGTTTATGTATCTGATACATTTTAGAGCTCTTCAGAGAAGTTCCCTACTTAGGGGCTGAGGTGGAAGTGAAATATGCAAAAAAAGAAACCAAACAATTAGTCACGATATGCGAAAATATCATTTATTTGTTATTTTTTATTTACAGATGATCTGCAGGTTATGTGTATGAAAACATAGTAATCAGATAAGTGTAGCCGTTTGAAATGCTGAGCAGTATTGCTAAATTTATCTGATTGAATATCTCACGGTGCTTATGTTAAATAAATATCACTACCATATAGTTCAGTTCAAATGATTTGTGTTAGCTTTGCAGTTCTCATTTTAGTTTCACTCATGCAGTGTACAGCTATTGCTGAAGTAGCGTGCAGTTACTTCCCAGTGGTTAGGAAAGGTGATGTGGTTACGCTGAAACTCTGGGAGGCAGGGTTTTTTTTCTTTTTTTTTTTTTTTTAAACCAATAATGCAAGTAGAGAAGTATAGCTTACTATAAAGGAATGCAGCAGAATTGTTCAAAAGTGTGGAGTTAATGGTAACATTGCAGCCCTTTTTAGGTAAGAACTCTGAAACTCTAATGATGCTGAAACTTCCTGTGGAAAGCACAGGAGGGAGATCTATGTATCTGTTCTACTATAATATGTAGAGGTTGGTGGCCCTGCCTGCGGCAGAGGGTTGGAGCTTGATGATCCTTGAGGTTCCTTCCAACCCAAGCCATTCTATGATTCTGTATTGAAATTAAAGCTTTGTGTTGTACAAAAGAATTGCAAGCCCAGATCTTCAAAGACATGTCAGGAAAATGTCTTAGATCAGGAAATTTTTATCCAAATCTATAATGATTGAAAACACTGCTAGGAATTTTTAAAATAAACTTAAAAACCCATCACCTTCCTACCCTGCCCCACTCGCAAAACTCAAATGCTTAAATGCTCAGCATTTTTTTCATGGAAATTTAAGGGAATAGTTTGTATGGTTTTCAATCACAGCATCACGTATTTTTAAATTGAAGTTTGATTGCAAATGATAATATGTTTTTATTTATTTTTTTAAATGTCATTTGTACTGGTGCTCTTTAGGAATGGGCAGTGGGAGTGCTGGAAAAGAAGGGGGGCCGTTTAAAACTCTCTTAAGGCAGCAGACTCAGTCAGCTCTGGAACAAAGGGTAAGGCATTTTATACTTACATTTCTGGTATACTAAAGAGAAAATTAAGCTTGTATAGGTTTCCTGTTACTGTCTATTTTAAAAGATGCACTTTTTTTTGTCTGAGAGTTTACTATAAATGTTGAATGTTTAATAGGCATTTAATGTTTATTAGACATTTAATAATTAGAATTCAGGTGAGCTTTTAAAACATACTATTAAAGCCGTAAGAGCAGTGGAAGTAAGTGTAATGTATGCACATTAGTGCTTACACACAAGTGATTACAGCTGGTATGACAAAACAGTTAAAGCATAAATTACTGCTGTTTGGTGTCTAAGTTATAGGTGTATGTGTCTATTTAATACTCTACTGTCACGTATTTGGTTGAATTTTTGTAGAAGCCAAAGTCAGAAACATTGAAATAACTTCAGACGAGGTGAAAGTACCATAATTAATTGAGAAAACTGATATTTGGAAGAAAATAGAGTCGTTGCATAGAAGTTCAGAACTTGTGTGTTCTACATGAAACGATGTGCATGTAGCCTTTGTAAGATGATAACTTCAACAATTCAGTTCCCAAACAGTGAAAGGAGTTTAGAAGTTTTGGAAGAACCTCTGTAAGACTAAAAATTCAATTTGTTTATATGCTATTGATCCATACTGAATATAAAGCAAAATAAAAACAGTGCTTTAAATTCCTTTCATTTGTTTAAAGATGCTTATGAGGTCTTTGCAGTAAGTTTACAGTATATTCTGTTATAATTGAAATGCTGTGTTATTAACGAGATGTCTTGAAAGAAGAAATGTGGAATATTCTGCTATCTGGGGAAAAAAAATAAATGATTATAATTACAAATCCTGAATACCTGTAGAACCTGTGTAAGTTGTTGAAAACAAAGTCAGCTGCATCTGTGAAATAGAAGTGAATAGCTGCTATTTTGAGTCAAGTGGATGATTCTCTTCTCATTTCTTGTGTTGTCCATTGCTAAGAGAGGATCGCCTCATAGGTTCTGTAGAAGGCGGGTATGTTCTCCAACATTGTGTGACTCTTTGTAGTTTTTTTGTTTGTTTGTTTATTGGTTTTTTGGTTTTTTTTTGTATTGAAGATATCTAAGCAATGATTTCTAATTTTCTTCGTGAGGTTTCTTCAGATTTCTTTGGAATCTTGCTTATGCAGGAATTTTGTATATTTTTTAGTTTTTTGTTTTAAAGCATTTATCAGATATACTTTGGCTTAATTTATATTTTGCATGTTCATAGATTTCAGTTATAATTTCTCTTTTAAATAGAAATCCATAGCTTTGCTTTTAATGCTGTTGCTTGGAGGAAAAAAAGATCAATTTCTCTCTCTTTTATCTTTATTCTCCTAACGTTTTAGACATTTCATGACTTATCTATTATTTATTCAGGAAGCTTCTTAAAAACAATTAAAAATGTCAAATCAGTACAGTTAACATATATCTGGAATTTGAATTATTTGCAAATTAGTTTGGTAAGAGCTGTATACTGCCAAGCTGAAGAAATACCATAAAATGAGGTGGAAACATGTTGAATCTGTTACTGATTCTAAGATGATCAATATGTAGCAAAACATGCAGACTATTGACTGACACATACAAAATTGCTTCTGTTGTCTTTCTGATAATTTTACGTTGGATTTGGTTTTTATTGCATTTGCCCTCTTTCAGTTACTTAGAATGAATAAGAAAGGTGGGGGAGACGTTTAGCTCAGCACGTCTTTGGCACTCAGAAGAACATTTTGTCTGTTTCACTGTTCCATATGTGCACAGTGCGTTGTAGTTACTTGTGTGGATTATTTAGGATAGCACTTAAGCAAAGAGTAAAATTGATGTATGTGTTATATTGCCACATGTGTTGAAAGTATAGTAAGCTCTTCTGAATCTTTGGTAAGATTATTTGAGCATATGGGTGTTGCTAAGGCATATTATAAGCAGTTCATGTAACTGGATGTCTTGTCAGCTTTTTTAATCAAATATGTGTTAGTCTGTTACTTAATAAACTGAATTGGAATTCAGAAGAGATTTTGTTAGAAGAATTATCTTAACTGTTACTTTTTTTCCTGGGAAAGTACACCAGCCATGGAAAATGTGTACATGTGTTGTTTAATATAAATGTATTTTTAGCAGTTCACAGGATCCCTGTTGATTGCAAGTGTTAACTGTATGACACAGCTATCTTTCTGTGTACTTCTGCCTAGAAATGTGTACTGCCTCTGTCAGTAGGCAAAAATTAGCCTGTGTTTTCACACATGCAGTCAAGCACTGCTCTTGATTGTAATTCATCTCTCTTTCAAACTCAACTTGGACAAATGCTGTTAGTCCTCCGTATTTGCATTCTGCAAGTGCTTGAGAGATCCTTATTGCTCCCTTGACAAAACAGAGATCCACTGATATTCATCTGTGAAGAGCACTGCTGGATCACTGTTGTGTTACAACGCAGTTCTCTCTCTGATTCTTTTGGCTGCACTGCTGACTTAAGCAACTTTTCTTTCCAGTGACTTCTTACTCCTATCCAGGGCACCCCTCAGTTCATTTGAAATAAAAATTATGAGATTATTTGGCCATCTGGTGCGAAGTTGATACACTAAAGAGAAAATCAAGCTTGTAGTAGATTTCCTGTTACTGCACAGCAAACATGTCTAGAATAAGGTAACTCAAACAGGAAGTGAACAGTATTTTGGTATGGATGGCATCTCTGCTCTGGCTCAGTGCCAAAAGCTCCATGAATGTGTCAGCATCACAGGTGATACCTGAGGGAGTGGCACCGTGGTAGGAATAAGGGAATGGCTGGATGGAAAGCTGAGAACTGCTTCCCTGGCATTAGCACCACAGTATGTGTGCGTATGTGGCCTTGTTCCATGTGCTTTTTCATTATTTTATGTGTAATGTATGTAAAATATAGTTTGAATACTAGCAATACATGTATGTATAACACAAGCATTTTAAAGCAGTATATTAAATGTGGCAATTACTTTCTTGTAGCCTCATCAAGCTTTCTCCAGATGCTGACTGTAAAATGTCAGTGCAGTTGCAAGGATTAAATCAGTTATGTACTTTTTTGAGAGTCCGTGCAATGAATAACTGAGAAATGGTGTAGTGAATTAGAATCACACAATATGCTGAATTTGACGAGACCTACGAGGATCACTGAGTCCAGCACCCAGCTTACCATTTAGTATTGGTAAAATAATTGGCTGTTTTCAGTTGTAGCTTGGAAAATTAAGGTCATCATGTCTTCACACGGGTGGGAAGATTCTGTGTTTGTACCACCTTATTTTGAAGGTCCATTGCGAAGTACAATAATGGAGGAAGTTTATAATACACAACTATGGCATCTGGTTCAAAGGAAATCTGTTTTCTGTGCAACAGGAATGGCTTTAAACTTTAAACTTCTTGAAGTATTACAGATCACCACGTATAGTTGAGGCTGGGTCTTGTGGTGTATTGACTAATACGATAATAAATAAACCCTTCTGAGAGAGCTGGGTTAAAAATAGAAATAAAAGGCTATTGTAATAAGTGACAGCCTTCTATGTGCATCAGAAGGAGCGAGACACATCGTTAAGGGAGTAAGAGCATGTTTGAGTATTTCAGTGAGTTCTTTAGAGTTGTTCGTGTGCGAAATTAATTGAGAGGACATAGGTCTAATTTTAACATATTACATTTGGGTGTATTGATTGAGACAAAGCGATGCTGTTATTTATTCCTAGTTTGTAAGCTAAACAGGCTGGGTGTCTGAACATGTTAAGATTACTTGCAGTGTGAAGCCTTACAAAAACGTGTATAGCAGCTTCTGACTGCAGATTAATAAGCATTTGATTTCCTTGTACTTCAGAGCGCAGAGTGAAAACATTTACTTTGTTCACTACATACGCTAAGCATAGCCTAAGGGAGAATATATATTTCATACAGATAGCACGCACTGAACTTTCTATAATCAATTTTTACTGTTCTAAGAAAGCTAGTTATTAATTTTTAACATTACTAATGCAGGATAACTATTCAGGAGACACAGCAAATGTATGTTTGCTATATATATATTTTGTATATTTTTAAGTTACACGTAATGGTTGTCATGGAATTATTACACAGGAGAAAAAAATATTGTCACTGTTGTGAATCACTGAACAGTTGATGGAGCTGTTCTGGGATTTCTATGTTTTTTTGACAGAAAACTGTACAGGAAAGAAGTAGGTTGTGTTGTGGTCAGGGTCTTTGGCTGCTCTGACAACTTGCAGAGCACTTCAAGATCTGGTGAAACCTTCTGGTGGAATCTTTTCTGTACTCCTCTGTAGAGATCCATTGGTGCTCCTGAAGACATATCAGCCAGGCCGGTTCACAGATTCCTCTTGTGAAGTCCTACTTTTTAGTCACTTCATGAAACACAACTACAGTAGTTTGTTTTGTTTTGTTTTGCCTGAGGTAGTCAACATTGTTATTATTGATGACAAAATTTGCTGCAGTTTTGAAATTCTGTAAAAGTGAAAATACAGAAAAAAGGAAGTTCTTAAGAATTGTAAGAGTTCTAGTAAACTTCACATGGGTGGTAGTAATCCTGAAGTGGTCATTTTAAAAGTTGCCTTGGACTTCTGTTCAAAAGGGCTTTTCATGCCATGTATTGCTGGAAGAACCACGATCCTCATTTAATTTGCAGCATGTACACTGTTTAGGTGGAAGCTCAGCTGCACTGTACTGTTGTAAGTGCTTTAAGTATGTGAGAAAGGAACCTGTACCGTACTTTCTCTCATATACAGTTACGCTGTTTATTTTATCCATTTAACCAATCATCACTATACAAACTATGATTGCATGATTTTTCTTTGTATTTTTGCCTCTCCGTTGAGAATTGCTGAACACTAACCTGTCACCTTTCCCCCATAAATGTGCTATAGAGTGTAATACTGTAGAAAATAAAATCTTCCCATTTTTGGGTTCACTACATTTGAATATGAAGGTTTTTGTCATGTATGTAATGAAAAATTGCTATTATCTCATAATGACCTCTTGTATTAACATTTTCAAACTGTTGCTAGATCTTATTAATTGCTGATTTCAATTATGAATTTGTAAAAATCATTTAAACAAATGAAATTGGAAATGAATTTCCTTGGTTTAAGAACTTAGTTGTATTTCATAGAAGACTTAAGCTTTATTCCAAAGGATGAATATTTACTACTTATCTTTAGAGCTTTTGACACTCACAAAGCAATCTGCTAATATATTTGTAAATGTGTCCTCCTGTACTAAGACATTCACTGTTCTTACAGAACTGTAGTTAGCTTTACCCCGTGCTTCAGTATTGAACTGCATTCATTTATAACATTAAGCCCTGGAAAATGGAGGAAAATAATCCTTTATTTTTTGTCAGTTAACAAACTTGTGTTGCTTAGCTGCCTTCTTAAAGGCAGACCAATAAAAGCTTTGTTAACTCAAACATGTAAAGCTTTGATTACTAATTAATACTGTGTTAGAATGCAACTCTATGGGGGAAAAGTATTTTTACATTTTTAGAATAACTCTGCTTTTCTTACACTGTTGGTCTGTGAAGATGTATGGTTACATAGTGCCTAGTAAGCCTGAAGGATACGCTTGGCCCTCTGTAACTGCTTTATTTGTATTTCAGGGCAATGATCAGTTCACTGCATGTTTAGTGGCAATTACCAGTAGTTGATGAACAGTCATTGATGCTTGTTTTTACTCGTGACAGGAATTTCCATTTTTTACCTTGACGGCCTTTCCACCGGGCTTCCTTGTCCACGTTGGTGGTGTTGTTAGTGCCCGTTCTGTGAAGCTCTTGGATCGCATTCACAATCCTGGTACGTTGACACAATACATTTCTCTAAGTTCTATCGTGATGACCACGTACTTCTAATCCTTAAAATGTTATGAGGTAGTTGTATTTGTATTAATAAAAATACATTCTAACAGTGTATATTAAGAGCAATAATTGAAGCTTGAAAAGTAGTAGGCAATCAGAGGGTTTGTCTTCAGTGAGAAATCTCTCATCAAGTTAGTGAAATTCTGATGGGACGTGGGATCCATTAACTTCACACCAAGAATTGTCTTTGATTTATCGAGACTACTTATTTTTGGCTACTTCTGAATATTAAAGCACGAGGCAAGATTTCCTTTCAAACAAAAATCGGATGAAATATATACTTACAAATGTTTTCTAATTTTTAGCTCTTTGAAATCCTTAAGGACTGATCTCTGCATTCTAGCTCAGTATGTGTTTTTAACCTCCGTTGATAAAACCTTTGGAGTGTTTTATTTTTACTTAAAAACACGCACAGAACAATTTAGTGTTTTTTGTCTAATATTTACCTAGGAACTCCAGTAATGGAACATGTATTTTGCATGTTTCTGAAATCAACATTATGCGACTCTGAATACTTTTGGTGTTACATTATTTGATACAAGTAGAAGTGCTCTGTAAAAAGTTGGAGTTAATCAGTGCACTTAAAATGTAAGCAGATGAGAGAATACAATAACACCTGTAGTAATTTTGCATGCACTGGCCAGGAGTAATAGAACATAAAGTTTCTGCAAATGCATCTTTTTCAAAAAAAATTAGAAAAAAAACAACAAGAAATCTCTCTCCTTTCCTTCAAGGCAGGTAATTTTTAAAGCAGGAACGTCGTTCCTGATTATGCTGACAAAATGAAATATAATCCCAGACTAGATTTGAATTCAAGTAAACTACTTCAGGAAATTTTTAAAGCATCTGAGTACAGAATATTGTTCTTTTTTCCCTATTTTTAAGCTTTTGTTTATGAAGTAGAGAAAATATTGAGTAATGTCAATGTATAATTTGTTTGTTCTTTTTTGATACAAGTTTGTCTCAAGTGTCTGTATTTTAACATATATGATACAGATACGACATTTCATGTACAGATAACATTTGTGGTACAGAACACTTACATGTGGAACGTACTGTATGATAAGACAAAATGAAAAAAAAACTGGAAGCGGGAGAAGAATGTAAAACAGAGACTCACATTTGCACTGTTAAGTGAGTTTTTGCAACTTAAAGGGGTTTTTTGTGATTTTTGGATTGCTCCTGACGAGTGTATGTAACATACTTCATACTTCAAACTCAGCATATTGCAAAAAAAATGAAAACTGAAAGAGGGGAGTGAAAGGATGTGCCAGTGGGAGGGAAAGTGAAGAAGTAGAAGCAAATTCTGTTATGGTCATACAAAGCATTTCAGTCAAGTTTGTAAATTAATTGAATTACTTACGCTGGCAAGTGAATATGCAGGAAATTGTAGAAGAGGAAAAAATACTAAAAGAGGTTGTTTGAGAACTTACGAATTACACAGTAATTGCTGTTTATTGTACACTTTGATCACGCCTACTGCTAGATTGCTATAGCATGCTCCTTTTTTCCCTTTCAGCCTCTTATTAACTCTGCTGTCTGTGTCTTTCCAGTTCCTGTGGAGTGATGTTGTCAATTGTGTTCTTGTTGGTAGTTTTTTATTTTTTCACTTTTCTGCTCCTATAACTGATCTACTAATTTGCTGTTTTGAACTCAGCCTTTGTCGGAATTATGGGTAACACAAGATCATACAAACTGCTAGACTGGAATAGTTTCAATTCAGGTATTTTACTAGTCATTCAGTACTACATATGCTGACAGAAATTATGGCAGCTCAGTGAAGTTCTTAGATACGCTGTAGGATATTAATTAGGTTAATGCTTCAAATTTAAATCTGTTTAACAGTGACATGCCTCAATGTCTTGTTCTAATGTTGTTGAAGGCTTTACTTAAAATCACAAAACATTGTTTTAGTATAAAATAGTATTCCTAAGATTAATATTATACTAATCCAAAAAGCCTTGCATCTAGAAAACAAGTAAGCTAGGTAAGGAGAATGGATTCTGATTTTACATAGTTGGGATCATGTCAAATGTGATTTTTTTGTTGTTGTTGTTTTGTTTTATTTTGCATGATATTGCACTTTCTTTAATAATGGCTGTACTTCTGTTAATTTCAGGAAATCAGTGAATATGTTTGTTCTAAATATTTGACGTAAAGTATGCTGAAAGCAAGAAAAATAGACTAAAGAAGATGGTCTCTTCAGAGAGGGTAGTATGTTGTCTAGAATGTGCTGGTTCATAAATCTTGTATTGTAAGATAGAATTATCTTGCAAGTTTTACAGCAGAATTATTTAAGTTTTTAAATCTCTTCAAAACCTAATGTGAAAAAGCCCCAGTTTTCTACTTTTTATGCTGTTTTAGGGATCAGAGTGTGCAACATCTTTATACAGCTCCAGAGAAAATGGAAGAGTTATGGTACAGTCTACATGAAAGCTATGTGAAGTACTGGCCTCTTACAGGGAGAAATGAAAACAGTCTCCTTTCTTAAAGATTCCCTTTCTTCCTTCTGGAAATATAAAATGGTATGGAAGAAGCAGAGGTGTAACTTCCATGCTTATAATATCCCAGTCAGTGAAGCCTGCCAAGCATTGCTATTTTCAAAACTGACACAGTGCAAAGGCGGAAAGGTGACTTGGAGGGATTCGTTTTTCCCCAGTATCAAACTTGCCTTCTTGTTACTGAAATGTTGCTTTGCACATCTGTATTGTGTCTTTGGAAATTGTACACAGTCATGCTTCAAACTTTAGTTTAATTATCTATATACGTTTTTCATTTTACAGATAGTTCAATTACAGGTAGTGTGTGAAACCACTGGCTAATTTTTTTGTCCTTGTTTCTTCCCACATTAAATGTCCTGGAACGTCAGAATTAGGAGGTTTTATGGCTTTTTTGTTTGTTTTATTTTTGTTTATTTTCTTGTTATGAAATAGAATCTTTTAATTTGAATTTTAATTTTCATATGAAAATAATGTTATGAAATTTTCAGATTTATTATTGGTATAGTGTAGCCTGGTTCAAGATGTTTCATGTTATTATGGAAATTTTATTAGAATAATGGAGTAGATTAATTGTGTACTGACGCTAAACTGCATTAAACTAGGCTGGAAAGGAATGCAGTAATGTAAGCCTACAAAACTAAAGGCCAGCTGGTCATGACTTCATTTCAAAGCAATGGCCTAAATTGCTTAGAGGTGACAGAAAAATGAAGACATTAAGTTTGTTATATGTATTTATACCCAAAGGTGTTGGTTATGCAGAAATTCTGGAGCAGAGAAGCCTAAGTCAAGCACTAATTTTAGAGTTAATAGTTTCCTGCAAGCCAGAACTGTCTATATTTCTTTAGCCTTGACACGTGTCAGCAGCTCTCTCACTCTTGATTTGTCTTATTGGTCAGGGACTGTGGGAGTTGTATTCACATTTGTTGGTTTTTCATTGCCAGGGATACTGCTAAACAAGAAGAGCTAAGGAATACAGTGCATCAGGTGTTAGGTATGATGTGCAGCAGGCAGTAGATTTTGTAATAGAGTTCAGATGATATACTTTAACTCTGTCTTAGGCTGAAATAATGATGGTGTGTAAATCTGCTACTGTTGAGAAATCTAAAATTTCTGTTTATCTCCCTCTTCTAGACGTTTCTTGCCAAATCTCTTAATGCTTGGCCTGAAGGAGAGAAGAGGCTTTTAAAGGCTAAGGGAAAGAGTACTGTGCATTTACTGTGCATTCCTGTTAGCAAGGATGTAATCACAACCATAAGTAGCCTAAAATTATTTTCCTTTTAGAAACTGTTCAGGCTTCGTAAGGATATGGAAAGAAATTCCTTTTCTTTCTTTGCTAGTGGTCAGGAGGTTGTTTAATGTGTAAGATGTGGCGACATTTGATGAAAAGATGCAGAGATTTGAGCATGCCTGAAAATCAAATGTGGAAGTAAGGAATTATTTGAATTTGATGAAGGAAAAATAAATTTCTTAAACTACAAATTGTGCATAGTTATTGACATAATTGTTACACATTTGCAAAGTTAGGAATAAGCTGTGGTCAAGATGAATCTGCAGTATAAATGTAGAGGGGAAGAGCACAAATTTGTCGAAACAAGGGCACTACTGGATGCCATTTTTGTGGCATCCTATAAAAGGATGTTAAAGATGTATTGTAAATATAAAAGTGTGAAAGAAGTCCTAGGTCCAGCAGGCTGGATCTTTGGTAGTTTTTCCTTAAGGTTCAATACAGAGAAGAAAGGTTCCTAAGCAAGTAAAAGAAACTTGTTCAGTAGACACCACTTTCACATACAGTCATTTCATAGACTAAAGTATCCAATATATTCAAGTAATCACATTTTTAACCTCCTGCTTCAGGGAGCTGCTCTAATAGTGCTTCGTTAGCTCCAGTAGTCAGAAATGTGAAAGGAAAAAAGATTGTTAATATAATTCCCAGGGCTCTTCTGAGATCCTTGTGTGATATTCCTGTTGTTATTGGAGTGTGAAATTCTCCAGAATGCTTGTTTCTTACGTGAGAAAAGGCAAGAGGAAAGCCTGAAAATGTTTTGATTCTAAAACTGAATGCTTTTCTGTCTTGGAAATACGAACATACAGTGGATGTGCAAATTACATTTCTTACTGCTATCTGGAGTGGTAATGTGGTGTACTTGAAAAAAATGCAGTAGGAAACACCAGAATGTTCTCATTACATTCTAAAGTTCAGATTTAGAAAAAAAAAAGACAACTAAATTTTAAGGTTGACCTCTAGGTTTTTCTTGAAGAATTTCCAGATTGACTTGCAACACATCAGTGTGTATTGATAGAATAATGGTACAGCAGTTGTCAGGGTGTTTTCTGAGTGGGGGAGAATGAATAAAAGCTACATGGTGTCTGAATGAACCTTTAACTTTTTGTTCTTTATTAATACGTGTATTAAATTATGATGTTTTTCAGTAATATTTTATTCTGCTTCTTTGCTCTGAAATGTTTATTTCAGAGGAGTGAGTATTTTCAAATGGTTTCTATGATTAATGTGATTAATTTTTGAATAGTCTCTTTTGAAGCAGATGCACTCATTTCTTAGGGAAATAATTTCCTTTGGAACTGTGTGTGATTTTTTACTTAGTGAGTTTTGAGCAGACGTCTGTGTAATTGAACAAAGGTTCATCATTGTCAGTGACTATTCAGGTATTCTTTTAAAGATTCATATATTAACAAATTTTACATTTAAAGTCTTTGTTTGAGAAATCTTTGCTCCAATACTAAGTACTGCTATTTAGTTAGTTTTAGTTTCTCTCTGAAATTTGGTTAATGGCGTGAGAGTCAGCATTGACTTTTTGCTGCACAGATGCTTCAATGCAGCTATTGCTTATTACACCACTACAGTTTGAACTGGTAGAACATGAGAGAGAGAGAACTGTAGTCTTGAAAGTTGTTGCAGATCACTTGTCCTAATTTCAAAATATGAGGTTCAACTAAAACAGTTATCCTGATGTCATGGTTTTGCTTCACGTTTCATGATGAGTTTTGGTCAGCCTTATGCTGTGCCACTCTACAATTGGAAAGACGTAGTTGTACGGTTTCTTACTTTGTCCAAGGTATATTAGAAGAAAACTGGAACAAAGTTAGTTGAAATGACAGCTTCCAAAATACTACAAAACAACAGAAAAACATGTATTTGTAAAACGTTGACAGAGTTTTAGGAAACTGGAGTGTAATTTGCAGATTATACAAGTTCTAGCTGACCTTAGCAAGGTAATGGGAACTGCAGTGGGTAAATGTTAATGGATAAGATCCATTTTCTGAGCTGAATTAGCATGAGAGCTCTTCTTTCTTGGTTTGAATACAAAGTTCTTCAGTGCACCACGTTTCTCATTGAAAAAAACAATAGTTGTTTTTTTTTTTTTTTTCCTCATTTACTTTGTAGTTTAAATTCTGCTAGACAGCAAAATCTGTCTTTGATCTTCTGCAGATATATTTTCAGTGTTTTTTGTAACTTTTGAGTTGTTCTGTCTCCATGCAGTCTTGTTGAAGTCCTGTAGGAAACACTCCTTGGATCCAGAAGTTTAGAGAGGGTTCTTCTGCTAGTGTGACTAGCAAAAACAGAAACACGTGGTTGTGAAGGTATATGAGCACAGGCTGTGGAAGATCTGTGGATCTGTGTATACAACAGACAGCATGAGGAGTGTAAACAATGAATGGGAAATGCAGAGGCTGTATGAATTTCTGCCAGGTAATTTCTGCAGTTGTGTAGTGAGGGAATTTGTCTGCATAGCAGTCAGCCAGAAAGTGGTAGTCTTGTCTGTGAACATCTGTGTTTGTTGAGAGATTAATCGCTTACTTTCTTTGAAGTTCTGTGTGGTTCTTTCAATGACTGTATTAGATAAAATAACATTCTTGCATACTTTAAGTTTCCAGGTGTTTGGACTTAAGACTTTAAAACATATACATAGTTCATTTTTTGATACTAGTTATTACATTTACACTGAGTGGTTTTTAAAAATGTGCTTTGTTTACTACTTTGCTCCAGTTTTGACTGACAGTCCCATCATTTCAAGATGTCCTTTGAAGATTGCTCGTTTTAAAATCAGTTGCATTTACTGTTCCTAAACGACAAAGCAACAGGTAGAAGTTGAAAATGAGGAGTATCTTTACTAGCTAGCACCTCATCAAAGCAGTAGACTGTCCCTGTTACTGTAATAGGATCAATTAAAACATTCCTGTATGGTACTTAGTCCCAGTTGATTTGTTATTACAAGAACCTTGAGCACAGCTGTAAGGACATCAGTGTTAGAAAATGAATGACTGATTGAGATGATAATTAAAAGCTAGTGACACAGTTAGGTGTGACACACTTAATTTTCCAGAGACAATTTAGTTACGGTGTTTAACATTTTATTATGCCTGAACAGCATTTTTGAAACTTGCAGTGCTATGGAAGTATGCTGAGGACTAAACCTTCATTTTTAAGAGTTATCTTAATAATAGTTTAATTTTAGGTTTAATTTTTAATATGTACATACAAAACCAGTATTATTTTTTAGACTTCAAATGTGTTACTATTTGATTTGAGGTTTTTTTAGTTGTATTACATGATATTTCCCTTTTCTATAAACCCAATTACTGCTGCCAGTTTGATGGTGTGATAACTTCAAAAAAAAAAAAAAAAAAAAAAAAAGAAAAAAGAAAAAAAGAAAAATGATAGTCTTTTGCAGCATGCATAAAGCATGTAAGACCTTCACCTACCATTAAAAGGAAAAGTTACAGGGTCTAAACTTTACAGCCCTGCAGTTCATGCTGATAGTATTTTTCAGCAGATTTGTTTGAACCAGTATGGAAAATTCTTCCCTCAAAGACGATGTGTAAAGAAAAGGTTTAATTATGCAGTGATCTGTCCAAGTAATTCTTGCTTGTTTGTCCTGAAGATCAGTCACATAGCTTGCGATGTGTGACTAGTAAACGAAGTGCAGAACAATGGAGACTTGGCTTTTTTTAGGGTAAAATTCCAATTACTGATTTTTTTTTCATCTGAAATGTTTTGTTTAGATATACAGAATTGAATTCATGTAGGTCACACAGTGAACATTACAAAATATTTGTTTTTTGTTTATGTCAGTCTAAGATTTAGGAGATGCTAATCTTCAGGTATCTGAAAGTTTAAAGTGTTCCATGGATTATTTGTTTGAGGTTAGGAACAAATTAGGAACGTTTCAAGGCTGGGAATGTCAAGAATGTAAGTTTGTTTACGAATGTAAGAGAGTTAGTTAGCTGATGGGAAGGTAAAGTGCGATTCCAAAAGCCAGACTTCTGAGTTAGGATTCCTATAGTTGTCTTTTAGGGATGAAACAGTTAAAATGCCTCAATCTGCTTTAGAATTTCTGTATGGAAGTGTAATTCCATACAGATGTTCCTTCCTAAATTACAAGCACATTCACCCGTATCAAAGAAACAGAAGTTTCAAAATCACACAGTAATGGTTGAAAGGGAGCTGTGTAAATCATAGAGTCCAATCCCTCTGATAAAACAAGATCCTTGTGGTAGATTACACAGGAAAACATCCAGGTGGGTCTTGAATATCTCCAGAGAAGGAGATTACACCACCTCTCCAGGCATTCTGTTCCTGCGCTCTGTCTCTCTCCACAGTAAAGAAGTTTTCCTTATTCATTCCTTGTATGGAACTTCTTGTATTTCAGTTTCTGTCTGTTCCCCCTAACCTGTCACAGCACCACTAAAGAGCCTGATCCCATTCATTTGACTCCTATACTTCAGATATATATGAACAGTGATGAGATTCCCCCCTCAGTCTTCTCTAAGCTGAACAGTTCTGGATCTATCAGCCTTTCATCTTACAGAAGGTGCTCCAACTAACTGAGCCTTTTAGTTCTGTTTTACAGTTAAAGCAACTGCTTTTTTTTTTTTTCTTTTTTCTTTTTTTTATGTGAAAAATCAGTATTCTCTGATCTTCCAGCAGTGATATAGGGTTTTCAGTGGAATATTTGCAATTAAGAATATTCAGGAGTTGTGGTGGGAATGTTGCTGAGGGAAACTTTGCTTCTTCCCATCTGAAAGTGTATCTTCATTAAATCTAACGCATCTCAGTAGTGTGCTGCTACTGGAAGGAGCAGTCTGCTTTTCTGCACTGTTCCTGCCATGTGGTCCTGCGGTCTTGTGGTGCCCATGCACTTGCAGAGTGAGTCTCTTGTCCTGACTAGCTCAATAGAAGAAGAGTAGGCCTGCAAAGGACTAATTTTGTGTTCAGTCAGCCAGCCAAAATACCTTATCCTACAAATGTGTGAAGGCTGGTTGCGGTTTTAATCCTAGGTGCTGCATCTTAAGTAATTGAAGAATTCCTTCAACATCAGCAGCTGTGTTTTTTCTCATTCGGCAGTTGGGCTTGAGAAATAAAGTACATGCTTTCTGACCTCATTTCATGTGCCAGGGAATCACTGACACAGTACTGTTCTTTAGCCTGGGTGGTTTATCTGTAGTTTTAAATTTTGTAGGAGTAAGTCTACCATTTCTCCTTGGTGATATGTATGCACTGCTTTTTTGCATCTTAGTTTTCGTATGATAAATTCCAATAATCTGTTTTCTTTGGTTTCTGAATTATAAAAAAAGCTTTCATTTTCCCAACTTTGTCTCAAAGATAAACATAGAGAACAGTTTAAAGAGGAGAGAAAAAAAACATTGAGAATCTTGGGAAAGTTTCAGACTAGTTTTCATCTGTTGCAGGGTTAGTCATTTGTTTTATGTTTTAGGATACACAGGCAAGAAACTTTCTGTGCACTGTTAAATCATTTAGAAAGGTTGTGGGAAATACATTAATTTATGGGGTAGCCAGAGAGCATCAAATTAGACTTGTAGGTGAAACTCCAGGGAAGGTGCTTGTAAACCTGACAAAGATATTTCTTGAAAGAGAAGGACCGCCCCCCAAAACACCCAATCTCACACCCAGAAAACAAAGCAAGCAACTTCCCCTCTCCTCCCTCCCCAGTATAAGCTGATTAATATCTTGTAATAGAGAAGATTTGAGAATAAGAGGATAAGGAAACTCTGTTTGCAGTATGAAAGTGCAGTAGCTGTGCCTGTTCTGCTACTGTAAGGTTATTAAGATGGAGGCCGCCTCAGAAAAGTGTGGATTATGACTCTACCTAGTGAAAGATTCAGAGTTTAAATTTGCTGTCTTCCTTGCTATTTTTTGAGGTGCCAGGACAAAGAATCATTTGTAGGTTGACACAACTCCCAGTGTGATTGTCCTTGTCATTTTGGAATGCTGCATTGTAAATGTCACTAAATTTCAATATGAAGTATTATGATACATTGAAATGAGCCATACAGCTCCTACTTAAGAGCTTTTCTCAGGATGTCTTTTTTAGAATTCAACTTCAATGCAGTAACTCTTGTGTACCTAACTCTTGTTTTAAAGATTTGTAGGGGACCTAGCCTAGTGCTGATTCTTGAAAGGCCTTGAAGACAGCCTCTTAACAGATAACTGGAAAGATGTTGCTTCTTGTGAATAAAAAACATCTACAGTGTTAAGTGTTATCCAGGTGAAAGAAATCCATCCTATACTTTGAATGAAAGAAATGGGTGGTTTATGAACCAAAAAAAACAATTGGGGCACCAAATAAAGGCAATGTTTGTAGTTACTGAAGCTGTTAAATAATTTTGGAAAAATTTTAACTGGAGAGGGTTTGAGTTGGCACGATTTTTATAGAAAGCTGTTCTTGTTTGCAGCATTGTTTCTCAAGTCTTCAACTCTTGAAACAGTATGCTTTGCTTCTATTTTGTTATAAATATCATGCCAGTTTTGAAACATTAATGAAAGCAGGTTAATATTCAGTCTGTGATTTCCAATAAAGAGTATGTAATAGCAGTGTAATTTTTGCAGACTTCCTTGTTTGGAGTTTAGATAAACCTTGCTATAAACTAGTTGATGGATTTGCTAGAAAAGCTTGTGACTGAGTGCTATGTATGCTTGCCTTTTTGCTTCCACCTAGAATCCAGGGCCATTACTTTCTGTAACCATTTCAGTGAGCTGCCATAGTTTTCAGTCTGTACTGTCACCTGATCCAAGCATGCGCCAAAATACCCACCGTTTCTGGCTACTGTCTGCTGAATCTGCTTTGCAAACCCTTAGTTCTTAAGCTTTTGCCTTAGTGAAAAACAACAACAGACACTCATACAGAGTGTGCTGGACACATGCCATCCTGCTTCCCTGCTTAATTGTTTATGTAAATCCTTAGCTTTACTAAACTTGTAAATGCTACAATGGCATCCCCATGTGAAATTGTGTGGCTTGTGTCAAACAAGGCTGCTTGTGAAAATATTTGTCAGAAGAATTTGAATGCTACACATTGCACTGCATTCAGTGTTCTGTATCAATTTATTACTGCAATGTCATAGTGTTTGATCTTAACTGTAGACAATCATTTTGTATTTTTATATGCAAAGGTAAGTTTATGTAAATTGTGTGTGAATGTACAGTATTAATATACTGATCCTTATTATTCCCTTCCTGGAAGGGAAAATATAGCGACTCAGTTGAATGTCTTAAAGGAGGCTGGGTCTTCTACTTACAAGCAGATGTTTATGCATGACCTTTTTGAACTTTCACAATGAGAATTTGTTGGATTTTTTTATTTTTATTTTTTTGAAAGATATTGAGCCCGATCCTGTGAGCAGTGAAGACAATGACTGGAAAATGGTTCTTATCTTTAATAAGAATGAAAATCATGCATTACATTACTACAGTAATTACAGATGCTTAGAGTAAAGAGTTAAATGTTGCTTGAGCAAGACATAGTGTTGAGCAACCTCACAAAATATGCACTTTTCATTATGATAAGGCATTCTTGTAGATAGACTGGGTAAGAAAATTGTGTTAACTCTCTTAAAAACGTGCTCTTAACTTTGATTTAAAAGCTAAATTTCCTGTTGAGGAAAGTTACGTGTTTGTAGTCGAGGTTGGGACCCGTCACTTCTCTCTCAGCCATTTCTGTTCCCTTTGAGCATGTCTGTTCTGTTTCAACATTTCATTCTGTTTCAGTTTTTCCTGTGTCCACATTCCTTTTTACTATCATTTTCTTGCTTGTAATCTTGTTCTTTACCCCACAATGCCTCATTTGTTCACCCCATTGCTTCACCTCTTGCTTTCAAGTCTTTCATTACAACATCATTTCATTTGCACAGAGAGGTCATTAGCAGTATTTGCCAAGTGGTACCTGAGGATGTGAAGAGAAAACTAACAACAATAATAAAATTAACTTTCCTTTGCCTAAGTCTTTATGTCTGGGAAAAGATTGCAGTGGTCCAGTTACATCTCCATTGCAGGTTTTTCTGTGAATCACAAAAATGTCACTGGCTATTCCATCAGTGCTTACATCCAGCAGCCTGTGATCAAGCCTGGTTGAGCAAGAAGTGTCTTGTGTGGTCAGTGCTCCCACTTTTTCTACCTAGTTAAACCCATTCTCTTATAGAGGGAAACACATTAATAAGCAAACTTCTTGACTGTGATTGGATGGAAGAAGGAGAAATGTCTCTTTAGACCCGTTTACATTCTACCAGGAAGAATTAGTGATGACATTTAATTGGTTTGCTTGTGGTCTCACATCTTCCTGTAGCTTAATGTGTTTTGTCTGACACCGTAGTCTTTGCCTTAAAATGTGTTTCCAAAGTTCCTCTGGTTGCATAGTAATGCTTCTGTTAACTGGTGGCAGCGAGGACAGCCTGTGCATTTCTGTACCCGAACACATGCAATAAAAAGTTGCTTGATGTGTAACAAAAAGTTGATAACACTGTTATCAACAGTGAACTTGGGAAGTCCAGTGCTGTGATGTGATGGGCTACTTCTGCTCAGCTCTTGAAAGCTGAAAAGTGTGGGAATTTAATAGCAGGTACCACAGTCATCGGAGTCTTGAGCACTTGATTTTTCCTGCCAGTAAAACTGTTTCAATGCTGGTTTCATTCTGAGGAACGGCAAAATGCAATGCCTAGAGATTTTACTGGGAATGTCTTGAAACCTGCTGAAGGTAAACTCAACTGGAGTGTAGCGTGATTGATACAATTCATGAAAATCCTTAGTCTGCTTTATGCTTTGGTGTGTATATTTTTTGTCTCAGTTCTTAGGAAGGTTCTCCATGATCACTGTAGTTTTTTGTTGTCATTAGCATATGTTTCTTAAAGTGAATGTTGGATGACCTTGATTCTACACACCCAAGCCTGCTGTTAGTACAGTATGAGTACACAAGCAATAACATCTAAAAATAGATATGGTTGAATAACTAACTTATTAATACAAACCTTTGTGCTTGCTTTTTAATTATTACAAAATGATCATTGGTTTATTTTAGAAAGCTGAAAGCCAAATTCTGAATTAGAAAAAAAGAAAGCTGAGGTGAAATCATGGATGAATGTATCTTGCTGTACGATGTTTTTGTTTCAGTAGGTTTCAAAATATCTGTATATCTGCATCTTCCATTTTTGTTCATCACGTTGTCAGAGAACTTAGTGTATGATATCGAATTATCATACACTATATTTATAAATATTCCTAATAGCACAAAAGTGCGAAAGTGGCTCCCAATGGTTCTCAGATTTAATATTTTATATTATGACTTAGCAACGAGATCCTGATGGCTAGAACTTGTATCCATGCCAAATGCAATTGATTCCAGTGGAATTGTGTGAGAATCTATCTGTTCAGATCCTCTTGTAGTATCTGAGTGCCTACAGTTTGATTTTGTTTTCTCCCTTGTTTTATGTATCAACAGTCAACGTAGTTTTCCATTTTGAAAGATGAAGCACTTTATAAACCTTAGTTTTAAACTGTAGTTTTTGAGTTCATATATAAAAAGTTTGCAGGGATAGCTTTAATTTTGAGAAATTTGTTTCTAAACACTCAAATAAATTGCATGAACTTATCCTAGTAATACTTTTCTTTTGCATTTTAATGTAGTTCTCAGGGTAAGAAGTTAGAGTATATTTAATATTTAGGATGCACCCCAGAGGCAATAGAGATGATGAGATAAATAATCCATTTTGGAAGGAGGAAAAAAAAAAAGCGCAGTCACCAGGACAGTCATCAGGATACTGAAGCAAAAAATATGTTGTCAAGTATGTAGTCAACATACTTCTTGTTCTTCTTCATGCTGTTAATTTAAAAATAGCTTAAAATTTGTACTGTTTGTTATTATAAGTTAGAAGCGGTAAACCAAGAACTGCAGAGCACTGTGTTTGACTGGTGATTCAGTCTTGTGCAAATGGTTTTAAAAATCTGCTAACAGTACTTCTGCTTAACAGTAGAAAAAATATTCAGGTTATTTCAAAGATGTGAGGTAAATATCAATGTATTACTCTAAATACTGGTTCATTATTAGTAGTAGTTTTTCTTTTGTTAGAAAAGATCTTTGATGCTTTATTGCAAGTTAGATGCTATTCTTAAATTGTTGGAAACTGATAACATGATCTTAAAGATGGTACAGACTGAAATAGTGTCTCCAATACTTGGTGTCTTACAGACCACAGCAAGAACGCAGTAATTTGTCAGAACCAGTTCCATGAGTGATAAACAGGAACATTAATGACACAGCCCTGCTGATGTTTGCTCAATACTTGTAGTGTGACAGCTAGGAAATAGGAAGTCCTCAGATTAAACACTTGAATATGAAAATTTCAGCCTGTGAGATTAATTGCATGAAACTTTATATTGGCATAGTGCGGAATAGTGAACTGATTTGTACTTTGTCTTTCAGATGAACCAGAGACACGAGATGCGTGGTGGGCAGAAATCAGACAAGAAATAAAATCCCATGCCAAGGCATTGGGTTGTCATGCTGTAGTGGGCTACAGTGAATCAACTAGCATTTGGTAAATCATGATTTTTCAAAATGCCACAGAAAATTTATTTTATTTTTCAATGGATTACAGACAGAGAACTGTTTCAACACAGTTGTTGCCACTCTCTACTAGGTCTACTTTGGAGGACATGCCGAAGTAATTTCCTTAAGTTTCAGAATTGAGCTTAAAAATTTAAACAGTCTGTCAGATTTCCTTTTTGTTAATAGGTTTTGATTTGGGCTTTCACTGGGTTTTCATTTATTTCCTAGTGACATTGTTTGTTCTTATTACTGCATTAAAAAAAAAAAAAAATTCAGACCTGAATGTTTGATTTTGTAGAAGTAGAACTAATTTCTTTGAAGTTTTCTAAACCTAATCTACTTGAAGTAAAAGTGGTGGACTGGTACTTAAGTGGTAAACATCAAACTCGAGACACAAGTTCTTTACTAGGAATGTATTAAATGTACGTTAAAGGAAAATGTGCTGCCTAATGCATAAGAATGCTTGAGGTATAAATATACTGCATTTCTTTTTTAAAAAGTGCATGTCATTATTTTTGAGCGTGTTAAACTGCAGCTCTGCAGTAGTCTTTCTGAAAGTCCAGTTTTAGAAAGCAGTAAGCTCCCCCAGGCATGTGTCCTACTCAGGCCAAAATTCCTGTGTCTTGCTGAATTCCTCTTCACTAAGAAATGCTAATCTTGTGTATTTTATGCCTTAATAATCTGTGAGAAGTCTGGAGATGGGGAGAAATATCTTACAATTCATCTTGTTACAGAATTAATATATAATCTTGTTTAACTTTAGGTATTGGGTAAAACTGTACAGAGTTAGGCAGTCAATTTTAAGATTTCATGCATTCATTTCCTTTAGAAACTTAGTGTAGTTTAGTGTTTGAGTTTCTGTACTTACTTGTCAATTAATATTTATTCCATAAAGAGCAAAGCTGTGTCTGTAGTATTGCTCTGCTAGATATGGTGTATTAAAATGATTCTGAAAAAAGAAATGACAAATAAAGAAGGCAAATATATCATTCTAGAAAATGTAGGAAAGATGTTTTCAGTATTTTTTTTCATCATAGTATTTGAAGTACTGAATATTATAGGTTTATTTCATATTTAACTAATTTAAAAATGCTAAAAGCTTTGTGAATCATGCTTTGCATTTCTGAGAGTTTTAACTCTTCTAAACTAGGAATGTGGCTGGTTATTTTACGTGCTGTATGTACTATGATTGTAGTTGTTGGTAGTTCTGCTACTTACTATCTTCCAAGAAGCATCTTGTTGTCCACGTTGTATTGTAACTTCATTCTGAGAGTAATTGTCTGTAAGATGATGACACTCTCAGCTTCCAGTTCACTTTGGTAAACAGTTATGCTTTTTCATTTTTTAAACATTTCTTTGCCTTTGTTGGATGACTGGATTTCTTTTCATTAACTGTAGTGTCAAAAACCCGGGTAACCTTTGTGGTACTGTACTATATTCTTTATAACGTCAGGCAAAGCTCCCTAGGCTTTCTGTTCATTCCTGCTTTGCTTACTGATAACATAATTTAAATACTGAAAGAGGATTGTGTGTGTGGTCTCATGGATAAAATTGAATGAATGCGTAAAATTAGTAGCTATATTGAATTTACAGAGACTTAAGTTCAAGACTTTTTAGTTTAATTGTTGTATTTGAAAGCAGTACTGAGTAGTAGGAATTCACTCTATTGTAATTTTTTTCTCTTATAGTGAAGAGGTCTGTATTTTGTCCGCGTCTGGCACAGCAGCTGTACTGAACCCTAGGTTTCTTCAGGATGGCACCATGGAAGGCTGTTTGGATCAAAGGTTGTCATGGCAGCCTGGCTTCTTTTCCATAGGGTCAGAGAAGGGAGAGGTTGATTTTTTTCCTCACAGCCAAGATAGTTCTTCTCTATTAGGGTAGGTTACAGTGTTACAGTGCAGGATGCGGGACCAACCACTTTACTGCTTTTCACTAACAACAACAACAACAGAAGTAATGGAACTCTACAACAAATTAGATATTCTATTTTTATTTTTAACAGTCTGAATAAGGTAACACATTTGATACTAACCACAGATGATAACTCAGTTTTTCTCTTTGCCGTTCCTCAGGTATCTTTCTTAACTTTATATCACATAGAAAAAATGACAGATGTATTATATGTTATGTAAGCCAAATTCTACTGTGGCTATCATATCTGTATATATGCTCTGTGTGTAGGAGATAAAATAGCTTAGTTGTAAAGCAGTGATGGTCACAGATTTTTTTCACAAGATGTATGTTTTTAGGTGAAGTTCATGAAACAAAAATCAAGAAACTGAATGAAAACCATGAAGTTTCCTTACACATCCCTTTGTTTCTGCTTTTGCAAATAAAACTTAAAGAATGATTATTGACAATTACTTCGGGTAAAAAAAACCCACAAAAACAAAAAAACCCAACTAATTAGATTAATACATAATGGTTGCTTATTTGTCAGAAAAGTCAGCATATATTTCAAGGGGTGACTTTAAGTCACAAGTAAGGCTATTTGTTAAACATTGACACTTGTATTACTTTTTTCATATAATCCTGCTAATGTTGTGTGGTTTATTATTATTATTATTTTTTACTCTATCAAGAGGCTGTTATCTTCTTGTGCAGATAGGGTCTTGAAGAATGTAGCCAGAACACAAATATTTGTGTCTATATTCAGTATATCACTCTACATTCTATCAAAAGAATAAGAGATGGAAAGAAAGAAATGTGCTCACATTGTGAAGGAAATTCTGTTTTTATCTAAATATGTATTTCAGTGCTACTAAGAGTCTTGGCAAGTATAACAAAGTAAGATAAAGCAACCAGACAGACAGATATGTCTCAAACCATGTTTGAGACAAAATATGCTTGCCAAAGTGATCCTTAATGTTCCAAGTCTCTCGAATTTGTTTTAAGCATCTCCTCAAAAATAACTGAGAAGCACTGGTTTATGTGAAACAAAGTAAGTTTGCAGGGATGATGTTTGCACACATGTTCCTTGTTCATATTTTTTACAGTGGTCGCTCCTGGATTTTTCCTGCTGGGAAGGAGGACTGTCTGTTTTAAATGAACAGCAAGTTTTACCTGATACTTTAGTGTAGAAAATATTTTTGCAATGTTAACATCTATTGTGCTTCTCAGTAGGATGGTTGTTCTGTCATTTATGTTCTGCTTATTAGGCTTGAGTAGGTTTTTTGATACAATCAGATAAGAGACTTACATTTGGTACCGCAAATTCTCTGTAAATGTATTGTACCATGAACTACATTTAAAAAGTTGTAGAGCCTAAAGCTAACTCAGTAATGTTTTAGGAGTACATCAATCATTGGCCGCTGTATGTATTCAATCCCTGTATCATAAGTTTGAGCACAAGCCTAATTTATGTATTAGCTAGTGTGCAACCAAATTTTAATCTTTCATTGATGAAATGCAGTACACATGTGCACATGCTGATGCTTGTTAATAAGATGTGGATGTTTTAAGTATGTTCTCCATAATGTATTTTTAGGATTGAAGAAGCTTCACCACCAGGTTGTGGATTTTGCCATATACCATACGATGAATTGAACATGCCATTCCCTGCCCACCTCACTTATTGTTACAACTGCAGGAAGCAAAAAGTTCCTGATGTCCTTTTCACCACAATTGATCTTCCTGTAGAGGCCACTGTTATTGGAAAGGGATGTCTTATTCAAGCCAGGTATTGATCAGAATGTTTTCTTCATGAAGTTTTAGAGGTCTTCGAAAGAATTCCTGTTACTGTAGTTGAATATGTTATTCAAGTTTAAATTTTCATTTAATAACAGTGTATTAAGGTACATAGGGAATGCCACCTTTCTCCTCCCATTGTGTTATGTGCATGCCTGTTGATGTAACTTTTGTTTGTTGGTGGACACTGCTGTGTTTTGTTTGCATGAATTATAAGGTAGAGTTGCAGTGCTTGCTGATTAGGACTGCTAACGTGATCTGTTACAGTTATTCCATTGTAAACTCAATGAATTCTTTAAGACAGTTGTATTAATGCTTTGCTGTTGTCCATAACTTCAGCTCTGTAGAACTGTCAGCTGTGTCACATTTATGCTGTGGCCTTTCAATTTCAAAAGGGGAATAAGGAAATTTATGGGAAGTGGGAAAGAAGGAAGGGTTAGCTGTGTACGATACGTATGGTTGTCCAGTTGTGTGGATAGATAACTAGTTGGATGGCTGGACTGAAAGAATTGTGGTATATAGTTCATAACCTACTAGGATGACCTAACAAATGTAATAAGTTCTGCAGTGGGACCTGTACTGTTGGACACATGGGTGTGGGTAAGGATTTGTTAGTTATACTACATTGAAGGTGGTGAATTAATTAAATTGAGCTGTGTTCTCCAAGACTAAGAAACACATCAGCAAATTAGAGAGAGTTTAGTGGAGGACCACCAAAAGAGTAAGAAGCACCTGCCCTTACAGGAGAAGCTGAGGCATCTGGACTCATTCAGTGTGGAAAGAAGGTTTCAGGGGTAGCTAATTGCAGCCTTCTTACACTTACAGGGAGCTGCTGAAGAAAACATTAGGCAGGGTGGTGCACAGTGGAAGGGCAAGAGGCATTTGCCTTAAGTTGAAACAAAGATTTAAAATATATTCAGAAAGATTTTGAGGTGAACTTGTTAGGATTAGGTGAATTACTCCTTTTTTCTGGTCATGTAGTAATTTGTTCCGTAGAAGGAAATAACTGATCTTATCAATAGAAGACATAGTTATCATTTGTTCTTTTTGAATGCCATTCTGCAACTGAAAGTAAGCGGTCATTACACTAGTGTGGTGTTTGAGTTTCAGCCTATGAGACTGAAGCTGAAGAAAGGAATATTACTAACACTATAGTCAGAGATGGTATTTCTGTAGCCTTTTATTCATGAGAAATGAGTATTTCTAACTTTGTTATTGCTTGAGCTGTGAGGGCACTGATTTTTTCTTCTACTTTTTTTCCCTTTATTCCCAAGTATTACTTGACAAATTTCCGTTAATATAATTATTCAAGTTCTTCCAGTAGAGTAATGTTCTGAAATTGTACCTTAAACAATTAGGAGGCTTGCAGCAACAGAAACAAACAGAATAGGTGTTCAGTAGTTATTTCATGCTGTCAGACTATTATGGAAAGAAAACACACCTGCACGATGCATGTTGTTTCTATCTGACAACACCTTTAAGCATACTTCACTACCACCACAGAGTGTCAGGGGTTAGAAGGGACCTTCAATGAAGGAGGCTTTATTCAGTGGTTTAGAAAAATATAATACTTCTGTGTTTTTGTGTTCTGCTCTGATAGAGAATATGATTTTAATATTGCTGAAGGTTATTATTGTTCTATTTTACGTTTCTTTTATTGCTGCAGATTTTTGTTTCATATTAAAATAGTTTCGTATTAAAAATGAAGATTAAGTCAGTTATTGAAACTCAGTGCCTAGGTCTTCTCAAGAAGAATTTACTTTTATTTATTTTAAAATCCTGTTTAAAAGTAAATAAATATGGTAACAAGAAACTGGTTGTATTGGTGTTACAGCGATGTGAGAAAGTATCCTGTGATCATTTTCAATTTTCTAGTCTGTTAAAATTGCTGATGTTATGTACTGTTTTTTATTACCAGGTTATGCCGTCTAAAGAAGAAAGCTCAAGCAGAAGCAAACGCAACTTCTATCAGTAATCTCTTGCCATTTATGGAATATGAAGTGCACACACAACTGATGAACAAACTTAAGCTGAGAGGAATGAATGCTCTGTTTGGGCTGAGAATTCAAATCACAGTGGGTGAAAATATGCTAATGGGGTTGGCAGTAAGTACAGTTTTAATCCTGGGACTCTTGCTTTCTTGAGTTATTTTTTCAAGACACAAAGACATACACATGTTGTGGACTTCAGGATAGCTAGGGATGTTAAAATGTCATTTTAAGAATAAATTGTAGTGATGGGAAGAAATAAGGTGTCTAATTGCTGTCAGATCAGGACAGATTGTCTTTCAGCACGAGAAAAGAAGATTGGAACCTCTTGAAGCTCTGCTTGAGAAGGATTTTATTAGACAGGGGTTGTTAGGGAAAGAAACCTCAGACAGTTCAATGTCATAAATTATAGAAAAATGATTGCATTATTTAAAGGTCAGAGATCCTTGTTCCTCAAGTAGCATTAGAGCTCCATGTCAAATGCGGTCGATACATCCTTTGGTTAGTTGCCAACTAGAGAAAGGTTTGTTGCCTCTCCGTTGCAACTATTGAAGAAATAAATGAATAACAGGCGGAAAGTCTCCCAGGTGTAGCGAGAAAATGCTCATTCGCAGTATTTTAAACTACATTTTGTTATGTGGGGTAAGAATAGTGAATTATACTTCTTCCTGCGGCGATGTAAGAGGATGCTTGGGTAATATTGAGTGGCTTCCATGGTTCTTTTGTCTGACCTGATGATTTGTTTCATGAAAATATAGAATGGGTCTGTCACAACTGTAACTTGTTTGGACAAACTTTAAGTGTTGGAAACTGGGAGACCATCACTTGCCTATGCAAGATGTACTAGTGCCAGGACCTGTATCAACGTAATTCATTTTGAAGATAAAAACTTAGAATAATGTGGGAGAGTTTTGAATTCATACTTTGTTTGGAACTTGTAGGTAAGTTATGAGCTCCATCATGCAAAAGATCTATGAGAATAAGGAAGTTTATTAAAAGGCAAGTGTTTTACATATGTGAACAGTAGAGACAGAGATTAATCTGGTATGGAAAGAGATTGTGCTATAGCGTAAATGTTATAATGCTCTCCATTATAGCATAACCATTATTGAAAACCATTTCTATGAAAAGATTAGAAGTACATGTTTGTGTAAGAGGTTTGAAGATACTTAAGAGTATTTTTTTTCTTAATGATTTGCTAAAAAGTCTGCAACAGGTGTGTATCTAGCTGCTTTGCCAACACCTGGTGGTATTCAGATTGCTGGGAAGACTCCAAATGATGGCACCTATGAGCAGCATATATCTCACATGCAAAAGAAAATAAATGATACAATAGCAAAAAACAAGGAGCTTTATGAGATCAATCCTCCAGTAAGTAAAGCTTTTATATTCTTAAAAATAGTGTATTCTGAATTTAACACAAATGACATAAGTTATTTTTAAGAGAGGTATGTAATACGTTCACTATTTTTTGTGAACATACTGTACTTGTCTTAAAATCCAGATATATAGATATACCTATATATATGTAGATTTCTTTCTAAGACAATGTAGTTTCAGAATGTTCTGATTCTTAAAACTGTGAAGAAATTGCTTAGAAATGAAATGGTTTTAAAACTACATTGAGCAACTTAATTGTGATGTCTTTTTTAGGAACTACCTGAAGAAATCATTGGGTCTCCCATTCCAGAGCCAAGACAGCGTTCCAGGTTATTGAGATCTCAATCAGAAAGCTCTGATGAAGTTACAGAGCTAGATCTTTCACATGGGAAGAAAGATGCTTTTGTCTTGGAGGTGATAAATGCTTTCAGTACTACATTTTCACACCTTTTTCTTTTCCCAACATACGTTAAAAACAGTCAAACAAGAAAATAAAAACTCCTCTGACTACGGTTTGAAGACTTTATACTCCTTTTTTTCTTCCCATTTTGTGTCATTAGGAAAAATGTCACACTGATGTTTGTGTCATATACTTATATGTTTGTAAAATTATAACTTCAGCTGGTGAGAAATGTTCTTCTGCCTACTTCAAGCAACAGTCATGATGGATCGAAAAGCTACAATACATTGTTATGAATGATGTGGTTCTCTATTGTCTCACTTAATGCATTTTTCTTGGCTAAATTTGTGTTCTTCCTGCTGCAAAGCTCTTGATGTTGTACTTGGATATTCAGAATTATTAGAACAGCAGGTGTCAAGAGAGCATAAAGGAAGGAATTAACTTATTTTCTGAACTTACCACTGATGCTTTTCTGAGCACAAAAATTTAAAACTGAAGAGAATACCATCCAATTCCATCTACAGCTATAACTAGAAACAGAAATTGTCTGTAGATAAAAAAAATGCATGTTTATTTTACCTCTTTCTTCACTTAGATTTAAAGATGTAGTTTTAATAACGTAAAATTTGGAGAAAAGGATCAGGTATTAAAGAACTCTAGAGCTTTGGGATTTTTTTCAGTTTTTTTTTTCCTTTTTTTTTTTTTTTGTAGTTACAAGTGTTATAAAGACCTGACCTCAACTAACAAAAAGAAAAAAATGAATGAAATTACAACCTGTAATTGCAGCCTGGCATACATTCAGTAGTTATGCTAATCTTCACAAAACGCTACCTTCATGGAAAGTAATCTGAAAGAAATGTTGTCGATAGGGGAGAATGTGAGAGGTGCTGTAATAGGCATTAATTTGAAAACACTGAGACTGGAGAGTGGAAAAAAAACCAAACAAACAGATTGTGAGCAGTTGG
Source organism: Lagopus muta (assembly GCF_023343835.1). Taxonomy (NCBI): domain Eukaryota; kingdom Metazoa; phylum Chordata; class Aves; order Galliformes; family Phasianidae; genus Lagopus; species Lagopus muta. The sequence goes on from NC_064433.1 coordinate 65,887,377, forward strand.
TATAAATTAATAAATTGACATTAGTTAGCACTTCTGATGTTTGAGTAAACTTTTGTTCTCCAGTGCTTTACAAGTATGCTGGGATCAAAGAGAGTAAATCAGGAAGGCCCTTAGGTTAGTTTCACATTTAAAATGAGTAAGATCTGTTCTCATCAAATAAATTTTGCAGCTGGCATGATCTGCATAGACTCTGGTGAATGAAATTGTATCCTCTAAGCAAAAATGATGAGAGATGTACTGTGAGGCAATGGATTTGAGTGGATGAGTTGATCAGAAGATAGTTCAGTGGATGCCGTAGTGTTGGATGACTGTCACAAACAAAGCATGATGTTATTGCATTAAAAAGAGAACAAAGACCATTTCATTGCAAGAAACTATGTAGGAGTTAGAAGAAATACCTGAAAAACATAAATGTCCTCCAATTTGCATCTAAATCTGTTAACTAGAGGAGGGGTGGTACTGATAAAAGTCAGGCAAACTTCCTTCAGGTGTCCCCATAAAAAAGGTTGATCTGCTATAAGCAAAGATCAGCTACTTAAAAACTGCATTATATAGCACAAGCAGAGGTCGGTCCTTTTTTTTTTTTTTTTTTTTAAACTGTTTTGGAGAATTCTTTCCTCTACCTTATTTATTAACTATGGTAGAAGTTCTTGAGTTAATAGCAGGAGGTCCCCATGTGTAAGGGAAAATCCTAAGTATGTAACAAGATACACTATAATGCTGCTCAGAATGGGTAAGAAAAAATAGGATCTCATTAGTGCAGAATGCAGAACTCTGAATTAAGGGACTATACTTGCTGGTTTCCATCATGTGGATATATTGATCCTATCATGTGTGCCCCTGTGTTTTGGTAGTGGAATCTTTATTTATAGGGGAAAAAAAAAGACTTTTCAGTTTTGTGGAACCACTTACTACCGTATCCCTAGTTAAGAAATTGGTAATTAGACACAAAATTCCAGGAGCTTTAATGAAGCTCCTGACTCTTGATCTCAGGACCGCTTAGCTGAAACAAGTTCTAAGGTCTGTGATACCTTGTTGGGGATTTTATGTTGTTTTAAAAATAATTTATTGCCACCTTCTTACTGAGTGCAATTCATGTATATTCTGCGCTCCTTGTTTTCTTAATGCTGGTTAACTGGGGGAACTGTTTTCCAGGCATTTAACACATCATAAGATCTTGGTTTAAATTCAGAAGATTGACTGATGGAATCCTTTTTTAAAATATCTGCTTAGCTGTCAGACACAAATCTCTAGATAACATCACTTTTATGTCTTTCTGAGACTTCTGACCGAAAAAACAATGTGATTTTTATTTATTGCTATCTTTTTTTTTCCCCCTAGATCGATGATACAGATGCAATGGAAGATGTACATTCTTTGCTGACAGATGCTCCACCACCTTCTGGTATAGTTAAAACAATACTTCTCTGATTTATACTGTAGCCTGTAAAACCTCCTCCTTAACAATGTGACAAGATACAACTTTGCAAGTGAAAGTTTTCTGAGTTACAAGTCATTAAGACTTATGGGGATATGTTACTCATTGAAAACTGAGTTAAACACAGTGTTTGTGTGGCAGGTTGCATTTTACTGATTTGTACCATAGTTGCAAGTTTGTAGTTACTTCATATGGATCAGTTGCTGAAGATCTTTAGAATTTCAGTGGCAAGTTTGTAAGTTTTGCAGACAGTGAAAATAGAAGCATGGAGCGCAGTATGTTGATTTAGCCATACAGTGTACCACAACAGTGTCACTCTGAAGCGAGCAATTTGCCCTTGTAGCACTCTCATTTATCTTGTGCATATACTTAGGTCACTCCAGAAATAATGTCTTCTATTTATTTCCATGGAAGCTACAACAAAATGGAATGGAATATTGGTGGGAAGGTTCAGCTTCTACTGCCATACAGCTAACATCTGCCTTTGATCTCATGGGCCAACATAAGAAAATAGGAGACGTTACTTTTGGGAGAGCCCTCACACATTTTCCTTACTTTGTGACTGTGCTATACCATGAACTTCAATATGCTTGTTTTCACTGCTTTGGTAGTCATTACTGTTGAGAAAGCAAAGTTGAAAAAGATTTGGAGTTCTTAAATCACCCATAGCCTTTTTGTCCAAGTCAGTAATGGCCATTTTCTGTAGACAGCAGAAGAATTACATAATAGAAATGCAGTAACTTGTAATTCCTTCTGTGTGTTTATAGATTTATTTCTTAAGAGTTATTTGAAAACTCCACCTAGAAATAGGTGTACTGTATCACACGATGTATGCTTGCTGTTGCAGGTGAGCCAGAAATGTGTATTGCACTAAAATAAGACTGAGCAAAATGAATTAAAAAAAAAAAAAAAAAAAAAAAACCAACAGAATAGGCTATTAACAGCTAGTACTTCAGCAGCACCTTGAAAGAGAGTAGCTTTTTATCAAACTTTTCTGTGTGTTTTGCTGTTTGCATTTTGAACGCATGCGTGCTCTCTGTGTTTGTAGAATTTTGCATCAGGATTTGTACCCCTATAAAAGCCATTGCCCTTGTTTTGAATCAGCTGCCTTCTTAGCTTTTTTTTCCTCCTTCTTCCTTACTGTACTGGGAAGAACAGTGAATTGAATTACTGCTTTCCATCAGTTTTCTGTATTCCATCTGTGGTTTTACAGACACCTGTCATACCCCACTCGACAGAACTTCTTGATCTGACTAAGAGGCTAATGAAGTCATCGACCATACAGAAGTTTGGTCACACATGTCATCCTTCTTTTGTCTTTTGGAGTTTACCCATGCTTGTGAGAGTCTGTTGCATTCCGAATAATTGCTGCCAGTATTTATCTTTTTGCTACTGTTGAGTCCAGAACTATCATTGTCAGTTATCTACTATTATGACCATATCTTTTATTCCTCATAGATTGTAGCCAACAGACAGGTTGTCGCTGCATATATGTGATGTTAATTTTTTTTCTGCGCCCATCAGTAGTTTATTAATATTACATTTCATCTCTTACATACTTATTATCTATCATTAGGTCCTGCTGCAGTTGATTTTACTACCCTGAAATGAGGTTGTCAGCAGTCATCTCATTATGTCCTCTCTTACAGATAAGCAGTGTTGGAAGTATACAGTTCTGAGTTACAAATTTATCCACTGTAAAATTTGACCATTTTCTCTGACCTTCTGTTGAGTCTTTTAACCGTCTGTATTTCCTTCAGTGGTGTTCTATTGTATTCCTCAGCATACTGCTTTATTAAAGAGTCTGTCATACCAAATGCCTTTTTATGTCCCAAGCAGATTGTATCGATCAGATGTTTATGTGCTTCGTGACTCCTTCACAGAACTCCGGTGGGAGTGTGAGCCATTGCTTCTATTTGCAGAAATGTTACCAGCTTTTCTTCAGCATCTTCTTGTTCTTTCTCCCATTGATTTCATGTTCTGGGATAGCTTCCTCAGATCAGTAGTGCCAATATCTGTGCCATGTAAGTTAGTAGCTTCTGGGCACGTAAAAGCACCTCAATACCAGAAGGTGAAAGGATCCCTTTTCTCTGGTGGCAATTACACACCTGTTGGTATATGATTTTTTTTATTTTTTTTTTCCTAGTTCTTTTGCCTGGTTGTTCAATAACTCCTTCAGAAATCTCTATTTAAGACAAGTTATTTGAAATATCAATTAGAGTTTTTCACCGCTGTGGAAACCTTCTCTTCCATAGTGAGCACTGACACAGAAAGTACATGCGGTCTGCTACCTTGTTATTACCTTGAATACCTTGAATATTATGTCTTACTTGACACTTAAGAAGATTTCTGCTTTTGATGTTCTGAAAGAAAATTAATTCATATTTACACTTTTTTTTCAAGCTGCTCCACAGTTTCTAGCTTATTTTGTGCGTTTACAGAGACTCTAACAGATTTTTTTCTTTTAGATGTACATTCAGATTTTCAGGGTTACATACTTGCTTTTGATAACTTACCCTACTGTTCAGTTGTTGTGCCTTTTTTTGTTTGTTTGTTTGTTTCCCAATCTCTTCAAGTTTCTCTGAGTAAGTGCTAATATTTGCACTCTCATCTTCAGCTGGTATATTCAAGCGTCTCTATGCTGTCTGTTGAGGGGTTAGCTTTTCAGCTTCTCCTCCGAGTACATTTTATAGAATCACAGAATCATAGAATCACAAGGTTGGAAATGACCTGTGAGGCCATCTAGTCCAACCATCTTCTCATTACCATTGCCACCACAAACTACACCATATCTCGTAGCTCCTCATCCAGGTGCCTCTTGTAAGCTTCTTCATTTGTACTTAGTTTCTTAGGAGCTAAGCTGTGGATTTTTGGTGTTTGCCAATGACAGTACGTAAGTATATGTTGATCAGAGCTAAAAAGTGTCTTTGTGTGCTTCTCTGTGAGGTTCTTGTTGCGGGGCTTGGCAGGGAATGGCCCCATGAGGCAGCCTGGCAGCATGTCTCCCCTGTCAGCATCAGGTGACGTGAGCTAGCCAGTCTTCTATACAGTTGTCACTGTTGCATTTGATGCCTCTTAATCTCTCTGATGTCACCATGTTGAAGGTTCTGGCTTTGCTTTTGGGCAATTAGATAAATATTCAGAATAAGGATTCTGTAGTTAGAGCATTTGATTTAGAAGTTCCATCTTTCTCATCTGTTTTTCACTGCAGTATGAATAATAGAAACTCTGTCTCTGTTACAAGTAATACTGTGTTCTTTAGATGTTGCTTTTTCTTTAAATACCATTCTTGTTTTTCTGTTATTATCCAATATTCAGAAATGCTCGAGGGAATTTATTTTCAGAACATTGAGTGGGATTGTATACATTTCTTCAGAAATATTTTCATATTTCAGTGTACAACTTAATTTGCCCAAATATTATCATTACAGGTTTTTACAGTTGCAACACAGAAATTATGCCTGGTATAAATAACTGGACACCGGAAATCCAAGTAAGGTTATTTCAAAAAATAAACCATAAAAACTACCATCATACATTCCTTCCAAACTGTTGAAATGTGCAGTAGTAACTGAAATATATTTTAGGGATCACTGATTTTGAAAGATAATTTAAGAGGATACCTTTGTGCTAGAAATATGGGTGGCATTTTGTTAAGAACAGGAAGATGTGGAGTCTGTTTTTTGTGTGTGCCTGTGTGTGTGTTGTTTCTATTTTGTAATATTGTTGTGTAACAAGTTGTTACAGAAATGCAAACATTAAAAAAAACAGTTGTGATAAATATGAATTTGAGCTTTCAGGCATTCTTAATAGCCTGGCTAGATTTTAGAGCTTCTTGAACAAATGTTGAAAGTGCTGGCTAGTGTCGAATACTGAATTTGATAGCTTTAGTAGATTAAGATAAGTAAGAATTAGCTAAAGCCAAAATGGAGAAAAAAGAAAACTTCTGTTTGTAATTAACTATTTTGAGTTAATATATACCATACAATTGTCACATGTAGAGAGGGAGTTAAAACAGATCTAAATTGGCACAGTGCAGGACTATGCTTTGCAGAAATGGAGTTTGAATCTGAAAGTAAGATGAATACATTAGCAGCATGCTGTCAGGTTGATGTGATTGCCTGTGTGTCTGTATATGACATTCCATTATTGTGCACGTTGTTGTACACAATTTATGTACATTATATTTTCTCTGGTTGAAAATTATGTAGGAGGTAGAATGGCATACAGTATTTTATATCTTGATCAGTCACCTTTTTCACATATTCATAAACAGTAGTTTGCAGAGATTGTCTTTTGTAAAATTTTGAAGACATGCTTCATTAGTTTTTTCCTTTTCTTTCCATTTCTGTCTTATTTTTCTTATCTGTGTGTATCTAATTCAGATGTTCACAGCAGTAAGAGTATCCAGATTAAGCAATATTAACCTAACAAATCAAACACTTAACAAGAACTTCAATGACCTATGTGAGAACCTGTTGAAGGTAAGAGTCTTTGATTTAAAATATACCTTGAATTGTTCATTGGGAGCAAGGTGACATGAGAGTGTAGTGACAGTAATGTTTTCTTCGTAGTTGAGTTTCACAATTCGGCTACACTGTGCCTGAAATTAGTTTGCATGCTGCTGATAGATGTGGCCTTTTTTAGTACGTTAGACCTTTCCAAAGATTTTTGAATGAGTCCTTATTGATAGTGTGCTCTAGAGAATTTTTACCTTTAATTTCTCTGAATTAAACTTCTTTAAAAATAACTTTGTGTCATTAACAGAGCTTGTATTTTAAACTGCGATCTATGGTTCCGTGCTGCCTTTGTCATGTGAATTTTACTGTCTCTCTTCCAGAGGATGAAATAGTTCAGGTAAGTGTATTGCTTCTTCAGAATTTCAGCATGTAGGCGTGCCAGTTTTGCCCTTCTGTTAACACTTGGTCCAGTAGGGCTGGATTATAGGTATGCTTGGTGGATTCTGAAGTGAAACTTAAGGCTGTGAAGAGGAAAGGTGACTATAGAGGCGCTAGTTTTGAGAATCGTGGGACTGCAAACAGAGCAAATCATGAACATGGGGTGTCTTCATGCGAGGTTTTAATTAGGAAACAAAAAGTCCAGACTAGGTATGCATTAAGGCATTTATTATACTAAATATACTGCCGTCTAAAATTACCTGTATTTTTTTCCTTCAGTTTCAAGATGATGCAGTCTACTTAATTTTTTTAAATGACATTGTTTTTGGGATCAATTAAAAATCTCTTTCTTTCTCTCAGGCAAAAGGTAATAATGAGTTTGTATGATATTTCTTTTGTCATTTCACCAAGAAAGAAAGAGTGAACAAACTGATGAATAAAACTGTAAACACAGGAGAAACACTGCCATGTATGTTCTGACTTCAGACCTTAGTATTCCTGTTTATTCTGTGCGGTGAAGGAGGTTTTTAAATATATCTGCTTAATTTTTTTTTTTCTTTCATTATTTTCCTGTGGAAAAATCTGTTGGGTTTTGTTAGTTTTGTTTCATTTTGCTTGTTTGTTTGTTTTCTTCACTTGGCTTTCTTTTCCAAAAACCTTTGGATTTTGCATAAGAAATTAAGTTGCTAACATGCCATCAATTTCTGATTTGCAGATTGCAGTCACAGCTGTTGCAATTACATTTGACAAAGACCAAGCATTACAAGCAGCCAAACCTCCTACAGAAAAATCACAAAAAAGAGGTAAATACTGTGAGGCCTATTCTATAACATCACAGTTATAATACAGATTTGTTGGGGCTCATGTATGTGACCTCCGGTAGAAGGATGCCTTACTTGTCAGGTAGTTGATATTTGTACCTATTAGACAAAATTACAGCCTTAGGAAAGAAATGTTTGCTGTTTCCATTTTCTGTATACCATATTTGTTAGAATATTTTTCTCTATAAACAATTCATGTAATACTTGGCATTGTTTTAATTGTATTTTTATGTGCATAACATAAGCCACTGTGCTTATAAGAACTTCTGCCCTTCAAGAAGGAATAAAATGAATTATAATAGTTGTAAAAAAAAAAAAAAAAAAAAAAACACACCTAACATGAGACACAAACTAACAAAAATAATAAAAAAGCAAAACAAAAGAAAAAAAAACACCAAAAAATCATAATGAGGTACATTTTGGGGGCATCAGTAAAGCATTCCGCCATATAGCATTACGGAGAGAGAAGAGATTCTACTTTACTCTGCCTTTGTCTTTTCTATTGAAGCACCGCCTAATGCTAGAAGTGTACATTTGCACTCTGTATATGAGAATTTAAACAGATGGAATTTTGAAGGTATTCCATTCTGATAAAGGGAATTTAGTGGCAGAACACAGTGTCATATTTTTCAAAAATACTAGTTGTATCTCACCTTCTTAAGTAGTAAGAAAAGTAATAGTAAAAGTAATTAAGTAGTAGTAAGTTAGGTTGGATGTTAGGGGGAAGTTCTTTACTAGGAGAGTGGTTAGGCCCTGGAACGGGCTGCCCAGGGAGGTTGTGGATGCCCCGTCCTTGGACGTGTTTAAGGCCAGGTTGGACGGGGTCCTGGGCAACCTGATCTGAATGTGTATGTTTGGTGGCCCTGCTAGGCAGGGGGGTTGGAACTACATGATCCTTGGGGTCCCTTCCAACCCAGGTGATTCTGTGATTCTGTGATTCTGTAACAGAACATTTTCTCTTACATTAAATAAATCAAATGTTGCTTTTTTTTTTTTTTTTTTTTTTTTTTTTTTTTAAAACTAAGCTGGCTTGGATTCCACTGTAAAATCAAAATTAGAAGATGCATAAATTGACTTAACTTTCTTTTCCTGAAAGTATTGAATTCTGATAAGAGAACACAGGCTCTGTTGAGTTTTACAGCTGGCTTTACTTTAAGTCACCTGACTGGTCAAAAAGAACAGCACTACTATATGCATGTGTTGGAATAATATATTCTATTACGGCCTGGCTAAACTGAATCTATAGTGCTTACTACTACTGGCAAATCATGTTTTCAGAGTAGTTATTAATTTGATATATTTTCCTTGAAGCGTCAACAGACAATGAAGAACAGCTGCAATTTCCATTGGAACTTAGCTCTGATCCCCTTGCTTCTCAACCATTCTCAGCAGCTAAAGGTTGGTTATATGGAAGAAAAATGAACTCTTTCCTTTTTACTGATTTTAAATGTGACTTTTTCACTGTTGTAGTAGCCTTTAAACATCTGTATTTTCATTTTAAATATTGTTATGCCTATGTATGATAAATACTCCTGCAGTCAATTTTTTGAGTCATATAAGGTCTGCATTTTTCTTTGGTAGATTTCCTGTATTCTTTTCTCTTCCATTATATTTAGTTCATGGAAAATATAAAACCACTGTGTGTTGGGTGTGATTTCACTTAGAAGAGTTATAAATTACTTTATAATTAGACTTGTCTCATATGACCTTGCTTCCACAGATGGGCCATATAAAATAACGACATAGTCACTATCTCATAGATTTTTTTTGTGCAGTGAGAAATACTTCAGACAGCAAATGCTGACTTTTCAGCTGAGCTAAATTGCATGAATTCTTTTTTGTAGGTGTAAGCGCTCTTAACTTGTAGAGTAAATGTCAAACAGCTTTCATTGAAATCATCTACCTTGACTTCCTTGTATGTTGTTGGTTAACACCTCTGTTAGTAAGTGGGATTGAGTGCATGCTCAGCTGGTTTGTGTGTGATATGGAGTTGTGTGGTGCGGTCGACGTGCTGAAAGGCAGGGGTGCCATTCAGAGAGATGTAGGCAGGCTTGAGAGTTGAGCTTGTGCAAATAACATGAAGTTTGATAAGGCCAAGTGTGAGGTTTTGCACCTGGACTGGGAAAATCCCAGACATGAGTACAGACTGGGAGAAGAACTCTTAATCTGCAGCCCTGAGAAGGGCTTTATTGTTCCTGTGGATGAAAAGCTGGATATGAGCCAGCAGTGTGCATTTGCAGTCCAGAAGGCCAACTGCATAGTGCATCACATCAACAGAGGGTGACCAGCATGGAGAGGAAGGTGTTTTTTAGCTTCCAGTTATTTTGTTAGCATTGTGACTAACAATGTCCCTCTCATCTGTCTGCAATGTGAGTGAGCCTCTAATGTCTATTTTTTGTCACATCACTGTGCAGGTTGTAGAATGGGTAGTGACCAGTAGAGGGTAGCCTGTTCACAGAAATTACTTATTCTGGTGGTCTTCACGTTCCATGTTGTACCATAGCTCACCTTCGGGGTTTTCAGATAGATAACTATTTCAACTGTCATTTCTTCACAAATAGACATTGAGGTTTCAATGCAGATTTGTTTGGTAGCCTATTTAAAATACAGATCACCTTGTTTTTAAAAACATAATATCCAGAAGTCAGGATGAGACCCAGTTTCTGTAGTGACAGGCAGTAGTGATAGATGTTAAATTCATCAGTCAGAGCAAAAAGAGCAATCTTCATTGGGCCAGTAATTCTAAGAACCGTGCCTGTCTGCCCTGAGAGGTGATAACAGTCAGTGTGCTGAAGTAATGGCTGTATTTACCTGTGTGTTTGGCAAAGGAATTGCTAAGCGTGCCAAGATAAATGTGAAGTGGATAAAAGATTCTTCTCACAGGAAAAAAAGGGCGATTAGAATTGTCATAGTATCACTAAAGTTGGGGAAGACCTCTGAACTCATCCAGTACAGCTGTCAGCTCATCCCCACCATGCCCGCCAACAACATCCCTCAGTGCCGCATCTCCATGTTTCTTGAACACCTTCAGGGATGGTGATTTCACCCCACCCCGGGCAGCCTGTTCCAGTGCATCACGGCTGTTTCTCAGAAGATACCTTTCCTAATATCCAGCCAGAAATGATTTATGACGTTATTTGATGAGTTTACTTTATGCTTTGTGTTCAAAGAAAAATCATAACTAATCTCAGTTTTTCCCTGTTTACTGAAAATCTTTTGCTTTGATAATAGGTGGGAGGTGGAAAAAAAAAAAGGTTGGCGATTCTTTTGTTTCAAACAAACTTCAAAATTTATTTGACTTCTGGAACATGGAGTCTTAGCTAGTTTGTTTGCTTGTTTCCATTAAGCTAAATATGAATGGCTCAGTGATAGCTATTTGTTTGTCAGAACTGTTTATTAACAAAGCATCTTTTAACTTGCAAGACAAGTTTAATAAAGATTTGTACCAATGTATAATCTGTTACCAAGGTACATGACACAGGATATTATATGTATGGAATTTTTCTGATATTTTACTGTAAAACTTTTATGAGAAAGAAGTTGTCACATCCTACATGACGCACAGTTAATAGTGCCCATAAATTATCTGAGTGAAATTTATTCTGTTTTGTTAGAAGTCCCGGAGGGTGCAAGTTCCCACTCAGGTATTCCTGCTGCTCAGAGAGGTGAGTTTACTTCATTTAGCTGTATGCCAGAACAGAATGAGCATTCTTAGGCCATTGGTATACTCTTTTTGGATGTGTCTTAATCCAGGAAGTGTTTACTAGTTAACTGAGAATGCATGCTCTGGTGTGGCTTAATGATATCAGAAAATTTGGATGTTTTTTTTTTTTAATTACCAAAGCCTATGCATTAATAGCAAGTGTTTTTCTGTGAGATAAATTAAGATCACTTTATCTGCCAGAGAATGAGTTCCTTGAGAGAGCTTTTTTTGCTTTTAATACCTTAATTTGAATTAGCATGTGTTCCTTCCGTTTCTTTGGATCATGAAGAAACGGTGTTTGCAAAACTTTTTTTTTTTTTTTTTTTAAGATGTGCAAACACTCCCACAAGCAATAGCAAAAACTCACAGCAGAAATAAGTCTGGTTTCCACTGTAATGATAGTGGGGATGGAGATGGAGGACGGCATTTTGTTACAGAAAGCTCATTTATGTTTTAAACATAGATGCTGTTTCAGCTTCTGACCCTGGTCCTCACCACCAATGCTTCTTTTTAGTCTGTAGGTTAATTACTGATCAAGGTAGTTAGGAAGCTTAAATCGTCATCTGCAGCTCCTCAGGAGGAAAGGAATAACAACGAAAATTAAAGTTAAACAAGGCCTAGGTAGACAAAACCCAAAATTCAGTACCTACTGTGAGATTAAAACAAAAATTAATGAATAATCTAACATAAAGAGTTAATGACTGTATTTGCATGTTTTTCCAGTGCTGAAGTCCCGGTCAGGCAGTTGGTTCACAACTGTGACATCACCAGAAATGGGTACACTGGCTTGGACAAGTGCAGATTTATACTGTAACTTTTCCTTTAAACAGACCTGGAAAGGGGTGTTCGATCTCTCTCAGACACAGATAATTGCTTCCTCAGAAGGAGCATTGAGATGAGGGAGAGACATCATCCATATTTTTTTTCTTTGTTTTTCTTTTGTTTTTTTTCTGTCTGTGTTTTCAGCAACGTCAGTTGATTACAGTTCCTTTGCAGACAGATGCAACAGCTGGATAGAGCTCATTAAACTGAAAGCTCAGACCATAAGGCGCGGATCAATTAAGACAAGTAGGCGGCTGTTTCTACCACGTTATGATAATCTGAGACATATCTCTGATTTCCCAGTGGTGAATAGTGGAGTTTCTTGCCCAGCAGTAGTATTGCAGATCACACGTAGAATGAATAGTGAAAAATGCCGACTTGTTAATGACTGTGTAAGCTAATAGGGGGTGTATGAGCTGGTGTCGTAAAGAGCAAAATACAGTATTTCTGTTCACTTAGTTATGATATTAGTTATGGATAAATGTGTACGCCTACTAATTATATAACATACACTGCATGGATGTAGGTGTATGTATGATCTTGGAAAATTTTTGGTGAGAAACAGGAAGCAATCACCAAGGTGACAGTCAAGGCAATGGTCACTAAATTAGCAAGTGGTGAGTTCTTTTTCAGTAGTTCTTTGGCCACAGGTCTGACTATCTTGCTTAAATAAGTAGAGATTAATATCTGTGTTAATGGAAAATGCTGCACTGGGGAAACACAACAACTTTCACACTTCCTGTAATAATTTGTTTCTCCGGCAGAATTTGTATTTCAAAATGTTGGCACTTTTTTCTTTATCTTCACTTTATAACTGATTGTTGTATGTGCAGCTACTCGCCTCAGTGTTTTCTTTTGCAGGAATGCCACTCTTCCAAATAAATTCCATTTCAGCTTTTGTCTCCTTTTGCATGCGTTGCATGATAATTTCCTTTCTCACATGGTATGGCTGAGCATCACAGGCAGCTGAATGTTGTCACCAAGCTATTTGGAAACCATAAAGAAGAATTGTTGTGTTTTAGGAAACGGGAATCTTACTTTGATAGTTACTTTCTCTTCTTTCTTTTCCATCTGTTTAGCTGCTTCAGTTGATAAAGCAAGTCCATTGGCTGAAGGATACTTACGACACCGTTCTGTTCCATCATGTACCAATTCTACCGTCTCTGTTGTTAAGATGACACCTCTTTCTTTTATTCCTCGGGCAAAAATAACCAAATACCTTGGGATAATCAACATGTTTTTTATACGAGAAACTACTTCTTTGCGTGAGGTGAGCTGTGCATCAGGGATTTGTAGTTTTTAAAATAATAATAATAATCAAAGCCAAGTATATGTGGTATCTGCTGAGGTTTGAGTGAGCAGTGGCACAGTGGATTGAGATTTTGTCGCTTGAGGCGAGGAGCTCAGTGGGGATCAAGTTGCATTGTGCTGCTCTTGTCAAAATAGAGTTTCTTTGCATCTGGCACTGTTAAGAAAACGTTACTTATCCTCTGGCCATTGCTGACGGCTAATTTGACTGTACTGTTCAACTATAGGTTCTTAAACAGAACCGTATGAAAAAATGAATCATTGACTAACAGTGGAAGTTGGGATCCCAAACTGAGTTTTGAACCCCAAACTGAGAATCGTTTAATTGCTATAAGCCAGCCAAATGAAATAATGCCCATTTTATTCGCTCATTTAGCAAGCTCAGCAATGAACTTTCACATTCTACTCAGATGTTACAATTTGTTGGTTGTTAATGTTTTCCCGTATTATATATAACCATTATACAAACTTTTTTAATGTTGTATTCTCTGCATGCTCAGTAACATAGATCCGTGCCATAAATGTCTAAGATGTGTTCCTTCTCACCATTGTGTACCTTTGGGAAATAGCCACATCCTTCTGCCAAATTTCTAGACACAGAAATAAACCGTTCCTCATCTGGTTTGCCCATACTGAAACTATGCTGTTTACTGCTAATTAGGCATTGATAAATAAAACCTTGCTGCCAGCTCTATGAAAATGCTTTGAACAGACAAATCTCTTGCAATTAATGGTTCCTTTTAACTTGAGAAGTCTATATGAAAAGGACAATGTTTTGAAAAGGATGAAATAAGGTACACCCAGGGCATTGGTTGCACGGTGCTTTTGCTCTAACTGTGCCTTCTGTAGTTATAAATTAAATAGCTGATATGCAGACTTTGCTGATTACTGTAATGGATCTAAGCAGAGGAAGTTGCTCGGGTGTTTGATTCACTTCCTCCATGAAGCTGGGAAGCCTGTGCAGTTTTTGTGGTGTTGACAGTGTGCTGCTGGCATCACCAAGGGAAGCTGATTAACACCTATTTCAGCTATGTAGGCTGAGTCACAAACCGGCTTCAATAGTGGCTGCAGTTGTGTTTTATATTCTGTATAAAAATAGTTGGCAAAATTGCTTTCTACTTTGGTTATTTTACAGAGTATTGAAGCCATATGAACTCTTTAATAAGTTCAACTGTATGCAAGACACTGTACTTCATACATAGATAATTTTAAGTTCAGTTTATTCATTGCTCCTAAGCTTTGAAATCTACATGGATATTTGTAATCTTTCATTATCTTTGTCAACACATGTATCAGGTTTGTAGTATTACACCTTTTTTTCCACTGGTGCTGTAACTGTTAAAACAGGTGGACAAACTGAATTTCACAAGGAATGATAAACTCATTGAAAATGTGATTTCTGGCTGCAGGTGAATTCATTCGTGCTTTATGCACAGATTCATGTGTTCTTTCTGGTTCCTAATGTATCATCTACCCCAAAGACACTCAGAGACATTTTCCAGTAGATGTTAGGGCAGGCCGTGGTTGTTGAAGTCCAGCTTAGTTTCTCACTTCTGCTTTCCAGTTTCATATCCTAGAGTGGCATGCACAAGTGGGAAGTCAAGCAGTCTTGCCTTCCACTTCTCATTATGAAATTTTGTAGATGCTTTGAACCAGTAGTGAGCTCTGTTTTGTCAGTTTCGTTCCACATCTTTTTTTGGTTTTCTTTCTTTCTTTGCATATTTTTCTGTTTGTTCCCCCCTATTCTAGTTGCTACTCATATGCTTTCGTAAGGATTGACTAAGAAAAAAAGATACTTTATTGTGTTCCTTCTCCCTCTTTTGTACCAATTCAAATTACTGGGCTCAGCACCATGCAAACAAAAGGCCCCCACGAGTGCCACCAAGTCAAAGCAGTAACTAAACACAATGGCCAGAAGTTCTTTTGGTCTTCACTGGGAAAAAAACAGCCCTCTGTGTACTCCTGAAAGAACAACTAAATCCACCCACCAGTAAGAAACCAAACAGCTTGAACAGCATCTCAGCTCTCTGATCTGTCCTTGCTCACTTTGTATTTTGAGGGCTCTGTTCTTAGTGAATGTTGGGAACTCAAGACAGTCATTAGCATACATGGAGCGATAGTAGATTGAAATTAGCCACTCCGTACTCTTAATGATTCTCCATGACTCTTAGTGTTCAGTGTAAATTACTCTGTATTTACTTCCCAGTTTTCAGGAACAAAGGGCAACGTTCTTTGTGATGAAAGAAAAAATCATTTCTCGGATGTCAGTTGAGTGTAGCTGTTTGTGCAGAGATGTAGGAATGTCTGAAAAGAACCGCTGTGTGTGATACCCAGTTGTGGTTCCTTTTCTCAAGCAGAGAGTTTCATTGATCTGAGGTTTGACTGTAACACATGAAATGATGAATGGGTTTTATGTTCTGTACACAATACAATTTCAAATGTGCTGATGTATTTGGTAGATAAAATGTAAGGGAAGTATCCTGTTGTGATAACTATAACTGACATAAAATACCTTTTTTTTTCTTCCCATTTTAGGAGGGTGGTGTCAGTGGCTTTCTCCATGCTTTTATTGCTGAAGTATTTGCAATGGTGAGAGCACACGTTGCAGCGTTAGGGGGCAATGCGGTTGTCTCATACATCATGAAGCAGTGTGTGTTCATGGAGAATCCAAACAAAAACCAGGTGAGTTACAGTATGAATCACAGTGCCTGTATTAGTATGACATGAATATAAAAACTTCTTAGAAATTCTCTGTTAGAGCCACGTGTGTGGCACTTCTGGATCTCTCGTTTCTTTAAAGAAGCCAAGAGCACCCTGTGCACCCAAGCTAACGTAAAGTTGCAAATATTTATATTGATAAATTCCCAAATGGATAAAAAGAAACTAAGGTCACTAGAATGAAGTACATTGTGGGAAGCAGTAGAACACAGCAGTGCTGAATGCTTGGCTTTTCTGATTTAGTAGCATTAGTATTTTAATACTGTTCATATAGAGATTTTGGTTCATTTTAATCATAAAGTGACAAAGTTTTGTCAGAAGACAATTGAATGGGGTTGTTTTGGTACACGAGGTAAATTCAAAACATCAGTGAAAACGAAGAACAGCACCCAGGTTATTGTATGTTGCTGATCTCATGAGAATATGTCTACACAGTGTAAAAGTGGGAGGATATGAAAAGGAATTTACCCCTCTCTGATCTGTGCCAACAGATCTGTGTAATTCTACTTAGCAGCTTAAACAATCACATACTTTGTGTTTACTTGTATGTTTGGTAACTGTATGTTCTCTTTGTTTGTCTTCCTACAGGCCCAGTGCTTAATAAATGTAAGTGGAGATGCAGTCATTTTTGTACGCGAATCAGAGCTGGAGGTGTTACCAGTGCAGCCTGCTCCAGTTGCTTCCCAGCCCACAAGTACTGGAGGAGATGTCACAACGTGAAGGCAGAAGGAGTGAAATAGTCTTCCAGATAGTTTGTTTAAAATGTGGGAATGTTAGGATTGCGTCTTCAAAATCAGTATCTTCCTTGAACATCATTAGCCAAAGTGTAAGACAATCACAGTATTCTGTCCTCCAACTCCATGCAATTGTCAGGACCACGTATTGGTAGGAATGCTCCGATTCTTTGGGAAATATTGCTGGCTCCTTGGAGATGTAGACAAGCAGAAGCGGTGATAAGAAGTGCGATAAGAAAGGAGACATCCCAGAAAAGTGAACTAAAATCCCACTGCATTTTCAGCTGTTAACAAACCTGCAATACATTAAAATTCAGAACCATCTCCGAGTTCCCTTCCTCTATCAGGTGCTTCTCAGCTCACTTCAGAAAGGAGTGGGCGTGAGCAGGTGGGCTGCAGCCGAGGTTATGTGAGCAGCCTGTGCTGTGCTGGGGCAGCAAGGGGAGGGAGCGCAGGCTGTGAGATGTAGAGCCTGAACTGGGCTCTGGTCTGCAGCATGGAGAGGAAGGAGCAGCACCAAAATTCCATTTGGATCTCTGCACACAGAAAAATATTTTTCAACTCTTTGAGAAACTGTTATGTTGTTTTGTTCTGTTAAAATTATGATTAGATGAAATGAAATGTTTGGGGTGTTTTTTGTTCTGTTTTTAGAAAGCTGTCAGAGCGTGATGATGCTGTGTTCTGATTTCATTATTGGCAAAACAAATACTTTTTTATATAAGAATTCATGGGAAAAAAAATGTCATAAAGCTGATTTCCTTAAGGAATGTCATCTTTGCAAAATAAATAAATAGAATCGTAAACCATCCTCTTAAAGAGCAGAGAGGTACCTTGCAGCCCCCTTTCCGTCAGGGGTAGGAAACACCAGGCTGATTGTACGCTGTTGTACGTTTGTGATGCTCACTTCTGCACACTGCTTTTCTTTTCCGGTACAGTATCTGGGAAAATGAGGGTACTAAAAAGAAAGGAAAACTGTCATTTCCAGTAAGAGTCTGAAACTCTGTGATACTTCAATGTAAAAAGATGCAAAGCTTTGATCTGAAGATGCATTCTTACCTAAATCTGACAATACATGGAACTTGAACAAAGGTGTAAACTTGAATGTAAATAGTCTGCTTAGTGTTGAAATTAAGCAATGGCATGGTTATTTGTTAAAAATAATTATTTCATTGTAAATGAGCATGAAAATCATTCTTTGCACAATAAATTTCTGTAAAAAAACCCTTGCCTTTTTATATATGTAATACCTAAATGTGTACAGTGGATGCATATTAAAGATGTCACATTCTTGCCTTCCTCAGAGAGGCTTTTTCTTTGATGTTACAACTGGTTGTTCAGCATTTGGCGAAGTAAAGAATCGTGTTGGAAGGGCTGTGTGGCTGAGTGAGGTGCTCAGCACAGTGCTCATGCACTCAGTGTTTTAGAAATTCTCTTAAGTTCTGCTGCAGCCCAAACTACTGCAAATGATACCACCAGTGAGTAGCTGCAGCTCTCCTGATTGTTTTCAAGCAAATTTGGTTCTCTGTGAAGCTGATGGTAGAATAATTTCAAAAGATCTTGGATCTGAAGTAGTTTTCAGCCTGTTTCAGATGGCAACATCGTCAGCAGTAGCTCATCCAAGTGCTGTTCTGGATCTTTTTGGTAGAATTTGTGGAAGTGCCAGTATTACTGTCTTTTTCACGCTGTGGCTGTCTAAAGGTCACACTTTCATCTACTGTGTTTCATTAGACCTAGAGTAAATGCTTTTTCATCTCGAACATTTAATTCCTCTCCCGTTATTATTCTGGAAATGATGGATGTTTTTAACTGTTGCTGATTGAGATCTGGCTTTCCCTATTTGATCCACCTGGAGGAAGCCGTACTCTTTAAGTTGCTTTATGCGGTTTCTTTTTTCCATCATTAAAGAATATTTTAAAACAGTTAAAAGGGATCCATCTGTGCAAATGCAGTCGTCTGGAACACCATGCCTGACACATTTCTCATACTTAAAAAGCAATTTTGACAGAATAATTGAAGTTTCTGCTAATACAGGTACAGTTAATGCAAGATGTTCAAACCAGATGGGACTTCCAGGTGCAAGATAGCAAACAGGTTTGTTTTCTTTGTCAGGATCTGCACTCCAATAATAGCTGGTCAGGGACAAGCGCTAATGCAACTTGCTGCTTTCTCCTCGTATGAGAAATCCAAGTGACAGTAGGGTGAAAGTAGCCCTGCTCCTTGCTCCTATTTGCAGCTCTCACAAGTGCCATCAAGCTCAGGTTTAAACCTGAGCACCAATATTGGGAAGAAACCAGGTGGAATCACCCACTACGTCAGACGTGGTCCTGCACACAGATTGCTAGCAACTGACTGTAAGGTGGGGACAACAACAGAAGTAAGAAGGATGCAAGGAATGACAAATGATTGCGAAGAGTGAGATGTCAGTGATTGTGAAGCTTATGGAGAGCATTCCAGTGCTTGGATGGTGCATCAATATGAATGACAGTTTCCCTGGCAAGCACCTAATGAATGTCAGTGCTGAATGCAGCATCTGCCAGTTTCCCTTTGACCCTCGGTCTGTGTGGGCAAAAGCAGTTTTTTTGCTATGCAAAATTCGTGAGTTTGGTAGGTGGAGAAAGTACAGTTTGTGCTACAAATGAAATGATGATGTGCCATATCTTGTCTGTAGAACTGCGTCAGGCTTTGGAGGCCATGGTTACAGGCCCTGCCTGACTTCCCCCATCAGCCCAAGGCCCCACATCAGCCATGGGGCTGACAGAGCAAGGACTGGACCAGCAAGCAAGGACCAGCTCCCCCACAGTCCTGCCCAGCCTTAGGCCTTGCCGAGCCTGGGGCTTGCCAGCTCCATGCTATGCAGCACGGAGCTGAGTTTCAGGGTGTGGGCTGGCACAGGAGTTTAAACACAAAACATGGCTTGTTTAACATGTATAAAACCCGCATGGATTGTGGGAAGCAGGTCCTATTCCACACCTCCAAACGCTGCGCTTTGAATATGGTGGCAAAGGGAAATTGGCTGAAGGCTGTGGTGCCTGGTGTGCTGTTGTGACTGCCCAGGGAACTCGTGGGCTGGCAAACAGACCTTGGTGGTCTGCATCAGGCAGTGGGGAAACAGCTGATTAGAAGCTGCAGTTTTAAACTGGTAATTTCACTTTGGAAATGGCCTTCAAGTTTCAATTGACCCGCAGGCATTTAGGATAAAAATGCATATTCACATGAAATAGCTCACGATTATTTTTGTTGCAAAAGCATCTTCGTTAATGTGTACAGAAATATGCCCTTAAATCATAGAAAGGGTAGGAGCTAGGGAGTTTACTTACTGCAATTTGGGCTTTCTTCAAAGGAAGTGCTCCTAATGCTTCACAGGAGGAGTATTTCTGCCTGGAAACCTTGAGAGATTTGGAAACATCAGACAAATCGCTGCAATGTAAGTAAACCCCCCCAGGAACTCTTTGATTTCGTGGGAGTGCAGCTGAGACCATGGGGCTTTCTCAAGAGATGCCCTTCTCTGCTGGTGTGCACCGAAAAGCCAGAGGAGCAAGCAAGAGCAGGCAGAAACACTTCCTTTTTCCTGCCTTTTTCTGCATTTAGATGTGAAAATGGCAGCTTCTGGTCATGCTTTGCACTGGACACTGGATGGCAGAGCTGTCCGTGTTACATGGCTGTGACTCAGTTTCCAAGCTTTTTCTGAAGTTGTGGATCATGTTTTGGTCTCAGTCTGGGGGTTGGTGCTCTTTGCATGGGTGAAAATGGCTGAGTGAAGCTGATAGAGATAGTTATGATTAAATGGCCATAATCCCCCAGCTCTGTCTTCCTGCCCTTACTCAACCTGCCACGCACGCTCTTAGCTGCCCATGTGTGGAACTGGGTGTGCAGGGCTATCACAGCACACTGCTCTGGAGGGATGACTTGCTTACGCCTGAAACCTGCAAAGGGGCTTTTAAATTGTCACTTTAATTTTACATAGATCAGCCATTAAACCTACCCAGAGGCTGCATGAAGAGAATGCAACTCGGCACTAATGCTTTCACAATTTTGTTTCTGTTGACAGCACAGGGCTGTCGTGTTGGAGGTGAAACGCTCTTCTGATGCTGCTGTTGCTCTCGATATTCTCCACAAACAGCAGCAGGAGGGCTGAGACAAGGGAAAGGCAAGAAGGTTAGTGGAGAAAGAGCGTTAGCGAGGCAGGCAGGACAAGGAAAGAATTTGAATATCTACCAAGCAAAAAGGACAGAAAAAAAAAACCTAATTGGAGAGACAGACAAATAACAATTCCAAAACCAGAATAAAAAAGAAATTCTGAAAATAAAGTGTGATAATATATTGTTTTAGCAATTAGTACGGCAATGGCTTGCTCCCTTCCCATCTTTGTGGTGAGGGACACAAGAGTCAAGCTTTTGAAACTACTAAAACGAAAGACGTGGCTGGGAGTCTGAGGTGTCCACACTGCACATTTATGCCTTGCGCTGGTGGTCCCTCTGAGATAAACACATGGAGCAGTGTTGCTCTACTGGTTCTGAGAGGGAAGGTGCACAGGGAGGAGACCATGAGCCATTTGTGGTGATGCTGCTGTGCTCACAGCTCAGCGGCACGCTGCCTGTTTCTGAGCACTGCTCTTTGGGAAAGGTGTGTCCAACAGGGGAGAGCTCAGAACTTCAGCAAACACATTCTGAAGGGAAGGCTGAACTCAGCTGCAGTCAGATGGGGAAATGCTGGAGTTTCCTACATCTGCAGCAGAAGCTCGGGTGTAGGGTGTACAGGATGTAACAGTCCTCGAGTAAGGTGGGGAAGGTTCAGGTTATGCACATAGGCATGGTTTTGCAGTTGTGAGGAGCAGGAAGCACTGCCAAGTTGCTTGGGGAAGTCAGTTATACTCCACCGAATGCCTTGGAGAACTGGTGAGATGAGAGCCTTCCAGGACTTGCATGAGTGCCTTTGAGCGGGAATTCATTGGACAACCTCCTGAGATCCTTTTTGTTTGTCAGACTTCATGCTCCAGGTTCATGTGGGTTCAGTTTAGAACCAAGAAAAATAGGTTTCTCTGCAAATATTTTGATCTGGCCTGAGTGGCTGCTCCTAACCTGTGCTCCAGTAACTTCCTGAAGGAAGTAATGGACTTAATTATATACAGCTAGAAACAGACAGTGCTTTTTACAGTCACCTTGCCTGCAAATAAACAGATGTTATTTTAATAATGCAGTAAGACTGGCATGAAACCCAATGCAGTTGTTTTTTATTATGATTTGTCTGAGCTCGCTATTGAGTCTGGCCTTAAAAAACCTCAACGGACCAGACAATCAACCAAAAACAGCCCCTGAAATCAAAGGGTTTCATACTGTAATGGTTATATCAATGTCTAAATCATTTATGTTAAATGGAAATGTGGAAATAGCCTGCACAAAGTTTTCTCGGATCTCAGTCATAATGTTATTTGAAATACATGCACATAAATGTGATCTATTCTGCAATAAAACAGTTACAATGACATTGTGGTTCATTAAATTCAATGAGACATTATTTCTTGCAATTAAAAAGGTGTATGGTACAAGCAGCTGATGTCTCGCACCCCCTGGCCGTACTTAAGGGAGAAATTTCTTTGACAGGAAATAATTTGAGATTTTGCAATGAAATTGCCCATGCCAATAGGCAGCCTGACATGAGAAGCTTTGAGTGATGAATGGCTTCAGTAGTTTTGCCAAAGGTTTACTTGATACAAAGAGCCAGACTGTGAAAAATACTAACAGATTGCCATTAATTTCTCTGCAGCTCATTCTATCAAAAACTTGCATAGCTGATGGTTCCCAAATACCTGCCATGAGACTTTTTGACTGCCCTGAGTGTAGTGCAGAGCCTCTCTCCTTTTTTTTAAGAAGTGATTGTGGTTGAGCAGTGAAGCCCCACAGTGGAATAAAGATGTGTACATAGAGCTCAGGGAATGGGTGATGTGGAGTTGTGGCTGGTTCAGCTGTCACAGAGAAAGCTGCCATTACCTCAAGACAAAAGGGGATCAGAGGGTGATGGGAATTGGATTCAACCTGTTGAATCCTTGCCAGCAACTCATGATGCCTGGTGTCATGATGGTGAGAGTATCAACAGAAGCCAGCAGTAGGAATCACACTTGGATTGGGATTGAACTGCATGCTGAACTACAGCAACTGCTGTATTTGCTAAATGCAATTCACGTGGGCATTGTGTTTTCATATGTTTTAGATCACTCTACTGAGTCAGAAAACCTGTATAGAATCAAATATCTTCAAACAATTAAATTTGGAGTCTGAGCATGATAACAATCAGTGGCTATTGCGATCAGTTTGCTTTCTCTGGAGCTGTCAAGTGAGGCTTTTTTGACAGCATTTAGCTGCAAAGTCCAAGGCCAACAGGTGAATCATCAGTACAGAAGCGATAGGACAGAGCAGTGAATTTAAAGAAAATGGAAGACCTTCACGCTGTGATGGAGCACAAGACCATAAAGGTTCAGGCAAAATGGATATCACAGCTAGGCACATGCAAAAGAAGTTCTAGTGCAGCTTTGAACAAGGAAGCAACAGGTTCCTACTTCCCTTCCTTCCTGCTCATTTCACTGTGGCATTTCATTCACTTTGAGCTGAGCAATGGGCTTTGTGTGCTGCAGGTATCCATGGTTCAGAGTGGGCTGTGTGGTTTTGCTGGCTTTGTTTCTTTAGAAGTTTGTTCAAAATGAACTGCATCATTTTCTTCAGTAGGAGCTTCAAAGAAAGAAATCAGGGTAAATATTCCATCAGAAATAATGTATTAAAAGATGAGAGTTAAAACAGGGAACAGCCTGAGTACTTCTTTTCCTTTGCAGAATAATTGTCCATGGAATGTAATACAGGAACGATTTGTGTACTACATGTGATTCTACATAAGGACAAAAAAATGTACACTCCAATGGCAACCAAAGATATTTCTGGCTGGCTAGACACAGTTTTAATTCATAAGATTTACTTGAATGGTATAATTATTAATTTTCATCATGTTGGCTATATACAAATGCCAAAATCAGAAGACTGAATTGGCAGCCAATAAAATACAGTAAGCCCATAGGAAACATTCCAGACTAAAGTAATTTACAGATTATGAGAATGAGTGGGAGTAAAGCAGCAAGAGACTAGAATAATATCTATGACAAGGAGGGGATATCAAATTAAATACAGATTTAATCTCTATTGCATTTTACTTTCTCTTCCCCAAGAAAATATCACTGTATTAGCCCTGTCCCTCCGAATGACAGGGCATTCAGGTACTTATGATCGTTCTCTGACATAATGTCTAGAAAAATTCACCAGTTGCAGAATCCTGCTGTCATAGATGTGTGGGGCTGAAGACACCTGAAGGCTCAGAAAGGTCTTAAGGCTGATTAATTCGAGAAGAGAATGTGAAGCTGCACAGAGGATGGATAGAAGTATGCAGAGCTGTAATAAAGCAGGGAAATACCCAAGTGCTGACATAGCTTCTAAAAGTAGTGGGATCTTCATACATTTTCAGAACACTGAAGAGCATAAAAAGAATGGAAAATCAGCATGTGTGGGATTTAGGAAACTTTGAAAAGCCCCACTTTTAATCTTAGCTCTTAGTCTCATACGAGGCAGTGAAATATTCATAAAATCTATTTTCATCCTTAACTTTCCAGTTTTATCCACGGATATCAAGTCTATGCGTGGTATTTCTGGAGGCACAGAATTGTAACACGTACAAGCATACCCTAGAATATGCATAAATATTGTCGCTGCAGCACTTTTTACATAAAGATGTGCAAATTTGTCAGTCTGACCTTACCGTTTCTTTTTAACAGTTAAAAAAATCCAGCTAACATTTGAAGATTATACAGCAATCACGCTGAGATGCACAGCTAGATGGCTTATGGACTAACTGAGGCAAAACATGCTGCTCCTGGGAATCTAATTATGAAATTTAAGGAAGTCACTGCAAATTGAACATGGGACTGCTACAGAGATAACATACAAGCCAATAAATCAGTGGGCTACAGACATTATGGTAGTTATTTTTGAAATGGATAAGCTTATGCTTGAGCTAATTCCTTTCATATTAGAAAATTGAGATAAATGAATAGATTAGTAAACCATTTTACAGTGCTTGAGTGCTTCTGATGGTTACCTGATCACAGTTCAGTCCCAGGAGGAATCTCTCTAAATTAACAGATAGAACCAAGTGAACTTTGTTAGTGGATAGGCTGCAAATATAAAAAAGCTGAATGTCTCGCTGCGTTCTTCAAAGCTAGCTGGCAGTAGAAAGAAAACCTTCTTAGAATTGAACACACTTTGAAAATCAAATCAATTTTATCTCTACAATTTCCTTTTTTTTTTTTCTTCCTCCATTCTGTAATATATATTTCTGTTCCTTATGGAGTTAAATAACATATTTGGTAGGATTTGGTCTACAAGACCCTTGTGCTGTGAGAGGGGTAGATGAACAGTCAGTTCAGAAATACAGTTTCTGAAACAGTTCAGTTCAGAAAAGTTCAGAAATAGTTTTATAATGATATTTTAGAGTTGCTGTGAATCATTTGAGTTATGAGTAATTAACCCCTCTGGAAATCTGACTCTCAGGTTGAGTAATCATAAAATGAATCATTGAAATTGGACATTTTGAGTTAATCAGCCAAAAACTCGCAGTCACCATTAGAGCAGATAGTAAGTGCATGTGCTTCTCTGATCTGTCTCATGAAGGAAAATAAGCAATGTCTGAATTGATCTAAATTAGCACGGTATCCAAGATAGAGTAGCAAAGACTTGAATTCAATCCCAAGATGGGAATTTTGCCAGACAGTAGCCCCTGTCAGTGCTCCGGATTTAACGATCAGAAAGAGTCCAACTGCAATGAATTGAGCACACTTTAGTAAATCAGTTCTGTGCAGGTATGAAATGCAATTTGATGATCTACCTAGCTCTTCTTTATGCATTTGTTTCCTGTTCAGCCTCCAAGAATGATCTTATCTCTCTAAAACTACAACACATAAAAACAACTCTGCCAGCTTTCCATCTGAGGATTTTTTTTCTGCTTATTCAACATCTATGGATTCTGAAAGTCTGCAGGAAAAAAATGCACACTTTGCAACATGTTTGATGTTTATAATTACTGTAACTCCAAAACACAGCACATTATTTATTCCAACGACAGGCTGCAGCAGCAAAAAAGTGTGAGTGTGTCCCCTCCAGGTTTCAGCTGTGAGAAGTATTTTGACATTTGGACCCACAGTACATCACTGCTCATGGGCACAGTTGTTTTTCTTTTGGCTGCTGAAGAGTCGCTTCCAAGTTTGCCACAAAGTTTGCTTTTATGAGCACATTTTCCTACTATAATTGCTTACTTACACTCTCATTTGCTTTAGACAGAAAAAGATGGCTGCTATCCTGGTCTGTACTTACTGGTATAATCCTCTGGAAAAGTTTCACTGCTGTCAGAGGGACACCACAATGTTGGGCACTACTTATTGTAACACAACAATGACAGCTGCGATGGCAAGATAAAATGCTCCTGCAAACCTCAAGCTAGCACTCAGCCTGACAGCACCTCAATCACCAAGGCTCCTTTGGAGGCCAGCAGCTTAGGAACTGAGCCTGGCTTGGGCCTTTCCAAGGGCAGGTTTCTCCCATTTCTGGTGTCAGCTGTTACAAATCATGATCACAGAAATTGGAAGGTCACCCCAGCGACTGATAATGCTGTAACAATGCCTCTTTGATATTATTTTTCTTTCCTTGGGATGATCTGTTCTGCCATCCAGATAAGACACCAACAAAATCACCACCAAACAGACACTATGAGGATTGTGAGTTGCTGATTACATTATACTTCCAACTTGGAAACAGAAGTCACATCTAAAACCAGTTCAAACCCAGAAGCTGAAAGCAAGTATCTGGAGAATTCAGCATCAGCTTCAAGAAATCTACCCTCTGTGCCTCAAACCATGTACTGTTCACTTGGGGTCACAGTTTCTTTCCCTATTATATGCTTCAAAGCAGAGCCAGCTGCTGTATAAGAATTCACAGAGGTTTTAATTTCCTTCTCTGAAAAGATCACAATTCCAAAAGGCAAGCTCCATCTTTTTTTTCTTCCCAGTTTGTGGTTATGATAATTGTAATAGCTTTCATTGCAATTCAGAGCTTCCTGGTGTCCTGGCATCAAAAAGCTTGCTGGCTTCATGAATTTTGGTTAAGTGGTTTACGTTTCAAAGCTTTTTCCAAGCTCTACTATTTTGGAAAACTCATGAATGCAATGTCTGAGTGTTGTCTGTGCTGTCTGAGCAACCAGATCTGACCTGCTGCAATGGAAGAACATGAAGAGGAAAAATAAAACTTCACATATTTAACCTTTTCAGTCAAATTTATCTTCCCAGTGTATTTTTCTAAACTTCTTCGCTAAGTATTAATGTACAGACCTTTTGAGTAGTCACTTCTTGTACCTTAGACATAGTAGTTAGGGGAAAGGACCACCTTCTATGGTTTTGTGGAGCAGATTTCAGCTGGGATCATGTGCAACTTCACAATGCATTTTTTTGCAAACATTTTGCAAGGATATCTAAACCTGTTTCAATCTTTGCATCTGTTAAAAAAAGTCTTATACTGCAGGTAAGGACTTTGCTTGTTTCAATAGCTTTTTTATTTTATTTTATTTTATTTTATTTTATTTTATTTTATTTTATTTTATTTTATTTTATTTTTGTGATGGTGGTTGTTTTTCTTTTTGAATGTCATTCAATAATGTGTTACCTGATCGGTTTTCATGACTGCTTTTTACACACCTACCTATATTTTCTATATTTTGTGCCTTCTAGTTCAGCAGTCCATGTTTACGGTGGTACAACCACACCTGTAATCTTGGTGTAAGGAACATGTGACCAAATGCCTGTTTAATTGCAGGTCTTGTCCTTCAGTTCTGACATATGGGAACTCTTTGTTCTCTCTGGGCCCAAATAATGATTTATGCAGCCATGTTAAAATATAAGTTGAAAACTGCTTGAAGGTTGGAAAGTATGTTGTGTCTGCAAAAGAGTGCCTCTGTTGATATTTGTGCTCCCATCCAGCTTATGTTACCTATTAGACTCTACACCACCATCTGGTTGAATTAATGACTTGTGAAACTCGCCTTCTCGATGGCAGACATCGCAGTGTGACATTCTGTAAAACAAAGCAATCCATCTTCTGTGTTTCTCCTCTAGAGAGAAAACTGTTATTTCCTTTCAAACGTTTTGTGGAACTTGCCTTGAAATAGAGTGAAAATGTGGCCCTGGAAATGTTTTTAAACTTGTTTGAAGAAATAACTTCATAAAAACAAACATGGGGAAGTGCCATAAACAAAGGTGTCTTACATCCAGAGTTCGTGCAACCTGGACAGCATGGGAAGGATTACAGTTTTAACTGACAGCTGTGAGAGGACTGCTGTGACCTGAGACTGCATTGTGAAACTGAAATGCAGCAAAGGAATGTACAAGTTGTTCTGGACATTGTTCCCAGCTTCTGGGCAACACTGCAGATCTCTGCATAATGCTGCCTTTCCTCAGGAACCTTATGGGGTGCTTCTTCTTGTTTTGTGTTTTCCTTCAGCACAGAGAATATATATACATATTTTTTTCTAGTTTAATCTGTGTCCTTCAGTGAAAAATCTCTGTGGCAAGTCTTGCTTTTCGTATATTCCATCATATTTGTGAAGAAAGAAAATAAGCTTTCACAGAATCACAGAATCACAGAATCACCCGGGTTGGAAGGGACCTCAAGGATCATGTAGTTCCAACCCCCCTGCCTAGCAGGGCCACCAAACATACACATTCAGATCAGGTTGCCCAGGACCCCGTCCAACCTGGCCTTAAACACGTCCAAGGACGGGGCATCCACAACCTCCCTGGGCAGCCCGTTCCAGGGCCTAACCACTCTCCTAGTAAAGAACTTCCCCCTAACATCCAACCTAAATCTTCCCTCCTTCAACTTGGATCCATTTCCCCTAGTCCTGCTGTTGTCAGCCCTTTTGAAGAGTTTACTCCCCTCCTGGGTGTAGGTTCCCTTCAGGTATTGATAGGCTGCAATGAGGTCACCCCGCAGCCTTCTCTTCTCCAGGCTGAACAAGCCCAGCTCCCTCAGCCTGTCCTCATAGGGGAGGTGCTCCAGCCCCCTGATCATCTTAGTCGCCCTCCTCTGGACCCTTTCCAAAATCTCAATGTCTTTCTTGTACTGAGGGCTCCACACCTGGACACAGTACTCCAGATGGGGCCTCACAAGAGCCGAGTAGAGAGGGACAATCACCTCCCTGTCCCTGCTGGCCACCCCTCTCCTGATGGAGCCCAGGATCCCATTTGCCTTTTGAGCTGCCAGAGCGCACTGCTGGCTCATATTCAGTCTCTCGTCCATCAGGACCCCCAGGTCCTTCTCTGCCGAGCTGCTCTCAAGGACCACTCCTCCCAGCCTGTACAGGTGCCTGGGGTTCTTCCGGCCCAAATGCAAAACCCTGCACTTTGCCGTGTTGAACCTCATCCGGTTCACCTGAGCCCAGCCCTCCAGCCTGTCGAGGTCCCTCTGAATGGCATCCCTTCCTTCCACCGTATCAACCGCACCACTCAGCTTAGTGTCGTCAGCAAACTTGCTGAGGGTGCACTCAATTCCCTCATCGATGTCATTAATAAAGATGTTAAAGAGCACCGGTCCCAAGACAGACCCTTGGGGGACACCACTTGTTACCGGCCTCCACCTGGACATAGAGCCATTGACTACCACCCTCTGTCTGCGGCCTTTCAACCAATTGCTTATCCATCGGGTCGTCCACCCATCAAATCCACTTCCCTCCAATTTGGAGATGAGGATGTGGTGGGGGACCATGTCAAAGGCCTTGCTCAGGTCCAGGTAAATGACATCGGTCGCCTTCCCTTCGTCCACCAATGCCAATTTGCCCATTAATGAAACTTTAGATTGCTTTTTGGGTCCAGGTGAACCAATACTGCATAACTTTTGAGAAGAATTCTACAGTAGACTTGAAGCACTTCTCTAATATTAGCTGCCAGTGCATCCAAGAGCTTCAATTACAGCTGAAGTTGTCTCTGCAATGTGTGACTTACAGAACTGCTTTAGGCTTGAAAAAGTCTGTTACAAAGCTCAGTAATTAGTCCTCAGTCATTAGTCAAGTCATTTGGGTTCTCTGCTTCTGCTGGGGAATACTAATAGTGGCAACCTTCTTCTGGGAAAATAAACAAACTAACCACAGCAACAAACAAAAACTTCTGAGATCTACTTAAAACTGCTCGTATATAATTGTTATTGTTACTATAGACAAGCGTGCTTCAATTAACAGATTTGGAAGAACTCTCCTGAGGTCAACATGTAAATTTTGCCTTAACTAAATGGGTTGATGGAAGATTTGGTTAATGGGACCCTTGCAGACAACTCTAGCTCGGCACAGGACCCAGCAGTCTTTTACACTCTTTCTGCACTTGTTATTTTATCTAGCCAGGCTGTTCAATTTTCTATCACTTCAGCCTTGCTTTTTGCTCCAGATTAATTCAAGTTTCCACTCATTCTGTGTACTCCAGAGGTGGTTTTTACCCACCATCCTGCACAACACGGGCCACGAACAGCAAATGTCTGTAAGACTTCCTCTTAGATGGTCTGTCTCGGCTTTGAGGGTTGCAGCCATCCTTGCAGAAACTTCCCTTTACACACATTTCTGTATCACCCTTGTTCACTTTAGAGACAGACAACTGAAGAAATCATATAACCTACCCACTGACAATTCTCAGCAGGTGCCAGGAGCAGAGAGGAACTTCTGACGCCTCGCAAAAAGTCACGGTTCTCCTTAATGATAACTAAGGAGTGCTTGTCACAGGAAAAGAAGACAAGGCAATGATATCAATAAGCTCTTCCCTCTCCTCAGCTTTTCTTTCATGCACTTCGTCCTAGTCAAGAGGGATTACTTCTTGCAGACCAAATTTATTACGTCCCTCTGTCTATCAGACATGACCTTCTCATGAACAGGCGTTCCTAAACAATGCTGAGTTATGAATGATGAGTTCCTGACAGCAACAGCTCAGATGGAAATTTCAGCAAATGTCAGACATGAGGTCAGAATTTATCTGAGTCCCTGAGGAAAAGGAACTCAACAAGGAGATTCGCCTGAAGTCTGTGTGTGTGCATGTGTGTATGTGCATATTGTCATCTAGGTTTGTTACAGTAGAGCAGACCTACTGGATCCAATTGTGCCTAAGGGTCAAACCCATTAAGGATTGTAATAAGTTTACTGTGATTTTATAGATGCATCTACTTCAGTTGGATCTAATTATGCCAGTTGTGTGAGGATCTGTTTCATGAGTGTGAGAGGAAGGTTTGGATGTGTGCTTGAATGGAAGCAGGCTGATCTTGGAAGGGAGTTTCTTGTAGCAGGTGTGGCAGGACGTCCTTCCAGAATTTCATTGTACTGCCTTGTCTTCACTTTACTGGGTCTCCTGGCCATCCACATCTCTCATAGGCACTGAAGCCAGTGCTGCACAATGAAAGTCTGGTCTTTATAGCTTTCCTAAAGACACCGTACTGATGTACAGCAGTGATGGCATATTTGTTAAAAATTGGCTGTGCTCATCTGTTATATAAAAAACCCACCATTTATTTCCCTGAAAAACTGAAAA
This sequence comes from Lagopus muta, assembly GCF_023343835.1. Lineage (NCBI taxonomy): Eukaryota > Metazoa > Chordata > Aves > Galliformes > Phasianidae > Lagopus > Lagopus muta. The sequence goes on from NC_064433.1 coordinate 65,918,457, forward strand.
CCACAGTACCTGTGGGTAATGGCTTGATGCATTCCATGTAGTAATGCTTGTAGATTTTTACTTCTTTCCCCACTTTGTAACTAGGTAACATTACTGATCACATACGAAGATGTTTTGAAAGTCCTTTCAGCACTGCTCAGAACAGAGGTTCTCTGTATTAGGGAACAAACTCTACCTTTGATCAGTAAGATCCTTTTTACCATTTTATGTTATCTTTTTCCAATTCCTCTCTGTAGCTGAAAAGATGATTGTAAATGTTGTCACAGTAATAATATTGTTACAGCATGATAGCTGAAAAACAAAGATGTGGCAAAATTTTCAAGGAGAAGTAATACACACACATTTTTTTCCAAGGCCAGCTGATACACCCAGTTAAAAATGGGTTACATTTAGGCACCACGCCTTCCCAGGAATATTAATTTGATATTGTACTTGGCTGCAGTTGAAATTCTGTCCCTGCAATAGGATTATATAAAACTGTCTGTTAAGTTAGGGGCTTAAAATGTTTTGTCACTGAGAATACTTGCTTGTTAGTGGTTTTAACAGTGCTGCAAAGTAAATCGTGATAGATAGAAGCAGCATGGGGATTTACCAACAAGTCTTTGCAGTGGCAACTCTGAGTGCTCATAAATGCATTCACAATGTTTGTGTTATTTGTATAAAAGATGCGTAAGTTAGCTTTTTTTTTTTCAAAATATATCATATGAGTGAATACAGTGAAATCAGAATGTTCCAAGGTGACACCATACAGCAGCTGACTTAAAATGGCATCTAGGATAGATGACGATTTCTAAACATTTTTCTGTTGAACATCTGGCCAAAACACATACAAAATGAGCACAGAGTATTTATAGCAGTAGGGAATAAGGGCTGCCATTATACACTAAATATCAAAATATCAACTCTTTTTTTTTTTGTTTTTGCATCTCCCTTCTCCCTTAGAAAATAAATCCAGCCTTTGCATAGACTCTGCTAACGTAGCATGAAATTCCACAGAACTGAGGGCACAGCATAGAGCAAGGTATTTTAGTCAGATGGTAATGAAGTGCAATTGAAAGATAAGAGATTTATCTTGTAGGTGTATTGCCCAATAGCATTCTCATAAACTGAAAGCCTGGTATAGCCTAAAAGCTGATCCCAAAGCAGCTGCTCTGCTGAAATCTGCAGAACAGAAGATGGGTGGGATGTTGAAACAGGAAATAAACCCATCATTTTGGAAGAAATAGGGCTTAAGGGGGGACAAAGACAAGGCACTTTAGGGTTTATGTGGAAACAGAAGATTCCCCAACAGAAACTATGCAAAAACTGGAATTTTGAAGGGAGACAGCTATGTTCTCTGTGTGTGTTTGTGTTGGGGATAACGGAAGGAGGAGGTGCTGTCTTGTAACTCTCAGAAAAGGTCTTTGCCCTTCCCTGTGCACAGCGTTCTCAGGTAGAGCTGCAGTGTAAAGCAGAGTGTCAGCTCCACCCTCGGGCAGAAAGGGAAATGCAAAGCCAGCTGATGAGTACAGCGAGTGCAGGGATGCTCACACACGACGTGAATGAATGCCTGCGTGGTTGTGCAGTTTATATAGTTGTGATAAGTAAACGGGAAAAGTAAAACTGAAAAGATGTGCTGATGGATTTTGCAGTGAACCCGGAAAAACGGTAACAGTTTTCTTCCTATTAGTAGATATAACAGTACTTCTACTTAATGTTTAAAATGCTAGTTATTCACAGTTCTCACCCACTGATTTTTCTTTCTGCTTTTCAGCTGTACCTGATCTGCTTATGAACCATGTCCAGAATAGTTGGCCTTTCCGGTTGTGGACCTTACCTTGGACCAAAGTTATGGAGATGAGATTAAACCTTACTACCCAACTACCATAACAGAGTGCAGCAGTGAAGAATTACAGCTGAATTTCTCTCTTTCTACTGTGATTTATAGTCATGGATTGCCGATCATTACATCTTCACAATGGCTGCAACCTCTCACTGAAGTACTTAGGAGCGTTTCTTTGAAAGCAAGATTCATGTTCAGCAGTTTATCTTACCTTCGGTTTGTTCTCCACCTGAAATCACTATCCGTAACATAAAATATCAGTACGTTTCTTTTCAGGCTCACAGACAGAGAGAAGGGAAAGAGGAAAATTCTACCTGTGTAATAATGAAGCCAGGCATTTTTCAGTCCTCCATGACATGCCAGTTACAGTAACAGCATAACAGGCTCTGCTTCATCTCTGTCTTCATACGTCTGGCTCCTCGTGGGCTGCAGGCAGGAAATGGTGATGGAGATACAGCCATTGCTCTAGACAGACTATGGATTGTCACAAATTCAGTGAATAGCCTGGGGGCTTGAGGTTGGCATATATTCAGGGAAAAAAAAAAAAAAAAAAAAAAGGAGAGGAGAGGAGAGGAGAGGAGAGGAGAGGAGAGGAGAGGAGAGGAGAGGAGAGGAGAGGAGAGGAGAGGAGAGGAGAGGAGAGGAGAGGAGAGGAGAGGAGAGGAGAGGAGAGGAGAGGAGAGGAGAGGAGAGGAGAGGAGAGGAGAGGAAAAGGAAGGGAAGGGAAGGGAAGGGAAGGGAAGGGAAGGGAAGGGAAGGGAAGGGAAGGGAAGGGAAGGGAAGGGAAGGGGAGGGGAGGGGAGGGGAGGGGAGGGGAGGGGAGGGGAGGGGAGGGGAGGGGAGGGGAGGGGAGGGGAGGGGAGGGGAGGGGAGGGGAGGGGAGGGGAGGGGAGGGAAAGGGAAAGGGAAAGGGAAAGGGAAAGGGAAAGGGAAAGGGAAAGGGAAAGGGAAAGGGAAAGGGAAAGGGAAAGGGAAAGGGAAAGGGAAAGGGAAAGGGAAAGGGAAAGGGAAAGGGAAAGGGAAAGGAAAGGAAAGGAAAGGAAAGGAAAGGAAAGGAAAGGAAAGGAAAGGAAAGGAAAGGAAAGGAAAGGAAAGGAAAGGAAAGGAAAGGAAAGGAAAGGCAGCGTTTTTTTTTATCTTATACGCTCACAGATTAAAAATGCTCCCAAATCTTACGTCTATGCAGGAGCAAGTCTCCTTTATTAAAGAAGCAATCTCTTCCTATATTAGTTAGGCAGGGGTTATATCACTGATGAAATTAACAAATAATTGTATAGATTTCATTTCCGTTTATTTCTTTGTATTTAGGTTGGACAGTTAAGGAACAGCAGTCCTTTCTATTTTCTCTTTGTTCTTTTTCCACTTTCTGCTTTCCCATGTCACACCAAGACTCTGGTTTGTCTCTCTTCTCAGCTGAAAGTGAGCGAAGAGGCAGAATTTAATTTGGAGTACTGTTTTCTGCTTTTTAATCGTTCATAATTATGATAAGTCTAGCTAACTATATTTTGAATTAGTCTCTCTAGAGATTGAATAGTTCTATTTGGTTTTAGAAGAGTTGATGGAAGTACTTTATTTACGTTACTGTTGGTAAATGACTTCCTCAACAAAAATACAAGTCCATTTAGGGAAAGTGAAAATATTTATCCTGCTCAAAATATTTCTGTCAGATGTTGGCCAACAATACACTTCTCAATTTCTTTTCCTTCCCATTTTGTCTTGAGAAAACAGTTCTACTGCTCTAGACAAATTTAGAACATAAAGTGCGTATGAAAGCAACTTTTTCATTCATTAGACACCACCTTGTTAACATCTTTTTGGTGGCATGTATTTCTACACAGCAACACACCATGGAAGACAGTATTTTTCCTCCTCTCAAGTGCCAAAAGCATGTTGAGATTCCCAAGCTTGCATTTTACTGAGAACTGAGCAGTGTCTGCTGGTATGCAGCTGAAAATTCTGTCTAAACAGCAAGTTCTTGTTTATGACTATTTAACTGCTACTTTATGGTTAGATATCCTACATTAACTGTTATCAAGCTTCCTCTTTGCTTTCTTTCCTTCATCTAAAGCTTCACTCATTATTAGTTCAGGGGGAAGTTTTGGACAGGCAAAAAAGGAACCGTGGAATGTGGGGCTGTCTATTTGCAAATGCAGAAGCTGGTTGACCAAACCTCTAGTTCTCAAGGGAACCACAGATTTTTCTGATTGCCCTTTGCGGTATGACTTACTTTCCTTCCCGCTCTTGAACAATGCCAGCAGGTTGGCTGGCATGGACAGCACTTCTCTGCACCATGTATTGTGCTGACATGCCCTCATTTAGGCAGAGGCTACTCTTCTTTTCTTGAAAGATTGTAAATGTCTTCTTGCTTCCATGGATGTCCCAAATCTGCCACCAAGCCTCAGAGTGACCCAGGTAGCACCAGAAAGCCCCGAGCGCCTTGTCAGTCGCCTGGACCAGGAATGTGGCCATGCCTGCATCCCTGAGAATGCAGTCCATGCATCCTTTCTCCAGAGACACAACCCATGGTGCTGCTTTTTTAATGTTGTTTGTGTCTGATAGTTTGCTGAGTTATCCACAAAGCCACCCCTTGATGCTCCGCATTGAGGCCACTCAAATGCATTACATCCATACGTGTTAGGGGCTGCTGGATCTGCTGGAGATGAGCTCCGCAGAGAAGGACCTGGGTGTCCTAGTGGGCAAAGAGGTTGACTGTGAACTATCCTGAGCTATGAGCTGTCCAAGCTACGTGAGCTTGCCTTTGCAGTCAAGAAGACCCCAGTCCTGGGGTGCACTAAAATGAGTGTGACCAGCAGGCCGAGGGAAGCGGTCCTCCCCCCTGCATATCTGGAATACTGTGTCCAGATTTGGGCTTCTCAGTTCAGAAAAGACAAGGATCTCTAGAAATTCTAGAGTCCAGCAGAGGGACACAAGGGTGATGTGGGGCCTGGAGACACTTTTGTATGAGGAAAGGCTGAGAGTCCTGAAGCTGTTACTGTTTATTCATCTCTAAGTTGTGGCAGTCAAGTCCGTGGAGGTGAAATCTTTTCGGTGGCAAGTAGCAATAGAGAAAAGGGCAAAGGGCAGAAACCAGAGCACAGAGGAAGTTCTATATGAAGGAAGAACTGACAGAGTGACAGAATACTGTCTGTAGAGGTTGTGAAGTCTCCTCTGGAGGTGTTCTGAACCTGTGCTGAGACACTTTCCTGTGTGACCTGCTTCAGGGAACCTGCTTTACGAGGGAGCTAGATGATCACTCCTTACGACCTCTCCAATTCTGTGGTTCTGTGGTAACCCGCAGCCTCCTGACCCGAACCCAGGGCTGACCCAAGAGAGCGAGACTTAGGCTCTGCCCTGCTGCAGACGGGCCGCTCGGCAGCCGCCTCACGGCGCCGGGCCTGAGGCGAAGACGCGGGCAGTCTCCTGCAGGTGACAAGATGGCCACCAGGGTGCGCTGCGGAGCGGCGCGGCAGCCCCGGGCCAGAGGCGGGAGCGCCCCCGCCGGGGGGGGGCCGAAGCTGCGGCTGCGGGCCGGGGCTGCGCTGTGGCTGGGGGCCGCGGCGCTTCCTCAGCCCCGCACTCAGCCGCGGGAGGGGCGAGGCGAGGCGGGGAAGCGGCCGCGCTCCCCTCACGGCGCTGCCCGCGGGGGGACAGCCCGAGGCGGGACCTCCGCTTGGACCCGCTGAAGCCCGGTTCCTGGCCGAGCAGGGAAGGGGCCGGAGCCGAGCGGAGCACACCTACGGGGAGGGATGGAAATGTACCGGTGCCGCCCGCAGTGAAAGGAGAGCGGCTCGGCGGGAAGCGGAGGGCGGGGAGCGGAGCGGCGCAGAGCATCGCATCGCATCGCATCGCACCGCATCGCATCGCCTGGCGGGGAAAGCGAGGGACCAAATGCCTATGAAGAAGGGCGGCAGCAGCCACCACCGAGAGAGCTGCCAGCCGCGGCGCAGCCCCGGGAGGAGCCCTGCCGCCCGCGGGGTCGAGCCGCCCAGCGGCGTCCCGCTCCACCCCGTCCGCCGGGGCTGCGATGGGCGCGGGTGGCGGGCGCGGGCCGGGCCGCCGGGCGTAGGGCGCGGGCGGCGGCGGGGCTGAGCGGCCCCGCGCGGTGCGGGCCTGATGCGGGAGCGCAGCCCGGCGCCGCGGCAGCGCTGCGGGAGGAGGATGGCGGGGCTGGCTTGGAAGTGGCCGCGCACCCGGCTGCCCGTGGGGGCCAGCGCCCTCGGCGTCTTCGTCCTTTGCTGGCTCTACATCTTCCCCGTGTACCGGCTGCCCGACGAGAAGGAGATCGTTCAGGGGGTGCTGCTGCAGCAGGGCAAGGCGTGGAGGAGAAACCACACTGCGGTCGCCGTCTTCAGGTAGCGGCCCAAGGGCACGCGGGGACGGGGACGGGGGGCCGGCGGTGCGCGCAGCCCCGCGCTCGCGTCTCCATCCCCGTCCCTTTGTTGTCGGAGCCCGCGGGGCGAGGGCCGGGCCGGGACCTGCCGACGGCAAAACTTTTCGGGGTGGCTCGTCCTTGCCGTGCCGGCTGCGCGGATGGGGGCTGCGGGAGGCGGGCTCCGGCTCTGGGGTGAGCCCGACTTGAAGGGTGTGCTGTGGGGGGGTGCTTGTGTGCTCTCCGATAGGTGTGTGTGTGAGAGAGAGTGCGGACAGATCACAGATCTCCTTTTCCGGGGGGAAGCTGGATTTTGTCTCTGTCCTCTAAGGAGCGCATATGAGCGGTGATCAGGCTGCCCTCAGGAAGGCTCCCTTTCTTCAGCAGCAGCCGGAATGACTTTTTTTTTTCTTCTTTTTTTTTTTTTTTTTTTTGTCCTGCTTTTGGTTGTGAATGCGACTCGGCTTTTGTTTGTTAATTGTGAACTGGGGCCGGTGTGTGCGGTGTGTGATCACTTAGCATCTCGTCCGCTGGTAAACCAACTTTGTGGGTTTCCAAAAGCGCACCCTTGAGCCTAAGAGCAGGAAAGAAAAGCAGTGAGAGGTGACAGTGAGTTTGTGGTAATGCCATCTCGTTGGGTAGGCCTGAGAGAAGCCCTCCCTCTAATACAGAGCTAACAGCTCCTCGTCCTAAAGCATTGGATACAAGCTGGGAGGGCAACTGCATTAGTCTTCTCAGGCTTTAATTTAACTAAATCTCATTACGCCACAGATACACATTTTTGGGACAGATGATTATTTTTTTTTAATATCCCTGTTAGTTGATGTAGGAAAGAGCCGGATGCATTATTTTTCTTGTTTGTAAACCAAGTGTTGCTTTGAAGTCTGAAACTACTGCTGCAACTTCAGTTAAAAAAAACAATTTTAAGACTGTTTCAGCCACATAGTTTAGAAGCAAACTCTATGTGGATCTTCAACCATTCCACTTCCCTGTATGTTTTTCCAGTGCTTAAGCTTTTAAGTGGCTTTCTCAAACATGCTTATGGAAGATTGTATCTTGCGGTAAAATGATCTGCTATTTCTTGTCTCTGCCCCTTGATCAGGTACTGCACTGCTAAACAAAAGGAACCCTAAATCATTTTGATTTAAGAAATACGTTTTATTTTTAAAGGAACTTTTCCCTGGAGATACATATACTGAATAAACAAAAGTCGTCAAATAATGGTGACATAGAACTCTGTACTCTTACTGACATAGATCTGCTTCTCTGCGAATTGGTAGAAAGTTATGAAATCAAAGTCCATATGAGGTAAACTGGTCTATATTGTGAAGTAACTAAAGGAAGCAATGTCAATCTCTGTGCTACCATTCCTTTAAGAGGTTCACATTTCAGTTTCTGCTGGAAACTGTCTGTGAATATGAGCTTTTGTTTTAACAGCTCCATATAGCCTGTGTGTGGACCTCGAATCAGTACTGCCTGCTATAATAGCCTAATACTGGGTCGATTGCTCTTCTCTCCAGTCTTCCTGCGCATGTTCTGGTTCTGAAACAGTTGTGAAGAACAAATCTGCTAAAAATCTTTGAGGAATTGCAAATTCTCACATTACTGTTTTGTAGAATACAGTGTTTGCATGTATTTCTTTGTATGTTATGATATTGTATAATAATACAATACAGGTGTTCAAATATCCAGGTTATTGCTGCCAAGAAAAGAGCTGACTGTTCTGTATTTCTCTTACTTGGCTCCTATTGAAGTAGCTTGTGGTCCCCAAGCAGCTAACTTTATATTAACATGTTTTTCAAAACTGGGCAGTGCTGCTCTGTTACTGCAAAGCAGCTGAAACTCTCTAAGACCTGGGTTGGAGTGTTAGAGAGCAGGCATTCTTCATTATCAGTGCTGGATGCATGGGGGGAATGCTCCTCCAATTGTGCATGTCTTGCACAAAAAAGGTCTTCAGCGTATATATATTCAGAGGTCTTCTGAGAGGTACATACATATTCAGTACAAAGTCTCATGGAACCTCGCTTATCTATGCAATACAAAGACACACACCCTTCCCATTATCTAAGCAAACTACAAGGTTATCCGTTAAGGGATTTATCAAGCTGCATCTTGTATTAGTTCCCTTTGTATTCTGTATCTGGAGAAAGAGAGCATCGGTAGCAGCTCAGCAAGGTCAGAGAAAGCTCCTGTGGTAACCTGGGTTGAAGCCTGGCAGCTGAGTAGCAGCAGCTCCTTAATTTGCACCGTGGCTCCTTCCTTCTCCTGCCTGTTAAAAGCAGAAGCCTTATGTGAAGGTCTGACATTCTCATGCGGGTATCCATACTGTCCTCGTGCTTGCATAATAATTTAAACCAGGTTTTGCAAGTTTCGTGTTTGAATATAGGCTAGCAGAATTGTTTTCCAAATATAAGCACCTGTGTAAACAGCCATGGATTTCTCAGTCTCAATCCTTCACTTGCAGTATGTACGGCTGTGAATAAGGACAGGCTGTGAGAGTAACAAAATGAGCAGGATTCAGCCTTTGGCTTAGGCATGAATCTGTTTCAAGCATGCTCTCAGCCCTGAATTTGTGTGCAAGATTTTGTGAGTAATCTTCGTGTGATGTTTGCGTGCCGGGTCCCGCTGCCATCAGTACCGTGGGTGTCTGTATAGCAGTTGTCTAGGATCTCAGATGGAGGGACAGGTCCAGAAAAGCCTGAAGATACAGATGAGGTTATTTATTAAGAGCCCTTGGTCCAAATCCTTTCCTCTGCTGAATATAGCTTTCTGTGGAGCCTTCAAAGGGCAGCCTTCTGCCCGTTCTGGGCATGCGAAACACAGCCTCATAACAAAATACTGCTATTAACATCCTTTAAGTTTCAAGATGCTACTGGCTGAAGACCATCTAACTCTGCTGTGGAAACATCTCATCTCTGACCATTGCTGAATAGCAGTCTGTCAATAAGATGGTAAACTGCTTGATCCCTAGTTGCCCACTACACAATCATCAGAATAGGAGTGAGACTGCCATTAGAATCACAAATGTTTAAGGCCTGTAATTTACTAGGGGATAATGACTGGTCATCCTCTGAGGTGCTTAACATTATTGCTCCCTAATTGTTTTACAAATCAATTTTTTTAAGGGCTTAGTGCTGTTTAAATTATTTAGGCAAGAATTTTGTTAATTGAGGTTTGTTATTAATGAAGTAAGTGAGGTGTAAGAATACCTTTAGGATTATTTTATTTAAAATTACTGCAGTTGATTAAAGTCAGAGCAGAATCTTTCCATCTGCCTTATAAGCTCTATGCAACCATACATCTCAAGTGCTCTATTTGTATCTGACATTTCTTAATTTCTTGGCCAGGGTGAACTCCTCTGGAGACTCAGCAAGATTTTTTGGACAACCCTGTGGTCTCCTATGAAGACAGGTTGAAGGAGCTGGGTTTGTTTTAGCCTGGAGAGTAGAAAGCTCCGGGGAGACCTCTTTGTGGCCTGCCAGTACATAAAAAGGGATCTACAAGAAGGATGGGGAGAGACTTTATCAGGGAGTGTAGTGACAGAACAAGGGGAGCTGACTTCAAACTAAAAGAGTTTTTATATTTATATTTATATATTTATTTTTATATATCTATATATATATTTATATTAGAAGAAATTCACAGTGAGGATGGTGAAGCACTGAACAGGCTGCCCAGATAAGCAGTGTATGCCCTATTCCTGGAGATGCTCAAGGCCAGGGGTGATGGGGTCCTGGGCAGCCTGATCTGGTGGCTGGTAGTCCTGCCCACAGCAGGGGATTTGGAACTAGGTGGGCTTTAAGGTTCCTTCCAACCCATTCTGTGACTCTAAATGGTCTCCCACTGCATTAACCTAAAGGTTTTAGTGGCAATTAGTGTCTGAGCTAGAGGTTAGAGACTCCTCAGGAAGAGATGGGACAATCTCATGATGAGGACAGTGGAAAGGCTGCACTTGAGATTCGCTTTGCTTTTGCTGCAGCAGCTTTGTGTGATGCTGGAAGGTTGCCCAAGCTTTATTCTGGGGGGACTTGGCAGAGCTGGCGGCAGACATTTCCTGTGAACTCACTGTTTGTGACCTGCTTCCAGTCCAAAGCAACTGCTGCAATTTGGGTCTGCTCCCCAGTGCTGTCACCTCCGTCCCCAGATTCACACTGGCCATGCTTATCTTGGCGGATGGCTTCTCTGCTGTTTTCCTTACTTTTGGCCTGTTGTCCATTTTCCAGGAGCAGAGAAGTGAAGCTAATGGCCTGAAATCACAAAGCAGTGGCTGAATGTCCACATAGAATATCCAGGCTTGATGGACTCCAGTGCTTTCATGGCTTTTAGGCTGTGTAGGTGTGGACAGACTGTGAGGCTTTTCTATGATTAGCTTTCAGCTGCCAAGCAAAAATAATGTGTGGTGCCAAGTGGGTCTTCCTACTGTGGTCTCTGTCAGCTGTCAATACCTGTACCTTGGATATAAGCACAACAAACACTGAAGAGCATCCTCTTGTACAAATAATTTTCATTTGAGATCACATTAATGCAGAGCTGGAATTCCAGGTCACCTCCCAGTCTGAGTGAGATGAATGCTATTGCCAAGTCAGCAGGAGTTTCCTTAGTTTGGCTGGCTTCTCTTCTGTTTCTTCTGATGGAGGCTCTGCACATTACATAAGAGGTGTGATCCTTGCCAGGATAATTCAAGGCAAATCTGAGATGAAACTTCACCTTGCTCAAGTTGACTAGATAAGAATTTTGCCCTGCTTAACCAGCTTTATAGGATACTGAATTATCCCCTCCTATTTCACTGAGACATGGGCAGAATGGCTTTAAGGTCAGAGCTGGGAACTGCTGGATTGAGGTTACTTTTGCCTCCATGTCTCATGAAGCCCAGTCCTAAAACTATCAGACGCATTCAAATTTTGTATTTTGTAGTTGCCAATTCCAGCTCATTTTGCTTTCTGGAGTAGGTGTCACTACTGCATGTCTGTATTTTTGTCTTGCTAACATTTTGAATGGCTTTTTTTTCCCATTATACATGCTACATTTGGTGACAGTTGGGTATTTGTTATTTGTAGTTTCTTAGTGTCTTCATCTGAGATGGGAAATGGTTCTGGCAGAGAGCAACAATTTGAAGAGCTGTTTAAAGATGAGAGAAAAATGGTGCTCTTATCCCATTTTGTTATTTGGATGCTGTGGCGAAGAAAGCAAGCTGTGGAGAGGTCTGGGTTCTCATTTAAGACCTTCAAGCTCTTAAATGTCTTCAAATACCTAAATTACATGAAAATTATGAGAATTAGTTATCTGTGTTGGTTCAAGGAGTCTTTGCAGCAAGGAGTAGCAAGATAGGAATTGGCTTCAGGATTCCTGAGTTGCTTCCTGGATCTCCTCCTGATGATGGTATCTTCCTTGCTCCTGAACAGGCTTTTCTTATAGAGTTTGTTTATGCCTACCACAGGAAATGTGCAATCAGACCCCTATTTCTAATACCTGCACTTGGAGATCTTAGAATTGCTGCTTTCTTTGAAATCTGTGAAGGCACCATGCTGCCAGCATTTCTGGGAGAGTGCAGCCAGTTCCAAGACTCCTTTCCTATTAGCTGGGAGCATCTGAAGGCCCAGAGCCAGATAGCAGGGAACCAGAGGAACAGTGATTTGCTAGAATTTAGGTTACCTTGCTAGGGCCCCAAATGTCTGCTATGTGCATATGCAGGTAGTACTGGGTTTATATAGTTGCACATCTGTATATTCTCCTTTTTTACCTTGTGGTGGATGTAATGGGCACTGAATAATCTGTACAATACAGTAACTTATGATTTATTGCCATGCTTGTAATTTTCATCTTCACAGCAGTGAAGCAAACAGCACATTTGATGTGTTTTCAATGACATAGATAAAAAGACCTATTTTTGAGACTTAGTTCCTACTAGGTAAATGCATGGAAAATGAATTACCTGTCTCTTTTCGGAATTTATCTTCCCATGGTGAGGATGAACCTCACTGAATTGAAGAAGCTATTTCAACTGCAGTCGTCCATCGTTCCAGTTTTCTAAGCATTAAAAATACTTAATTTTAAACCTTTCTATATATTTTCATCTTTTTCTGTATGCTAAATAGGGTTTCCAAAATGCAAGGAAATCACCCTTAATTGTTACACGTTATTGCAAAATCATTTAAACATAGCCATGTGCAGTTTAATTCCTACTGAAGCGCATTAATCCATGTTACATAGTATTTGTAAACCTCAGGACAGATTAGTTTCATTTTGTCCCAATTTTTGTGTATATAAAAACCAGTGACAGTTCTTCTCTGGGGTCTTACAACCCAGGTAGATTAGATAAAGGATGGGGTGGATGTGGACATCAGTATGTTTTTAGAGTAATTATTTCAGAAGCTCAGAGATTCTGTTATAAGCTGTATCTGTTGCTTTAGCAATTTAAATCAACAAATTGAGCTATTTTTACTTCTCTTTCTATTTCACCAATTTGGAAAAGGCCCTTCTGAATTTCTTGGTTTAGAAACTATTTTACTTGTTGGTTTTTTATTTGTTTTTTTGTGTGTCAAAAGTCACCCTGCCTATTTTTGGATTGTGTAGGGCGGCCATGCATGTAATTGAGGAGTAACTGCTTTAAAGTGTTTCCTGTTGAAGATGAAAGACAAACAAATGAAACATGTATTTCTTTTCAAGTGAAGGGATTTTAATGTTTTTCTTTCTGCTCTGCCTTGGCCAAGTTTTAGCTCTGGTAGTGCTATTTCATCTGTATTTGGAGTTTCTGTTGTATACGATGTTCTACTTGCACTCGCAGTGTTGTGTTATGGCATACCCCAGTGCAGGGTGATGAAGTATCTAGTGATATAGGTAATGCTCAGAAGCACCACAAGACTTGAGAACAGTCCAAAAAGCATTCAAATATGCAATTAGGGGGTGATTCTGAATCCAAGGCTCACTGATGCCTGCCTCTCTCAGTGACAGTCAATAAGAGTTAGGCTTAATGGGAAATAGGATGAAGACTCTCAAGTTACTCAGCTGTCTTTAAGTCTTTACTTTTCATTATCAAGGGAGACCTGATTCTGTTTCACTGTGTACTCTTTTTCATATGGATAAGGAAACAGATTTACAATGGAATTTAAGGAAGCGTTGCCTATTATAAGGCTGCCTCTCGTAACTGAACTTCAAGTTTGGGTCACAGCTGATGTCAGTTGGAAGTTCTAGGAGTAACTGCCATTCCCTACTAAAAGTCTTGCTTATAATGCGCCGTAAGTTTGCGGAGAGACGTTCTATGCTCTGAAGGATTTTCAGCCTGAGAACACATACAGTGAGATTTATCCCAGTTGTACCCATTAGGAATTTTGGTTAATGGAGTAGATTTCCCATTCATTAGTATATTTGTCACGCAAAGAAATAGCTGGGCTGTTTGCTAGCGACACACCTTCCGCGTGTTCTCTGGAAGAACCTGTGCTGGGGATCTGGTAGAGTAGTGGTCCTTCTTGCCACTCACAGCATCACCTGCAGGCACCAGCTTAGTACTGGGAACATGCTGAATGCTTTTCTGTAGATTTTTGTCATCTTTCCAGGCCTTCCACCAAAGCATTAATCTGTTTAAAAGGGGTTGGAGTAGCTCTTTATTCGAAGTATTCACTTGAGAAATTAAATTAATCCCTGTTCTCAGGTACTAATTTACAGTTTTGTTTTCCCTGACAAGTTGCAGTGTTAGAAAGCAGTGAGGTGATGCATTTCTGAAGCATGGAGGATGTTTCTGCATTATATCATTTAATGCATACTGCTGCCTGACAAGGTTAAATCTTTCCAAAGTCTCCAAAGTCTTTTGACAAAGACATGTGTGCTAGCTCTTGCAATCTAGTGACAATCTAGTGAATCTATGACAGACTTCATTTCAGGAAATGAAAATGAGTAAGGACTTTTTTAGGCCTTAACTAAAGTGGAGAGCTTTGAATGCATGAATGGGGGGCTTATATGCTAAAAGGCAAATAGAAATCCACTGTGGATAGTTGTTTTCCAAATGCCTAATTTCTGTGCCTTAATCATAATTCTGGGGGCCTGACTCATGGCTTCCAAATGGTAGGGATTGTTATGGTGAGAATTACATACCAACCTATAATTAGATGCTGCTGCTGCTGCTTCTTCATTTTTTTTTTTTATTTTTTTTTTAACTGAAGAAGCTGCAACAGTAAAGTGAAAAGGAGAAACAAAACCCATCTGGGCATTCCTTTATAGGGCATGCTATTAACTGAAAATTTTGTCTTGGCACCTAGCAAACATCTAGCACAAACACACTTGCTGAGCCTTACGGACAAATGCTGAGTGTCTCCAGGGTTTAATATGCTCTGTTAGATGAAGCAATAAAAATGCACATACTGTATTTATTCTTTCTATCCCACTCTAGTCATTGCCTTTAAATGCTTAAGCATGTCCAGAAGAGAATGTGGCAGAGTGTAGAACTTGAGCTAGCTGATCCAAAAATGGTAACAGAAACAAAGGAGCAAACCTATCATTAGAGAAATCACATCTTTTGATAGTACTGTTTAGACAACAGAACAAGTGAAAACACTTATCTCATGTAGTTCAGTAAATACTAATTGGTCCAGCATGTGATAACATGTTTATTTTTGTGTCGGGTCTTTGTTGAATGAACGTAATGCTTTTTCTCATTTTGTTTAAAAAAAATCTGTTTTTTGCTCTGCTTGTCAAACAGACCATAGCTGGGGAAAATCTTGAACTCTGAGTCTGTTGTTCTTCCCCCACTTCATCTGTGGAAGAAAGTATTGGCTGCCCAAAGTAGTTACAACTTCAGCTGCTTCTGTAAGTTTAGATCTACATCATTGATAAGGGCAAAATTACCTCTCCTGGCATTGGGGTGAGTGGTCCAATGGAGTTTTAAGTGGGATGAAAGCTGTCTTTGTATGTCACATAATCAGGAGCACGTCTGTAATGAGCTTTCATTTGAAACTGGGGGCCAGCTTAGGTGAATATGAACTTGCTCAGAGCTACAGATCTTAATAAGCTCTTTCCTGAATTTGACTTAATCATGTGGTTTCAGTTGTCTTGTCTGACTGTGCAGTGTGTTCTGTGTGACACTCCTTTTAATTTAAGATCAATAATTTAGTTAGCCCTAGAGGAATTAAGAAAAAAAATCCTAAGAAGTCTGATAAATAAGTTGCTTCCACTCATGAAAAGTCCTTCAGCCCGCAAATATTTCTTAAACAGTTTGATGACCACTAAGAACAAATTAGCTTTCGACAAATGAATAAATAGCTAGGCTTTGTCATTTCATTATTACTGTATTTAGTTCTAAAGCAAGTGGGTTGAGTGTATCAGGGAGGAAAATCTCCTGAAATATGTTGGCTCTGGTCTAGGCATCAAGCACATAAAGGTGATTTAAAAGTATTCTGAAACCAACCTTCAGGTGGTTTTCTTATCTTAAGATGCCTACTTGAAGGATTGAGTAGACTGAGTGATTTGTTTAATGAATTTTTACTTTTATCTTCACACTTAGCAAGCTTTTTTTTTGCATTAATTGCTTGAAGGTTTGTTTGGGATTTTTGCTTACTTTGTCTACCAGCATATTTTACATGTTGATACTGAAAAAATGATAAATAGAATGTTGTTCAAGAAGTACAAAAGCAGTTTGATTTATACAGTTTATATATGTGTATATTTTATATATATGCATATTTTATATATAGCATATAATATAGATTTAGTATATATTTGGGCATTCTTCTGGAAAAGTCTTAAACATTGATTCACAATTAAAAATATTTCGTATGCTTTCCCTGTGGAAGCTGGCAAACCATTCTCCACAAAAGAGTGCTACCAAAATCCCCTTTTTTGTTTATCGAAGTTTGTATGATGTTATGTGCCTTGATAGCTAACCTATATTGTCCACTCATCCATTTCTATTAAATTAAATCAGATCATGAAAACTATTCAGAACTGTTCTCCACCTCCAGCATTCCTGTAATACTCCTCTAGTTAGCAGACCTCCTCTAAGCTCTTACCTGTTTCTTTTTCTTTTTTTTTTTTGTCATCTCTTTGGTAGAGGGATCCATTGCTGTTCTGTGCATGGTATCCAGACCCTCTCAGACTCAGAAAATAAAGGAACAATGAAACAATGACAGACCAGCAGATATGCAGCTGTCCTCAGGGTTTCTTGCTTCCTTTCTCTCTCTGGGCCCTCGTGTTCCTGCCTGCCTGGATGCTGGGTTGCTGTGAAGTTAGCTGTGAGCTTACTCACAAGTGACATTCTAGGTGTTACCAGCTCAGGAATAACTTGTGCCCCAGTGTTTTTGAAGCTGCTTACCTTAATTCTTTGGATCAGCTCCAGAACTACCTCAGTAGACACCACCATCTTCTTCCATTTTGAAGAATAAATTCTTCTATAAATAGCATTGCTAATTAGGGTCAGCCTGTGTCCCAGTTCCCTCAGCTCCTTTGTCCCTTGTGAAGTGACTGTCACAGTGCTGGCTGAGCTGCAGCTGCTCTCAGGCAGGGTGCATGGGGCTTGTGTGTTTGGGTTTCCTTTCTACCCAAATTGTCACAAAGCTAGTGTGATATTAATTCTCTGATAATTCCCCTCCTCGTCTTTCAAGCATTGCTGAAGTTAACCAACAAATTCAACAGCCTGTGAGATAGACAGGTATGTCAACCATGCCTTTTTGAAATACATGCTCATCTCGCAGGTGCCCTCAAAATTCCTCAGCGGCTGCTTGAGCACTGCTTCTCTGGTTTCTGAAATGTTAAATCTGGTGTCCCCAGCCCTGCTCAGCAAGGAACAGCCCTGTCTCTGTGACCAAGGACACAAAGCTTCTCACAGCTACCAGACTTCTGTCCTTGTCCCAATAGATTTCCCTAGCACAAACTCAGCTCAGACCAAACCATAAACCATAGTGAGCTATTGAGCAGGCAACAGACAAATTGACTTAGTCTCAAGGACAGCAGTGTGCTTTTTCTTGCCTAAGAGAAACCACGTATGATATTCCTTCTTCTGTCCCTGTTTCATTCTTGTCCTGGTTGCTGACTGTTCTCAGAGACAGGTTGTTTTTTTACATAGTATTCGTATTCTTGGTGAAAACCTATTTTTCTGTTAGAAAGCATGTCAGAACCCTTTTGTCAGGTGAGAATAAGAGATTGTGGAATGGGGTTTCCTAGAAAGGAAGAAAATATACATGCTTGGAGGGGGGAGTATGGGAGGTGATGGTAGGGTAGTAAGACAGAGGGTCCCTGGGAGATTGGTGGGGGGAATAAAGGTTGGCAGGGTTTCTTACAATGGAGGCAAGTAGATTGTAGTAGCAGGGGCATGAAGAAGAAGAAACAATAAAACCATAATAAAGTCAAGAAATGCTTATGTTAAGCAATGTAACTGAGAAAGGACTGTGATTAGGAAATTTGTGTACAAATATGTGGGTAAATCAGACAGGCAATCAATTAAGAATGAAACATTCATTGAATTGGGCAATTTAAAAACAGCTCAGTTGGGCAAGGTAAACCAGGGAAGTAACAATTAAATCAGTGTGGGTTAAATTATAATAATCTCAGTTAAGAAGATTGAGTATCAGTTGAAAGGAGATCACTTCGGTAGATTGGAGATGGAATTTCAGTTACTATATGCAATATGAAAGAGGATATGAAACTGTAATAGTAGAGGGCATTTTTATGCCACAGTCATGGGAATCATTTTGCTCTAGAGATAGCGGTTAAAGCAATGAGATTTAGAAGCAGAGTGATGAAATATGTGGAGTACAGCCCACTCACTGCAGCTATCTCTGGTACCTGTCCTACTTCAGAGCTGTGGTAGGGAAAATGTCCATATGGTTAGCAATAAGAAAGCAAAACAACATTTGTCGCTCTGCTTTTTTTTTCTTCATTCTGTGGTTGTATGTTGCCAACTAGGCAATCCACAAAGTTGGCATCTTCTGAACTTTATATATGCTGAAGTTTCGACTACCCACTTGGGCACCAGCAGCTCATGCTTAGGATGATGAATTACAAGGGGCAATTCTTTGGCTGCTCATATAAAAAACCGGGCTAGTTATTATGGCTTTGTAGTGAAACTTGAAAATAGAGGCCCTCTTTGTTTTCTCTAGACGCACTCATAGCTTTTCTGCTGAACTGACTTCTCACTTGGTGCTCTAGTAGGACTGGACACATGGCTGGCTTTAAATGATGCATAGATTATGCATAGTCAGTAGCAAGGATTTAAAATCACACTGTGGTGAGCAGATGCTGCTATTCCAGAATTCCTAAGCCATCCACATTTGGATAGCTTTGTCTTCAAAGTGTGAACCAGCTCTGGGAAGCAGAGGGATTTTTTGGAGTGGGCATGGAGCTTCTATGCTTCTGGTGACTAAATGGCAGTGTGTTCTCCAAACTGATCTCAGCAGGCAAGAGGCAGAGTGGAAAGCAGTGAAATTCAGTCTCTCAAATCTACTCTGTGTTTATTATTTTGAAATGTTTTCTTCATTTAGTTTCTGCCCCGAACACAGCTGATTTCCTGTGGCTGTAAAAAAAATGCTCTTTGGGGAACTGCAGGGTTGATTTGTGAGAAGTGTGCAGCATAGATCAGTTGATAACTAACTTTTATTACCGTGTGTAAGAGCACAGGAAAGTCTTTTAGCATCCTGCCTCTGTCAGGGGCTCTCACCAAATGTTGCAGGGAAAGTCATGCAATAGACAGGGGTCTGTAGCGTAATCTCCCACAGAAATAAATGTCTCAGGTTCTTACAGTTATGAGTCTTACCCCCAGTAATTTAATTTAATGCTTCATTCAAAATTACCGTTGTCATTTGCAATATCTTTGGTGTGTACCAATCCCTTTTTAAACATCATTATGCCTAGGAAGTTCAAGTGCTCTCAGAGTGGTTCATCCCAAAATGTACATTTAATTCTTAGCATAGTGCTTATTAACTTACAAAAAATATATTTTCTCTTTTGCTGATGTACTCTTTTTGTACTGATTTGTTTATTTCTTTAGTTTATTTTTAGGTGGTGACATGGTACCAAAAAACCAAAATGTTATCATGCTGTTAAGAATGATATATCTTGTTTTCAGCCTCACAGTAAACAGTTTATTCACTGTGGAAACTGAACTACTGCTCTTGGAAATCGTTTAGTTACCATTTCTGATTTCTCTTTTCTAAATAACTGCTTGAATTTCTTGATGTGAATAGCATGGACCAATTAAAAGATACTCCTGTGGTTAAATAGTGCTTTATCTCCTGTTTTCTCGACATGCACCCTTGAGCTGCAATACTAATTTTCAGGGCTAGTTTTGGAGACTTAAAAAGCTGGGAACTGCACTGCTCCATTGCTGGATGCTCTCAAGCATTTTGTAAATTTTCACAGTCAAGTTCAGTCAAACATGTTCCCAGAAAGAAATTGTTGCTTCACCTTTTGTACAGTACACATCCTGTGGGTGTGATTGTTTTCTGACATTGGTCATGGAGACTAACATTTGTCTGTGTGACAGGACAAATTTCTCATGGTCATTCGGTGGCAGGAAGAAAAACCACAAAGCCAGCGATTATATTGGAGTTTCTTGTCGGTTTCTCATGAAATCAATTCAAAGCTGCCCCAACAAGCTGGAAAGGATGAAACACAGAAAGAGGAAGCATCCTGAGTGACAGTGTCTTTGGGTCAGAGGCTGCCTGTGCTCCCTGTCTCTGCTGTTGGACCCTCGTTCTTGACAGGTAGTTGAGCAGAGTGGGACAACCCATTCATTCCCTTGCCCAATGACCGTGGTGGGCCTTCTGGCTGCCAGGGTGCACTGCAGACTCAGTGCTGATTCAACCTGCTGCCAATAAACCCATGATTCTTTTTGTAGAGCTGCTCTCCAAGCCCTTATCCCCTACTCTGTACATACATCCAGGGGTGCCCCATCTCAGTTACAGAATCTTCATGCGGACAGTGACTGGCCTAGAATTTGTCAAGATCTTGGTGCAAGGCCTCTTTTCCCTCGAGGGAGTCAGCACTCCCAATTTAGCATCATCCACATATTTACTCAATGTAACTCTGGAGTTCTATAGTCCAACCTCCTGCTGAAAGCCTGGTCACCTATGAGATAAGACCAGGCTTCTCAGAACATAATCCAGCTGGTCTCAACCTCCACCCAGGGATGGCAGCCATACAACCTCTTGAGGCTGCCTGTCCCGTTGCATGGCTGTTCTTGCTGGGAAGAACCTCTCATGTTTCAGCTTAGTGTTGAAACACTCCGGAACCATTCCTTCCCCCAGCCAAGCTCCCCTAACCTCTCCTCACAGAGCCAGTGCTCCAGGCCCCACCTATCTTAATAGCCCTCTGCTGAAATTGTGTCAGCTTATCAACATATTTCTTATACTGGGAGCTCTAAAACAGTGTAATAATACAGAAGCAGTCTACTAACCACTTGTAGATGGAAGTGAAGCAATGGAATTTGAGAGGCAGAAAGTGAATGGGAAATGAGGAGGAGGTTCCTTCCTTGGGCGGAAAAGGAGACAGTGTAGTACTCGAGTGTGTTTAAAGGCTGTTGCTTTTCCCCATGGTGAGTGCCTGTTATGAGATGAAGGTAGAAGGCCTGAGTGGATGCACTGGATCTCTGCTGGCCTCTGAATTACTGTTGAATAGGACACTGTTGGTTGGAGCTCTGGGCTGCGCAGGCATCACATAACTCTCCGGGAGCAGTGCTGCTCCTCCTCCCCTTTGCTGATCAGTGAGATCACTTATACATGCTAGCCTGAGAGCAATAGCTTGGCTGCGAGCTCAGCATTTTATGTCTTGTTTGTAATTGTGGGTTCAGAAAACCTCCTCTCAGAATTCCTCTTCTCAGAACTTAGTTCCAGGCTTACTCTTACTTTACTCTTACCTTTTAAATTTAGATTTATTTGGGTTTATTTGGATTATGAGTATTCTGTGAAAGCTAGACTGAGGCAGCTCATTAAATGTAGGATTTCAACAGTCCTTCAGACAAAGATAGTTTCTTATA
This sequence comes from Lagopus muta, assembly GCF_023343835.1. Taxonomy (NCBI): domain Eukaryota; kingdom Metazoa; phylum Chordata; class Aves; order Galliformes; family Phasianidae; genus Lagopus; species Lagopus muta. The sequence goes on from NC_064433.1 coordinate 65,939,604, forward strand.
TGTGTGACTATATGTCAGACTCTTCAGATTTTGTTTTTTATTTAGAATTTCGTGATGTTGCAGAATATATAATGATTGCAGTCATCACAAGGTAGCATGTTCTGCATCACTGTATTACATTTCCAGTAGGGAAGCTGTTTTGCAGCCCTGGAATGCTAAGGTGTCTCAGATTTGTTGCCTGTGCGTTTGTGCAGAGGAGGTGAGATTACATAGCTGGGGGCAGGGCCAGCAGATGGCAGAGGCAGAAGATAGAAAACAAACATTTTGGCAAAGTTAGGTAGGAGTCATAGCATGTAGTAATCTTTCTGCAATTTTGTGTTTGATAGGCTTTTAGGAATTCTTTGTATGAAGTTAGGCCACCAGATTAAAGGAGTGAAGTTGGACGCTCTTTGGGAGCTACTGAGTCAGGGCCTGAACCTCTGATTGATCACCTGAGGCGAGCCATGAGTCAGCCAGAGTAGCACAGGTGGAGGCAATTCACCTGTGCTGCCAGAATAGGGTGGAGCCTGGCTGCACCCCTCCTAGACCTATTGAAGAGCTGGCTACCAGTAGGGAGGGATCTCTTCTGGAGGTGTACTCTGCTGGGGTTTTGTAAGTGAGCTCAGGATAGGGGTAAGCTTTCTATCTATTCTCTTTTTGTCATCATTGGCTGCTTTGCCTAACTCTCTTGTTTATTTTGTAATTATTGCATCTTAATATTCATTGATTATACAGACACATTGCTTTTTTTTTTTTTTTTTTGTTTATTTTTGCTGTGACTTCAGGTCTTAAAGAGCTTAATACATAAATCATGTTTACCCCCTGGGAAACTGTTTGGTTGCTTTGGGTAATGGAGTTTATGGATTCCTTATTCCCAGAAGCAAGGAGCTTGGTATGGCAAACTGGGTTAGATTACACAGAGGAGCATAGCTCTTCTTTTCTTCATCAGCTCTTTTGTTGCAACTAACAACTGCCTGGTTGTGACTTCTACTGTTCCTTTTATGCATACTTAGCCAGTCATACGCCCCAGTCCACTAAGTGGTGTAGTCTGTTGTGAAATTGTATTTACAGTGAACACTGCCAAATACAAGTTCTTTAGTGGTAATGGCAAAAGAGCATGCAATGACTTGGAAGCAGAGGTTGTAAATATGAGATGACCTTGATGGCTGAAGCAATTTGGATTATGCTCAGGACTGCTTGGAAGCACTAACTAGATGTAGTGATCTGGCTGTGAAATTCTGGATGCTTTGGAAATGGGAGTTTTGGAACTATGTTTTCAGAGCCATTTAAATTTTTGCTGAAAGGCCAGTCCTTGTTCTCTGATTACATGGGCAAATTCTTTCTAACTGGTTTGGGGTAGTGTGCAGGGGGGTCCTGCCAGCTCCTTATGAAGTCTGGAACTCCTCAAATGATAAGCCTGTACTTGCCATTTGGAAGCACCATGTTGCTAGTACAAGCGCAGAATATGGGCTTAGAGGAAATTCAGAGTGCTTAGGTCCCAGCTATCAAGTTTGATCCAGGAAATTTCTGACATTTTATATTGTGTGGAATCAGTGCATATAGATACAGTGGTATACAGATGATTGGAGATCTGACTCTAGCCAAAGGGAACTGGTTAAAGCTGGGTTGCTAGTGTAGGAGTGGCGTGACTCAGAAATGAGATCACGTGGATGGGAAGTGGGAAAACTTCTACTGGGTTCTTCCATCTCTGCTTTTACAGTCCATGTTATTTTGCAGTAGTGAGCATTGATGGGAATGTAGATCTGAGCATGTGTAAAATATTGTCTGTGATTATATAGTGCTGTCAGTAAACCTGCAATACAGTTGTGAAGAAAATGGCAGAAGTTTACTTCTGCATCCACATTTTCACTTTTCTAGTGAGATGCTGGAGGGAGTTAGGTATAGTGGCAATTTCTTTGCTATGTTCAAAAAAACTTGCCTGTGATTGTGTTCCTTTTTTTCTAGCCCAGGTGATAAACAACAAAATTTAAAAATACATAGTCACTTATTACTATGACAGATTAGTTAATACTCCTACTATAGTTACCTCCTGCTGTAAGTAATGAAAAGACAGAAGTACTTGCAAATACTGGCAGCTCTCTTGTGCCTTAAGTACCTGCTTTAGGGTAGAGTAAGCATCCTTCTGTGGAAAATCTTGATGACTAATAGTGTAATGGTTGAGCTTAGGTGATATCACTTTCTTATGAAGACCTCTGAGACTTAACGTACATCAGTAGTTCACTATATTTGTGCAAAATGGGGATTCAGCTGCTAAGAGTTACTGCAGTGTAAATCAATTAATACGACATAGTGCTGTCACTGTCAGGAGAAGGAGAGTGGCAAGAACAAATGCTGTGATTCACTGACAGGTTTGGCATTTACTTCTACTTTATTCTGTTTGATTGCAACAGAATACTTGTTCTGCAGTATATGCTGACCATCAGTAAACTTGATTTTTTGCTAGATTCTCTACAGGAGAGACAAGCTGTGAAGATGGAGAGAGTACCTATACTTTTTCTTCTTGGGAAGATATTTGGTGGTGTCTCTTGAAAGCATCTCAGCTGACCGTTCCTGTAAGAATATATTCTGAGACAGAGTTGGTGAGATCCTTTCTGATTTTAGTTAAGTCTGTAAATTAGCCAAGGCCTGTATTTAAATATAACAGAAGTACGTGTGCAAGATTGCTACTTCTTTTCCTCCAGCAAAGACAGAAAAAAGTTATAAAGCAGTGGAATTGGAGCTAATAAAATAATTCTAAACTGAATGTGCCTTTCTTTTATTTGAAAAGACTTACTACACTTAACATGGGATTTGCATCAATGAAACTCGGATGAGATTTGAAGCACATTGGCAAAACTGTTTTGGAAATCTTGTAACGACAAATGTCAGGAATGCTAGTTCAAGATATAGTTCCAACATATTTCAAGTAAATGACTGTTTCAGTCTGTGATAATTTTGCCACTTTTTTTTTCCTCTGCGCTAGAAACCATCTTTCAGAAGGATCACTGAATTCTGTTCAGAAAGTACTTGGCCAAACTATTTTCAAAAGTGGTGCTGCTGGTTGCAGCAAGTCAGGCTGTACACGAAGCCACGTGTCGGTTCTTCACAGTGCATTAAATCTTGGCTTTGATCCCAAGTTGGACAATTACTGCTTAATTGGAAAATAATTCTAGGTACACAGGAGCAGCAAGGAAAAGAATGTTGTATGTGGTGTTCTTTCCAAGAAAGCTGAAGAAAGGTGTTACTTGGAGTTTATTGGATTCTTTTCCTCATCCAGTAGGAAATGTGACTCACATGATTGAAATCTCAGCCATATTCCATTCCCTTTCTGAAATACATTTCATTGGCCAATTTTATCCAAAGTAGGATAGAAAGTTCTGAAAAGTTTCATGAAAATTGGAAGCTATGTTGAAGAGAGGGATCAAAATCAAAGTTTCCTATTTTATATGACTAATCATCTTGTACTGATAGCTGGCAGAACATCAAGTGTGCTTCCCAGCCAGGTGAGCCTTACTCTGTCTCCTGAGCAACTTGGTAGTTACGAATTGTGGGAAGCAGCTTATGGAAAGTGAGAGGAGCAAGTTTCTCTTCAAAACAACTTCCTTGAGTTGTCTATTTGTGTGTTTTTGGGTTAAAGCGAAACCCCAAGCACAGAACTTTGTATGCCTTTGAGAGTAAATTGCTCTTTCATGTCTGTTCATGTGATGCTTTTACAGTTTCTTGTCTCTATCACATCTGTAGCCAATGGCTGTCTACAGGTTTTGCATCAAACCAGTAGAGAATTATTTCTTTCCCGTTTGTGCATGTGGTCTCAGTTTTTGGGACCATTCAAGATAGAATTCAAATAGTTTTCTCTGGCCAGTCTGCTTTCTTTGGAGGGTGTAACATAAACTGATCAAGTGAGTAAAATTCTCCATTTGGATTTTCTTAAAGCATAGGAATGCTTTTGTGAGCAGCATTATATAATACTTACGGGGCTTTTATCTAGCTTGCAGAAGCAGGTGGAGAAGTTGCTGTAGTGTGAAAATTGATCTAGGTCATATGTATCATTGCTCTAGGTATTGTAAGCCCAAAGTTAGGTTATTGCTGCTCAATTTATTTTTAGTGAATCATCATCTTCTGGAAGAATACAGCCATCCCACATCTTTGCTGAAGCTGAATATCTCTTGTGCTTGTAGCTGGGCAGAACAAGCAGCAGTTTTGCTGAAAGGAACCAGGTGATAAGAGCAATGCATTTTTACCCCTGTGGTAGCACAGTCATGTAATCTATCTTGCTGATTCAACTGCTGGTTCTGCAGTTTTGGAATACAGTAATTCATTAACTTCAACTCCTCTCTTTGATAGCAGCTTTTCTGGTTACGAATTTATAAGATTAAAAAAAAAAAAAAGGCACATGAACAGGTTAATCTGTTTTCCCTTCCCTAGTTCCTTTTTTCTCTGAACATTCTCTGACAAAAATGCCAGTTTACAGGGTAGTGCCATCTCATCCTTCTGGCACCCCACTATATGAACAGAGTTGGAAGGCCATCAGATGAGGCTGCTGGCAGATGGTGTTCCTGTGTAAGGTGCTGCAGAAAGAAGAAAGGCCTGCAGTCTCCCCCCCATAGCTGACTTTATAGGCTTTGTAGAACCTGCAGTGGCAGTTCTGGCTTCTTGGCTTGAATTCATCTACCAAATGTAGATGTCACCGTCTCAGGTAGTCACCATTCTAATGCTCGTTGGAGAGGAAATAAGTGTCTGTTTAGCTTGAGATGAATTGCATCCAAAAAGAAGAGCTCTCTGCTGAATATGAATAAGGTTCTTACATTTGCTGTAAAAGAAGCAAGGTAAACCCCGTGTTTTCTCTGCTATCAAATGTAGCTGTCATGTTTAAGGGCTACTGGTGGTAGTATTAGCAGAGCAAAGGAGTGGTCTGGTGCAGGGCTTGTGAATTCCAGCATCAAGTGAAGTAATTTCTCTTGAGCCACCCATACTGCTGGCCAGAAACAAGCATCGTATGATCAAATTCATCATTTCTCTGGGGAATGTGTCTGCCAGTTGCAGCTCTGAGGAGGGGAGGCAAGTCACTGCTGCTGTCTCTCGTGTGTGGGGTTGAGGTTTCCCTGGGAAGGGCATGTACAACTTGGAGGCATTCAGTATTCCAGTAAACTTAACTGTGTAAGTAATAAAGCTGTGCTGTTTTTACAAATTGCAAGTCGCAACTTGTGATTTTTATGATGGTTTCCTTACGTATAATTCTTCACACATCTGGTATAAAAATCCCAGAAAAAAATCATCTGACCAAATACTAGGATTACTACATTATAATTCATATACTGTAATTTGTGTTTCAGTGCTCATACATAGGCTTTGTGTGCAGCAGTTTAAAGCCATTTTGCATGAATCAGAATATGTTTCTATATAATATTCCCCCCAGAATAAACTAAAAACAGTATTTCAACAGCTTTCCAGGCCAAATCTACCCAGATTGTAAGTAAAAGAATTGGCAGGGGGAAAGGTAAACTTAAAACTTGTCAGATGTTTAGGTAGACTTCTATTCACTGCGAAATGTCCCAGCTTATTCTGGTTTGCAAACATTGTTCAATAATGAAGATACTCCCTGGCAACTTTTGTTCTTGTCTGTACTTCTACAGTGTAAATGTTGCGCTGTTCAGTCCTCCTCTTTGCTTGCAATATTAATGAAGGTATGGAATAAATTAATGTCACGCTATTAAAAGAATTGTGTCTGATTACAGTGGTAGGAAAATATATCCCTTTAATTACTCTTTTTTTTAAAAGATCAAAAGGCTTTTGATCAAATGAAGAATGCTCCATCAACTAAAGCAGCTGCATGTCTTTATCTTACCACCTGAAATCTGAGTATAATTCAAAAGGGAAACTGAAAGCAATGCAGACTAAATAATCAAAAATCAAGTGAAGATTTAGAGATTCAGATCTGAGAAATAGTTCATTTTGGTGAGAGCAGAATGTAGGCAAGTTTGGGGAATTACATTTTTGGTTACAAAATGCTGTAATGCTGTTGCTATTGCTGAAAAAGCCTTCTGAAAATACTGCAAATCCTTGAAGTTTTAAACACAAAATCAATCTTTGCTTTGTTTGGAAAGAAGGTAGATGAAAAGTTTTTTCCTTGATACTCTGAACAGTTCTGGAAAAAATACATCATTTATTCTGTGGTATGTTACACTGAAAAAAAAAAAGAGAATTTGGTCAAAACGAGTAGCAGATTAGGGTGGTACGATGTGATGGATGACAGCTCGCATTTTGCCAAGTGCAAGGCAGTAGGGTTTGTGCTGGGCCAAGGTAAAAGGGATAGGGAACCCATACACAGCAGAAAAGGTGTTTTATGTTTCTTTTGCTATCTGGAAAGTAAACTGCTAAATATACAGCGCAGGTAGCACCTAATGTTTTGTTCAGTGATTTTAAAATAGTGAAAACTCAATGATACATTCTCAGGCCATGTAAAATACTTCATTTCCATTTTGGGCACCTTGAGAAGACCTGGAAGAAAGTTCTAAAGGAAAATGCAGTGATGATGCAGAAAAGCTTGAAGCGTTTAATTTCGTTGTTGTCCTCCCTCCTTCAACTTGGCAATTTGTTGTAAATTATCCAAATGTTTTGTTATTAAATTTATTACTTTAAAATATCACAGATCTGCTTTTTGGAAATAGTTTTCACAGGCTGTCCTTACTCTGAGAAGTGTCTGTGGTCTCTGCAACCTCTTTCTTTTTGTGTAGGTTGCAGCCCCAGGCAGTTCAGTACCTGGTTTGCTTCAGCCTGTGACCTTCATATTTTCCTGACACCTTTCCTCTCTTGGGGAGCATAGGGGAAATGACCCTTGTGAAAACCAGATGCCTGGAATTGCTTCAGGGAGCATTGAAATAGGTTGAAATTTTCCTAACAAGAAAAACACAACAATAAATGTGAGGAGGAAAACTGCTGTGACTTCTAGACTTCGTAAAAACTTACCATGTCACGGAAAGCTTGGTTGGGAAGTAGATCAGATTCTCTCCCTGTTCTGCTCCATGATGGTTGCTCTTTTTCATATTTCTTTTTCACTGCATTTAGGTATATTCTCTGAGCTGAAGTAACTGTGGAATTTTCAGCAATATACCTGTGCAAAGTGATGTATTCTTGATTTAGGTGTCCTGTTCCTCTAAATGTTATCTTCATCAAATGTCTTGATGTTAGTGAATGCTTAAACTAGCATTACTTCCCCTCCCACCGTCTCCCCTTCCCCCCTGGCAGAGATTAATTCTTGACCTGTTACTTAAATGATCTTTGGGAAAACACTAAAATATAGTTGCCAGATGAGAAAAGGATCAGGGCACTAAATGATCCAGAGAACAGGCCCATGAGATAGAGCAGCCTCACTTACCTGATAACCTTCCTAATTTTTCAGTAGATTGTCATGGTTTTATGATTTCTATTATTGGTAACCCACATCATAACATTATGTAGTGCACTGGGAGTTAAGAAGTTAATGTTGCAGTTCTGTGGATTGTCAATATTTTGGCTATACCTTTCTCAGAAGAGAAGAATGAGCTATAGATCCCAGAAGACTTCATTTTCCATTTTCCAATTAGAAGGAAAGATAAAGCTGTCTGGGAGTCATGAGACTTTCTTTTCTGCTGGTCTTTGCGGTGTGTGCGCCCTAGCTGTCTCATCCACCTTTTCCCTTCCTCCTTTCTTAGGGCAGGGGTACTTTGCTCCCCAACCCCATTAATCATGGAACTAGGCCAAATCAGGCCAGAACTGTTGACGTAAATCCAAATGAGAAATCCCATATTTAGCAAAGCACAAGATGCAGTTACAGGTGGATTTTTCCACCCCAGGCTGCATTGGCAGTGGAAAAGCGTGCTGAAGAGTTAATCAGGTAAATGCGTCTTGGCTGTGGGAAGTGTGGGTGATAGCAGGGTGGTGTGTGGGAAGGTTTGCTGTAAAACTGTCCCTTGGGGCAGAAAAAGGTGTAGATAATGCCAGCTGTCAGGGTACCAGTAGGTCTTAATAGACCCTTTCACCCTTCTTCTTTCCCCTGTATGCCACGTTGTGCCACCTTTACCCACTGCTCCATCTCAGATGAGGCTTATGCCTTTAACCTTAGCCCAGCCAAAGGAGCTGGAGGAGCAGTGTTGTGCTGGGGATGCAGGAGCTGCCCCACCTGTGGAGAAGTAATAGCAAAAGGGCTGTCATCTCCTGGCTGACAACCTGTGCTGTGGAATTGCACGTTTCTGCTTTTAGATATTGTCTTTGTCAGTTTGAAGATGCTTGGGTTGCTTAATCTAGCTGCTGAGTCATTTTTGGCTGGGACTGATGTCAAACCAGGATAAGATATAGCTTTAATTGGCTGCAATTTGAAACTGAACTGAAAAGTTCACTAGTTTTAAGTCCAGAACTGATGGTTTATTTTTTTATGTAAACCTTTTCACTGGCTATGCATGCAAGTTTTGGTTTAGACTTACCAAAGAGATCTGGCTTCTCCCCTTTTAGGTGGGGAAGAGTATGTGTATGTGTGTATTAGCCCTTTGGTGAGAGGCAGGCTTTTGAAGCAGATCTCCTGATTGACCCCAGTTACCACATGTTGGTGATGCTCTCCATGTGCTACAGGCTCTTTGTAGGATCAGATGAGAGCTGGTATGCTGTAAATCCCATGAAGATTGTGTTGTCTGGGTGCAGGATTCTTGGGACTGGGATTTTGTTCCTCTTTTTTCAGTGTCTGCTGATCTAACCTCAACAAAATGCACTGTGAGGATGTGAATAACATCTCAAAATCACTGTTGGGCTCCTGCCCAGAGCAGCAGCTGCTGTTTGAGTTGATCTGCAGGGCCACTTCAGTGCTTGCTCTGGGCTAATGGCCTTGTTGGTGCTGATCAGGCCCAAGTCATGGATGTCTGCAGTGAGACATGTGAAGTATCTTTTATCCTGCTTCTCTCACAAGCGGGATTTATCCCTTAAGTGCTCTCAGATCTGAGTGCTTGAGTGCCTTTTAAATAGCAATATTCAAGTCGTTTAATTCGTCTTCTGAATTGGAGATAACTTTGAGTCAAAGGCACATAATACATGTCCTGCAAGCAGACTGGTGCTTGTGGTGAATTGAAATCCTTGGTTAAAAGCCGCTTCAGTTTTGCAAAATCTGCCATAACATTTTAGCTGTACGTTTTAATCAAGTTTGGCAAATCTGTTCTGACTCCATCATCCTGCTAAGTGCCCTGCTTTAGTTCCCCTTTGAATACCTTTTTCCTTTTTATTGCATATTTTTTGTGGAGCCTCTCTTACCTTATAATTTTTGGATTTGAATCAGAAAGAGAAACTGAATAATGTAAGACCATTACAGTTATTCTTTTGTGATAGAAAGCGTGTCTGTGTGCACAAGATTCTTTGTGCTAATACATGCAGGTGGATAATACTTGAACTAGTGTTCTGGCTATCTCTAACCTTCCGGAAGACACCTACTGCTTTTCATAATAGTTTATTAACTAAGGAACTTGCTGACAACTGGAAAAATGCAGTTCTGGGGAGAAGGAAGAGTAGGTATATATTATTTATCTAGTTAGACTGCGAAGAGAAGAATTGAATGAGAAACTGTTGCTCAGCTCATCCCTTTACCCCAGATAAGGAAAGATTCATTAATCTGAAGCAATCTCTTGATACTTTTCCATCAAGTTATCCTTTTTTCTTTTTTTTGTTTCTTGCTCAAAACAGATTTTCAGTGAAGATAGAGTTGCAAGTTTCGATTGGAAACTATAGTTTTGCCATACAGTTGTACTTAGAGGCTCCAGCTGATCTTGGATTACTCTCAGCTTTCTCAAAAATCTGCAGTGAGAGTTGGAGTGGAATAGAATTTCCAAAGGCTGCAAACTGAAGCTTGGAGAAAGCCAAGTAAAATCTCCATGCTCAAATTTATTTGGAATAGTACTCTATTATGCCTGTGTCAAACTGCTCTGCAAAGGATGTTTGGTGAGAAATTTCAAATTGCCTTCAGCTTGGTTTCCATTTTCATGGTGGAGCAGGATGATGGGAAACCTCCCTGGCTGTAGGTGTCTTGATGGTGTTTCTGGGAATGGTGTTTGCCACTCTGGCTGATGCACTGCTCAGCAGAGGACAAGATGGCTCTGCAATGTGTGGTCTAAGCTCCAGAAACAGTTTTGTCTATTGTTAACTGGAGGTCATTGCTAATTTAAGCTTGACTTATCCATTACTGGTCGATACGGAGAGGAATTTGGGTGCATACAGGGAAAACACGTGGTAACATGTCTGTGCTCACAGCATTGTGAGCAGTAGGGTGCTCTGGAGTCATGAGCCCTCTACCATTGGTAGGTAAGGTCTAGGCATGTGGTAGTGCCTTGTGCTCGGTGGAATAAATAGTAACATTTTGAGCCACAAAACAGCCTGACATAAGATTCTGGTGGAGTCTTTGTAAAAAGTGTCAGATTCTTTGGCTGAGGGTGGGCTGATCAGCTTGTTACATGCAAGAGCTTCCTCAGATCTTGTTCTAGAAGCTGGTTGCTATATACCAGCAAAAGGTGGCCCTTTGCTGGGGGTAGAGCTGTGATGGGAAGCTACAAAAGCAAATCACTAAACATCTCAAGAGGAGAAAGTTGGTGAATAGTAGCAATTTCCATAGACTGCTGCTGGTCACACAATCTTTTCAAACTGATTCCTGCCCTGCAAAGATCAAAAATCTACAGCTTTCACCAGATTTTCAGCTGTAATATGTATGTAAAATAATGTTCACCCATGTTGGAAGTATTAAATTACAACAGAAATCCATTTTAGGAGAAAATACTGTTTTTTTACTTTTCATTTTCTAGAGAAGAAAAGTAGCTGTGAAACTTCTGGAAAATTCTTTAAAAAAAAAAAAAAAGCAGAGACATTTATGTGGCTGACTTGTTTTGGAATAAAATCTCCTCTTTCACAGAGGAGAGCACTAAGTCAAATATTTAGAGACACTGATAAGTGATATTTTTCTGCTTGCCACCTGCAGCTTTCATGCAACCCTCAGGAATGACTTTAGTCTCTTTAATTCCTCTTTAAAATAAACAAATTATTATAACTTGTATTGATGATGATTATTATTAATATACCGTAATGACATAATTGTGCAATGTGTATTTTTGCATCTTAACTATTACTGATGCAAACTAATATGAGCACCACCTTTCCTTTAGCAAGCTTCTCTCATGCTGGCTTTAAGATATTCCTGCTCTGCAGATGTCAGGAGCTTTTCACCTATCTGTTAAGATATTAATTGCTGAGCTTGCAACGATACAGAATTTTTGCTCAAGTACAACCTTCAGCCATCTCACCATCTCTCAAATTGCTGCTCAAGCTCTGTAATGGCTATTTTAGGGAACTGGAAGTGTAAGAGGATATACAGTTTGGATGAGGAAAGGAGAAGTGTAATATTCGCTGTATATATATATATATATATATATATATATATATATGTATGCTATATATAGATAGCAAACTGAGATGACTCAAGTTGGACTTCATGCGGGCACTCCAGGCAAGCTCTAACACTGCTGTGAAAGTAGCACAAGGATACTCAATAACTGAACAGAGGTGGTAAATTTTTCCATTCTCAAGTTATGTAACTATGGGGTTTTATATAAGGCCCACTGTTCACAGCTGAGTTTGGGTTCTGAGATTTGGTTTTCAAAGGTGCTTCTCTGAGTGCTGTGTGTGCTGGAGAACCTGTTTTTTTTTTTATTAATTAGAAGTGATTGAAAAGAATGGACTGCTTTCTGCTAAATCTTTTTTTTATTTCTTTGCCATTCAAGAATGAATGGAGGGTTAATTTTTAACTATCTACTTCTAAAATTTTCTAAAAAAAAAAAAAAAATAAAATAATCAGAGTTGCTGGCTCTTCTTTAGGTAAAAACTAAAAAAAGTAATTAGGAAGTTGGTAAGTTAGAATTTGAATTTCTAGGTCTGCTAGCTTTCTGAGTTCTCTGTTAGTATCTGTTATCTGATGTACAGTGTGGTCACCTGCAGCCCATGATACTGCTGGGAAAACAAATGGCTTGCTTCTAGCACTCAGGAGCTGTGGGTCACTTGGGTGCTTGGGCCATCAGTTAAAAATGGGCTTTAGAGTTGGCTGCCAGAGCTATAACTCATGCATCTCTTTCTTTTTGTTGCCTTTTCTAGGAAGCTGCTGGAAGACTGCTGTGACCCTGGGCAGCTCTTTGCGATGACAAAACAGAACTCCCCAATGGGAAAGAACCTCTGGTTTGATGGGGAATTTTTGTATTCTTTCACCATTGACAATACAACTTACTCGCTATTCCCACAGGTTAGTAACATTTTTTTCTTCTTTCAGTATTGATATGTTAATATACTAAATGGTAATATGGTTCAAATGAATATGTTAGCTAATATGGTTCAAATGAATATGTTAGCTAAATGTTAGTCAATAAATACTTTACCTTCATTTCTAAATTCAAAACAACGTTTTTACTTCTGCATTCTGAAAATTGCAAAATAGCAGTATGTGTATTAATATTTCCTTGGTCACTTTCCAGTTGTGCAGATATACACAAGTAATGAAATAGGACCACCTGCCTTGGTTTTGAAAATGGTGATAAGTTCTGGATATTTTTAGAGTGTGATTTCTGTATTTCTAACAGTGATCACGCTCCTGAACTGGGATTTCAAACTCTGACAGGCAGAAACTTCCCTCAGTTCATCATGGACTGAAGGTCCTTGCGTAACTGTGTGCCCCAAGAAGCTGGCACTATAAATGAATCATCAAATCTGGCAAGACTGGTGCTGATGCTGTGTGAGCTGGCAGGGCTGTGGGGCTCACAAGTTGAATCCTGAGGATTCTCCTATAACACATAGACATCTGTCAGTGTCATTGGCATACGTATTCTATTTTTTTTCTTAAGCTGTTTGAAAGGGCAGCTTCTGGCCTGCGTTTGGATCCAAGTTCAGATTAGATTGGTTCCACTGATGTCAGTGGATTTGCTGCCACGTAGGCTGGCTGAGTTTATCTGGCTTAAATGTAAAAGGAGAGATATGTGCAGACCTAAATTTTCATTTCAATTGCTATGATGCTGATTATTTGGAGTAACTCTGTTTACCTTTCAGTTTCACATCTAGGCTTGCTCCCCCTATAGATCAGTCTAGCTAGGATATGGAGACAGCTTGTGTGAAGGTATCCAAGTCACCTCCAAATTAATGGAGTTTATTGATGGCAAACAGTGTAGGCAACAATAACAGAAGCTGATGTGACTTGGCTGACTCTTGTTGTGCTTTGAATACTGGAAATTGTTGTTCAGCAAGTTGCTTGTATTTTTATTTATATATTAACTAATGTTAAATTAGTTTATGATATTGGCATGGAATGTGGGCGGAGATATGGTTTTCGTGGCTATGGGTTTAAAGAAAGCCTAACATCTTGACACATTGATTGGGTTAGATGTTATTTTAATTTCTTAGATTAAGGGTATAGGTATTTTTTAAGTCTTGCAGTTGATGAGTCATTCACACAAGGTTTTCCTTTTGTTACTGTTCCATTTATATGTGTAGCAGAGTTTTGGCTTGTTAAACTGATGCTGCAAATAAACATCAAAAAGTAGTTTTGTTTATTTTTTAACAGTTCTCAGTTCTCAACAAAAGAATTATGGCTTTAAATTAGTTTAGTTTAGAGGTGAAAGAGTGAGGAAGGGCTAAGACATAGGGAAAAGTGATCAGAGCTGCCACTTCTTGTGTTAAACAGAGGAACGGTGTTCTGCTGTGTCTTATTCAGGTCGCTACCACTTTCATATCACTGCACTGTGCTTTCTGTAATGGACATCTACCTCCATGCACTCAGCATTCCTTAGGTCTGTTCCACAGCTGTTGGTCCCTGCAAGCTGAATAAACAAGTAGATGTCTGATGCGTGGAGGGTGCTTTCCCTGTGGTATGGGTAAAAAGGGGCAGTTCTGCTGGATTTCTCTCCCTGCCTTTGAGACTTGTAGAAGGCTTATAGTGGGTCCCAGAGTAGCAGCTGTAAATCTTTGTTTTTAATGTGTGTTAATGATTTGTTGCTACAGCATTGCTCTGTTTCTTGGAGAAAGCTAAAATCGTTGGTAGAGCAGTAAATTTTATACCTGCAGATGTTGTCAGCAACCACTTAAAATATGTATAAGGTTTTCAGTGTTCAGAAAGCCCTTGTCTGGGCTGGTATAGAGAGGTCATTGTGTTTTGTGCTGGATTTGAGATTTCACATTTGGTTTTGTCGGGATTAAACTCAGACACATCCTTCCACAGAAAATTACAGAGCACTGGATGGGCTTTTTCAGAGAGGTAAGTTCTGGGTAGAGAGGAGTAACGATCTCAGGAAGTCCAGCAGTTTCCAGGCTCCCAAGCCCTGTCCCTTAAGATTTTGAGTTAGCCAAATTGAGAGTAATGGCTCTGGGGAGGCCTGAAGAGATAAAAACTGAGGATCAGTGTGAGTTGAGACTTGAGGGTCTCTGATTGCCTTGAACCTGCCCAATGGGCTGCACAGAGGCTGTCACGGTACTGCTGGGTTGCTGGTGGGAAAGCTGGACCATTGTGATGCTCCAGCTCCAAAGCAGTGCTAGGAAGCAGCTATAGAATTAATTATAAAAATGCTGTTCTTTTAAGAATTGTCAGGCAGCTGATTTCTAGAAATGCTATTTGCTGCTTGTCCTTTTCTTGCGGGTGCTCTTCCCCATAACTTGATGTGCTATTCCAATGTATTCTGCCTGCAGGACTTTTGTAAGCCTTTATCAGATGATTTCCAAATAAGCTTAAAAGCTTATGAAAATTGATTTGCAGCAAATTCTTAAATGAAGTTATTTTTTTTTCTACGTCCCTCTTTGTTTCAAGAAAAATACCAGACTGTTTTTCAGGCCTCGACTTCAGAGAATGATTTCTGTTAGCTGACTAGCAACAGGCAAGCGATTTTTGTGATTTTGAAGATTAATATTCCTTTCAAATGTATTCAGAAGCTTAAAACACTTACAAAATGTGGGTAATATTCTGAAATGCTCAGGGGGTGTAGCAGGAGTGTAAAGGGCCACAGCTAAGATGATTTCATCAAAAAAATATTTCCTCCAAAATAAGAGGAAAGAGACTCCACCCCCATCATTCTGCTGAGTTTAAGCCTTTCTGTGCTTGCAGATTTCTCAGTGCTTAACTAGTTATTAACTTACAGGGTGAAGTAACACAAAACTAAATAGGAAATGTTCTGTTTGATGGAATAGAATAAGCTGACTATGCATCAGTGGAGACTTACAGAACAACGAGTATTTCAGAACTTCATATGCAAAGTGTTGTTTACTTTTGAAAGTGAACAGTACAAAATAGACTATTTTTCACCTGAGTAATCCAAGCAGATAAAGTTCTTACAGCTGGTTCAACATTTTCTGATGGATTGCTTTTCCTCTAAAAAATGCTATTTCATTGGAATATAAACTTGGTATCGGTTCAATGTTTTTTTCATATTTTCTTTGAAGTGAAAAGGCTAAAAGGTTTTGGTAGTGTTACAGTATTTCATTTTATCATTTTCAGAATGCAATATTTCAAATGTTTGTTTTTTATCAGCTCTGTTGCTAGCTTTTTTTCTATCCCCATGTTGTTTGATTGTAACTGTACTTGTGCTTCCTCTTCCTCTGTGTCATTTTTTTTCTACTGATTTCTGGAGCAGAAGTAGTTTTCTTTCTTTAAAACAAACAAACACAGAAACATTACACAGGCTGCAGCAACTTTCCTGTGCTGGAGAGAAAATGCTAATTGCTCATAGTGCCCCACGGTGAGAGGAAAGAGGTGTAAGATGTGGCTGATCACAGAGCGTAGGGTGCAGTGAGGGTGGACACCTCTTCTACATCTGATCTCCCAAAATGTATTATGGTGGCGTTGCCTGCAGCTGTTGGATTATATGATGTGAATTCAATTGAAGGCAGACATTTCTTGACAACAGCTTCACTGTATTGCTTGCTGTGATCTATGGCATTATTTGGCAGTTTAAGGAGACAAAAAGCATAGAGGCTGCATATTACTGTAGGTGTGTGTTTAATATTAACAAAGGGAGGTTATTCTTATTGTGTGCCTACCAGTTTTCTCAATCATTTCATGTAGGCATGAATTTTCAGTATTAGCCCTGTAAGTATGGTAATTTTGGTACATAGCTGAGGCACTGAAGGATCAGGGATGCAGAAGGCTGCATCACAAGCAGAATCAGTGTCGTGGCTGGATAAACCTCTGATCATCCAGGCTCTGATGTCTCAGGTTGACTACCAAAAGCCATGAGTGCCTTCCAAATGTGTTCCTTCCCACTGTGGTCCAAATATTCTTCAGGATGTTAAACTGTGTAATGTGTAGTCCTGTTCCTGGCATGATGGTGATGTGCGTACTTGTGACTCTTCAGCTGGAGGTTCAGTCATGTAGCTCTGGTCCTGTTGCATCGTACTGAGGCATGACAGCAGGCATAACTAGCATTTTCCACCCTTCATTGTCTGTCTAAAATAGGAGAAACCGCCTTCCATATATTCCCTCCAGTAACTTTTAGATGCAGTGCATAAACCACATTATTTTATTATAACCACAGGAGTAGTTTGGATGCAACTCAAAGCCAGGTGAAAGGAAGGTGAATTAGCAGCTATCAGCTTCTAAGTTAGAAGAATGCAAGCTCATTTCAAACATTTACTGAAAGAAATTTGCACCCCTTGCTGTTTTTTTTTTTTAACTCCCCTGAATTTGAAAACAGAATTCTAGACTATATTTACTATTAGGGCAAAAAAACCCCTCTTTCCAGTATTTAACTGTTTTTGCAAATAATAGGTTTTTGTTGCTGTCAAAAGCTTATAGCATAATTTTGAGTAGAACTGATACGAATTTCCAAGGCATATTCTTCCAGAAATGTTAAAAGGATGTTTAAATCAAGTGGAATTATTTCCTCTTCCATGCAAGTTATTATTTTGAAGGAGAGAGAATAGATTTCAAAAGAAATTTCAGAAGTTAAACTTCTTTTTTTTTTTTTTTCATTAGAAAAAATGAAATATTGTACTGTATTTCACCTGAAGCAATTGGATATGTTAGGTACCAGTAAATTAGTTCAAATTAGTATAATGATATCTCACCTGCTCCAAACTCTTTCTGAAGTTGTGTCTGCAAAATGTTGTCAGACAGAAGGATGGTTGCTTGCGATGAGTATCTCATGAATAATCATCTCAAATGGCTGATGAGAAAACCACAGGAGATGGCTTTGAATCACAAATTTGTGAAAGCTAGCAACTGTTTCTGGGTACCTTGTAAACAGAAGAAAAACACTGTCTTTCAAATAATTGATTAAATTTGAGATTTTGTCATTAATATAAAGGTAGGGAAAGTGTTATTGCTTCACTTGTAAGTGTAATGTGGAGACTTTCTCTGGCACTTGTCTGGGTTATCTAGGTGAGTGCTGTGTCTGATAACACCTTAATGATTAGGATCTATGGGTAGTTTCGACTGATTTTTAGACCAGAAGATAGACTTGATCCAAAAATGGTGTGTAAAATGGCAAATTGCTTCAAGTGAAGGGTATAGGATTTGATGGATTCTGCTGTTGCCAGAAGGTATGAAATTATTAACTTTGGTGTTGACTTTGGAAGTGCTGTATTACTCTGTTAAAAGTGTTCTGGTAATTTTTGCCAGCGCTCTGACTTACTGAAGTACTCTTTTCTCAGTAATTAATTGCTTCTTGGAGAAATTGAAATATTGGATGTCATCTGTGTCCTGATTTTTTTTTTTTTTTTTTTTTCTCTCCTTGATGTCCTGGGCAGGGGAATAATGTGCCTGCAGATATAACGACAGCCTTTTAGCAACCCTTATATTTTCTCCCATTGATTCTGCTGTATAAGTAATACTTGTGTGACTTCTTTTGTGCTGCATTTAATTAGTATTTGGGGAAATTTCTTATTTCTGTCACTTTTCTCTTCCTTCTTTATTCTCTCTATTTTTTTCCCTAAGCATGCTGCAATGCAAGTAGTCTTCTTGGTTGTGTCTACATATGTTTATTCAAAACAAAATTGTAGTAAACATATATTATTGCAATCATGGAAAACATACTGTATGTTAAAATGAGTAGAGGCGGTTATGTCTTGTGAAATGACATT
Organism: Lagopus muta; assembly: GCF_023343835.1. NCBI lineage: Eukaryota > Metazoa > Chordata > Aves > Galliformes > Phasianidae > Lagopus > Lagopus muta. The sequence goes on from NC_064433.1 coordinate 65,957,685, forward strand.
AAGAATGCAATTAAAAGGAGATCTGAGTTGCTGGCTTCTGAACAGCCTATAAAACTGTCAGATTGTGCCTGTTGTAACTAGGATATGAAATGCTAAATGTACAGACCTGACAAATTTTGATCTTTTAGAGCATGTGTCTTCCCTTCAATACTAAGTAGTCTCTATAGCATTGAGGTAATTGAGATTAAAAAAACCTGTCTTAGTATTTAGTTAAGTGAAACCTGTACCCTCACTTTGATTACTGACTAATTAAGAAGTGTGTAATTAGACCATTTTGTGCAGCCTGCTGGCAAAGCAGGGATAGGGTATCATCTGCCATATCTGGTTGGTTAAGTAAAAGCCAAGGTCCATCTGAAACTAACTCTATATAGACAAAGTGTGAACAAGCCCAGTGGTGAAAATCAAAGTTATGCTAGAAAGTCTGTGAGACGGAATGTGCATTGTTTGAGAAGATTTGTAATGGGCTCTGATGTTAAATCTGTCACTGTTGATCACCAGATGCGTGCTTCGGTCTTTCTCTGCTTGCCAAAATGAGTTCGGCCAAAATGTGTTCAGCCAGACTGACTTATCTGCCTGGAGTGTATCTGCACATGCCAAACTGGCTTTATCTCAGTCAATGCAAATTCATAAATAGACACTGACCTTTCCAAATGTAGCAAACGGAGGGGAAAGGGAGAAGGACGTCTAGCTGCAAAGTGTCAGATGTTCCAAAGGCAAAGAAAGGGGAGGAGCCACCTTAGCTCAACATTTCTGTTTCAGTCTGAAGTGACAGAGTGTCAGTCACTTTCTGACCTAGGTAACAGAGAGGTTGATCCAAGCACAGTGCCTTTTTGATGGACTGACCCTCCGGTGTTCAAAAAACACAGATCAATCCTGTTATGCAAAAGCACCAGTGCCTCTGCCTAATGTTTACAAGTCCAAAAGTAAGTACACAGAAGCAAGTTATTATTCTTCAGTCTAACAGAGAGGTGCTCACGTTATTGGGGACTTGGTACCAACTGTTGGTGCTGGTGGCAGCTGGCCAGCAGTCTGCACCAGCCCTTAGTACTGTGGCCAGGTGTGTCACACTGGGAGATAATAAAGCATCCCGTATCAGAACGAGCAAGGTCATTCACAGGAAGCAAAGATACTTAGTTACAGCTGCAGAACAGTTCCTGCAAAGGAGCTGCTTCTAGCTACATGCAGAAGCTAGAGGCAGTTTACTTGTGTTCTCAGGATAACATTCACACTTTCTCACCAGCCGCTCACCTGTTCAGGTCGTGATGGGCATTTTTCCATGCAAATCCCATTGCTGTTTGGGAGCTGGGGGAGATGAGGGTGTGGTAGGGCAAATGTGGCTCTGCTTCTGCATTGTAATAAATGCTGAGCAGAACTTAAAATACCATCACAACCAGTGGGCTTGCTGTGAATCCCACTTCAGGCAGAAAGGACATGGGGTACTTTCAAGAGGATACTTCAGCCGTGAGAATGTTTCAGCTCTGTGTGACTTTCTATTTGGAAAACACTTGGAGTAGCACAGCTGGTTTATTAATTTGTATTAGTACCTGGGGCTGTATGGTTGCTGACTGGTAGAAGCAGGCCTGCTGAGAGTGAAGAGGCCGTGGCAGAGCTGGGTGTTGTGAACATGGCTCAGTGGGCCCTGTGGAATCCCTCTGGCAGAGGCAGGGAAGCTGTTGGGGCTGAGTGTGTGCTAGTCTCTACTCATTAGCTGCACAACTGAGCTTTTCTAACTCAAGTGAAATTTATTACAGTAACTAGAAGACACAGTTATGCTGTGGGACTGTAAAAGACAGAGCAAAAAAGACCATTTTGAACCTAAAGACAAAGAGGGCAGTGTAGGCTAGAAAGATCAGAGAGTCTGTGCTTGTGCCTGGGAATTTTGCAGACTTTTTTTAGTTAATGTTGAGCTGTTTTACAGGGATGTAAATTTGCTGCTTCAAAAGCTAGAAATGTCACAAGTGGAGGAACAACTTAAAGGGAGTAGTTACAGATGGATGGCTATAGGAACAGTGAACTTCCTGTAGCTACCAGTAATTACAGGGCGTATGATCTGCCATGCTGAGGGTATGAAAATACAAATCAGATATAGTTCTAGCCTGCCCAAAGGCAAAGCAGTTAAGATTGTTTTGTTTGGTTCATTGTGGCTTTGTATAATTGATGACAATCGTAGAATCATAGTATGGCTTGGGTTGGAAGGGACCTGAAGGATCATCAAGTTCCAACCCCTTGCCACAGAAGATAAAATTCTTGCTCAATGCAAGTTTTTTGCTGAACTCGTTTATATACCAATATTTCTGCCCAGAGGGCGATTAAACCTTCTTTGGAAACCAGTGCTTAAACCTTGAGTAAAATTTATCCTTTATATCCTGGCCACCTGCTAGTCTTCCTAATTACTTATAAATTTTAGTATTGAATTATCTTGTTCAGTCTATAAACTTCTCAAAGTCTATGTAACTGTATATACCAATTATTCAGTGATTATGTTGTGTTAAATTAATTTGCTCTATTCACTAGTTAGCTTTCTTGAGGTTTAAATACTTCTGAAGCAGACTTCAAATCAGTACTGGGGTGAGGCTTAGGTTTGGTTCCTTTTCATGCTTAGCATTTACTACCTGGCAAGAAGTCTGAGTAAGAACTGATGGAACGTTACTGTATTTCTGTTTCTCATGTGGTTGTTTGATTTCTTGACGTGGCACGTAAATTGTGCTGGAGTGTATGCCTCTGTGTATGCCTCTGTTCCTCTGACTGTTACTAAATATGGATGGAAGAACAACTTCAAGTCTGCAGGCTTGAAGAAAATCAAGGAAGGTTATGCTACTCCAGAAGCTATAAAAAGGAGTAGCACATTTGCAAATCTTGTAGGAGGATTATGTAGTGACTTTCAAAGGGTCCTTGATGTTGCACTCCCTCCTCTTGCTTAGGAGGGAGTGTAGGCCTAGCTTTACATTTAATGAGAAATCTGCTGCATTACAGTTTAGGAATTGACTTACATAGTTGGACGTGGTTGATTTAGAGTCTTTATAACCTGATACAGTATGGACGTGAAGGGCGGTTGGTTCTCTTCTGGAACAACTTTAGTTCATCTAAACAGTTCCCAGGAGGCAAGTATTGACTTCCAGATGGTATTCCAGACACTGTGGTGATCTTTGTATTACAGGATGCACCAGAAAAATCCCACTGTGCATATGAAGTAATATTTAGCTTACTGTTGTTCATATTAAGAATTCAGGATGCTGCTTTTTTTTTTTTAACTGTCTTGTTTAACAGAGCTTAAGCTTTTACAGCATTAGAAGAGATGATTTTGACAATGAAATCAGTGCTGCAAATTGTCCGATGGCCAATAAATACTGATCTGAGATGATAATTTTGTGTGCTGGCTAAAGAGGTGGACTATGATGGCATGATAATCAGCTGGCAGATCTTTAAGGAAGCTTTCCTCAGGGTACAAGAGCTCTCCATCCTGGAAGTCAGGAAAGGAAGGCAAGAAACTGGCATGGCTGAAGCAGGATCTGATGGTCAAACTGAAGAAGAAAAGGAAATGCACAGACAGTGAAAACAGGGAGAACTGTGGGAAGAGTATAAGGAAGCTGCTAGGTTGTGTAGGGATGGAGTCAGGAAAGCCAACACCCAACTTGAACTACACTTAGCAAGAGATGCCAAGAAGAACAAGAAAGGCTTCCACAGGTACCTCAATCAGAAAAGAAAAGTCCAGTAGGGTGTACTCCCTGTAGTGACTAACACAGACAAGCTGGTGACAACAGACAAGGAAAAGGCTGAGGTACTTAACGTTTTTCGCCTCAGTCTTCTCTGATAACTGCTCATCATGCAGCCCTCAAATGTTTGGTTTGGTAGAAGAGGGATGGGGAGGTTACCTCCTTCCCACTGTAATTGAAGGTCAGGTTTGTGACTACCTGAGGAACCTGAATATTCACATGGGTCCCAATGAGATACATCCCAGAGTCCTCAGGGAATTAGATGATGTAGTTGCCAAGGTACTCTCAATGATATTTGAAAAGTCATGGCAATCAGGTGAAGTCCTGGGTGACTGAAAAAAAGGTCACTCATTTTTAAAAAGGGTAAAAAGGATGACCTGGGGAGCTACTGGCATGTAAGTCTCAGCTCTGTGGCGGGGAAGATCATGGAACAGATCCTCCTAAAAGTAATGCTAAGGCATTTGGAAGGCAGGAAGGTGATATGGGAGAACTAGCATAGCTTCACCAAGGGCAAATCCTGTTTGACCAACCTAATGGCCTTTTATGATGGTTTCATTGCATCATTGGACAAGGGAAGAGCCACTGATGTCAGCTATCTGGACTTCAGTAAGGCCTTTGACACGGTACCGCACAACATCCTTCTCTCCAAATTGGAAAGATGGGGATTTTGATAGATGGACTGTTTTATGGACAAAGAACTGGTGGCAGGATTGAGTCCAGAGAGTGGTGGTCAGTGGCTCCATGTCTGGATGGAGATCAGTGATGAGTGGTGTCCCCCAGCAGTCAGTGCTGGAGCTGATACTCTTTAATATCTTCATCAGTGACAATGACAGTGGGGTTGAGTTCACTCTCAGCATGTTTTCTGATGACACCAAGCTGTGGAGTGTGGTTGACACACCAAGGATGCCATTCAGAGTGACCTAGACAGGCTTGAGCAATGGGCTCAGGAGAACCTCATGAAGTTCAGCAGATCCAAGCGCAAGGTCTTGCACCTGTGTCGGGTCACTGCCAATACAAGCTGTGGGATGAAAGGATTGAGCACAGCCCTGCAGAAAAAACCTGGGGGTACTGGTGGATGGAAAGCTGGACATGAGCCAGCAATGTGCCCTCACAGCCCAAAAAGCCAACTGCATCCTGGGCTGCATCAAAAGAAGCATGGCCAGCAGGTCAAGTTAAAAAAAATCTTGGGAACAGTTAGGCTGGAAGTTGAAGATTCCTGACAGCCAGAAGAGCTACATGAACATTGCCTTGTGGGAACACTGTCTCCAATGGCTTTATTTTTCATTGTGTAAAATATAGTGGGTTAATTGGCTCCAATTTATTATGAAGGTTCAGATGAAAGGCACTGGATTCCAGATGGTCGTTTGATCAGATGGAAATGACATGAATTAAATCCTAAATATCAGTTCTGTGAAAGCAGTGATGTTTTCTAAGAGTTCCAAATCATGCGGAAGAAGTTAAATACCTTCTATACACTGGCATGGGAATAGCATGATACAAGAAGAAAAAAATGGTCCATGGCAGGGGTCCTAGCTTTTCCTTTTGTTCAGAGAATGTGTCTCTGTGAGGAAGGGCATGCAGATGAAGCATATAATTCCTCACATCCTGTGCTTGGTAAGCGTAGTTGTAATGGTTTGTTCAAAACAACGTCTGGATTCATGGAACAGTTTAGGCAGGGGAATATTACACTGAAATATGAGTGTGTTGCTGTCTCTTGCTGATGGGGTTATCTAGTCAGCCATTCAGTCAGATAGGGATATATGTACTATGTAATGCTGATAGACCAATTTCAGATGTGTATAACATATCCTTACTTACGATTTTATGGGGTGTGACCAAAGTGTCTGCAACCTATTAAGTCCCATGGAAATGAGGCATTCCTACAGAGACCGAAGAAAAACATCTGCATGGTTAAGGTGTGAGCAGAGACACCAATGTTATTGCAAACATCTGTGGTATGTGTAAGCAAGCAGCTTGCTCAGACATCTATCCTCACTCACCTGTTTTGTAGCATCTCACTGATTTTTTTTGTTGTATCTAGTTAAATACATGTCATAGCTAGCCACAGATTTATGCTAGGGAATGCCTAGCAACAATACGTGTTGATTGAGAATGTGCTTGTTATCTTCATACTGTACCTGCTGTACTTGGACAAGAAGAGCCAGTTGCAGAAGATAAGTGATTTGGATGTGTCTTCTCAATTGAGAGACACCAAACCAAAGTCAACATGAGCTAGACTGATTTTACACAGTTGCTTTTGCACTCAGAAGACTGCACAAAAAAGTGCATTTGTTTGCAGCATGTAATCCAGACATAACTTTCTAACTTTACTTTTATAGATACAGGCTTTTAGGAGAAAAAGCTTCACATCTTCACACAGGGGATCCACTAGGCAATGCTACACCAAAGTATGGAGACACTGACTCTTTGCACTGATGTGCACAAAATTATTGTCTAGGTGGGATGGATGGTGGTATTCAGAAGTCAGTGCCCCCCCTCCCCCACCTCTGCTCCGTGTCAGATAGCTCTACCTGGGCTGTGCCTGACAGATATTATCTCATAATTTCTCCCAGCTTCCAGTAAAGGGAATTTCACAGCCCACTAGACAGTCCATTCCAGTACTTCTCTATCCTTACAGGTAAGCTGTGTTTCCTGATGTCTGACTTCAAAGTACCCCTTGGCTATAATTTAAGAGTTTATTTTATCTTTTACACATACAACTTTTAAATTTCCCAGCAGCCTTTTTCTGTATACTAAACAACCTTGACTTTTTCAATCAGACCATTTTTTTTTAAGCACTGATCATTTTTGTTTTTCTAACTGTATGTAAGGAGGACGCATGACAACTGTGTGGAGGTGGTACAAAACATTGGGGGAATAAAGGCCATATCCTCTGAAGGGCAGACTTTACAGGCGCCTATGTGCTGGAATAGGCTTGCATTTAGTGTTGCTAATCATTCCTGTAGCCAAATATCACTGGATGTTGCTGCTAATGAGGCAAACCTTGTGTTCTGGCACACATGCTCATTTTTTCTCACTAATAATACTCACTGAAGACAGAACAGGGAATGGACCTGAGATTTCTTCTCCTCTCTTGGGCAAGATGTCTGTAATCACAGCTCTACCAGAGTGCTTCAGCTATTCTAGCCTGTCTCTCCACCACAGTAAACTGAACATGTTCTGTGCAGGTGGAAGGTGGGCAGACAATTGTCAATGATCAGTGCCCTGTGCAAGGGACTCATTGAGGATTACATTAAGCTGCTGTTGTACTACTGTTTCTCAGTGTATAGAGTCAAGATGAATTAGACCTGACTGCAGGGCATGAAGTAGTACCAAGAAACACTTTGTTGATCGTTTTTAACCAGGTTGTGAATATAATAGGAGTGGGAATATTGAGTGTATTCTGTTTTTCAGATTGGCTAACTTATTTGCTAGGGCCTAGGCTTAATAGCAGACAGTTTAGGAGACAACAAATGCGAAGGCTACACAGATCTATTCTGTGATCCAATATTGCGTCTGAAGAAGAAATCAGAAAGCTGAAGATAAATAATCCTTGGTATGACTATGATGCCCTTTATAGCAATTCCCTCAAGCACTTTACAGTCATTCAAATTCAATATATGGTGTTACTGCACAGTTAAATCTATGCCTAGAAACCTCTGGAGACAGTTAAAACTAGAGCTTTTGCATGGGGAATATGTGGAGAAGAAATACTGCCACCCCCCCTTTTCCTGTACAATAAACATATATGCATGACGAACCACTACATCTTTTGCTTCACAGACCAAATTAAAAAGCATTAGATCAACAGTATCTTCTTATCAAGTATGGTTCTTCTAGGGAAGGGTGGATTTAGCCTTTGTGGCTGCTTTCAGGGTAATTTTTTCCACCCAGTTCTTGGCCTTTACTAGATTTTGAGCTGACAGATACAGTAATGACTGTACCTGAGTATCTTTTGGGGATTCCAGCCACATGCTGAGGGGAGCTGGAATGAAGTGGATATATTGTAACAAGCTCTCTGTGAGTATAGCTTAACCAGGTCATCTAAGTTGCGTGTATTTACAGACATGTAAAGTTGTAAGAAGTGACACCTTCTTAGTCAACACTCACCTTTCATTTCGCCAAGGTTGATCTTCCTACAGACAAAAGTTTTCCTTCCTGTCACTCTTTCAGAGCACATAAAGATACAGAAAAAGTTGCATTCTATTCTGCCGTGCTCCTAAATAGCATTGCCAGCTCGATAGTTTTCTTTATATCATACATTTGTTAGATGCTAAGATTTTGTATGACTTGATTACCTTTGCTTCTCCATGCAGGTGCCAGAGTATAAGGCAGATCAAACCAGGTCTGATTTGTGAAGAGGTCTAACAGATGTCTTGATGTCAAAAATTACATTTTCTAATAATGAGCACTTTCTCTTCAAATCTGTAAGAGCAAAGCTCTGGCTTGTCTGTTGAACCAGGCTCCTTCTATGCCTAAATTTGAGCTGAGGTCTGACTGAAAAATGCAAAAGCACAATTTTTTTTATTTTACTCCCAGACACTGAGCCTTTGTCTTGTCTTTTCTCAGAGGGAGTCACGTTCATGGCTTCTTAACATCGGGGTAGCTCTGCTTCATTTTCTCCTGGGTTTCAGTTGAAGGACTCTGTACTGAACTGTTGTTCGCAGCTCCTTGGTCTGCTGTTTAAGTTCTTTTTCCTGCCCTTCTCACCACAATTTTGTCTGGCTTTGAATTGTCTCCTTGGTAGTGTCCATACTTTACCACCTGCTGCCTCTATTCTTCAGTCTTCACTAGCATCTCTTTTTAGCTGGTCTTTTAATACCAGTTAGGGGATCAATTTACTCTCCTGTTAATATTTTTTGGGCTGCTGTCATGTCTCATGGAGATCACATAGCTTACTGAAGACCTTAGAGACAGAGAGTTGTTGTAGTGATAGAGACAAGGAGCATGAATTTCATTTTGCACCTATTTTACAACTGCCACTTTTCTGGCTTCTGTGAGGTTACATCTGTTGTACACTGCTGAGGGGATTTGAATCCTGCATGAGGCTGAGACAACCCCCTTCTATGTAAGTGCTCTTCCATTAGCCCAATGCTAGGGTGATTTGTACACCTGGAGTGAAGTTCAAAGTGCTCTAGAAATGAATTACAGCTTTTTGTGGTCAATTTTCCAACTGTAAAATGATCTACTCATGATTGGTGTCAGATAGGGGTTGCAGGTTTGAATTGCTTATTCCTTTTTTTTTTTTTCCCCCTGTGGTAATACTCTGTAATAATGTTCCCCTGTTATTCTGATAGCTTTGCTCTGGTTTTTAGGGTACATGAGCACAAGTAAAATAAACTCTGTAAAAGGAGGTAATTTTTTTTTTTTTTTTTTTTTTTTTTTTAATCAAAGCAAGATAAGTGTAGCTCTTGTAAGGCATACTTTCTCTGCAGATCCCACAGTACAGATTTTATGGTTATTCTCCATTTTCTGAATGTGGAAACACATCTTTCTAAAGTGATTAGCAAAATCTACAAAATAATTCCAGTTTAATGCATATATATATATATATATATATATATATATATATATATATATATATATAGTACCAGTTTTCTGTTCGGTTTTCCATGTCCAAAGGGAACAATGTGCAACTCACAGATATTTTCAATCCTTTTTAATATTGGTGCATTCTTAATTCACCTGATCTAAGCCGCAGAGCTACCAGTCTTTTCCAATACAACTCAGTGATTAAAGAGGACTCTTTATCTCCTTCCACTTTGGTGGGTGTTTAAGCTCATCTCTTTTGCTTGATGAAGTAACTTCTGAAATTTAACTGGCCAGTTTCTGAATTTCATCAAGCAGTGCAAAGATAATCAGGCAGAGTAGTTATCATAGGCAATTAAAGGGAAAATGATGATTCTGCAAAATGAGTATATGTGCAATGAAGGCTTTTGATTAGTTGGCATTTCTCTAGCTTCAGCTGAATTATAATTTTCTTTATTTTATTTTCCCATTATGAGAATCTTGTTGCTAATATTTATTTTGTGATTATTCTTTTTTTCCTTCAGTGAGAAGTTCTCTGTTACGGCATTCCACTTCTTTACTTTTTCCTCGACCCATTATTTAAGAAGATAGGTACATTACAAAATTTCTTCTTTTATTCTCTCCATTTGCTTTTATATAGCTTTTGATATTTTTTAGTTCACAAAGTTAACAGTTATGAGTCTTTTCAGTCAATGTATTATGATGACATTTGTTTGCGTTTATTTTAAATGGTTTTGATACTATTTTAATGTTCAGCAGATGAAATTTTGGTAAACCATATGAAATTATTTTGTTAAATATCTTATTGGCAGATGAGATATGGACCGTTTTTGAAATTTGTTTAAAGCATGAGTAAACACAGAAAATCTAAGATGTTTAGCATTCCCATTTTGATCAGTCACTTAACAGCACTTTTACCTGTAAAGTTAAAAAGTTCCTTCTGTCTTCTAGAAAATTGGCTGACATCCCATCCACTGCTTTACTTCCATGGAAGCTAAGTACAGTATAACTTGCAAAAATGTGACAGATCTGTGTGTGGCTTTGATGAGTAGCCTTTCTGCCACAGTTCATGGAAGTTCTCTTTCTAAGAGCATTTTCTCTGAAATTATGCTTTTAGGGCCTTTTTCATTTCACTAACATATGTCTAACTACCATTTACTGGCACTGCACTCCAAGTTCCTGTCAGAAGGAGTCAATTTAGAAAACATGGTTTTTTACTTTAACTTTGTCTTTTGATTGCCATATCTGCATGTTTTTCCGTCAACACATGTCTAGCTATTTAGTCAAGGGAGAAAAAAGCTGTCTCTGCAAAAAGGATGAGCTGAGTAAAAATGGTTTTTTACTTCGGCTGTGTGTTAAGAGCAATTTATGCTGTGCATTGATATTCTTCCTGCACCTTTGGGACTTGTAGGGAATCGTATGTGATATTTTCATTTCAACGGAGGCTAGGAAGTTTAATTTGAGGAAAGGAACAGAAAATAAATCAGTTTCAATAGAGGCTGTATTGCAGCCTATAGGTTCTTTGTGGTGTGGAGTTCCCATTGCTTGTGCTTGGAGTGCTGTGAAAAGAGTTCTTGCATACTAGATCCTAAGCCTATGTGTGGTACCTATTATTCTATCAGCCACACCTGCTTAACATCTTTCCTCAGATATTTTGACACCTACAGGTGCAAAGTGCTGTGTGTTATTATCTGTAATGCAACAACACTACAAAGGAAGCCTTTAACCCACCCTCACCTCCTGAGTAACTCCAGCTACAGGGTTGCATCGAATGATTCCTCAGCCTTGCACAACAGCAGTGTTTTCATTGCAGCAGGTTAGTGCCATGAATCTCCATCTGCTGTGCAGGAGCACAGTCATTGCTTCTAAATTAGAAATTTCTCCTTTATTTATCAAACCCCCAGACGTCAGTTCCAGTCACTAATTGCTGCAGTCTAGATCTTATTTCTGCTATCCCTGACAGTATGAATGTGGGAATAGAACTGCTGGCTTTGCCTGTCAAACTCTGTGATACCAGAATATGTCACTATAGATTAAAACATTGATTTTTAGAAAGTTTGCTACCTTGATCTACACCGTGCAGATGAGGCGTATGAAATATAGTACTTTATTGTTCAAATGCATGAAAAATCAAAACACAAATAAAATGTAACACACATCCAGGTTGCAATCAGAATACTGAGAAATGTGAGCTATTATCCTAAACATAAAGTTCACTGTAGAAAAATATATATTTTATGGAGAAAATATTTTAATTTCTATTTCTACCCCCATGGCAGCTTGAGCTACTAATTTACTGAGCTTCTTTACTCTTGTGATTTAGCTTTTTTAAAAGCACTACAGTGGCTGTGCAACTGGATATGAATTGTATCAGGGTTTGGAGACAATGAAAGTCAGAATCTCTTGGGTGTATGATCAGCTGTATGTAGGATATTACCTCATCCGCTGGGTCAACAGAGAGAACTCACTCATCTGTTGTGTTTATTGAAAAATCATTGCAATATTTTTTCATTAATTTTTGTTTGTTGTTTTAGCTTGATTCATCATAATTTCCCCCATTCACTGCTTATCCCCAGACAAAATAGTCTATAATTGCATTTTTGTCATTATACTCTCCTTATAAGTGTATGTGGGATATATATTCATATAAAATTACATCATTCAGTACTTTGGAAGTAACTGACGTTATTGGGTCTGCTAAGGAGATCTCTACTGAAAACTATTCATATTATGGCTTGATATTTCTCTATACATTTGTGTGCTTCTAATTAAGAATTACAGATCTTATTATCTTTGCTAACTAAGGTGTGAGCTTTTGCGTTACAGATCTTTCCCTTTTATTAACCTATAAGCCTCCACCAAAACCTAAGCTTCATTTTTTGTTTCCCCTCTTTGTTAATTTTTAACACTGTGTTCTTATCAGAAAAATGCTCTAAGGATGAAAAATTCTAAAGGAGGAGAAGATGACTAGCTTGTATATGGATGGCTTAGTGGTGAGGAAATGTGGCACAGGAAAGGACAGATACACAAGTCTCATTCATGGTATCTGAGGCTTGAGAAATCTGACGTTCCCTCTCCACCCCTAGTTGATGTGGCAGATGGCTTCTGTCCTGAAACATGTTGGCTTTCTTCTTGTTTCACTGTAGGAGAAATCTGTGGGTATGAAGTGAGTTCTTAGCTCTGTGTTGTCCTGTTACGTACCAATTGTTGCAAGTTCAGTGGAGCTGTACCATTTCTTTGATGTGTGGAATTTGGATGTTTGAATTTTAAGTTGGAGTGTGAGAAATGATGTAAACAAAATACTGTAGCCTGTCACCCACGGCTTTTCCAAACTTGATATGAGAGACCCATTTTGAATTCTAATATAGAACCACTGGTAGTTTATCTTAAGCATCAAGCCTTAAAACAACCTTCTACTCATTTCCCAGTAATATTCAAAGTGCAGCGTCTGTCAGTCTGCTGTATCTATAGATACACTGTTCAGACTTGAAACTCTAGTGAAAATTTCTGCTGCTGAAATGGAAGCTATGCAACTAGACTTCACTGTGAACGAAAATTATAGGCCATTAATTCATTCGTATCCATTAACTTTTTCATCTGAATCCTGATTTAATTTATGAGGCATTAGAAATTTCACAGCCTTGAGAGATCATCATCCAGAAATTAAATGAAGTTCTGTAATTCTGGTAAAGTTTCACTATGATATTTAATTCTGAATAAAACAATGTAATTTTCAAAGGAAATAAGATACTGTTTCTGAACTTCAGTATAGTAAAACTGATTCCTGTTATTAGATTCTCTGGGCAGTTCTATCTGGTGCTTTTGCTGTGCCAGACATCCCAAGGAGGTGAAGGAGTTTGTTTTATGCTGGACCAGTGTCTTTATTTCCAGGTCACCTCTTCTATCGTCAGAGTTGCCAGGTGTTTCACTCCAGCTCAGGAAGGACCTCTATCTTTCCCCTTGTCAGTGTGAGACCACGGTCAGAAACATGCCACTGTTATTCCAATATGTGGTCGTAAGTTGTTAGCACCATGGCCTCTATGCCCAGGTGTTCTTCTGTGCTGGCCTGTTAAGTTTTGGCAGCTAGCATCCTTCTGCAGGTGGGTATACGAAGTTAAATCAACCATAGCTTTTGACTATGTACCTAGAAGACGCACGAGAGGAAAAAGCTCTACATGGGTGTTCTACATATACTAGGCCAGTTTGTCTAGCTTGGTGGTAGAGACAATGAAGGTGAATACCTGAAAATGTGCCATGTCTCAGTAAGGCAAAGTGGAATCTGAATGAAAAAATGAAACAGTATAGGCTACAGGCAAGCACAGTCCAATTTCTTCCTGGTGAAAATACTGCAGATAATTGGTGAGGGGCATGGAAATGTAATGAGCAATAGAAAAGTGATGCTACTCATTCTCTTCATATTCTGAAATCACTGCATTTTTATTTAGTGGAAAAAATCAACGTGTTGCTATTAATGTGGCTGTTTCCAAATGATCTAACCAGTCTTTCGTTTCCAAATATCATGTGTGACATTGCGTGGAGATTGACACACACAAAAAAATTAGAGATTGAAGCGGTCCACTTGTTCTCTTGCTCTGCATGGAATTTAACAATAGTGAAAATACAAAAAGAGAAAAAAAAAATCCAAAACCAACCTGATCTGATTTTCTAATCACAGGTCACATTTTCAGAGACTGTACTCCTAGACAAAAAGCATGTTTTTTTTTTTTTTCTTTTCAAGTGTGACATTTTTAGCTGAAAAATATTGGGAGAGAATATAATGTACGACATTTGCAATGTCATTTTATAATTTTTTTTCTAAGCCTGCCTTTTATAGGCTATTCAGACATGAGTGGAGAGCAGCGCTTCTCGAATATCTCTCTTGAATTGACTGAAAGAGCTCTAAAAACAAGCTTGCAGATATTGTGGGGAGATGTAACTATACGTCTTATGAAAAGCCGACAGCTTTGCTGTCTCTTGCCATTAGACTTCCCATGTCAATAAAGAAAGCTAAGGGAGAATTTAGAAGATTAACTTTGATAAGCGTCAAAATCAGACGAGTTCTCAAAGGGTGGAAGACCATGACAGTCCTTGTAGGACTTTTATCTTTGTGAAGGGATGAAAACTGAAGAAATACAATGAGTATAAAAGGAGAGTGGACTGGTTTTCTTGCCCAGAGAAACATACGTGGCAAGGATGTGTGTTTAAAAATGCTACATGGCAGTTACAGGTGTCTGTCATGCTGCATGTGCATGTTGTACACTGCCAGGTGTGAGAGAGGATTCAGCACAGGGCTGATTAATGACCTCTTGTCCCTAAGGAAGATTAAATGTTCCTAAGTGATAAAACTCCTAACTCTGATCTCTCTTCTTCTGAGTGATGAAGCTGAAATGTTTACTGGTAGGAAACTTCTCATCCTAGGCTAGTGTCTGAGAAGGCCTGAAATAGGTACCAGGAACTAAGTGGAAGGAAAATTCTTGAGAAGTTTGCTGGTGTGTGATGCTTAAGCACACAGGGAGTAATAAAACCAGTGCATTCTTGTTATGTTAATTGCTTCCTGCAGAGTGAGTCATCTTGATTATCACTAGATTACCTTTGAATTGCTTTTTGGTTTGAGAATAGATGTTAGTGAAAAATGAATTCATTTTAGTCTAATAGGATGCTTGAAAAATTATTCATTGGTTCTGACAGCATGTTTTGGAAAAAAAAAAAAAGAAATAAACCAAGCAATTTGATGCCTTATTTGCTAGTCTGATTTCTGTGGCATTTTATTTAGCTGGCAGAATAGATTTACAGCTTCTTAAAATTTGTGACATTGGCTTTTCCAAATTGCCACCTCTGGCAGGGAACAGTACATCATTTTTTGAATTATGCACTCAATATTTGCTTGTGTACCTGTAAGACATTTCTACTGACCAAACTGAAGGAAGAATAGGTATCAAGGTATGAAGAAGTATTAAGTGCTGTCTCAGAGAGGCCCGTGGTTCCTTATTTCTTTAATTCGAGTGAAAACCAGACCTCAGAAACAGCACCTTCCATGATACAAACAGAAATAACCACAGCCAACTTGGGGGATGGGGAGGCGCAGGGGCTCTGTGTGCTTCTGGTGGGACTCTGTGAGCCTTGGAGGGTGCTCTATTAGTTCATATCAGTCAAAAAATTACTAGTAGAAGGGCCCCATCCCACCATAGCACTTGTCGATCTGAAGCCGACCAGGGTCATGACATGCTGGCACAGGTGGGCAGAGGCTTTGACTGGCCCCTTTGGTCAGCCCCTGTCCTGCTGCTCCTCAAAACGCTACAGGATAAACGCTACCAGCTAAACAATCATACAGGTTACTGTTTAAAGTCACTGAACTGACACTGAAGCACATGAGAAACAGCATGTATTGAGCATTTCCTGGAGCAGGAAATTGGACTAGATTGCTTGATGTCACTCCCAGCCTGAATTATTGTATGATGCTTAACCCATGGGAAGCACAAGCAGATGAAAAAAGGTGTCTCAGTAGCTGAAATTGCCTTAGTGTGCACAAATTAAATGGACTTCCAGTTTTCAGATCCTGATATGTAAACTGCACTCCTGAGACTTTAGTTGTAGGTTGGTTTTGGTCCCTGAAGTCAAGACCCTTGTTTTGGTTTTGTCTCAATGGAGGAGTTATTTCCAAACTTCATTTTCAATCGGTTTGCAACAAATAATAAATTCTGTTTGTTGTCTGAGGAACCAACTCTGTTACATAGTGAAATGATACTGTCCCCCATTTTAATCTTATACTGCTAAGTATTTTATTATTGATACAATAATAAGTTATTCAAAGGAGTTCAAACAAGAGAGACTCGTGGCTGCCTGTGTGCAGTACTGTTCATTTTCAAGATGTGTTTTCATTACTGGAAAAATAAAGCATATTATGGAAACTGCATTGATTTTGTAATCATCATGGCTTTTCCTCCTGCCTTTCTGGACTTCTGAACCTCTTTCATAACTTCTAAATACTTCCTTTAAAAAAAAATTGGTAGCCACTCATTATATGTAAAAATCCTACTGTTTTGCTATCTGTCTTTTTCACTTCTCAGCAAGGTTATATTAACCCTTCGATTCTGCGGAGTGACTGGCTGAAAGAAGGACAGTATTCTGAATGAGGGTCCTTGCTTTATATGCAGTTCTTTTTTCTTCTGGATTTTATCAAGAATTTTATCCAAGAATAGTGTTGTTCATTTTTCAGCTCATAGGTTACCTTTTCTTGTGTTAGTTACGTTATGAGGCAACATGCATGCCATCTAGGTATGCATGTGGGTGAAGAACAAGCTAAAGACATAAGATAGATATTATTGCAGGCTTCTGACCTGTTTGAATGTAACAGATCCTTGGAGCATAGTTGTACGTAGTTATTCTTCAAGCTGTTTCTCATTTCCTTGTGTATTTTATGTATTTGATTTGACTGTGTGCTATGTGAGATTTAAAATCTATAGTTCAAAGTGAAACTTTATATAGATAGATGAAAGTGAAACTTTCTTAAGAGGCTTAATTTTTCTCATTAATGGAGAAGAGAAAAAATTATCTGGGAG
Organism: Lagopus muta; assembly: GCF_023343835.1. Lineage (NCBI taxonomy): Eukaryota > Metazoa > Chordata > Aves > Galliformes > Phasianidae > Lagopus > Lagopus muta. Next base: position 65,974,486 of record NC_064433.1, read on the forward strand.
AATTATTAAAGAAAGTCAACAGTAATTCCCAAAAACCAAGCTGAGTGTTTAAATTCCACTCATCCTCTAATTGCAAATTTCCTAGAGAGATCAGTCCTTGCTGGCTGACTTTGATGTCTTTTTAATTAGCGATTCTCAATAGATGTCATTGATTCTTCAGAACTATTTAGAGGTAAAGCAAAGGCAAGAATCTTTTTATTTTTATTATCAGATCTTTTTCTTTTAGAAGTTAGTTTAATATACTAGCTAAATGGAAGTATACTGCTTTGAAGATATCCTAAGAAACAAAAGCCAAAAGTTTCAAACTTTGATATTTGATCATTTGATGACTAAATCCATTTTTTGGTGCCTATGGAAGTTGAATTGGTTTCTTTTACAGCAGATCCTTATTCATATCAATGGGATCAGAGAGCTCTCAGGCATTCAGAGAGCTATTCATTTGCTTGAGTATTAGTGACTTTCATACACAGTGGAATTGGAAGCCCTTGATATTTTACTGTGTGCACTGTATGCTACTAGTAAGATTTAAAGAACTTTTTTGTTTCTAGCTGAATGTGCTTTTTAGTAAATCAGCCACATATATGCAGATTTTTGACATCGTCTTCAGAGTCCTGCTTGCTCTCTTTCCTATCCCCATTCACGTTCAACACAGGCTATTACTATATTTCACAATTATTTATTCTAGTTCAACTACCTGCAGTGAACAGGGAGTTCTACAGCTAGATCAGGTTGCTCAGAACCCTGTCCAGCCTGATTTTGAACGTCTCCAGGAGTGGGGTATCCACTTCCTCTCTGGGCAACCTTTTCCAATGCTTCACTACCCTGATCATAAAAAACACAGTTTTCTTATATCCAATCTAAATCTCTTCTCTTGTGATTTGAAACCATTTCCCCTCATCCTATCACAACAGACTCCGCTGAAGAGTCTGTCCCCTTCTTTCTTATAGCCCCTCTTTAGATACTGAGAGGCTGCTCTCCAGGTCTCCCTGGAATCTTTTCTTCTCCAGGCTGAACAACCTCAACTCTCTTAGTCTGTCCGCATAGTGGCGGCATATGTACGAAATAGCACTGTGAGAACCTTTGTTGTTTTAGGATAATAAATGAGCAGTATCCCTTACTTGATCAGGAATTCAATCTTTCAATTTCCAGATATTTTTCTATACTTGGCTGCCTGTTATCCCACACTCTGGCAAGAAAATAATTCAAAATGTGAGTAGGGTTTCTAGTCTTTCCTGCACCAGCTTTAAGAAACCTTGTGATTTTCTTTACTCTGTCTCATTTTGTCTTGTTACTGTTCTTCCATCATGAAAGCACTGAGGGAGAAATTACAGTTGGAGGACATTGTCACCGGGCAATCATATGTAACTAGAATATTATAGTTAATTACCAAAAATTTAAGCTCAGAAAGATAAAATGTGTGTCTAAATACAAAACTTACTTGGCCAGAAAACGTCACGCTGTAGTCCAGGAGATTAATTTTAAAAGTTTCTGCTGCATTTTATTCGGGCTTTGGAAGAATTTGTTAAAATCACATTACAGCTACTCTTGTTGTCTATTAAACGTGCATAACATTAAAAATGTAGTTTTGTCCTCGAGTGATGATGAAATATCCTTTCTTCCATGAAATATCTACTCAAAACTCCAAAAATACTTAAGTGTATCTTTGGTTTGAGCATAGAAGTGTTGTAGCAATGTAGTTCTGGCACACAGCATGTGAAATTCTTTGCTTTTTCTCATCTGCTTAAATTTAGAGTAGATTAAGAAAGAAACAGGAAAAGTAGAGGGCAGGGAAATCCTTCAAAAAGAGTGTCTGAAATTAGGTCTCCAAATCCAAAAGATAAGTGCTTGCTGATAAATATTCAGCGTTGTGTAACGTTAAGTAACCACTGGAGTACCTGGTATGTTTGAATGTTTTTCTGCCATAGTATGCCAGTGAACCAGAAGACAAATTGCAGTCCCATATGTAAGTGCTGTACAGTGTGAGTTGACAGTACTGAGTCTTGAATTCTAACTGTAGGGGGGTTGTGTGCATAGCTTTTGAGGTGCTGGCAGAGCAGAGCAAGCTCGAGAATCCCATATAATGGATGATTTTTTCCTCTAAGCTCAGCATGGAATCTGATGTTGTCAAATGTTCAGATAAAAGTATTGCTGACTGTTTCTGTGGTTGCAGGCAGAGCTTATTCATTCAGCCTATTAATTTAATTTTATTCTTATTATCACATAAGATTTAAAAAAATAAAAAAATCAAGTTATTCAAATGTATGGGAAAGTGTCTAGGGAACCAGCATAGACAGTTATTTACAGATACTGGTCAAGCTGATTTTGTACTTTAATCTTTCCTTTTGTACACTTTACCTAGGACTTGGTTTCTTCAAGGAAAATCAAAATGCAGCTATATAGAAAGTACCTTAAGTCTTTTGTGAGATCTTCCAGTTGTAGAAATGTTGGAAACTATAACATCTTTCTGAGTAAGAGAATCTACTCAACTCCAGTAGGTTGAGTTCCTTGTTCAAATTAATCATGAAAAAATATTTCCTCTTCCTCGTTTTTAATTCAAAGTTCAGGGGTTCCAGTAAATTACAGGTTGTAAAGCTTAGATCCAGAAGTCTTCCAGAACTTTCAAATTTTCCCACTCATTAATGTATTCTTGTCTTTTAAGTCACACAGAATAGAAGCTTTCCTTTTACTTTTCTGGCGCATTCGCCATTTAAAATACTGTTTATGATATAGCCTTGAAAGTCTGTTTTTTAAATGAAACTGCTACAATTTCCAAACGTATTTTTTTCGTAATCCCCACATTGTGCTATCCTGGCTGTATGAAGGCTGGTTGGATAAAATTAAATGCTGTGGTAGCAATTTGAAGAGTTCTTTTAATCCACTGCAAGTGAGTACTTGCAGCGACTTCATACTGGGTGGAAAGCTATTACAGAACATGCCATTTTGAAGTTCTTGCTAAGTACAGCCTGGACTAAAAGTGACTACCAGCTGGTTACTGGTACTCCATGTTTCTTATGAATATGTTGGTATGTTGTAAAGTGTTCTCTTCTGTGTGATTGCTCTCCTGTTAATATTTCATGTATCCTTTTGAATACAAGAGGTTTTCCTGCTGCAGTAGAGCAATGCTAAGTCTAAGTGACATTTTGTCATTGCATGATCCCATACAAATGCATAACAAAATATTAATCTCATGAAAAGTAATATAATCAGAAACATATATTTGCGAATGGCACAAATTTATATGAAATTCAGTGTTTAATTCCAGTTCAATAATGACTGCTGTGATAGCTGAGATGTTCTTGAATGGTGTTACAGAGAAGTTTGCTCTTCTTGGACCATTTCTCTTTTGTATGGGCACTGAGCTTCAGATTTCAACATTTGCTACTTAACAGCACCTGTGTGGAGCAATGAAACTATTTAAGGTAGCTGGAGGTTCATCTTGAGATTTCTTTCCCATCTCCTAGAGGGATTTCATAGTCACTGTCACAGTTCCTTGTAGTAATTTCTTTGTGGTCAGATATTGGAATTTGTTAGTATCTGAGTCCAGTACTTTAAAAAGCACACTCAGCTAATCTATTACTGTTCATAATTAGCATACACAAAAGGTTAGTGTGTTAAGTACATAGCTGAGTCTGGCAGGAGTTTCATCTTGATCTGTTGCACACACAGTTAACTATGGGTCCTATCACTATCAACATGGGTGGATAGGACAAGGGGGAATGGTTTTAAACTGAGATAGAGCAGGTTTAGGTTAGATATTAGGAGGACGTTTTTCACACTGAGAGTGGTGACACAGTGGAACAGGTTGCCCAAGGAGGTTGTGGCTGCCCCATCCCTGGAGGCATTCAAGGCCAGGCTGGATGTGGCTCTGGGCAGCCTGGTCTGGTGGTTGGTGACCCTGCACGTAGCAGGGGCGTTGAAACTCAATGATCTTTGAGGTCCTTTTCATCCTAGGCCATTCTATGATATGAGTCTGTGAACTATGCTTGTTCCTAACCCTTTGTTTTATAACAGTGTTACCTTAAAGGCAGAATTTTTGTTTGCTTCTTGCTTAACATTTCTCGTATTCAGAGAGTACAGAGAATTCTTTCAAGTTGTAGCGAAAACATTTTTAAAAGTCTTAGTGGAGAGACTTTAATTGTGATTTTGACATTTTTCACATGCAAAATATAGGTGACATGGTTTCACAGCTTTTGTGATAGACCTTTGCATGAATGCAAAACAACTTAGGAATTACACAGCGTTCAGAAAATCTACCAGTAATGTGTCACTGTGGTTTCTTAAAATCTATGCATCTTCTAGCCCCCGACATTCTCTCAAGATTTATGAGAAAAGATTTTCTGTCTTTCCAGCACACATAAACCCATTCTAACCCATTTTTCTTATTTCTCCGCACAAAAATAACTTCTAAATTATTGTTAGACTGTTGGATGCATTTCAAACTTTGTGCAATTATTTCAATCAGTAAGTATAAACAGAAAGGCCAAGCTGAAATAGGGGTATGATAGAAAATGTTGAAAGTTACGAATTACTACATGAGACCTATTATGGCATCATAAAACAGCCTGAGTTGGAATGAACTCACAGAGGCCATCAAGTCCAACTTCTGGCTGCATGCAGGACCACCCAAAATCCAAACCCTGTGTCTGAGTGTTGTTCAAATGCTCTTTAAACTCTGCCACTTGTTGCCATGCCCACAGCCCTGTACAGCTCATTCCATGCCCACCGCCCTGTACTGCAGCCCCTGTCCCTGACCCCCAGCTGCCCTCCCCTGACAGCTCCATGCCGTTCCCTCGGGCCCTGTCGCTGTCACACAGCAGAGCTCAGCGCTGCCCCTCCGCTCCCTGTGGGGAGCTGCAGCCGCCATCAGGCCTCCCTCATGTCAAACCTAGGCTTTAAGTATTTTTTTTTAATGTGAAAACAGTTATTTTCCTCAGAAAATATCAGTTACTTTTCAGGGATGAAAAGAATGTCAATGGTGGCGCACTGTCGGGACGGGCTGAAGTCCTCTTTGCTTCTGGAGGAGTAGCTCCTCCTAACACAGTCGCATTTGCAGGATAGCTATCAGTAGTTGCCCCTTACTCTGGGCTGGCACCCATCCAGCTCACTTGGGACTGCAGCACTGGGGCTGAGAGAGACAGCTGAAACGTGAGGAGCTGCAACCGCCCTCTGCGATCCCCTACAGAGGACACACTGTCCCTGTGTGAGTGATGTTGATGTTTTTGGAGCCAGCTGCTGTCGAGCCTTCATGTCTCCCTGCTTGACAGCTCCAGTGGAGGAACAAAAGGCCTGCTGTACAGAAGATGATTTGTAAACAATAAAGCAAAGAAGGAGTGTTTTCCATCCCACCATGTCCAACAGCATGAAAAACAATGCCATGTTACCTATGGTTAAGACAAATATAGGCTTCCTTTAAAGCGTCAGCTGCTTCCTTATGCAGAAGGGTGAAAAGAATAGTCAGGGCCGAATTTGGCTTCTTGTTGACTCTTGCAATTTTTTTGGCTCCTTAGAAGAATTAGGAGAACTAGGCCTTTTTCTTCAGGATGCTGTCTTCTCAAAGGGAACAGTAAAACACAGCATCTTGTTCCAAATCCAGTAATGCACATTTGAAAACCCATTTTATTGTAATTTATGTTCCCAGTGTTTTTGACATCATCAGTATTAAATCAGAGGCTGAACACTGTAATTTTTTCTGTTTTTCCAGTAAGAACTTGGTTGCTGATTAACTGTCTTTGGCAGTGAGTGGGTAAAAATTAACACATTAACAACTTAACAATGAAATCAAAGTGAATTAGAATACCATTATCTAAAATAAATTATGTTTTATTAGTACTGTGTAATGTTCTTTTAACTGATGACGATGATTTATTTTTACTTAGATGAATGATGAAACTAATCAGTGAATTGCTGGATAGATGCTCTGTTAAATTACTCCTGTATTCAATTGGGAGCCATTAATCTATTGCTTTGTGTGCTTATTTGTCACTGAATTCATAGGGGGATGTGCAGCTTCTTACCTCATTTACATAAATAGGAACTAGAGCATCTTCACTGGTTATCAGTGGAGTTTCACTATTTTGGTGTTGTCTCTGTCTTACGTTCCGTTTGAAGAGATACATTTAACAAAGCACCTTATGAAAACTTTTCATTTTCTTTTTGTTTTTAAAACTTTTTAAGGATTTGACCGTGCTTATGGCAGTATACAAGGGTTTGTTTATTTTTCTTTTTTATTCTTTCAGTTAATATTATCTAATTCTATTGTAATGATTGCTTGAAGATGGATGTGCACTGGTCACTTATTTTTATATTCTTTCTGTTACACTGGATAAACTGGTTTTGCTGTGCTGATTTTTCTAGTCCACCCACAGGAATCTGTTCATTAAAATTTAATCAATGAGGAAAATAACAAATCTGTTGACAGTAAAAACAACGCAGATTCAGGAAGCTAATATAAATGGAAATGCTTTTATTGCAACTTTACAATCCAAAGCAAGCATTTGTCAGGCCAGATTATAATTCAAAGGAGAATAGCAACTGAGCTTTTTTGAGTATTTAGCATAAATGACAGCTGGGTCCCCAGCACATGGTGATTTTCCTAGCAAAGAGTTACACTGTGGGAGGTAAAGAGGAAGAGCATTAGAAAATTTTTTATTAGTTCTTTGAAACATATTTTTCTAGTAATAAAAACTCAGAAGAAATTTTGTTTTTACTGTGTAGAATTCTTTCCAAATAGCACCGTCACCTTAAAAAAATGTAACATTCTTGATTGAAAATTGCCTCCTACTGACATTTTATGCCTAAGACTACTTTACAAAAAAGGTAAAAATGGTTTAATTCTCTACTAAGTTACAGCATTGATCTACCTCTTCAACATAACATTCAAAACATCTGAAGACAGATTACCTGTGCCATGAAGATGGCATAAGATTAGTTAGAAAGAAAGAGAGTAGTGAAAGAAAGCAAATCATTGCTAGAGTCCATCTTCAGCGCTTTTTGCTCTTAAATGAAACAAAACAACCAAACAAATGACTAGGTTTTGATAATTATTTAATTTCAACCTTAAATCCACAGTCTGTAGCCTGTGAGGCAGTGGTAGGAACAAGTGGATGCGGGGAAACCTCTTGAAAGCCAAATAGTGGTGTGGAAAGGTATTACCAGGTCTAGTAATTCAACAGCATGCTAGGGCTGAAGCTTCCATATGGTTAATTACCTTGCAATTTTGCTTAAGATGTTTGCATTTTATATTTTGGTCAACTCAAAGGAAGGAATGAGCTGAATGCTTGTGTAAAGTCACAGAATGAAGCCCGCAGCACTTTAGCTTTGAAGATCCTTTATCTGTGCTGTCTATCCTGTGAGTATCCTTTGGAGGTCCTGCAGTGGGTTAACTCTGCAGCTGCTAACTGCATCACAGGGTTATGATTCCTAACAGTTTCAAAGCCCAGGAGTCTACTGCTTTTTCTTTGCCTTTTGCAGAGACAGAGGAGCCACGTGTTTCATAGCAGCTCATAGGCAACACTTGAATTGTATGATTTGTATACGACTGGACAGTTTGTACAAATGGACTGAGAACAGAGTTCCTGAAATGTCCCTGCAGTTTGAGCAATTTGCAGGTTTGTAACCTGAATGACTGAAGAACAGTCATGTGCAATGTTAAAAAAAAAAAAACATGTTTCTCCCAGAGCATGCTAAGGAATTTCTCTTCATTAGGGTAAAAGCAGCTGAAATGCCTCCAAGCATCAGGGACACTTAATGTCTGCCTTGAGTTTATAAGTATAGTCTTCTGGGAGCTGAACCTATTGAATGTTTTAAGCTAAACAATGGCATGCAAACTGTCTATGTCATGTCCAGAATTTTCATTACTTTGTTGGGGGAGGCAAAAGCTTCTGTGGGCTTTTCTGAGAGTGGTGGCTTTTCACAGAGAACTGCACTCAGCTTGGTTTTCTTCTTGTGTATGAGTGGATTTCTTCACAGATTAGGCCACAGTGGCGGTTTTATTTGCCACTTCTTCCTCCCTTTAACTCCCTCAAATCATCCTTTCAGTTCTGATCTTGTTTGTCTGTCTCTTGGGCTCTCTGAAGGGCAGGAGTTTCAAAGATTCATGCGCTCGTGGAAATGAAAGTATATATGCAAATGATAAGTAGTATAATCATCTTTGAACATAACAGGATATAAGCCTCCTTTGAAGGACAGCAATTCATCTCTAGCAATATCAAGGGCTGTTTGCAACTCAGAATTTTGAAGCATTTAGTAACTCCTTAATGTTTGTTTTGGGGGTCTAGAGAAATTCAACGTGTACTGAAGTCATAGAAATTACGTGACAGGGTTACCACGGCTCTTAAGTTAATGGCTGCTGCCTTTGTGATTTATTTGTCGCAGCCTTGTCTTTGCATAACTGGCTGTCTTGGAAGAGCTCTGACATATCTTGAATAAGAATGGTGATGTTATTTATGAAAACTTACCACTTCTAAATTTCCTCCATCCCTACCCCACTCCCTGTACTGAACCTGTGAGCTTTCATTTGGTCAGTGTCACCTCAACAATGAAAAGTCCTTTGAATTTCAAGGTATGCTGCTAGTTCAATAGCTGGGTAAATTAAAAAATGTTCTTGGGAAGGCGAATGCAGAATCAGAATGCAGTTGCATACTTAGTATTGCTCTGCTGTGCTGTCCCTGGGTTCCCAGCAGTGGCTGGGCCTCAGTAAACTGGAATTGATTTTTCTACTCTAGCATATATTAGGATACGCAAAATGCTTTAATTTATTTTATTAGATAGCAGATTATGTTTTTATACTAGCTGAATGGAATCTAATTTGCTGAGAATAGATGGTGAAGCAAATACATCTAAGGGAGAAGATAAAGTAGAAACGAATACCAACAAATGCAGAGTTTGTGCTGTAGCGCTGGATCTGTTTTCTATGCTATGTACACTGCTGTAATGCCTAGTGAATACATTATGCAATGTTAGATTTTGCTCTGTACATTTAAGTGACAGTAAGTGTTGCCACTGTTGGAACTTGTTGTCCAGGTGAAAATAATTGTTTTGCCATGCTGTATCCTGTCACAGTGGCGTTTGCATTCTCAGAGGCCCAGACAGTAGCTTCCGTCTCTGCTGCAAAGTCGGGTTTTGACAGGTTTGATAAATGAAAAATTCCTGCACAATTTTTTTTTTTTTTTGCATGAGGAGAATATTAACTCCTGTGTTGTAGATGGAATCCATTCTTATAACTTTATCATACTACTTGAAATTCCTATGCTGTTCACCCCTTGACCCTGTTTTACATATGTATATATATATACACACACACAAACACACACACACACACACACACATATCTATACACACATATCTGTGCTGGGCTACACTGATGTACTGTGAGCTATTTAAATGACTGCCTCAACACCACTAAAGGTGAATGACTCAAGGCTGACAGGAAGATGTTTCACATGTAGCTTTGAGATCCTCTGGAGTGAAGAAGACTGTGCAAATCGTATTTAATACTGAATTTGATACATAAGATAGCATGACAATTTGACCTTGCAATTTAATGCCCTGCTCAGCTGCGACAAGGGCTCCTTAGTTAAAATGGTTTTCTAATTTTCGTTTGTGCTGTATTTGGAGAGCTGAGCGCTTATGAAGCTGCTGGGATGCTCTAAATATCTTTATGCTTTCGGGTGACCCAGCCCAGTGAAAGAACAAGGGAGGGATCCAGGGTAACTCCTGAGTCCCTTTTGTACTCACATTGTTCCTTCTTCCTTCCTTTCTTGTCCAGAGCTGTCTTTTATGTAAAAGGTCACTTTCATAGTTTTTTTTCTTGGTAATTTTTTTTCCTCTCTCTGCAGCTTGGCTAGAAGACACATTTGGAGTGCCTATCTTGGTCATTATGTTTATCACAACTTTGTAACTATGCAGTTTGTTTATGCAGAACTGTTATTCTCTTCTGTGTTGCATCTTTTTTGAATTTTGGTTGGGGAAACAGGGATAAGAACTGTCCTTTGTCTACTTACCAGCTAATTTCTGGACTTTTTTCCTAGCTCCTCATTCTCTGTTTTCTTTCCTCACTTTGAGCCTTGCCAGCTCCCTGGTTCTCCAGGAGCAGCTGCTACAAAGATGTATGTGTTCTCCTCTGTAAAAACAGTCCTTGTTTTGTGTTGCTAGGCTACACCCTTCCAGCTGCCACTGAAGAAATGCTCTGTGGTGGGAAACGGTGGGATTCTCAAAAAGAGCGGCTGCGGAAAACAAATAGATCAAGCGGATTTTGTCATGCGGTAAGATGGAAACCTCAATGACAAATTGTCTGCCCTTCCCCCTGCTCAGTCTTTTGACTTTTCAAAGCTATTCAGTTGTGATTAATCAATTATAATTTGCCTTGGGTACTTTTTTTTTTTTTTTTTTTTTTTTTTATCCCCTTTGCAGGATGTGATTTGGGTAGAAGTGTGAGAAAGGGCAATAAAGTTTTGGCTGGCCTCTGCAGATATGTGTGTACTGTGGGGGAAATCTGCAGATGGGTGCCTTGTGGTTGTGACAGATCATACAGTGTCACAGACAGGGATTTAGGAGCTTTTTAATTATTCCTTATTGGAGTCTCGTCTTGTACTGTGCTTCGTCCTTCACAACTCTAAATGCAATCATATGCAACCCATTAAAATCGTGATGAGTAGATACTGATTCATAGGGCAAGGATTAATAAGTTGGGACAAGCTAAAGTATTTCCACATTTTTCCTCCCTTCAGATTAACTTCTGTCTAAGAGAAGACAAAACCGTTTTCCTTGATGCCATCTTGTTTTGAATTCCCCACATTTGCTGTACCTCTAGTTTTTGAAGTCATAGGAATTTGTCAGAAGGGTGCTGAATCGGCTACTGCTTTCTTGACTGAATTTGGCACTTTGTAGATCCGCATTCTTTAAGGAGGAGAGACAGAAATTGGCCCCTTTTTGGTAAACATGAACAAGAAAAACATTGTGGGGCAGAAACTGGAAGACTGCTTCTGAAGAGATGAGAAATGGAATTTCTTTGGTTTTTGAGGTAAATGCGTAATGAGCTCCCGCTTTAGCAAGTCTACTTATTGAATCCTGATAGCTTATTATAAGGCCATACAAACTTGCTCTAAAGCAGACAGAATTACTATAATTTTTGGCTTGCATCTCAAGGAACAAAACTGCTTTTGATGTTAAAGTAAAGAAATACAACAAACTGAAGACAAAGGCACAGAAGGAGGGACTCAGTGTGCTGATTGCCACTACTGCAAAGCTCCTTCAATGTTCCAGAGACTAAAATAAGAAACTGCAGGGTATGATATGGTAATATTATGTAGATGCAATAGGAAGTTAAAATACCATAGGAGCAATCAGTTACAGAAACAATAAAAGCATTTTTTAAAGCAGCTGTTAGATCCTGATCAGAGAAAATGACTTTTTTTCTCTCTCTAGGGAGGGTAAACTAGCCATTGTCTGTACTGAACTTATTTTGGATTGGAAAGAAGCAGTAGGTAAAAACCTGCAAAAATCCCAGAAACTGCCTGCAGGCTGTATTGTATTAATGGTACAGTCATATTTATGAAAATATTTCAGTTCTGTTGGGTAAAAGGTAATATGCCACTGGGAGAGAATATTTTTGTAGCAGGTGGAAAATTTAGCAGATCTCTAAATCTGATCTCTATAATCTGAGAGCTGAGAGAGGAAGAGAATAACAATAACTTGCATAATATTTTGCATTTTCTAATAGGAAATGTGTCTGATGGCTTTATACTATTTCTGCAGTGCAAAATAGTTGTGGCAGGTTTTGCCATTGTTCATTCCTTCGATTCACTTTGCTTTTGATTTCACTTACAGCACAGCTTATGGAAATACGATTGCAGCCATCTTCTTCAATAAACACTAATCACTAAGGTTAATTAATGAGTTTAGACTCATCTCATTTCTGAGCATCTTCTACAAACACAGTTGTACCGACATAGAGATTAAAAGAGCAGCAGTTTTCAGCCCGTAGGCCACAGCACACTTCATCTGCAATAAAAAAGGTGCATGGCATACGGTCTACATGTTTAGTCAGAGTAGTTACCATAGGTTTTTATTGAGTTATGTGGGTGTTTTTCAAGTTTGTAATGTTTATTTTTAGGATGTTTCTTTTAAAATTTTCCCTTTCCCTTCACACAAGCAAGTATTTTAAGAAAGAAGTGTTGGATACTAAATCATAAACAACTATTTCTCTGTATTTGAGAGAAGATACGTATTTTCACTGCATTAGATTGTGAAGAAATATTTATATGTCTTGTGATTCTCCCTGTCTCCCAACTACCTTTTATGTCTCTGCTATGGTTTGTGCATCTGCCAGGGAGAGGACTGGGGGATGTTTTCCATGCTGTTTGCTAGTGAGTTTGTTCCAAATATGGAAGAAACTCATCATCATGTCCAAGCTGACTAGTGGCTATCATGACTTGGGAAGGACAAGCTGCTATTTTTTAATTATACTCTGCCATGCCATCTAGCCATACCAGCACAGATGGAGCTGTAGATGTTAAATATGATGCTGCTTTTGGGGCTATCAAACAAGTCCAAAAAAATATTGCTTTCATTTGCTATAGCTAATTATAGTCTTGACTCTGGTCAAGGTGCTACAAAGGAGTAGAAATGAATATTCAAAATCCCATTTAAATTCTTATTATTCCCTAGCATTTGGTATACGTACAAATAGCTAGGTAATCACATAACATCTGTCAAATGCACACGCCGTTACTCAGCCAAGCTGCCGGGATTCTCTGCACCTGAAGGAGTTGTACTTATCTCTGGGCGAAACTCAGAAGAGGTGTTTATGCCCTGTGAAGTTTGAAGGATCCCTCTCATTTCAGTCAGCTGTTTCTACCTATTGAACTGGAAGGCCTTGCATGTGAAAAAGGTGTGCATGAACTGCTGTGCTTTCTTGATGATTTTTTCCCCCCATCAAATCTATGCCTTAGCAGGGAAATACAAAAGTAAGTTGGCCAATAAGTTCTCCTCTTTCATTTATGTTCATATAAAAAAATGCTGACTTCAGACACTGTCCTGCTTCTACCTTCTTTCCTGCATGTTTACATACTCCTCAGTACCAGGAGCAAGAGTAAGATAATAAAAAACACATGCATCTTACTGTGAATCTTTTACTTCTTGGTACATTACTCACCTGCACGAAGCTTAGCACTCTGCTGACCCGTTCGAGAAAAGGGCAAAGAGTTTCTGAAGATGGACTGACTTCTTGCTGAGTTTCCCGTTGGCTGCTTAGGCCACTTCTTAATATTTCACGCAGGACAGATCGGGAAAGTGATTTACTGCTGAAGGGAGTTAGCGTGTTTAAGTATTGCTTCTGCAACTGGTGTGAGAAATAAATTAAGATGATAAAACTAAGGAGATATCTTGGTTCATCACAGTGCTTTTAAATAAACTTCAATCAAAAAAGGCCATATGAGTCTATGTTTATTCAAATCAGGAATCATTAAACTGTGGCCTGCCAGAGGTCTCTTATTCCATCTCTTTAATCTAGGGCAAGGTCACCTGTACACACATCTTTCTTCACAAACATTTGTTTGACCTACCATTGAAAACTGCTGGAGCTGTGCTCCTGAACCAGAGTGCCACAGAGTTTAATGGGAGCATGGGAAGAAAATGAAGCTGCCTCTCCCAGAAGTGCAACCCACGTCATGGAGACCCATGTCTCCCTGGTAACAGAGGAGAAGTGGTGGATTTGAACTAACAGCTCCCTGCCAGGCTGAGGCCCTGGGGCAGCAGGGAGATGCACCTCAGCCTGTCTGTACAAGATTTTGGGGGAAAAAAAAACAACAGCAAAACCACCTTAAAAAATCAACCTAACAACGCTACCAGTCTTGCTCCAGAAAAATTCCCAATTCCAATTTTCTTTGAGAATCTTGGTTTTGTTTTTACCCTGTAAGCACTAGTATTATTCTTCATATCTTTGGTTTAAGAAGTTAGACAACTCTGAAATTGAAAGCAGTGTTTTGACGCTCGTTTTTAGTGTAATTGCTGTTGTTGAGTTCATTTCTCATGACTAATTTCTATAACAGGGCTGAGTCTTGGATACAGCTTGAATTTATGTCATTTGCTCTAAAAGTGATGCCTCCTATTTATTTCTAAGAAAACTCTAGCAGATACAAAGAGAACAATCACACTATTTGATAGAGCAAATTCTCAGCTACAAAACATTATTTTTCGAGATAGTCACCATTAGCTACCTTTTTTGCCAGTGATGAACGAGAGCTGCATGCCATGCTCATAAGAATCTGCACCAGTGGAGGTGACCCGCTATCACCCTGCTGAAACACACCTCCCATTGCCTCGTGCTGTCATCCAGTGCTTGGTTTCCATCAACATTCACCAAGCACTGATGAATCTCAGTGAGTGCAATTTTTTTCTGCATGGAAGAATTTAATTCCACACCTTTGCTTCATACTTACTTCCGTGTCAGATGCTGTTTTGTCAGACTGCCCCTCTGCTGCCCTCTGACACACAGCAACAAGCTGTAATGGAATATCAGAGGGAGGGTTCAGCCTCTACTGCCATACCACCAACATCTACTTCTGATATTGTGGGACAAGATATTAAAGTGGGAGACATTACTTTTGGAGCAGCCCTCATATTTTCACCTTTATTTACAATCCTTCCTTCTTCTTCCACCTCTTTAATTAGGAGTATTTAGGACTGCTCCTTGTTTGCATGTTTCTCTCCACTTGTTCTTTTTGGAGCCCTGTTTGCTTGCCAAAGTAGATCTACTCGGTTACTTTATCTTTTTTATATTATTGCCTTGTCTGCCAGAACAAGACTGTAGAGAACATAGTATGCACACTGTAAATAATCACTTGCATTTTTTTCTCTGTATTTTCTTGGTAAGTTCTTTATACTGAAGGGCATTTACCTGTTGTTTGCAAGACGTATGTGATGTGTGTGATACCAATCCAGAGCCTGATGCTAGAAAACAAGACAAAGCAGAGTGAAAAAGAGAATTTGGAGGAGAGAGTTTGAAAAAAGTTTTGGCTGTAGATAATAACAGCTGTAGCCTTTCAACCTGTCAGAGGTGCCAGGTCACTTTGTTTTTGCTTAATAGTTCATAGGATCATGTCTACAAAAGATTTTTTTTTTTAATATATATTTCCCCACAGTCTGGTGCAAAAATGCCCTATTGTGCATATGGGATGTAGTATAGTATAGTAGGAGAATGCCTAGCTTGGTCCAGTGTTTGTACAGCACTTTCACATTTTCTGTCAGCTTGCAGTTCTTTTTCTAAAACTGCAAACTTGCAGAATAAAAAAGACTGGGGATGAAGCCTGTCAATCCTGACTGTCAGTTAAAATCTTGAATGTCTTTCTGTGCACAGGTGCAACCTTCCTCCTCTATCCAGAGAATACAGCAAGGATGTTGGATTGAAAACCCAGCTGGTGACTGCAAATCCCAGTATAATTCAGAAAAGGTAGGGAGCATGTTGCTCTGTCTCTGGATTGGAGAAACAGAAAAGAAAAAATGTGTCATTTGTGTTTTAGATATTAGTGTGCCAGAGTTATGTCCTGATCCTGGAAAAGATGAAATGCACAGTGGTTTCATGTTGGGTGAAATAAACCTAGATTTTTTCACTGTAAGCAGGGAAGCTAAGGAAGGCTGGCTTCTTGCAGTTTTTTCTTCGTTTTTTTTTTTCACATCTGTACCTCCAGTTCCCTCTCATTACCTGTATCACTGGGTATGTGCCAGAAGAGCTTTGGCTGCTCTCAAGCCAGGCGCATACCAAATGGGTGGACTACATCCTGCACTGGTGGGGCCAACTGGCTGCTGTATCCCACAGTTAATGAAGATGCTAATTTTGATTGCTCTTTGGTTCAACTCTGATAACTTCTCTGTCCTTACTCTCTTTGTATTATTTGTTTGATAGTGACTTACAAGTACAAAGGTGATTAGGATAGACTGATCAGCAGGTTTTGATCAGACAAGCTGTGCTTCTTAGGAGATTCGGATAAAGTTTTGGTTTTTATTAGCTGAAATTTTCCAAATTGCAATAGCTGTTGAGAGAGGGGAAGAGACAAGGGAAAATATGTCAGTGCCAGCTCTGATTGTGCCTTACTGAATTTTAATTGCCATGTTATTGTTTTTTTTTTTTTTTGTCACCCAGAATAAGGTAGGCTGTTCTCAGACAGAATGAGATCTAGTAGTAACCTGTCATTTTCACTGAAAAACAAAGAGAAAAGGCATAAACCAAGGGAGTGAGCAGGAGATTAGGCATAAAAAGTATAATGCAGGTATGGGGAGGTGAAGGATTATGAAAGAAAGCAAAGCAGTGAAATAAAATGAATAATAGAAAGCCAGGTATGTGAGAAAGAAGGAAGGCACTGAGCAGAACTGAAAATTGATGTTTGTTGCTATCTAAATGTAATATTTTTCTCTCTGCCAGGAATCAAAGAATTGACTAATTGTGAGTGAAAAAGATGGTTTATATGACAGTCTTCAACAGAGTAGGAAAGAGAAGGTGATCAAGAGGGAAATGGAGAAGTCATCAGCTTCAAGAGCTGTTTCAAGCAGAGAGTGTGTGAATAGGGGAAGGCACAGAAATGCCGTTAGGGTAAGATGAAAGCAAAACAAACAGAACTGGAAGAGAATGCACCAGGTGCCAGACAAGAAGAGGGAACTGCTCAGGGCAGGGTCTGAGGATGAGGGATCTGAAAATCCTATGGGAGGTACAGAGCTAATGAGGTTGATTTAAGAAGTGGGATGAAATGTCCAGAACATCACATAGCTTGGCAGTACATTGTGGATAATGTGAATAAGAGCAGTGAGAAGTACAATGCTTGCAAAGGTTTTTACAATTGTCAAGGCAGAGAATTGTTAAACTCATGAATATTTTCTGTGTCTCCTACATCCTTCATCAGTGGCTAGAGAGAAAAGCTTACTGAAGTTAGTATTTTTCAGAGAAGAAGAGAAAAAGGAAAAAGAGTTTTAGTGATGGTACAGGAAGACTATGGAACTATACTAAGGAGACTGTGGAGTTAACCAGTACAGAAAAAAAGGAAGGAGTGAGCACCTGTGAAATGATACCCTATGAGAGAGGGATATCAAAATGGGAGTGAGCTGACGAGGAGGGAAATGGAGGAAGAGAAAGGGGAGAAAGAATAGGATAACAGGAAATGGGATTGTTTTCAGTGTCCATTTTCAGCATGAGTGGATGATAACTGTGATGCAAGACATTTGATGAGAAAGTAATGTGGTGTTTATATGTATGTTTATTGATCAGATAAGGAGATTTACAACCAGTTACTAAGAATAAGATCGAGAACAAATTAATAGTGCTGAAAAATAGCAGAAACCTCCTCTGAGGTTTGAAGCTCTTGAGAGATCTGGCACTTATTTTCCTCTGCCTGGTCAGAAAGAGATTTTTTTAGAAATGTGTATATTTTACTAATGTTTCCTGTGTGCTCTCTAACCTCGTTATTTGGACTCCTGTGTGGTAAGTTAAAATTTAATCAAAGGTACAAGTCAGGAAGTTAAAATACAAAGAAGACTACTGCCCTCCTAAAGCAATCAATTTCTGTAGAAATAAGCTTTTTAAGGAACTGAGATACTTATCAATGTAGACTTTCACAACATTCAAGGACCTTCTCAGAGTAGTGACTGATATGTATCTGTTTCTAAGCTTTAAGTTAACTAGCTTCACGTAATGGCATTATTCATTATCATTCCTCCACTGTCCTCTTGTCCTTACTTTAAGTAGGTTGATATTGATGAGGCTTGACGTCTCAATTATCTCTCAAGTGTGTTATGGCAGATTTAGTGAATTAGTCCCACCATACTATTCATTGCTTCTAAAAGATATATCTTTACTGGATAATTTATGATCAAGCATATTAGGTAGGGCAAAGTTTTCATATCAGGGATAGGGAAGTAATTTTCTGTTTTGTTTTTTAAATCAAAATGATTTATTTCAGATAACTAAATTGTTGCTGATAATTAATGTTCAGTGATATTTCTTCTAGCTTGAGAGCCTTAGGATGGGAGAGTAAAAAATTTCACTCTGGGAGTACCTTGACTTCAGTGATACTTTCTAAATGTTACCATTTACAAATCCTTAAGTAAGCAGATAATAATGAAAGAATTAGAGATCAAGTTCCTGCTCTGTTTAAAGAAGCAATATCATTATGCATGCAGGTAGTAGAGATTTTGTGTGTAAAATATGGTGCTCAGTTCTCAGCTGGATTTGAAAAAGTATGAGGAATTTCCTACCCTAATGTTGCTTCTTAACATAAAGGAGTACTGACAGCAAAGGTATTATGATAGAAATTTCCCTGGCTGACTAGGAGATTCATGATGACTGCCCCAATTTCATTTTTCATCTAGGATGTGTCACAGGCATCTCCCTCCTATTAGTCCCTCTAGCCTATGTAAACCTTCCTGGCTGTTCTTAGGCTCTGTGGAAAAATCAGCAAGGTAATGTTGCTTACTGAGATTGTTTCTGTATCATTTCTATATCTAGTCATTTACGTACAGCTGTGGAGCAGAGCCTGACTAGTCAGTGGATCACACTGGGACATGAAAACATTTATGTAGATACTAATGATTTATGATCAATGACGGATTTTGACTAAGTGGTACAAGGAGTCACTATTTAGGATATAGATATTATGTGTTTCTTGAGTCACTGATTAAGAGCTGTTTCAGAGAAGCAAACTAGCAGTTGGATACTATCTTGCAACCTTCAGCAACTTTGATAAATATCTGGTAATACACCTGAAAGTCTGAACTTTCAAATAATCTGCAAACAAATGTTTTTTGCGGCAATCTTCCTTTCTGTTTGCCATGATTTTTCACTCTGTCTAACCTGTGTACACGTACATCATTGTTAATGTGGATGTAACAGCCCAAATAGATGGTTTCCTAGCATCCACTGTGTTTCAGATCTACTGATATCTGTTGGTAAGTGTTTCATCCAGGAGCTGTTTGTGTTTCTGACCTGTGTGGAAATAATCTCATTAGCAAGTGGCACAAAGAACATGGTAGTATTCTTTATTTCTCGTAATTCAGCATCATTATAACTAACAGAAGCCCCTGAGGTTTATAACGCACCTCCTGACACCTTACGCCTTTGAGACGTAATCCAACATCAGTTGAATTGTGTGAAGCTTCTCTCCCTTTTCATTTCAGTGTGCTTGAAGGCACACTCTTTGCACTTGGGAAAGAGCAGACAGCTGTGCAGCTGCTCTTTGAGCTGCTGCTGTTGTCAGCTTGAAGAGCAGATTGTGAAAGAAGTCTTGGAGTCACTGCCCTCACAATCCCTGCTGCATGATGAGCAATTAGGTCTGCAGCATTCTCTGGAGAAATACCTCCCAGTCTCCTGCTCAGCCTGAGCCCTCCATGCTGGAAAGTGGCATAGGATAGGCAAATAACATGGAGAAATCCTGCTGGCCTAGCAGGAAAGGAGAGCCCTTAAGTCTTTGTAGTGAAGTCTCTCAGTAGTTATATAACACTGCTAATGGAAATAGTCTGACTGAAACTTGAAGAGCAAGGTTTAGGGTCAGTCATCAGACTTGACAGTTTGGTATGAGTTTCTTTTCACTGAATGTGAATAATTTTTTTGCATTAAAATTAATTCACTTTTTTGATCTCAGTGATACTTCTCAATTTTTGGCAACATCCATTTCCTGCACTAAAGCAAGACGAAGGAATGAGACTAAAGGCTAACAAATGCAATGACTCTCCCGTGAAGCTTTGAAATGTCAGTTAAATATCGCTGTTATTTATTAGGTTGCCACAAAATTTGAGTGGGATTAAATTGCTTTTCTAAGGCGCTCCCTGAACCTAAGAACCAGCTCATAATCTTTTCTAGATTCAGTCCCAAAGACAGCTTTGAGTCCTTATGTCTTAAGCCATTAGGAATAAAAAGACTGAACCAAGGCAATTATTTAATTCGCTAAAAGCTTATTTAATCTTCGATTAAACATATGCACAGTGTTAAGTCCTGTTGCTAATGCTCATGAAAATAATACATCAGAATTCCTCTTGACTGTGTCTTTGTTAAAGACAATATATTTCAATCATAGGTAGTTACATCTTACATTAATAATTGAAAAAGATCATAAAAACAATTAGAGAAAAACCATACAAACAAAGAGAAAAATAAGTTATTGAAGTAAAATGCCTTGCTCACATCTTGTTCTTTTTTTAGGAATAAAGGGGATGGAGGGATCTTTTCCTGTGAACTCATTTTACCATGGAATTTTAAATAATTTGAGCTGTTCTTTCGTTCCTGGTAGCTACTGTTGATACTGAGTGTATCTCAGGTTATTCCATTGAGATGCACTCCAAAATGATAAGAATCACTGTTTTCATTCACATCGCAAAACTGCCCTTTTACATTCTACAGTATTCTTTGAATGTTTCTGCCAACAGCAAGAGGATAACATCTCTGAGAAATTATTCTTATTGGCAAGATACAGAGTACAATAAACCCTTCTGTATACAGAGAGCCCCACTGTCTTTCAATCAGTCTTTCCCCTAAGGTGAAATTCATTTAAAATCTTTAAATTTGCTGACAACTGAAGCCCCGCTTTCTCTCTGTGAGGAGCACCTGTTTTTGTCCTCATTTCTACAGAAAATGTGGTGTTGGAGAGGACTTCCCAGTACTGCCATCAGGTCAAAGGCAGAAGCAGTTAAAAAGTTCAGGAGAGCTGTAACACTTTCCTGGGGTGCTGTTAGCTAAGGTGACCGGAGGTGAGACAATACATAATCAGCAAAACTGATTGCTAGATATTAGAAAGAGCATCCTAGAGACTGCTGTTCAATTCATGTAGCTTGTGTTTAAGAACAAGCCTGATAGGTTGGGCTGTATGAGTAGAATTTTCCCAAGGCTAAGGGTAGACAAGATGTTATTTTGGGAGAACCTCTGCTCAATTACTCTATAGAAATCTCCATACTAAAATAATTGAAAGACTAATTGATAATGGGATAAAATGAGAAATTATAAATGAGATCTCAAGAAATCATAGTTCGATGCTCTAAAAAATCAGTTTTTTATTAGTGATTATTGTAAAGATAGAAGACATCAGGATTAAAAGAATTCATTTGGATTTCTGATAGAAAAGTCTTCAAATTTCAATATGACACGCATTTATTGTAGAGCTGGAGAGGCATAGGATGCATTATCTTACATGTATATTTGTGCATCCACTACTTTAA
Source organism: Lagopus muta (assembly GCF_023343835.1). NCBI lineage: Eukaryota > Metazoa > Chordata > Aves > Galliformes > Phasianidae > Lagopus > Lagopus muta. The sequence continues at coordinate 65,995,675 of NC_064433.1, forward strand.
AAAGGGATTTTGGTGATAATCTTAATTATCTGTATTGCAAATGGCATTTTAATTGCAAATTTTTGTCTTACAAAAATCACCAGTACTTGCCCATATGTGCTGATACTCATTAACACATTGTCTCACACATTTTCATTTTTTTTGGCAAGTCGCTGCAGGAAAACTGTTGCTTTTTCTTTTCTCCACCCTCCTGCTGTCTTAAGACCACTATCTTGAAGAGTCTGCCAGCAGTACCAAACAGAAAGACAACCAGCTGTCTGGTTTTCCATTATTAGATTTGTGAAATGGGAGATCTATATATGTCCTTGAGCAAGTAATGCTTTTAATTAAGGTGATTTTTTTCATCCGTATGTTGATGCACTTGGACTTGATGTGAGAGCTACTAAACCCATTGCCTATATGTGGAGTAGTGTACCCAAGTACGTCCTTCATATTTAAGTATGGAAGTAATGTCTTCGAAATTAGTGAAATAACTTGTATGAGTACGATTTTTCTAGATCAATCCATATAGTGTCTTCTATGAGCAGTCAGATTTGTTCAAGGTCACATCCCAAAAGATTTTTAAGTGCTCAATCTCTTTTTAGGTAACCGATCATTCTATCGTAGTCTGTGGCTTTTAAAATTTGTTACTATCAAAATAATATTAAAAAAAAAAAGGCCTTTTTTGAGAGGCATAATAAATACTTTAGGGCATTATTTCCACGCGTATTTCGGTGAAAAGACTAAATAAGTAAAACAGATGGTGAAGAAAAGGATGAATGGAGAGAGAAAATCCAATGTGGAGTCTTTTAAGGGGAACAGATTTTCTTCTGGTATAAATCACTGCAGTAACTATTGTAGTGCTTTATACCAATAAGAACTTGACACAGGATTTTTTCTTGTCAGTTAAAGTTCTCTCTTTTGCTCTTGGAGCCTTTGGCTGGACTTATCTTCCAAACCGAGTACCCTGAGGGGGACAGATGAGGCACCCTCTTCTTCCCTGTCTGCTCTGGCATCTGAGTAGCCTTCTCTGTCCATCCTTATCCAGAAAAGTGTAGTCTGTCCTTTGAGGAGGAAATGTAAGAAATTTGATTTATTAGAAAGCATCTCTGCCTTTGGTTGTTTTTTTTTTTTTCATACTATTACACTAGCTCTAAGCTAAATTTGCAATTAAAAAAAACGAAAGTATGAGTGTGAGGTTGTGATTCATGAAAGTGGTTTTTGTAAGCAAAACCTGATCTGATTCAAAGGACAAATGGCTTGAGTCAGAATGTTAAAAAACTCCTCTGTATTTCTTACACGATGCTGTTAAATTGCTCAAAATGAGTCACTGTCAGCATCAGAGAACTTTTTTCATCAGAAGCCTTTTATGCATGATCACAAAAATAGGATAATTTTCAGTGAAAATACACCTCCAAGTGGAGTTGAGCTTTTTTATTTTATAGCGAAACTGCTGTTTTTCTGAACAGAACAGTTGAAAAAATTGGCATTTGCTTTTTATTGCCTCTAGTTTACTTCTATGGAAATTTTGGGTAGTTGACATCTGTTAAATTAGTATTTTCCTTACATTTGCTTAGATGAATGTTTAGCTGTAAAGATCCTTGGAGAGCAAGCGATATACTTGCTTCAGATGTGGCTGAATACTGAATCATTTTGTGCAGGACAGTTGGTTAATACAGCATGAGAAGGTATAGGTTTAACAGTGAGAGTCAGCTGCTCTGGTTGTAGAGGCAAACATGGGGCTTGCAGTTGGGTGGCCTTTCAGTGCCCCTTTCAGGTGCTGGCTCTGGTGAATAGTTATTTCGTGGTTTCCATATTAAAAAATTATTGTTGGGAAATTGAAATCAACTGTAAAAGGATATCTGTTGTTCTCAGCATGACACAATTTTTGTACCACTTTGGATTAGGTGAATATTAGCAGCTGACTCTGTCTCTGAAGTTTTATGAAGACCTGAGGCTGAGCACTTCTACCATATCTGTAAAGTCATGAGGAAATTCATTATGAGTTCTGAGGGATAAAGGAGGAGGGAGTGATTTACCTTTTACCCGTGTGTAATACAGTCATAATACGTAATACAGTAATATGTGTAATGTAGTCATAATAATGTAATATAATGTGTGGGGAGACCTCACTGCAGCCTTCCAATATTTAAAGGGAGTTTATAAACATGAGGGAAATAAACTTTTTGCAAGGGCAAGTAGTGATAGGACAAGGAAGAATGGTTTTAAACTAAAGGAGGGAAATTTTAGATTAGATGTCAGGGGAGAGGTTGTGGAACCGATGAATAACCTCACAGGTGGGGTGTGCAAGGCTAGATTGGATTGGGCCCCAGGCAGTCTGATCTAGTACTTGGTCCAGCAGTTGGCAACCGTGTGGTAGGGGGTGTTGGAGCTTGGTGATCTTTGAAGTTTCTTCCAATCCAAGTCATGCAATGAATCTATAAAGAAAGCTGTACACTTTATCTCACTGATCTGTCTCCAGAGTTTCCTGTAAGGCACATCTTTTAGTATTTTATTTTATTTTATTTTATTTTATTGAGAGTTGAGGCTAGTTAAAGGAGCCCCATCCCCTTTCTTCTTCTAATGCTCCATATTAAAAAGTAAATGTTGACTCCACTGTATTTTATTTGCTTACTGTTTGCCATTTCTGTTCCTTGAGTTTGTTACTCTAAGCAAGAGAAGCAACCTTGTTTGGGAGTTATGTATTTGAAATGTTAAAAAACTACCTGGACAGGTAAACAGCACTAACAGCAGAAGGACAGGAACAACCTTACAAAAGCACCTGCATGCTAAATTTAATCTTTTATGGTTTTCTATTTCCACCAGTTTCTCTGTGGAATGACTGAAGAGTAACACAACTGATAGTTGCATGGAAAGCTACAAACTATGATCCATAAAATTCCAAATTACAGTTTTGCAGTCGAATACTGAGAAGTTAATAGAATTCTATTAGAAGTGGAGTAATAGAACGCCTGCAAGACAGTACTCTTGCATCAGTGAGGAAACTGGAATCTTAGAGAATATAAATGTACTGAAAGAAGAAGGATGTCAGCTACAACAGGTAATGTGGACAAAATAGTCTTAACAAAGGATTTAGAACAGAAGTGAGAACAAACAACATGTAGGCTAAGGGATCCATAAATAAATTAGAAGTTAGAGGGATCTGGAGAATTTTTTTTAGGAGCTTCTAAGTAAATAGCCATAATGCTATGAGAACTGTCAAAGAAGGATCTTTTAGACTATTTTTCACAAGTTCTCAGGGAATGCAAAAAAAAAGAGAATAGTACCGGTATTAAAAGGGTGGTGAAAAATGCAGATCAGAAGGAATTAGTGACTCTGACTAAGTTTAGTACATGTAAAAAGAGTGGAAATGATTAAACACTGTAGGAAGTATTTAGATTTTCAGAAGGCCTGCCGCAGAAGACAAGAAAAGAGTAAAGGGCATCGAAATTGAGAAAAAAAGTATCTTCAGGAATTAAAACCTGTTTCCAAAGCCAAGGAGTATAATGCATGGAAGTCAATTATTTGTTGGTCTCAGAAAGTTCTGAACTTATTCTAATACTGATTAATTTATGTTTCAAGAGAAGTCTTGAAAATGCTAAATAGCTTAATTCTGACGGCTCCAAAATGTGTTTTTAAACTGTTCAGGAAGAAGTGTCAGGCAGCTCTACTCAAACTAATTACAATTCATTAAAAGATCTTTAGAAGAAATACTCTGACTGTATTGTAGAGATGTCCGTTCCATTTGTATGTAGACTGACAGAATGAGCAATTAGGTATACATGTATATTTGAAATGGGTAGAGTACTTGCAGAAGCCAAAATTTCAAAAAGATAAATAACTTTTTTACTGGAGTGGTCTGATCTTTGTATTTCTTCTGTGAGTAAGATAAATTTGTGAAAAAAAACATAAAGTCAGAACTGAAGAATTCTGTAACATGACCATTTCACAGCCAGTTCATGGAAAACTCATCAGAGGCCTTTCAAGAGGAACAACACAGACAGCATTTTCTGAACAAGAGGATACAGCAGAAGTTTCCTCTGTATTCAACATGCCCAGGAAGTTTTGCTTCCTTTTTCAGTCCAGGTGCATGTCTAGTGTCTTCCAAAAAGTAATAGTAGTATTCTCGCAATTGAGTAGTAGTATTCTTGTAGTATTCTTTTAGTAGTTTAAGGAACTTAAAATGTAAGGTCTGTAGGGAGAGAAAATATTAGGTCAAAATATAGACAAACATTCAATCACAGGAGTCGTTTCACAAAACATAAACAAGAAAAAAGTGTGGAATTTAAAAGCAACTGTTCTGAGAAGTATTTCTCATTTGTTGTTTTTTGTTAGTTTGTTTTTATCAGATGAATCAGCTGACACTGCCTATCTTACAGACCATACCTTGTTTATCTGCTAGAGGGGTAAAGTCATAGGCTTTATTTTCTTTCTCTTCTGCTTCATCTGTACCCTGGAAGTGTAGCAATATTAATCCTCTCAAGGGTTGACCTCAGACCTACTGAAGTCAATGAAACCATGTCTGCACTGCAGAAAAAGAGCTGCTTCCAAACTAGACAAAAAAAGGTGTATGGTCTGTGTCATACACAGTCTGTCATACACAAACTCCCTGGGCCATGTATTCCAGTATTTGGAATACTGCCCTTACAGGAAAAAACGCCTTTCCTCTGTTTAAACAAAATTTCTTATTTTCTTGTATCAGGTGCCTATACTTTTTGAGGTGTCTAATTTGAAAGATCTGCTTAAATGTGCAAGGCTGAGAATACTATCAGTAGATGGTGGAACCTGAGCTGAAGCTCCAGGACATAACTATGCCTTTTTTGTAATGAGATTTTAATCTCCTCCTTTCCCCACCCTCTACTCAGTTTAATTCTATCCACTAGATCTTTCATATAATCATAGAATGATGGAATGGCTTATGTTGGAGGGAACCTTCAAGATCTGGAGATGGGGCATCCACAACCTCTCCGGGCAGCCTGTTCCTGCACCTCACCACTTGCTGAGTAAAAAATGTCTTAGAATCATAGAATCAACAAGGTTGGAAGAAACCTACATGATCATCCAGTCCAACCGCCCACCTGTCACCAATAGCACTCTCTAAACCATGTCCCTCAACACAGCATCTAAACATTCCTTGAACAGCTCCGGGGTCAGTGACTCTACAGGGCCAGTCACTCCTCCAGTGACTCCCTGGGCAGTCCATTCCAGCACCTGACCTTTTGGAGAAGTAGTATTTCCTTACATACAGCCTGAATCTCCCCTGGTGCAACTTGAAGCCATTCCCTCTAGTTCTATCACTAGTTACATTGGAGAAGACGCCAACCCCCAGCTTACTACTACCTCCCAAAATGTCTTCATAAACACTTTACATGAATCTGCCTTCTTTTAGTTCAAAGCCATTTCCCTTTGTCCTATCACTATCAGACTGAGTGAAAAATCAGTCCCCCTCCTGCTTGTAAGCTTCCTTCAAGTACTTGAAGGCTACAATGAGGTCTCCCTGGAGCCTTCTCTTATTCAGTCTGAACAATCCCAACTCTCAGCCTGTCTTTGTAGGAGAGGTGCTGCAACTCTTTGATCGTCAAGGTTACCGTCGGCCTTCAAGGGTGCAAGCTTACATTGCTGGCTCATGTCAGCTTTTCACCTGTCAGAACCCTCAAGTCCTTTTCCACAGGGCTACTCTCAGTGAGTTCTCCTAGTCTGGATTTGTATCCGTGCTAACTGCTCTCTGCAATTGCTCTTCCAACTCATGTACTAAGGTGGTATAAGTAGTTCTTGTCGCTGGTATTTTAGATCATATACTGTTTCAGAGGGTTTTTTGTTTGTTTACTTGTTTGTTTTTAATTGGAGTCTAGTGTAATGCTGGTTAAGCATTACCTTCCCCTGGTGAAGCTGTGCTGGCTGTCTCAGATCACACGCCCATTCCTCATGTGATCAAGCATGTCATCCAGGATGATCTGTTCCATGATCAGTGCCGAGTTTGTTCTTAAACTTTCATTATTTGTAAAATAAATAAAGGACGAATGGCCAGGAGAGTAGCCTTGAAAACCTGAATCAGATTACAGATTAAAGTAGAGTAATTCTGAGCAAGATTATTGATATGAAAATGATCACTGTCCATGTACAGTCCTTTTTTGTGGATGGAAAGCACAGCTGTGAGGGTCAGTGATGCTCATTACTCTTTAACCGATTCATTATTGATGAAGGATGGCTTACCATCTGCACATGTTCTTCCCATCAGCTGACCTAGCTGGGGCTTTAGCAGGGACATGCTAAATGGATGACTGTCCCAGGAGTCCTAACCACACTGTCCTCAGGTCATGCTCTCCACTCTGTCCAGCTGTATGTCTCTCAGTCATGCTGATTTTCCTTGTGCCCTCGTTTAGGCCAGTAAAATTTAATGTAAATGCATGACAGGCTTAAAACACTGAGTGCAAACTACTCTCAAGTAGAACAAAAGCAAGCCTTTGTACTGACATGAAGGTGTCTTGATACTGCTAGTAAGTGAAATCCAAGGCCATTCGTAAATACAGTTCCTTTACTAGTTATCTTCTGGCTCGAGTCCCTTCATGCCTTGTCCCAGAGGGTCCTCCACTGAGAGCTGCTTTAAGCTGTTCTCATCCTTCTGTATGAGGCAGGAAGGAGCCTTTGGAAAAGCTGCAAAAAGTGGGACTGGTTCTAAAGCATATTTGGCAGTCAAATGCAAGGTTTATTGTTAGCCTTAAAGAGGGGTTTCTGACTGTTGATCTTGAACTGTAATGGAGAGAAGGAACCAACAGATTTTTTGGCTGGGACATGATATCAAGGAGTTGATTTCTGTCCCACTTTAGAGGGTTTTTATTTCTAAATGGAGTAAGTTTAAGTCAAGCTACTGTTTACAAACTGTTGTGGAGCAGGGTCATTTAGCAAGACAGATGAAATATCATTGTCTTTCATTTTTTGAATGGAGCAGCAGGAGAATGAGGGAGACAGTGAAAATCCAGAGCACCATCTTCCTGGCTCTTTGCCCAACATTCAATCATAAGTGCTTGTTGTGGTGCCTAACATTATAAGCAGATTTAAATCCATGGCTTCTCATGCTATCTCTTTTATGAGCATTAAATCTGCATTGAAAGATTAATGGGACCTGCCAGAGAAGCTGCTTTTGTTTGCAGAGTTGCTAGTTGCTGTTCACACATTGTCAGAATACTGCAAATTTTGGTTCTCATCTGTATTTTTCCTCATGTAAGGGGCACGTACTAAGTCCAAGGAATTTTCCATTAGCAAGGACTGTCAGGACCCCGAGCATCCCACTTTCCCACAGAGTGGATGGTATCCATCAGTTTTTCAGGGATGTGTCCCTTCCTGTTGGTTTTCCACTAAGCAGAAGCACAGGAAGCAGCCACAGCATGTGAGGACCTTCACCATCCTCCTTTTATTCTTCGTAATGTTAGTGTTCCTGCTCCTGAACATTGCTGGGTCAGCTCAGTTCTGGCATAATATTTGCCCTGCCTCTCATTTTGCTCTCTGCATCTTTGCCTGTAAATGTATCTCTGTGAACTGAGGCCTTAAATAACCGCCATTAGCAACAGTTTTCAAAACTCAAGTAGAAAAATTGTACAGTCGTCAGTGCCACTGGATGTTATTTACTTGCTTGAAGTAAAATATGTGTAAGATATTAAAACATATTAATGTTTTTTTTCCCCTTTTGTGTGTACTAATTACAAATAATAATTCTGTCCCACACAATAAACTCTCCTGTAAGGGAGAAATTCTCTCTTCACATGAGAAAGGCATGCACCATGACAACCTTCAAAATGTGGTTCATTGCCTTCAGGTGACTTGTGGCAGATGAAGCCCTGACCTGAAAGTTTCTGTATAATTTTGCTTATTTTGCACTACTCAGAAAGACTTCTAATCTAATTCCCCGAAGGGCATATATTGTTGAGTGTGGAAGGGGCATTGCAGTGGACATTGCAGGAACTAGGAGGCAAGATTTCTGTGATGTCAGAAAAGGTCATTTTGCTTCGGATTACTTGTTTGAAATATTGGCTGTAAGGATATGTGTTGGTTGATTTTAGAATAAATATTTTTAGAGTTCCTGGTGAGTTTGTGTAGAATGTAAGTAATGCTGTTCGGTTAATGCTGTTTTTGCCATTGTAGCAGAGTGTAGTTTATAGTGATGAGCTGGGATATTAGATAATCTTATTCCTGTTGTCTATTTCATGCTTCATTCTGCTCTTTAATACGTACTTGTATATAAAGTGTCCTTGTCTGACTGTAGGGCTGCATGTGGGCTGAATCTAGCCATTTGAAAGCTTCTTTCTGCTCTTTCTCCTTTTCTGTAGAGGAGATGGGGAGGAACTGGCAAAAGCAGCAAATACAGTCTGACTACCCAAATGACTACTTCAGTCACAGCCTGACATACAGATCTGTAAGCAATTGCTGTTGCTACTGAAACCAATGAAATATGGGAGGGCTGGCAGCTACTGCACGGTACGGAGTTGGAAGAGAAGGTTGCATGAGAGTGGTGCAGAGAAGCCCTAGATCCACCTCTCATCTGTCTTGCACTATTCCCCACCCACCTTCCCCTTTGTCACTAAACATGTAACACACTGAACAAGAAGCACCAACTCTGTGTGGTTGGAAGCAAAACTATGTCAGTGCCGCACAATATAATGCCTCTGACTGATGTGGGGCAGCATGTTCCTCTGGTGAGACGTATGTTCCTTCTCTGCGTTGCTTATCAATCAGTTGTGAACATCCTTTGGCAGCAGCCTGGAAAAGACTTCCTGTGAATTGCTCAGAAGGTTCTTCACAACTTTCTTTCATGCCGTTTGGCAGAAGCTTGAGTTGTGCAAAGTGAATGAGTGGTTGCGTGCTTAGACTACAACTGTGAAGTGCAAGCTGTTCAGACAGCTCTGACAGAAGCAGCAGCCTGAAGAAAGAGGACATCCAAGTACATGACGAACTGACTGCTTTTAGGCTGGTGGCACACTAATAGAGCTGGAAGTAAGTTGTCACGTATCCTCTAACTTGCTAAGCAAATTTACTCAGACCTGGATTTTTCTTCCCTTTCTACATTTGCTCACAACAGACAAGCACTTTTCTTCTTAAAATTTGCTGAATCTGTACATTTGCCCTGAAATTTGGGGCTGAAACAAAACAAAACTTCAAGAGAAAATTGTTTATGAGAAGTAAACAATTTGACTATTTCCCACCTTGCAGATGCTTTGGACTTCATGCATAGTGAGAGCTTGATTGATTGTGGAGGGTTGAATGCTTGAAAGAAACTGAAACTGAATTGCACTACACAAGTAATTTCCACCAAAAAAAAAAAATAGACTTCCATCACATTTTTTGTGCATGCCTGGACCCCTTGGTGGATAGTTTAGCAGTCCTATGGAAAACTACACTGTTGGTTTGCTTGCTGTGCCATGTTCACTTAATTCTGAGTCACTGTGAGTTCAGGCAGGAATTATCAGCAAGTTTCTTCTTTGTGTTTAAATTATATAAAGCAATCTGCTTCATGCCATGTAAGTCTCAACTCAAAGATCTGACTGGATTAGCTATGCAGGCACAGCTGGAGTTACAGATAATGGATAACATCCTCAGCTGGTGTATTATATTCACTATAATTCTAGGAAGCCAGCAGAGCTATACTAATTCCTGTCATCTGAACAGCAGTACTTTCTGCATTTGCACTCTATCTCTCAGCTGCCAAAGCTTATGTTTGGGCTTTTGTGCAGAACTTAATGACATCCCTTGTGCTTGAATAGAGCAGAGTGCCCTATAAACAATAGGTTCTCTTACAAGTGATTGAGCATTAATGCTGGAGGTCCTTTTGTCTTTTGTTGAAATTGAGACGTACAGAAGGACCAGATCGATATTAAATGTGAGGTACTTGTGATTTTCATGAGTTTTCTTTTATAATGAAAGTGGCATCAAACTAAAGGTTGTTATTTAAATGAGTAATTCATGAAATGATATCATCATCTAACACGTAATTAATCAGAGACAGATTCCCTATTTCCTTTACCACTTCAGTTATTTTCGCTTATATATCAGCTCTCCAGATGTCCAAAAATTACTACAGAAATCTGTAGGAAATTAAGCTGTTTTTCAAGACACTGGACAACAGTTTCTGAGTGTTTTTCAAAATTTCCAGTGCAAAAAACAACACTTATTTGTGTGTTTGAGTCCATGTATTAGAATGAAGAGGATTGAAGGAATATGAACAAAGCATTGATTCAGATGTAATTTAATAGCCTTGCTTTTCCGTGTGATAACATACAGAATTTCCTATTCTAAGTGCAGTTGTTCACTCGGGGCAGCTGTAGAGCTGAGGATCCAACCACACTGCAAGTCATCTCACCTAACTGCGGACATCACAAAGTCCAGACTTTGCAGTTAATGGGGAGAGTACTTACCTGTGAAGAGATCCTTGTGTTTCCAAATGTCTGTCACCATCAGCTCCTGTATCTTTTGTGGTGCCTGTGCCTTTAAATCCCTCTGATTTCTTCAGAAGGTGTAATTGGATATTTTTGTTGTATGTAGCAAGGAATGCTGTCTAATATTTTGAAGCATGACATTTTGATGACTACCCATAAAACAGCAGTATGTTTCTGGCCAACAGAATGCTAACATTCACTTCTCAAGGAAATCAGCGACAGCAGCAGCATATTATTTATTAAAAATAAAATAATAAAAAAGTGATGCTATCCTGTTTTTTAATTCATTGTTGTACATTTACAGACTCCCTTAAAAGCTTTAGGCCATAGTGCATTTTCTTCTGAAAGGGTTAATGCTGTGACTAAGGAGGAGATGTGTTCTAGTAATCTTTGTTTATAGGTACAGCTTTGTAGCCGTACACAGTGAACAGTGCTTCTTGTTTTGTTCCAATATTCTTAAGTATTGTATGCACAGCAGTTACAATATTGGAACAATAAAATTGAGAAGCAGCCTTGTCATGCTACTGATATTATGATCAGAGTTGTCCATTCTGGTTTATGAATTTCTTCTGCTGCTAGGTAATTACTGAAGTACTGGTCCGTTCAAAGCCAGTGTCTGGTACAGATACAGGCACCGTCTATTCTTCTTCACTGCAGCTCAGCAACATGACCAGTTTTTTCTGCTTTTTTTCTGTGGTATGCTGAAATTGATTTTGCTTTTGACTGGACATTTAAGTTAGCTTGAGCGTGAGGGAAAGCTCCTTTCCTCCCTTGTATTTAAGTGCACAAACTGCAAAATCTGCAGTTCCACAGCTTCACTAGTAGCTAAGAGACAAGAGAAGTTTGATTACTGAGAACTAAAAGTGGCACCTGGCACACATCACACATATCAAACCTAGTAAATCTGCAAAGCCAGTGGTTCAGCTAATGGATGGGTTACATGGGGCAGCAGTGCCTACTGCTTCACTGTGTTGTAGCAGAATTGAAATATAAACCTAGGAGATTACCAGGTTCTGATCTCCACTAGCTGGTCACTGAATTATGCCAAAAAACAAGAAAATCAGCTTTTCCCTGTGTGCATACTGTTCTAATGAGTTAAAAATAAATTAATGAGTGTAAAGCTACCAGCCCCTCTTTCCTATATGCTTGCTATTGATTCAAGGCACAATTTATGGAATTTTGTGTGTTTTCTGTGGCTTTAACTCAGTGCACCTGAGTGCTTCGCTAGCAGGTGGCAGAGCTTTGCACTGGAATGTCTGGAGAGCATTCACAAGTTTCGTTGTGCTATCTTTTCCTGGATGCAGCAATCTCTAGAAAACTGCTAGGGAAAGAGGTCATTATATTTTAAATTATCACAATGACTGTGAGTCAAAGCCTGCAGCAATTCTGCAAATCCATTCATTTCCATTTAGCTTTCTGTTGTATAACGTAATTCCTTTAAATAGTCTTTTTTTTTTTTTTTTTTTTTTTTTGTCTTTGCTATAAGACATCAGACATAGAAGTGGCAGATGATTATTTACCTCTGTTAGTATCAGAGTATCTCTCACTGTGGCAACTCAGTCAACATCATTTTAAAAATTAGCCATAAAGGTGCATTTAGAAGTGAGACATAAGAAGTGATTTGTGACAGATATACACTGTTGTAGGGGCTGGAGGGAGGAGGAAGGAGAGGTACTGGATTTTATATATGTTCAGTCTATGACAGAAGAGCAGTTGGAATAAAGCATGCTGTGTTATCTGGAGGGAGCATTATAGTCCATAATTTTTAACACTCCACAGAGAACTTCTGAAGTGCCTTCAGTTCTATTTGCTTCAGCACTGCAGAAGGTTACATGCTCTTATGAAGAGTTCCTGTTGTAGGATGAGAGGGAGAGCTTACTGTAAAGCTTTTTCCAATCAGCAGAACTGGGAAATTGATCCCTGAATTACATAACAACCATGCTAGCTAGAAATGGGTACGTAACAGCTGTTTTCAATATTAAGCATTTTCTTCCCAGATAACCCTTCAGAAAAATCAAAGTATCGTTGTTTTTTGTTTGTTTGTTTGTTGTTGTAGTGATAATCTGAGACAAATGCATGATTCAGAGTACTTAAGGACTGAAAGGGGAGTGGAGATCCTCAGTTATTTCCCTCTCTGTTACAACAAGCCCTTCCTTCTCTCACCCCTAGGCTAGTGCAGTATGCCCGGTTCTCAGCATCCAGACATATCTTGCTGAGTCACAAAGGAAAGGACTGTGTGTCTGCCTTATTCCTGGCAGTACTTGTAACCCCCAGGAAAGAAATACTTTGAAGAATGATTCAACAATAAAAGTGAAACCGATAAAAATACTTGGCCTTTACATTTTGTTCTGCACTCACTTTTCCTTTATCTCAATTTAAATTAAATGAAAGATCTATAAATGTGTGCTCAAAAGATTTGAGAGTGAAAACTGTTGTTTGAAATCCTAAATATGATTAAAGCTTATTTTCTCACTGATCTTTGACTCAATTATAACATTAGAGTTTGCTTCTTGTTGGACATCATTTCCTAGGGAGCAGAGGCAAATACACAGGAGTACACAGCTAATAGGGCAGTTCCTTATTACTTTTGAACGTCTGGTTTCAAGGCAGACAACAAAATCAATTAATGCAAATGCTGTGTATGTTGCTGTGCATTATTTTTGTGGTAAGAGCAATCTGTGCATTGTTGTACTGCAGAGGATGTTATAACATCAGTGAGTTTTTGGCCTTGGTAGAGAGGTAACATTATGAGAAGCTGGTGGAAGACAAAGAGGAAAGACCAACAGAGGAGAGAAAGGGAGGGAAAATGCAAGAAATATTGTGGTGTAGGTACAAGCCCCAAAATATCAGAAAGCTTTATGAAATTTTACTTTGTGATATGAGGCAGCTACCAAGGGTTCTCCAGAAATGTATGCATGTGTCAGGTGGGAGCACACATACCAAACTGTCTAACTAATTGTCAGTGTTCCCATAAGCAAAATAAATACTTTCTGTAAATAAATATTTACATATTTATATATCCAAGTGCACCAGAAACAGGCATTTACAATAACGGTGATATTTGCTTTTTCTTCTGCAGAGCTCCCCTCTGCAGTAACTGAAAACCATTAGTCCAGAGAATTTTAAATCTTTGTGAGCATGTTGCCTTGTTAAATGATGGATGTATGTGTTTTTGTACTGTTCATTAACCTAGAGGAAATTGTTTATAGGCTTGAAATGGGAAATGGAGGAGCCCTAGAAGATTCACTGCAATTTGGCCGTCCATGCAGCTGGAATTCTCTACTATACCACCAAAATTAGTCTGTCTGTTATTGGCCTAGCAACAAAACCACGTGTAAATGCCTACCCTCATCTGCCTAACAACAGAGAACATGCTTGGCCTATCTGGTATTTGATGAGGAGAAACAGGCCTAGTTAGTCATGGTGGAGTCACTGAGAGTATTTGTGATTTAAGTGATTAAAGGCTAGATCAAAGCGCTGATTAACATTTACTGTGAAGTTAGAACTACTCAGTAATGCTCTGCAGTACTGATCAGGAGACAGATTCTCTGATTTTTGTTTGCTTATTTGTTTGCTTGCTTGTTTTTCTTCTGGCACGAGTCAAGTTAGTCTATCTTGTGAAGTTGCCGCTGGCTCTTGACATAAATGTAGTGGTTCCACTGGACAGCAGCTCTCCTTGGGTGACAAAGTGAACCAACATTTGGAAGTGATAACACCTCCCCCTACAAGGACAGGCTGAGAGAGATGGGGCTGTTCAGCCTGGAGAAGAGAAGGCTCTGGCAAGACCTGATACAGTATTAGTACAGTATTAGTACCTGATACTGATAAGTACAGCCTTTCAGTATCTAAAGGAGGCTATAGGAAAGAAGGGGACAGACTTTTCAGCAGGATCTGTTGTGATAAGACAGGGGGAAATGGTTTCAAACCAAAAGAGAAGAAAGAGATTTAGATTGGACATAAGAAAAATGTTTTTTACAATATGGGTAGTGAAGGACTGGAATGAGTTGCCCAGAGTGGTTGTGGACGCCCTGGAGACATTCAAGATCAACCTGGATAGGGCTCTGAGCAACCTGATCAAGCTGTAGGTGTCCCTGTTTATTGCAGGGAAGTTGGACTAGATGGCCTTTAATGGTCTCTTTCAACTCAATTCTATGATTCCAATTTTTTTTTTTTTTCTTTTCTGTTTTTACCCTTTAAAGCAGAGTTTAAAACAAGGTTATGAACCCATCAGCTTTGCTATCTGTACCCAGGCATGAAAATGCTTCTCCCTTGACCTGCCATCCTACACACTTTGTCCTCGTCCCTGGTCATGGCCTGTCAATCACTCAGCCATTTATTTTCAAATAGTTTCCCAGAGGAACCTGGCTGATGATCCTTTTCCTTTTCCACATATTGTGCAGTGTTTAAAATACACTTCCATTCCATGAGAGTCTTTGTTGTCTAAGTGCATTTCTTTTTGCTAATTTTCTTGTGGCTTTTTGGGCCTTTCTTCTGCGGAACTAGACTGTGCTGTACATTTCCTTCTTTCATTATCTGTCTTCTATCTTCCCCTACCTTCACCCAAGAATCTCAGAGAGATTAATGGGAGTAGAGAATGTGTAACAACATGAGCTGGCTCGGGTCTCCATTTGTAACCACAAAGCCCCATGATCACAGCTGGGCACAAAGCCAGAAATGTGAACATCTATACACAAGCAGTAGATAAACAGCTGGGGTTAAACTGTTACACTGCAAACTGGACAGCAAACTGTTACAGCGCAAACTGGAGAAGCTTTGCTATAAAACAGTTTCAAAACATCTAAACTGCCTCATGTTTTGTGGTCCTTTAGTTATAGCAGTATGGGCTAAGCTTGTTCTGTATTATTTGGTGGTTGAACAGTGTAAGTGTGCTTCGTTTTACTTCTTCAGCTGTAAACTTTTCATTGTGCAGACTATGTTGGAGATACACTATTCCAGACACCACTCACTGAGCATGATAATAGGAAAAAAAAAAAAGAGGGAGAAACGTCTTAATCATGAATTATAATTACAGAATTATAGGCACCACAATATCCTGTTCTTAAAGTATCAGCTGACTGGTCCTATGATTCTGCTTAAAGAAATGGGAAGCAACTGGATAATGGAGCTAACTGTTCAGTGTTGGGCCAGCACACAGTTTGCAGGAATAGTGGTGGCCTCCAGGGTCTAGGCTGATGCTCTTTGGTGCTAGGAAGGAGATGAAAGGCTTTGTTCAACAGAAGTTTGCAAATCATGAAAAGGTTCAGGAACACCCTGCAGCATCGGGAACTTTTGGGCACAAACCATATCCTGGAGAAGACAATATAGTGATTTTGAGAAGTGTTTGCACTTGCATATGAGCCTGTATCAATTTAGGTCACGTTTGTCTTTCTCACTGTCTCACAAACCAAACTCAACCTATGATTCCCTTATGCTTCACATATAGCTACTTTTTTATAACTGATTTCCACATCACTGTTATCTTGATGTTTTATTGGGGAATTTTCTGACTATGCTTTTACACCACATCTCACAAAACATCTTTTCTCTGTTTCTAGACTCAGTCTCTTTTAGTTGGTCGATGCAACCTTTACATCTTTTTTTTCTGTGCCTTCAGCTTATCTCATTATATGACAACCCCAGCTTTGCAGCAAAGGCATGATTAGCAGTTTAAATAACCTGCATGTGCTAGATTATGCTAATCTTTGTAGCTGCCTCATTTCACAACATGTTCAAAGTGCTCTAAGGTAAAGATAATTTTGTACAATGCTTTTTTTTTTTTTTTTTTGCACAGTGAGGACAGTGTTAAGCAGATCAAATGATGAGTTGAGAATGAAAAAAAAACAAACAAACAACAAAACAACAAAAGGATGGGCCATCTGCTATACAAGACCTTGCCTGAGGGAGTTAAAAGCAGCGTGATGCTATTATACCTTATTTGTGACCACCTGTGCTGGTGCTGTACAAGCAGGCTTTCAGACTGTGCTGATGGGGCTTTGTTTTTATTCATGATTGCAGCAGCAGTGTCTTCACTGCACTGGTGGTGGAATTGTTTATTTTCATCATTCCTGTCATTTTGTGCATGATAGTTATCTTCACACACATTCCTTTCCCTGTTAATTGCTTCATCCAAGTGCTTAGAGTTAAAGGAAATTTTTAAATGGCTGTTCTTCAGGGTTAGTGACTGATTCTTTGCATGTCTGACAGACTGTCATCAACTCCAAAAGGTTTGGATAAGGTCCCAGAGACTCCTCTTTTCTTCTTTTCCTACTTCCCCTGACAATTGTCCATGTTTCAAAACCCTGCTGATGGACTAATTGTGCTCTAGTATGAAAATCTGTAGTGACTCCACTGAAATCAGACATGACATCAGCGGTGTTATTCAGGCAGAGGGAGCTGGGTCTGTTGTTCTTCTGACTCAGCAAACTTTTCTAATCCCATAGTAGTATATGGTAGCAGTGTGTCTTAGTTTCAACTGGGAAGGAATTGTTTTCTTCAAAGTGTCTGGTATAATGCTGTGTTTTGGTTCTAGGAGAAAAACAATGTTAATACAACAATGTTTATAGTTCCCAGCTAAGCAGAGTTGCACAGTGAAGGGGCCAAGGAGCTGGGAGGAAACAGAATTAGGATAGCTGACAGGAGGAGTTTTGAAGGGGTAGGAGTTCATCTTGCTCTCTTCTGCTGCTCTGGGGCTAGCTGGCCATCAGTCAGGGGGTGGTGAGCAATTTCTTGTGCATCAATTGTTATATATACATTTATATATATGTGTGAAATATATATATATATGCCTTTGTCATAATTATTATCTTTTCCCTTTTCTCTATATTAGTAAATACTTTTATCTCAACCCACAAGTTCTACTTTCTTCTTGATTCTCTTCCCCATCTGATGTGAAAGTGGGGGAGTGAACGAGTGTGTGGTGCTCAGCCATCTGCTGGGTTAAACCACAGTGCTGTCAGATGCATGTCTTTCAGTATTAGGCCCAGTCTCAGCAATTTAGGCACAGTGCAGGGGTTTGTATGTGGTCAGTGTTTGCACTGACAGACTTTTTGTCCTTTTCAATAATTCTGTTGTCTATCCAGCTGATTTGGTTAAGATTCCGGCACTAGATAAGGCATTATTCTTTGCTGGCAAGAAGATTACTTGTCATAACATGCTCATACTGCACTGTTAATGCATAATATACCTATCCATCATCCCTTAAATTTATGAGGATAAATGCCATCTCTCAACATAAGCTGATATAGATCTTCTCAAAAGTACATTCACCTGGGATATATTTCAGGGTAATATTGAATTAATCTTTTTTAAGGTTTGGATAACTTAATCTCAGTGAATTTCTTGGTGTGACAGTGATGCAGCTAGATAGTAGGTCCACTTTCATCAGGTGATGACAACCTCACTTCCCAGAGAATCGTTATCATGGATTTGATTTATGCTGTGTGTTCCTCTGTGATGAAGGCAACGGGAATTTCTTTTTAGCATCTCTGGGCGTGAGTTCAGATCCTTCCATTTGAGAGACATTATTGTTTCTTCTGTGGCACATTTTAAAAGTGTGGTAAATTATATTTTTCATTATTTTAAATGATGTTTCCATAACATCTTTGTTTGCAAGCTGTTGATTTCTACAGTGATATCAATGTCTGCCTCTGACCATTTTCCTGTGATCTCATTACAGCTTTCTCTGTCTTTCTCTGAGCTCTCTCTGAGGTGTGCATTTTCTTTCAGTACAATGTTCATAATTTTGAGAAGGTGGCTGAGGAAAGACAAAAAATGAAGGCTTGATTATTTTTTTCTTAATCAGAGCTCTGAAGTTGTGTTTATCATTCACTGGTGGATGTGTCTTTCTCATAACTGTTGTAAGGTGTTAATATATAATAAGCATAATTTTGAATATAGCTTTCTTTAGAAGATTTCCAGAACCTGGATTATTATCACCCTTCGTGATAAAGCAAGTAGGATTAGGATCCAGATCTTGTGTTTTTGATTATAAAAAGCTCAGGCCTTGGTGTTGGGACTGCAACTTTTGGGTAGCATTGAGATATGTTTTTCAAAAGAGTAATTAATTTCTTGAAAAATGTAATTTATTGCATTTCTACAGTTTCCTTTCAAAACTACTTGCAAGTTCTTATCAAGCACGTGGTAATTTATCCAATAAACAAATTAGTTAATTTTGAGTTTGAGTTTTAATCCTCTCTGGGATGCATTGAAGATACACCTATAGATAAGCATGACATGGAGGGTAACAAATCCAAACAGAGCATTTTTCATGGCTTGATTAAAAATGTTTCAGAACATTTTATTCTTTTATTTCCGAGATGAGAAAAATATTTGCCCTGTTAAAAGTTGTTAGACGCAGATGCCTGCTCCAGCAACCCATGTCTCATCCTTCCCAGCTCCTGGAACCCAGCTGAAGACACAGGGTCTCAGCCTAGGCTGAAGGCTATGGCTGCTGCTTTCCTCTTTGCAGGTTAATCCATACAAGCACAATGACTGGCCCCTTTAAAACCCTTTTCTGTCAGCCCCTGCTTTGTTTACGCTGCTTCTCTCTTCCTCTGCATATCCTTTCAGTGTGTGTGGCGGTACCTACTTCACTGCTGTGTGTCTGGGATTTCAAAGCTCAGGTTGATCTTCCTGGAAGATCAGTGTGACCCCAAGGTTTGCCTACTGTCATTATCTCTGTGTTTACTTTGTCAGGTCTGCATCTAAATGTGTTTGCATTTTCTATCTTCCTTTTTTCTTATCATCCCAATTTAGGATTTCCTCCATCAGTCAACCCTTCTGGAATAAACACTCACCCTCATACTTCTTCAGCAGTCAATGTGACTAACCAGGTTTGGTTCTCTTTACTGCCTCCCTTCTCATTTCTTGGTCAAATCTGTGCTCTTTTATGGTCTTATTTACAGCATTATCCTTTCCTTACTACTATTTTTCTTTTTTCTCCATTGAAACTGTCTTTGACCACATTGCCTTAAAGGAGCATATATTCTACTTCAACTTTTCCTACTTCACCCCTTGTTTGCCCAGGAATTAGTATATAATTTTCAAAAGAAATAAAACTGTGCAGTATTTTTTCTCAATATAAAGTTTAAATAGGAAAAAGCTTTTTATGAAATTGGACACTGAAATATTTATTAATTGAATATATAAGAACCATGTGGATGTATATTAAAGAAGAGGGAAGCACAGGCGGGGTGCACAGATCTATGAAATTCTTCTGACACTACAAAAGAAGTAGCAGCAGCTGAAAGTGGTAGACTGGAGTAGAAAGTAGGAACAATATTTTGTGCTGACTAAGATAACTGAGCATCTGGATGGAAACATCTTGAAGAATAACATGAAGGGAAATGGTGTTATGGGAAGTATCCGCCAGAATTATTTTTACTAAGAGGGAACATCCCTTTTTGTACCTCTGAACACAACATTCATAATGAAATCTTTCCTTTGTGTTTGTCACTTAAGCTAGCCTCCAAGATCCTCAGTTTTTCATTGCTGTGATGTTACTCATCCAGATTTAGTACCAAGTGCAGATGGCATTCATATGGGCTTAATCCTGCCTTTCAAATCGTGTATCCTGTCATATCCCATTAGTTTCTTTCAGTGCTTCAACACAGTAGGAAATAGAAAAATCCTTTGAGGAAAGCATCTTGCAATCTCCAGCACATGGAGAGTAATTTAAAAATGTTGGCAATGTTTTTATCCTCTTCTAGTACTCTGAAAGAAGTGTAGTACATTTCAGCTAAGCTCTGATCCATTGCCCAGAAACATCAAAATGGGAGGTAAGCAAAATCCCTAATAAAAAAACTGAACTTATGATGTGCAAGACATTAGAGAACCCAGCTCCCTCCCTATCTTCCATGCTTCTCAACAGGAACAGGAATAAAAAGCAGTAAAAAGAGAATAGCTGTCAAAACAAGGAATTGTGATTTCTATACATCTTTTTTAGGTAGAACTTTTAGTTTTCAGTCAGTAAATGCATTGTGGATTTCTTGCTAGCTAAACCCACCTAATTTTGTCTTTACATTTTATACTAGCAAATTCTTGTAAATGAAAAGTATCTTTCCCACATGAATCTCCCTTTCTAAGTTAGATAAGTTCATTCTTAAAGATTGAGTATCCATAACATCTGTAGCTTTTGGGATAAAGCTGAATGATTGAAATTAGTTCTGTTTTATTTGGATAGAAAAGCAATTTGCACAAACTGCTTTTGTATTATTAAGTTCAACCACTGTCTTTCTGAGGAAATTTGTTTTTATCTGCTTTTCAGGACAGTTTGCTACCATCTGTTCTGGGAAGTACTAAAAGCTTAATTTCTCCATAATTAGCTAAACAAAGAGTGTACTACACTAATACCTTCTTTCTATTCCCTGTCTCCCTTTTTTTTCTTTTTTTCTTTTCCCCTTATTTGCTAGCAGTTGTTCTTTTTAAAATTTTTGATCTGAAAAAGTAAGCAGTGAAAGCATAGTGATTCTCTGGATGTGTGGAGAACTTGGGTAGGTTGATACTGATTTTTAAGATTTTTTCATCTTGGTTTCATCTTTTTTTTTTCTGCTACAGCTGATTTGCTGGAATAGGAAATGGAAGTCTGCCAAAAGTTCATTCCATTGAGATAAACAAAATGGTACTTCTGAAAGATAAAGTAGTATATTTATTAGGTATTGCCTCACCCTGTGTTGGCTACTTCTGGTGGGTTGCCAGCTCCTGTGCACAGGAAGAAGTCAATGGGATAAGAAGCTGCTCAGTATTTGTTGGAGTACAGCTTCCTTACTGACAATTTGAGTATCTTTCACATAGTTTTGTTTTTCAGAAGCAGCTTTGATGCCTTCATGCTGAATAGCATTCTGAAATTCTGCTATTTAATCAGACTTTACATGGAGAGAATGTGTAATCACATAATGTATGAGTAATGAGTATAGAGAATAAGTATGAGTGAACACATCAGAATCTGACCAACAATACTTATTTTTGTTTATTTCCATATAAAGACCGATTGCCTCATATTTGTTTATCTTCTCTTTTTTTTTTTCCTAGAAATTTCTGCAGACCAGAGTATGTCTGTTTAACAGACACAATTCCAGAACTGACACCTACTTTGAGTGTTCTGTCTCTTAAATCTGTGTGCTTTTTTTCTTAAATATTGTTAGAAGGTTTACTGTCATTGATATAAAGCTGTCACATTACACTACAAAACAATCACAGGGTGAATGGGTATGCACATGTATTTCCAGTGTGTGCTTTGAACGCCTTAAAACCCACTGCCTAGTCCAAATATGCCCATCCAAATTACATTAGAATAGGTTTAAGTGTACTTCTCAAATCTGCTTCTTTTCCTTGTTCTTGTAGAGTGTTCATCGTTAATCTATTCAGCACCTCTCCTCAGTGAACTCATACCATTTAAGTGATCTTTGATCCTTAGGGACAAAATAAGTTGTATAAATATGATGATTTGGTGGTGACAGATTGGTGGAAGGGGAGAAAGCAGCACTGAGAGCTCCAGCTGTGTTCTGAATAAAACCAAGACTTTGTGGAATAATAAGTCTGGAAAGTTGGATGGAGAGGAACCTTATGAGATTCAACAAGGGCAATTGTGAAGTCCTACACCTGGGGAGGAATAATTGCATACATTAGTTAGGAGCTGACCTGCTGGAAAGAAGCTCTATGGAGAAGTACCTGGATGTCCTGGTGGACAAAAGGTTGGCCATGAGCCAGCACTGTGTCCTTGTTGCCAAGAAGGCTGATTGTATCCTAGAGTACATTAAAAAGAGCGTGGGCAGGAGATCGAGAGAGGTGATCCTCCCCCTCTATTCTGCCCTGGAGAGGCCACATCTGGTGTACTGTGTATGATTCTGGGCTCCTCTGTTCTAGACAGGCAGAAAACCTCTTGAAAGAGACCAGCAGAGGGCCACAAAAATGATTAAGGGCTTGGAGCATCTCTCTTTGGCTGATATTAGAGAAATGTAAATAGGGACCTTTTTAGTGCAATGAAGATGTTAAGTCCCCTGGAAGTTTTATGAAATATCACTGTATATTTTGAAGATAAAAACTGGCAATACCTTTTTTTTTTTTTCCCACATGAGTTTGAATGTTGCAATCCTACAATTCTGTTGTCATTAATAGTTTTCAAACACAACAGAGAATATTTATAGTGAGCTTTCTATGTGAAAGCTTTGGGCTTCTGGTCTATCATATATATATATGTATATATATATATGTATCACAAAATAAAGCATGCCATGAAGCTGCAGAATATTGTTGCGGAAGAAAACGGAGGGGTTTTTTATGATTCAGGGCAGCAAACCAGGTGGTGATTACTTAAATCTTGCAGGAAGTTTCCCAAAGGAAATGAAATGCAGGAAGAGAACAAACAGGATATTTTAGGTCAGAGAATGTACGCATATGGAAATTTGAAGCATGTGAAAACATGCAGACCTATACTCAGCAGTAAAAGTAAAACATAAAACTCTCGACAGTGCACAGACTGTGTTATAAATGATATATTATACAATACTCTGTCCCCTTCTGTTGCAGTGGGGAATATTTTGCTGTGATATTTTCTGTCCTGCCCACAGTCCTTCCAGCTTGAGTAGGACTGGGCTCTGCCCCTTCCTCAGCCTTTGGTGACCTTCTCCTGATTGTTTCCTGCAGGCATTATCTGGAGCATATATTTTACTCCCAGTTTCAGCTGTGAACCTGGCCGGAAAGCAAAGTGGTGCACAGCATTTGGCTGCCTCAGAAAGTCTGTTTATGTGCTGTACCCACACACGATAACAAACCTTTTACCAGCATGAAGATTTACAGCAGCAACATATTTGCTTTTTATTCCTCCATCACACTCTGTACTGGCTTTTTTAGGCATCACTAAGACCCACACTGGTTGTTCCTGGCTAGCGAAGTTACAGCAACTAAAGACAGGTCCTCTGGCTGCCTCCCTGTGCAGCAGGAAACTCCCAGTTGTAATCCCAGAGCCTGTGACAGTGGCAAATTACGGCTTTTTTCTCATTTCTATTGCTCTGCATTGATGTGTTTCTCTTATTTGAAGTGCCTTAGAGATGAATCTACACTGGTAAATAAAAGAGGACTAAGGACTAATCCATGATTCCAATACCAAGCAGCACAGTGCACAGGCTGGTTTACAGGGTCATCAGCTCAGCAATGTGTTTTGATCTCTTCAGTGTCTTGGAGAGAACTAGCTGGAGTATCTGGAATATAGCTAATATCACTAAGTTATGTGAACAATCAGGAATCCAGTACTTTTTCTTGCTTTGGGGTCATTTTTAACAGAGACAATGAATTTCTGAACACTCTTAGAGCAGTACATTTAGATGTGACTGTACAAAACTGTCCTCTTACAAACAAGATTTGCATAAGTTCCTGGTGTTCTTTTGGGTATGTGAATGTCTAGAACAAAAATGAGACATCTAAGGTGGTATTGCTGCACTCAGTTTTGTCTATATTTATCTTTCAGTGTCTTGAAGGGGTAAGTGGTATGGAGCTGCACCAAACCAAAGGTGTGCATCAACTCTTGTAAACTGAGATACTTGGGCCATTTCTGTGGTATTTGAGAGGCGGAGTTTTAATGTCCTGAAGCTTAAAGGAGAAAAATCTAAGCAAAGTGTTGAGAGAAAACTGATTGCTCCGTCTATACCGAGCAAATTTTTTTCCGTGTCTCTATTGTGAATAGTGGGTTTATTCATAGATTTTGACATGCAAGCTACAAGAGCCTTTAAGATCATCTGTAAGCATTTTTTGTATAGCAAATATCAGGTTAGAGGCAACAAGACATTGTCAGTGGCCTTGATTTCTTATGCTTCTTCTGTAGCATCTGACAGTTGTAGCATTTGGTTATTTATTACAGGTTTTAAGGTCATTACAAGACATCAGAAAACATGTCAGGGCTGTTGGAAGTTTCTGTTGAGCCTTCTGAAGCGGGCATCTCTTGAAGTGCTGACAAGTGGACATCTAGTCCAACAAACCTCTGCTCCTCACTGTCACCTCAGTTCTGCAGAATGTCCTCAGCAGAAGCTGTATACCCAGGTGATCCTTCCACTCCTTTGTTCCTCAGCCCTTGTTCCCTGGGTGCTGGGGAAATTTGTACATGTTACTACATCCAAAGGAGTTGTACACAAACAATTTCAGCTAGATCATGCTGAAAGAGATACCATTGCTGGGCTATCCCAAGAGACATGGTGGTTAGTATACTGTAGCTGAACTAGGTCAGACATTATGTGTATGCCTTACACATACCTCTAGTACTTCTTGATTCTAAGAATAACCAGAAGACTAGCTGACATGTATTGTCTGAACTATTTTTTCCAACTGCTTTCTAGGCAGCAATTCATTAGGCAAATAATTATGCCCTAGAGCAAAGTGTTTCTGCTTTTGAATCCATACTCCTAGATCTGTTGAGCAGAAAATGGAACTGGGTGTAGCTGCTGGAACTGAGTACGAGACCTTTCTGTCAGAGCATTCATGCAGTGTGCTGTCGTGTTCCTTGTCACTTCATGCTTGAATATGATCGCTGCCATCCCTCTTTTCTCCTGGTACATTAAACAACCAAGGCTCAGGAATGCAAGTGATTATGCTAAATGAATTGCCTCCATACCCTAGTGTATCGAGATATTATCATTGTTTTTAGATGAATGTTCACAGAGTGCTTCTTGAATAATGCAATGTACTGGTAGTTTTTAAAACATTAAATATCTGGCATGTGATATTATGAAGAAATCAATAATAAAAATCAGTGTATATCCATTGAAATCTGAGAAATTGTGTCAATGTAAAGCATCAAAAAGCATCCTAGTATTCCTACCTTTCTGAGATTTTTTTCAAAGTAGAGAAATCTTTCCAAATGTGATATTGCTCAGGTTGTTCTTTTAAAAAAAAGAAATGCAGGTGTAGGGGAAGGTGGAAGAAATGTTCTGATTTTTCTAATAAGCAAAACCAGTTTGAGGTGAAGTTGCTGATATTACAAGCAAAGTGCTAGATTGCTATAACACATTAGTTTCCTGACCAGTTTGACAAGACAGAGCAACACTGCATACTGTAACTTAGAGTAGTACAATCAGAGAAGGGAAATCTGGCCTTGAGGCAAATTCAGAAAAAATAAGTTGCTTGTTGCAAAGTGTATTAGTTCTTCAAGTCATTATCTAGGTAAAGAGAGCTTCAGCAATAGCTCCCAAGTTCTTCTCATCAGCATACAAGGTATTCTGGCAGGCATCGGTAAAACAAAAGGCTAAATTCCATCAGTTCTGTTTCTTTGGCTCCTTTGAGAGTATCTCAAAGTGGTAATCTCATATTACTGAGCTTCTAGGGATATAAAGATCTAGTAACTGGTGGATGGTTTTCACCTTTGAGGAATGTAACTGCATTTTCACCACTCCTCAAGTTGGGATTTATGGCTGTGGCTGTCCTTTATCCCACGTGAATTATGGCTAACCCCATATTCTTCAGAGCCACTGTCACATCTGACATTTAAAGCTACTTTTAAACCTACAGTCTTGCCTTATCTGAAAAATGCTATGGCCTTATCAAATGGATGCCATTATGGTATCCTGTCTTCGTGTCTCTGCACTGTGTGTGGATCCCAGACTATACCTTCTTCACTCCAAAATACCTTTTAGCCTGGTTGTCAGGTCCAAACCTAAAGGTTTTTCATATATTGTGTTACTGCTGCTTCACAGAGGCAAACCATGAATGAATAGCTTTTCTTTTTGCTTGATTATAGAGTAATGCTTTAAAATAAGGGCTTAATCATTATTTACATCTTTGTTTATTGTGTTTATTGTAATCGCATAAAGCATGTGGAAGTCATTTAGTATTAATGTGATCATCAAAAGTCCTTGAGTAGAATTTCTATTGTAATTCAGTATTAATTATTCTGAGCATTAAAGGAAAGGAGCTTAGTCTTTGTGCTGCCTGAATCTGAAAAGAATCACCTTAATTTTGTAGAAAGTCAAACTTTTCTCCTTAATCATTTCAATGTGAACATCTATAACAGCCAATGTTCCCTGGGTTTCAGAGAGAAAAGCTAGCTCAAAAGAGGACATAAAAGCCACACATGTGGTTTCACATATAATGCTTGTTGGGAAGGTGCTTACTTTGTCCTCTGTAACCCATATGGTGCCAGTGGGTCCCTTCAGTCTAATTCCTGTCAAGGCACTGTTTTGATAACTTCATGAAGGGAATTATAGAATCATAGAATCATAGAATGGCCCAGGTGGAAAAGGATGATAATGATCATCAAATTTCAGCCCCCCTGCTATGTGCAGAGTCACCAACCACCAGACCAGGCTGCCCAGAGCCACATCCAGCCTGGCCTTGAATGCCTCCAGGGATGGGGCAGCCACAGCCTCCTTGGGCAACCTGTTCCACTGTGTCACCAAATCTGTGTGAAAAACTTCCTCCTAATATCTAAAGTAAACCTCCCCTGTCTCAGCTTAAAACCATTCCCCCTTGTCCTATCACTATTCACCCTAGAAAACAGCTGTTCCCTCTCCTACTTATATGCTCCCATCAGGTATTGGAGAGCTACAATGAGGTCTCCCCAGAGCCTTCTCTTCTCCAAGCTACACAAGCACAGTTCCCTCAACCTTTCTTCATAGGAGAGGTGCTCCAACCCTCTGATGTTTGGAATTGGTGAGAAGACCTGAATCAAATTAAAAGAAACAAAACTGAGGCTGTCTGCCTTTTTTTTTCTTCTACTCTTTCTGACTAAAACTTTCAGATAATATAGTTTAAGTTTTCCACAGGCAATCTACAAAATCAGGCTGACTAATTTCAGCTGAATGACATACAGCTTTGTTCAGAAAACTGCCCAAGGAAGATTGTCCTATTTTAAGTGAGAGGCAGTCACTTCATTCACTGAAGTTAGTCACTGAAGTATTAGGTCCAAGTTCTGTTCCTTTTTCTATTGGAAAGGACTTAAATATCTTATCTGTCATCTAGTAGTAGTAGTCCTAACCACCAAGAAAGGGGCATGCAGAGTTTTCTTGCATGGTTCTTAAGAATATGAGAAGGCAGTACAAACTCTGAGTTATGTTAAACAAGGGGCATGGCACTTACAGATACGAGACAAAAGAACACAGATTTCATTTACAAAGCTACTCATGTATTAGATAGTATCAATGCCACTGATACCTTTCTGGCATTTGAAAACTATGAGTAATAGTGAGTTGAGTGTCTTGCTCCACTTTTCTCCACAACTATCTGTATTTATTTATTCAGGGACAAGCACTGCCTTACAGAAGTATTACCCTAGTCCTAGAAAACAGAATCTATTTCCTGCTACCTTAAGAGAAAAGACACTGTGTCTCATTTGAATGAAGTCAGTGAGGAGAAAAGATTGAACGAGTTTTAGCACTTTCAAAAATACCAAAAGAGTTGAAGAGATTGGCAAAAGCTCCAGCATGTTTCAGCTATATGTACTGTACTTCTATTGTTGTTGCAAGTGTTCTAGTCATAGCAATTAAGTACAGGCTGTACTACAACTTGAAGAGAAACCTTAGCAGTTTAATAATGTTGAAAAGGAATTAAGGAGCATTCTCAGCATTAAATACTGTGCATCCTGGAAATATGTCTGGATGATACACTCAAAATTGTGAATTTTCTTATGGGTACCGTACTGGGAGCACACTGTTAGGATCTATCAAGCCTTAAGAAAAGGTAAAATAGAGAAACGGGAAATTACTGGAAACAGATAAACATCCTACCAAAAGCTGAAGTTGTTTCCGAACAAAGGAAAATGAAATCATTATAGTTTCTGGCTGATTTAATGTCAAATGTGTGTGTATGTATGTGTGTGGCAGACAGAAAAAATTTCCAAAAATATGATATGTGTATGCTCAATTGATTATAGAATCATAGAATATCCCGAGTTGGAGGAGTCCCATAAGGATCATCATGTCCAACTTCTGGCTCCACACAGAACCACCTAAAAATCAGACCATCTGAGGGTAGTGTCCAGATGCTTCTCGAAGTCTGGCAGCTCAGGAGTGTGACCACTGCCCTGTGGAGCCTGTTCCAGTGCCTGGCCACTCTCTCAGTGAAGAACACTTTCCTTATATCTGGCCTTCCCTGGCACAGCTTCATGCTATTCCCTCGGGTTCTATTGTTGTTCACCAGAGAGAGAAAATCAACTCCTGACCATCCTCTTCCTGTGAAGAAAAGTAGGCCATGATAAGGTCTCCCCTCAGTCTCCCTTTCTCTAGGCTGAACAAAACAAGGACTTCAGCTGCTCCTCATGTATTTTCCCCTCTAGACCCTTCACCATCCTTTGGACACTCTCTATTAGCTTTACGTCCTTTTTGTACTGTGGTGCCCCAAACTGCACACAGTACTAGAGGTGAGGACGGACCAGTGCTGTGTAGAGTGGGACAGTCACTTCCTTCAGTCTTTTAGTAATTCTGTGCTTAATGCAACCCAAGATGTGATTGACCTTCCTGGCTGCCTGGGCACACTGTTGACTCATGTTCAACTTGCTATTGACCAAGACCCCCAGATCATTTTTTGGGTAGCTTCACTCCAGCATCTCATCCCCTAGACTGTAAGTATAGCTAGGATTGCCCCTTCCCAAGTGCAGAATCTGACACTCTTGTTTAACTTCATGTGATTTTTTCCACCCTGAACAGAGTCAACAGCTCTTCCTGATCTAGTATCATCAGCAAACTTGTACAAACTTGTACATCAGTACATCTTCTAGTCCTACATCCAAGTCATTTATGAAAACATTAAAATTTAAGAACTGTCCCTAAAATGGAGCCCTGGGAAACTCTGATAGTAACTGGCTGCCAGCCTGATGTAACTCCATTTAAGGTAATTCTTGGGGCTCGACCCATCATCCAACTGTTCATCCATCTCATTATGTCTAGCTGTATGCTGGATGTTTTGTTCAGAGTACTGTGAGAAACAGTATAGAAAGCTTTACAGAAATCCAAAAGATAACATCAGCTGACTTCCTTGATCAACTAGATAGGTGACCTTGTCATAAAAGGAAATTAAAATAGTTAAACAGGACCTTCCCCTCATGAACCCATGTTGGCTGTGACCAATGACTGCATTGTGTTTCAGGTGCTTTTCAATAACTTCCAGAATAGTTTTCTCCATATATTTTACCAGACACTGAAGTGAGAATGACAGATCTGTAATTACCAGGGTCTTCTTGAAAAAGGCCATTCTTGAAAATTGGAACAATATTTGCTAGCTTTCAGTCAAGTGGGACTTCTCCAGATTCCCCAGAACATTGAAAAATAATTGAGAGAGGTCTTGTGTTAACATCAGTGAGCTCTCTGAGTACCCTGGGATAAATCCAATCAGGCCCCAAGGACATATATGCATCCAGGTAGAGCAGCAAATCCAATTAAGCCATCAGGTATAAAAGAAGTGCTCAGAGAAAACAGGGCCATTGCAGACAGGTTGTATGAATTATTTGCACCTGTACTTACTGTGGAAGAAACTGAGGATATTTCCTGTGCCTCTGGGGAGATTCAGTAGGCTGAAACTGAGGTATTTATGTGAACATAATTGACAGGACTGGACTCATCTGTGAATATGGAAGGAACAGGAGTGTGTGTTTCTTCACTTAAAACTGCACTGATACTTGAAGATGGGGAGGTGTCAAATAAAGGACTGGTGTTTAAAAACACTTTAACCTAAAATTGTTCAAGTAGGTCTGATTTCAAATTGGTAGAGACTATTTTAAGATACTACTAGCAAACACCCGAATATGCTCTTGTGAAGAATCAGCAGCGTTGTAAAACTTCTAGAGTTCTTTGAATAGATCATGAAATATGTGCATAAGAGTACTATAATGGCTATAGCCATTAGATAAAGTCTGTTTGAATTTTCAAGAGGCTTTTCACAAAGGAATCGTGACATGTCATAAGAGAGAAGGTACTTTATGTCATAAGAGAGTAGGTACTGGGTGAAATATTTGGTTGAAAGGATGCAGGGAATAAGACATTAAGCAAATACTTGAAAGTAACTCCCTGGGGTTACTACACATACAAACAACTCACGTATCATAAAATCTTTTGAATGGAAAATGCATGAATGTGGACAGAGTTCAAATATACTTGTTGTGT
This sequence comes from Lagopus muta, assembly GCF_023343835.1. NCBI lineage: Eukaryota > Metazoa > Chordata > Aves > Galliformes > Phasianidae > Lagopus > Lagopus muta. The sequence goes on from NC_064433.1 coordinate 66,026,156, forward strand.
TCCTGCTCTTCCTCCTGTGTCCGTGTACAAGTTGCAGAGCGAAGGGTAGGCACTTTCAAAGATCAACTGAGCAGTGAGTCAACACATCTCGAATATGATCTGTTAGAAGTCTTGAGAAACACCTGCCAATCCTTCCAGGCATTACTGAACACCACCGGAATTACTGAGAAATGTTGCTGTGAATTGGCATCATATGAAAGTACATTCTGAAAATCCATTTAAATTAGTGACTTCAAGGTCTAGCAACATCTGCAGTCCTTGTTCTGGCTTGAATTCTCCTTATTCACTTCCAGGGATTTTAGTGATGGCATGGACTCTTATGCCAAGGTCTTGAAGGGACATCCTTGACTGTTAACTGCTAATGTTTTTTTTCCCTCCTATTCTGTCTTTTTAGCTTCTTGTCTGGCATCCACTAATCTAAATACTCCAATTTGTTGCCTGATTATAAGCAGAAGTGGTGACAGCTGAGGCTGTATAGAGGGAGAAGCTAATAAAGGAAATACAGAGATAATTTTTTACAGGTTTTAGAATTTTGTAAATTGTTTTTACCCCGTTTTAAATATTGTAAATTCACCTCATATTTCTGTGGACTACGAACAAGTTTTTTGTTATGAAACTTTTAGAAAACAACATTCTTTAATATAGATTTGTACTCTAGCTGTGGGCCATGGGACACGATCTCTGGGACCACCAGTGGTCCATATGCTATAATTTAATTTTTTTGGGTGTTCATATACTTTAAGAAAGAAACAAAGAAAGAAGACCTGTTTTAGCTACAATTATTGTTGTAACGCCTATCAAAGCATTTATTCCTTTAAATTATTTCTCTTCAGTCTACAGCTTATGTTGCACAGGACATCATTCAGAAAGAAACAGCTTAATGCAAACTTTTGTGCTTTTCTCCTTGAAAAGAACTCTTAAGAGGTTGAAGGGAGGATATAATTGAATGTCAATTTCACAGATCTATGCAAATTATAAATATGCTAAGGAAGTGATGAAAAACACTTAGTAAACAGCCAAGTATACTAGCCAGAAAGTGTCCTCCCCTATAAATTAGTCTTTCATGGCTGTAAACTTTTCAGTATGTTTTATATTTGGGTTACAGAACATTTAAGGCCAGAATTAATAGGCAGAAAAGCTTTAATGTTAGTAACATTTCTTGCAGTGCTGTAACAGGTGGCGATGTCTTGTGACTCATATCTGGACAATAATTAAAACCTAGTTCAAAAACCTAGAATTGGAGGAGATACAGTACTGTTCTTTTTCCATTTGGACACTGTCCCAGAAGCAGTGGTCTGCTTTAGAGAACACAGGTTAATCAAGAGGAAATCTTCTGAAGACTCTGTGTTCAACACTTTATTGGGTAATCCTAAGATCTCTTTGGATATGTATCAAGAGGAAACAAAAATGATCAGGCCAAATTTATTCTTAAGGAACTTAAGGGAGGGGTAGAAGAAATGGTCTTACTGTAGGATGTGGGTTTTCTTGGAGTTCTGATTTCCATAAAAATTTGAGGAAATGCGTGATCTGATGATTTTTCTTCTTACAGACCTGGTCTGTATGCAGTCCAGTAAAATTGAATACTAAAGATATCAGGATTACTTCTGTAATATTTTTTTTTTCCTTGTTGGTTGCTTTGGTTCACATTTCATTGTTTTTTTTATCCTTCTGGCTTTCATCTGTAAATGCTGTGAAATATTCAGCAGATTTATAAATACTAGGCAGTAATTTCTTTTTGACAATGCATGTAGTTTACAGTCATGCTGTTCTGCCTATCCTTTTATATTATTTCCACTTCTCTGTGACTTTAGTCGCTGCAATCTTCAAAGAGTCAAACCAAGACGAGCAGCTCATCTTTTGAAAGCTAAGATTCAAACTGTCAGGCAACAGAATGGATTGATGTTTAGCTCTATCAATTTTGGAAGGAGGTATTTATAAGCACATTCTAATTTGAGCTGGCAGAATAACGATCACACACAGTCCCAAAAAAAACAGTGAACACTGATTTTAATGTTTCATTGCTTTAGTGTATAGAGCACCTCAGTGTTCCATTGAAAAACAGAGAGTCAGCTTTCTTTTGGCACTATATATAGTATTCCCAGCATGACAGTGTAAAAGTGGAAATGGGTGGAAGTTTAAAAAAAAAACCCTAATTAATACAGAATCCAATCATAAGATGATCTTGCATCTTCAAAGGGATTAGAGTCTACCTCTGCAATGTCTAACTGAACTATAAGTACATCAGAGTGTTCTGAAGGTCGTTGGGTGAGAATAGCATAGAATTAATAAACAGCCTGGCTGAAAAAGATGTAATCCCAAGCACTGCACAGTATGTTTCCTTGATTTGGGGGCTTTGGAGCTGACAGTGGGTGTGAATGTAATCCCTAACCTGAGAAAAGCTATTAAAAATGTATATAGGAGAATCAGGCTAATTTGTTCATGTTTAATCTTTGGAACCAGAGATGAGAGTAAAGCGTAGGATTTTTGAAGTTGGAAACCTCTATAACCTCCGTAAAGAAAGAGGAGGCAGTGTGGAGTCTCAGTGATCTGCAAGGTGTATGTAACTAAAGTGAGCGTTGGTTGAGAGGAGCTGAATGGAAGATTTGCTACCTTTGCATCCATAGTGGGCAGTTAGATTGGGGAATAAGGAAGGCAAATGGAAAGGGGGAAGATGGGGATAGTATCACCCCACCCAGCAGGGTGACCCTACTGCTTGTAGAGGGACCCACAGTGAGAACAGGGCTGAGTTCCTCGTGCTTTAGTTGTTTGATACAAGACTAGATGAAAGAGTGGGAATCCACCACAGAAATAAAAGCCTTCTGCATTGATGGATGATATTTGGCATCTCTAATTTTTCTGATTTAATTGATCAGTCTTTGTGATTAATCATGTTATTTTATACCTTTTCTAACTACTCTGAAGTGCATTGCATGCCTGATTTTTTTTGTTTTGCTTGAGTCTTTGAGCAGACTTCCAGAGAGATCAGAGTTGGCTTTGCCATTTACTTCAATGGGATTGTAATTCAATCTTGGATAAGGTAGCTTTCCCTAAGTTAAGTAAACAAAGGCTTATGTAGTTGGAAAACTTGGGATAAAACAAGAAAGGAGACGAATTATAGCACATTAGATGCTTGTTTCTGAATCCCTGTGTGGACAAGAAGAATAGCAGACCTTGCACCTTATGCATGCTGGAAGTGCCAACATGGAGAGTAAGCGCATGGAAACCATGGTGCTCTTAGCTCAGACACAGCCCGTGTTTTAGTGACATTGGCTACGCAAGCCCCAGATTGGGTGTATAATCAAGAAGTGTCTCGTATGAACAAGTTTGTAGGGCATTAATGAGTGCACCCCTTTTTGAAAGACTGAGTGCACTGAAATTCCTGGGTCACAGAAGTGAAGGATCAAATGTGTGGTTGCAAGCTCACTTGTGACCCAGCTGTAAGTGCATGTAAGCAACTGCAGCAAATTGCTTAATCATTCTTGGCTAATGCTGCCATCAAACTATCTGGAACATTTTTGTAAGGTTGTCTCCTTGCTGTAAGGACAAATGCACAAGTATTTATATGCCTCTTATTCTACTCGATTCCCCTGACATCTATTTGTCTTAATTCCAAAATAATACTCTCAAGCTTTTTTTTTTCTTTTCTTTTTGAGAAGTCAGCTTTCAGTTAATCCAGAATGCTGAACTTGTGACTTTGCAGATGGCAGTGCAGTTAGTGACTGATGTATCTTCATAGGCATGAGATAGTGGCTCGCAGGGGAGATCAAAAGGAAACTGAGATGCAAGAAAAAGCTGCTGTTATTAGCTGTCAGTGGATTAGCTTACTGTATCTGCAGCAAGTTCCTTGTGGTTGCAGGAAATCATCTCTTAGTATGAGAGAGCACTCCTGTTCCAAGTATCTGCTAGAGAGCATCAGGAGGAACATTAAGAAACAGGTTAAAAATAAACAAACAAAAAAATCCAAACCACTTCATGCTCTTAAGTCTTTGGTTGTGCTGTCAACAGTGAACTGGCTCTGGAAATTTTCTCTTGGATGCATCATTCTGTCAGAGAAAGTAGTCCACAGCATCTGAGGGCATCCTACAGCTGGTAAAAAGGAATTTGTTTCTCTGGTATCTGTGCAGCTGTGCCTACTTGTGCCTGTTGAAAGTCATGCTTTTTAAGTTGATCTGTCATATGAACCTGACAGCAAAAATGTGTTGCTGAGGATTTCATGCGCTTGCTGGCCACTAATGAATGCAGCGGCAGTGAAGCACCCAAGCTGAGCAGGCTGCGATCTGCTTTCAGCAGCCTTCACAGCATCATCGTCTCTCCAAGCTGCTGTCAAGCTGCCAGGACACAAAACTGCCAATTACTGAGCAGTTCCTGTCTTCTTCAGGTGCTATTCAGGGCTTGGGAGATTCCAGCTCCAGTTTTATCTGAATACTGGCAGCCTGCCATGCATTTATATGAGCTTGACTGCAAAGGTCAGAGCAATTTCATGCTTCTCGCTGAGAGCCGAGGAGTTGTCAGAGATGTGCTCTTGCACAGGAGATTGGATCTTTTGGTAGGTTTATTTTGAAGTCCCATGACTGCAGAGCAGCTACACTGCAGCTATTGAAAATACTAAATGTTCAAAACATGTAAGGCAAGCAGACACAGGTGCACCAGAAAATGTCCAGTGGAGAACAACCAAGAGGATGAAGAGTCTGGAGCACCTCTCATGTGAGAAGAGGCTGAAAGAGCTGGGCCTGTTCAGAGGAGGAGGCTCATGGGGATCTTAATGTATACAAACACCTGAAGGGAGAGTGCAATGAAGATGGAGACAGAACTCTTCTTGGCAGTTCCCAATGCCAGGTACCGGAGGCAATGGGCACTAACTGGACATGGACCTGGGCACACTGCTCTGGAAGTTGCAGCATGAGCAGAGGTTGGAGCAGATGGGCAGAGATGTCTCTAGCAACCTCATTCCTTCTGCAAGTCTGTAAAGCACTAACTAGGAACACGTGGCTCCTTATTTCTTATCTAGGCAAGGACTAGCACAAAGGGAGATGTTTCTGTGTTCATCTGGATGCAAGGGTTGTACCAGGATGGCAGCATTCTTGCTAGTACAAGTGGGAAGAAGCCATATCAGCACACTCATGCATGCGCTGCTGAGCTAATCAGCTACAAAGGAAAAGCCCTTCTGGTCTCTCTGTTCTTTTTCTCTGATGAGAAGGATGTGGCATTGTATCCCAAAAGCCACTGCTGGGGTGAGATTGCCTGGAGGGCTCACTGTCTACATTGGTTGTTAAAGGAAAGTACACTTGAGCTTCAGGTAAAGTATATTGACACTTGTTGATGTGTACAGTTTGTCCCCAGATTTTTCAATCTCTAACCATCCTGTGAACAGTCAGAAAGCTGGACAAGCCACCTGTTTGCACAAAGAGAAACAAAAAATACAATTTGTTTCTAATAATTCCCTTCATGAGGAGCACAAGATGGGAGCAGCTTTTTGGCTGTTTCAGGTCATCAGACGAGCCATAATCTGCGTGTTTTATGCTTCTGCACGATCTCCTGGCCACCTGTGTCATGTCCATCTGTTGATCTGGGCACGAAGTCTACTGATATGGCTATACCCATAACTTTTTTTTTTCCAGGAAGTGATGTTAATGAACAAATCTTTGCAGTTTGCTGTTACATGACAAATGCCATCCATTCTACATAAAGTCCCTTTGCTGACCATTATCATAGCAGTATCATTTACTTCTTATTACTTCTAAGGCATTTTGGAAGATTCATGTAGAATAAATGTAAATGTGTCGTGGCAATGATGGTGTATGAATATTCAGAGAAAATCCTTGTCCCTCTATGATTATATCTGAGCATTTCAAGTGTATTCAGCTTAAAGCTGCACAGTGCTTTTCTGTGAATAGTAAATTTGCTGAAGAATGAAGCTTTAGAATAACCACATGTATTTTCCACGTGAAGTGATTGTTGTTAGCCAGCTGTAAATGGAAAAGGAGGTGGTAAAACTGGCTTCCAGGACTGACAAGGCTGTATGTGTATTCCTCTCCACCACTGCGAAGGCAGCTGAAGCTGTGTACTCGAGTTCCTTGTGCTGTGAAAGGAAGTTTGAGCCCCTCCCAGGGTGCTGCCTCACATTGAGAAGAGTGCAATATGCTTAAAGCCTGCTCTACCTTTCATAAGCTATTAGAGAATTTTTAGGATAGGGTCTGAAGGCTCCAACACATAGGTGAATATTGAATATTGAGATTATTTTCCCCCTCAGTGACTGAGTTTTCTGATGAAAAAGGAAGAACTTTCCTAGGATGGACCCAACTCCTATACCTGACAGGTTGTCCTGCTGCTCTTCAGGGAGAGAATAGCAAAGCTGTTTGGGGGAACACTTACTTACAGGTGTGAGAAGTCCCATAGGTGGTATGTAGGACAGTGAATTTCTGCCAGGGTACATTGGCCTTTGCTGGCCCTCTACATCCAACTGTGTCTGTTCTTTCTACAGAAAAGAATGCCAAATGCAATATTATGAAATTATTGTTTTGCTTCATATGTTCAAGTTGGATAAATTTCTTGCTTGGATGACACGGGCTTTGTCTCCATTACTTACTCCACACAGAAAGACCAGATCTGCACAGTCAAACAGTGATGAAGAACCATGCAGATCTCAGGGGTTTTGCTTTGGAACAGCTTTACTTTAATCCCACCAGGACATGTTGAAAGAAACTTGTGGCAAATCAGCAGACCAAATATTGAATTTTGAAAGTGTCAGCAAAGTCTTTTAAATTAGTACTAACATTTTCTTCTACCAGAAGAAAGACTCCAAAGAATCTGACGTGTTCATGAGATACTTCTATGTTGCTGAAGTTTGATTTTTTGTTGGTAGTTGTATCAGATGAAATTTTAGCTGATGCTTCTTGAGGTTTTCTGACATCCTATTCAAACCCATATATCTTGCTGTGTGTGTGATTTTTACCAAAGGGGTTTTTATATCAAATGAACTCAGAGCGTATAAAAAAGGTGCTCTTATACCTACCTCTCTACCTGTGCCAAAGGAAGGAAAATGTCCACTGCCAGTGTCTCAGTTTTCTTGTTCTGACTCTGCTGTGTGATTATGAAATCAGTTGTGATACATACACATGTCTCAGCCACAAGCAACTGAGAAAGAGGAGGCAGTAACAAGATGAGAAAGTCATTCAAGAGCTGAGAAAAAAATTAGGGATCATGTTTGGGAGAACATCCCAGCTGCTAAGCAGGAGGCGCCGGTAAGGCTTGTGCAGAAGTAACATGGATTCTCCTTGCCTACTTGCCTACTTGCTACTGGTGCTCTGAAGGCTGCAGCGACTCTGGAAAGGGAGCAGATAATCAAAGGTGAATCACAGTGATTTTCTCATGCTCAGGTGATACTCAGAAGTATCACCTCGTACAGGCCACAATCCAGAACAATAAGTTCTCCTGCTTCTTAACAAGTTTGTTTTTTAAGTATTGGATTTTACTAGTCACTCTGGCTGACATCTCTGTCACTTGCACCCAATGGAGCATATTCAGGAAACTTTATTGTTTTTCTGCTGTGTGCTTTGTGTAGTGTTAAACATCACTGAGGCTGCTGGTATGTGTGAACTGCCTACAGCTTCCTGCCAGATGTCTCATTCATCTTGGCATGCCAAAAGTACATGGGAAGGAGAGGTTATATTCTTGCTAAAGTACTGTTTTTGAAGTAGTATTCAAGTCTAAAATCAAGAATGATGTAGATATCAGTTAATCAAGAATAATGTAGAATCAGCTATTGGCTACTTAAAGAAGTTGTAACCTGATGTAGATTTTGTAGCAAGAGTTAAATGAAACCATAAAAGCAGAGAAATAACGTGGATGTATACATTGCCTTCCCCAACTAGTCTCCCTTCTAACTTGCACATTACAAATATTAACTGCTTTTAAACCTACTCCCTGTGTAACTCCTACCTTCTTAAACATCATCCCCGAGTGTCATTTGGTGCCTGCTGCTACATTTTTGTGGTGCCACTTATCCTAAAGAATTCTCTGAGATTTTTCTCAAGTTGAGAATAAATGGCTATGGTATCATAATCTAATGGAAATATAAATCTCTATGCGGACATAATAAAAGCAAATCTTACAAGTCTTAAAATTTTTATAAGGCCACAATTTCTATTTGATTATTGCTTAGTATTGCTTGTTCAACATGTAACTTGGATTCTTTTTTAGTACACCTTTAGGAAATAAGAACAACAACACAGACTTCAAAATCTACCTTAAAGATTTATATGCCTGAAAATGTAAAGAAAAATGTCACTAAAGTGATCAGTTTTTGGGAAAATTATTAGTGTTCATGAAGGGTTTGTGAGGAGATAAAATCAGAAACATTTTATGCTTTGGAGCTAGCAGGATACCAGATGGTTTTTAACTGTCTGTTCAGGTTCACTGTTTCAGAAGAGACACTCAGAAATTCATCAGGAATTTCTCTAGGCTCTGGAAAGGTGTGCAAATCAGTTGCAAATCCGTGTGTGAGTAACAGCTTGTAGGTGGCTTTTGAAATGAGTAGAAAAATGTTTGTATGACCAACAGACTTTTCTCTCTCATTTTACAGATTCCAGAATCTGCTTTGGTCTCGAAAAGCATTTGTGGACAGCGTGAAGGTGTATAATCACAGTTACATCTATATGCCGGCCTTCTCAATGAAGACAGGGACGGGCCCCTCCCTGCGCGTCTATTACACCCTGAAGGACTTCGGTGCCAAGCAGGCGGTGCTTTTCGCCAACCCCAATTTCCTGCGTGACATTGGCAAGTTCTGGAAGAGCAAAGGTATCCATGCCAAACGACTTTCCACGGGACTTTTCCTAGTCAGTGCTGCCCTTGGTCTATGTGAAGAAGTAACAATTTATGGCTTCTGGCCGTTCTCAGTGGACCTGCATGGGAAGTTTATTAGCCACCATTACTATGACAATGTCTTGCCCGATTCCGGATTCCATGCCATGCCGGAGGAATTTCTACAGCTCTGGTTCCTTCATAAAAGTGGTGTACTGAGAATGCAGCTAGAACAGTGTGAGGACCCTTTAACCCAGTCTTCTGCCTAAGGATCGTAGCAGTCGGTTTGGGAGATCCACTAGTTTTTAATTTCCTTGCTCTCCTACAGAGAGTTCTGATCTTCTGTTGATTCTTTTTAAAGGGAAAATAATCATGGATCTGCATGGACCGTAAAAATGCTGCTTGAAAGCCAAATGGAATATGTCTTTAATGTATGTTCTATGGAACTGCGGTGGGGGAAACAAACCTCTCCATCAAGTCCATTCAGCAGTAATGTGAAAATAATGTCAGAAGCAACTCAAATGAACTTTCTGGGTGACGTTTTTAAATGACTGATGTAAGAAGGGCATTAAGGCTCAGAGAGAAATGGGGCCACCCACAAGCTTTTGCTGACAGTGCCAAATATGACTGTCTGTTCAAAGATCCATTTCATTCCAGATTGGCGCCTCATATAACTCTTTTTTTTGTTTTGTTTTTCCTTCCCTTGTGAGTGTGCTTGTGTGTAGTGGTAAGGGGTGTAGAGGAAAGTGTGTGTATTGTTAACTCTCTTTGTTTCTTTTTTTCCATTTTTTTGTTTTCCAATGGAAGAAAGGTGGAAGGTGTGAAAGCCTGAGGAGCTGAGTACCATCAGCTCCTAAGACTTGTGAATGTGAAGGGTGCTGAGAATCTGGTAGAAGAATGTATTGGGAATGCCCTGCTACTGAATATGGATGAACCTACCTGTTGTAGGTTTTGTCAGGATAGTTTGGTCATTGCACTTATATCCATATTAATGCTACCTTATGGGCAACAGCTGGTTAAGGTAAATTGGCTTGAAGATAAAAGTTGTGGTACAAAAACAAAAGTGCAGTGCAACCAGGTTTTAACTGACCAGCTGCAAGATTTCCGTAGTGACTTTGGTAGCAGGGATTGCTCCTTACTTGTTGTGCTATTTTGCCTTTGGGATTAGTTCCGTGTTCATTTGGACTCCAGATGTTCAGTGACTATCAAGGGGATTTGAGGTGTTCAGTGAAATGCAAGATAAGATTCTTCATGTGCTTCTAACAGAAAAACTGCAGAAATGAATGTAAGTGTCATTTAAAATCAGTTGAAACTTTGAAAATCCTTTCTCTTTGTGCTACTAGCTCCTCTTTTCGGATTGTAACATTAGCCTTAAAGCCTTGTACTTCTGTTGCAAGATTGTCTCTGGTTAAAGAGAGCCTGAAAAGTAAAACAGCCTTTGGGAGCACTGAAAAACAATATAGCCAGCGAGAAAAAAGTGAAACAAAGCAAACAAACAAACAAACAAAAAAAAACCACCAGAAAAGGCAGGCACTTACGTAATGCAGCCTTTCTCTTTGCAATCAGAGAATTATGTAAGCGTGCAAATTGCACTGCGGCTGCTCCGGTCAGTGCAGTGCCTAAAGGACTGTTTTATTTTTGGATATTACTTGGACAGCGGATGATCCTATTGCCATGTAAATGAGAAATCTTTTTGTTTGCTTTGTTCTAACACTGTAGGACAGGAAGAAAATACCTACTTGGTCCAGAGTGCAATTTCAGCTGCAAGATGCTATCACTGTTAACTTTATAATCCAAAATCATGTTCTCTTTCTTCTACTTCTATCGTTAGTAGCTGAAATTCTAGTCAAAATGTTGAAACAACAAAACTGTCGTCAGGTTTCCACAACAATTTCCTGTGTTACCTGTTTTAGCTCCAAAGTGCTAGTATTTTGGGGGAGGTGTCCTATCATATGTTGGCAACCGCTCTCTTTGTAGACTACAAGCTGCAAGTTATATAGATATAATTAAAAAAAAAAAAAAAAAGCAACACCCCTGGCTCTTCTTTAAATATGAATAATTCGACTATCTATGTAGGACATTGAAAAAATGCCTTATTTTGCTTTTTAAAAATGTGTTTTGGAATAAAATCTTCTTCCTAAATATGGGTATTCCAAATATACATTTGGGCATTGTTCCTTAGGATTACAGTGTAGCTCTAAATTGCAAAGGGGAGATTTGGATTAAATGCTGTTTTAGAGATTGTTCTGATAAAATCTGAATGTGCTTCTGTAACCCATTTTATCTCTGTCCATGTGCTTTTTTTGAAGTACAATCAACACATCAATAGACCATCACTGATAATTCATTCACTTGGATTATATTTTATCTACGATATGGATACTCAGTAAGGAAGGATTTTCTTTACTGCTCATTAGGACAAATTTTTACTGAGCTGCCTTTTGTAGAAAACACGTGCCTGTATGGGTTTTATGAGATGTATGAAGTTTTGCACTTTTTAGTTCTTAAAAGAAGATGCTATCTGTGAGAACAGCAGTCAAAATATTGTGTGTTAAGATGACACTTCAGAAGGATGCCACCATATCCCAGGGGTGTGGGGAAATTAGGAGAGTAGGGGAGAACTGCCTCTGTGCTTGTTATTTTTGTCATTTGTACCAGCACTTGAGAATTCAGTTCTGAACTTCTCTGGCGACTCTCTGACACCCTGGAAATCCCTTCTCTCATGTCCTGGGGAAAAGATCTCAGTAAAAGAAGAGAAAAAATGAGTATTTTCATAGGAAACCTCAATGCAGTATTTCATAACAACTGGCTTGCTTGTGTTCAGTTAGTGCCCCATGTACCTAGGAGCATTGTATTCTCCGTAAGGCTGAAGCTGACTGAATCTTGTCTTTGTGTGTCCCTTTTGATGTTTGCAATCCTGAGGTTTGCAAGAAGATGGTTTTCAAAAAATGATGGGGATTGAAGAAACTAAGTTGTTTGTGATAAGTGTGGCTAATGTTGGAAAAATTGGTAGTTTGGGCTCTGTTCATATCTACTTATACAGAATATAACTGCATCTTACAGTGGCAACCACATTTGATAGGGAAGTAAAGGCTTTGGGGATAAAGAATTTTCTATAACTTCCAAAAAACTAGTAGCTTAGGAAAGGAGAGAAACAAAAATAAGTTCCTCTTTTGAGAAGGCAAGTCTACAATGGGAGCTCAACAGAAACCTGTTTTAGTTGGCTGACTTGGCACTTCACACAGGCACACTGGCCAAGAAGAAAGTTTTTGCCCTACAAGTGAAAAAGGATGCAGGAGGGTTCTGTAAGTATTTTGTGGCAAGAGCAGTCACAGAGAAAATGAAAATCTGTTGGGAATCTGAGAATGGCAACTGCCTAACAAGAATCTTGGAGTTGATACACTCCATTATTTCTGCTACTTAGTGTGAGATTTACCTGGTACAAGTCTAGGGGAAGTGGGACCCATGTATTGGGATTCTTGGTATGAAATGTGGAGTTACATGTAAGGGTTTGAAGTTGTATTACTTTTGAAGAGGAAGGCTACACCAGGGAATAGGTGTGGTCACATCCAGGACTTAAGCATTAACATAGAAATCAGCTTCTCGGAGTTAGCAAACTGTGGGTGGAATGAATATATCCATCTGCATTTAGCTGGGTGGTTAATTTCTGTCCATTGACAGTAGTGTCCTGAGATTTCATTGCTTTAGTAGAAGTGAATAGAAATCTTAAGGTCTTTTAATGAAATTCCTTACTTTAGTTTTTCTATTTCCACTGCCAGCCTCTGAGTTTCTCCAGTATTGAGGTTAATGCCTGCACCAGGTTGAAAGCTACTGCAATTCATCTTCACTAAAAGCTAGTTCAGGCTTGCCAAATGATTTGTTCATGTTCTTAGTTATTAATTTCTTCATAGAGCTGCCAAGATACAAAAATGCTGGAATCATTGCTCTATAGAGGATGCCACCTGATTATAAACAGAACGATCAAATCCCCTCATAGGAATTGTGCATGGAAGATATTTGGCACTGAAATCAGTTTAGGTATAATTTTTTCGGGTGCTTAAGTGTTTCTAGGGAGACTAAGGCCAATGTATGAACTTCTGCTAAAACTGTGTAAAATTCCTCCTTTCTGTTGGTTATGAATCTTTTGAAGCTCATTCTAAAGCAAGCAATTGAAAGAGAAGCTGGCAAATTAAAATCATAAGAGTATATGTGCTTATGAGAATAAAAACATTTTTATATTTGATACAGACCTTGCCATAATTCCGAGGACTCTCCTTCATGAATGCTGTGCTTTATGTTTTTGTTGATACAAAGATTATCGTTTGGAATGAACTAGCTGCAGAAGTCAAAGATCAAAGCCTCTGTTACAGCTTAATCTTTATAGAATGTAGAAATATTGGCTTTTTTATCAACCTCAATACACTCACCTTTTTGTTAGCTTCATCAGAATGATGTCACAGCATACGCTGCTGAGTTTGCATCTCTTCAGAAGCTGAAGCTATAAGCAAGGCATCTGCTGTTTTAAACTGAATGTCTGAACCGTGGTAGTTGCACAAAACACTTCCTTCATGCATATTTATGAAAACTAGCTTAAAATCTGGTTCACCCTATCCTGAAATTGACAGTGAGAACAGAAGTGAGGAAGGATGCAATCTAGAAGTGGGGATGATGAAGGAGAAAAATGCTAACTCACCTTTTGCTACCTGCTTTGGTTCTCCATCTCGATAGATTAATAAGCATTGGACCAAGTCCAGATTGTACAAAGGACAGGCAGTTTCCAGAATGCTGGATGATGATGGAAAAGATGAAGATCAAATCAGTGGTGTAATAAATTGGACTGTAGAAATTCTAGATAAAGATTGCCCATTCCAAGCAACCGCAGGACATTTTCTTCTGACGATGACTGAAAAATGGACCATCGTCTGTGACATAAGGTTTTCTGCAGGATGGCAGCAAAGCAGAATGTGATGGCGGATGTTGCCAAGAGGCAGTGAACTGATTAAGCAGAAGTACAGCAGAACAAAGAGAGATGATGAAAAATCCATCTTTCCCTTCTCTACTTCCATTCACTCAGAAACAAAAGTATAACAGACTTACTGGCTATTGTCCTAAGTCACCACCTCCTTATTGAAAGGATACTGTGGGATTTAGTCGTGGGTTATTAGAGTTGGGGTAGTATTGTTAAGTTGTGGTTGAACTTGATGATCTTTTAGGTCTTTCCCAACCTGGGTTATTCTATGATTCTATCTGTTAGCTGATGTTTCCTACTAACAAAAAGTCAGCAGACCTTGTCTGGAAATGGCTGGTCCTCTGCATCCTGGCTGTCTGAAGGGTGCTCTGGAGACTCTCCTCTATGCTAGGACATCCCTAATGAGATCTGCTCCTAATATCACACAGTCCCTCCACTTGGGATCATCTGGGCTTTTTTTTTTATGCCCAAGAAGTCAACAAAAAGTCATCTCTTTGCCATCTTCCTGATGATCATCCTCCTTGGGTTTTGAAGGGTGATTTAAAAAATCAGCCATTAAGTAGATAATGCACTTTGTAATTTTCAACCATATTTTCTTCAAAAGTAACTGATAAAACCATGAAGAATTAGCTGTAAGTTGAAAACATGACTTCACTTAGGAACTGATAATTCAATCACTGGAGAACAAAAAGAGCATGGCAGAAGGCTGTGCTTTTCATAATGATTGTTGTAGAATGACTTCTAGTTCCTCAAATTCCCAGATTTCATCACTTGGAATCTATCAGGTGCTTGACTTCTTGGTGGTTTTTGAATGAAACAATTACTGAATGACCTAGTGGCCTGCTAATTAAATACTAGGAAACTCATTTTCCTGAAGGAAAGACAAATAACCAATAGGAGGTTCAACCCAGTATCCCTACCTGATATTTCTTTTGCAGCAACAAGAAGTTAAACAGTTAGTTATTCCTCTCTGATTATTCAGGATGAACCCTGGTGTATTCAGAGCCCTGGTGTATTTAGCCTCTTTAGCTTAATGCACGTACTTAAAATGAATGTCACCATATATGTCACCCCTAGTTCACACATACAACACTCCCTTGAGCAGTTCAGCTGTGCCAAGCTCAGCAAACTGTGGCATTAAGCAAGTAGTCCTCACCTGTGTGAAGTCAGCAAGCATGGGCAGGACAGAACTGACCATCATCCACCTCTGGGACTGCGCAGCCTCCATGTGGCTCCATGTAGCACTGCCCTGGGTACCATCAAGCAAGTGCCACTGCAGAGCAGGCCTGAGATATGGCAAGGTTATCACTTTCTTCCTTCACAGCCAGAATGCTGGGCTTTCCGAAAACAGTGGCAGACAATCTATTGCTTTGGAGACCAACCCGCTTCTCACCCCAAAGCAATTTTGATTGCTGGCAAGTCTCAGTAGTACCTATTAAAACTGCATCTTAAAATGATCTCCACCTACTCTATGCTGTGGTTGCATTGGTCAACTGTTAAGATAAATATTTATCCCATCTTGGTCCTTCTAAGGCAAGCAACACTCAAATCACCTTGAATTTGCTGTGTTATTTAGTATTTTCACCTTTCAAGTTTAACCTTTTTTTTTCTTTTAGCCTAGACATAGTTATCATGACTCATATCACGAGTCAACCCAAAGGCAGCATAAGAAAACATCACCACAAATAGTTGTTCTCAAATAGTTGTTGGGTTTAGGTTTAAGCCACTGATCAATAAAACATGAAAGTACCTTTTGAATAATTCCTGGTGTTTTCTAATTGTACATTCAATGAACTGTTTTGCTCAGCTAGGGCCCATAGCAAAGATGTGTTACATCATTTTCTTTTTATTGGAAATGAACAATTACAAAGGCATAACATTTTAAATTCTTAAAATATTTTAAATTCTTAAAATTCTTTAAATTCTTAAGAAGAAGCTAGCAAAACTCCGTATTTCATGAGAAGCTTAGTTTTTGTTTGATTGCCTTGGTAGTAAAGGAAACATTTTCACTGAAAAGAGGTGCAAAGAAGAACAAAGATTTTGATTGGAAAAATGTCCTCTGAAGGACTGAGGCTCAGATGTAAGGCTCTCTGAGGGGTCTCAAGACTAGGATCTCACCTCGCTGCCCAAGGGCTGAAACGAGCATTGAACTGAGGTGAAACAAGGCCTTATGTGGTCATACTGTTGCAAAAAACGCTTGGCAGTATGTTGAAAACATTTTCTTTGAGTGTGAGACTTCTATGCGTGAGGAGCACACTGAAAGGTGAACATCTTACAGTGTGCAAGGCAAGGACATCCAAAAAAACCTGTTTTTTAAATTTATCTTGTAAACAGAATGCTCACTGAGCCAATGTTGAGTTAGATCAGCATTCAGTGCTCTTGAAATTCCTACCCCATGAGCATTTCCAGAAAAACATCCACGCACAGGCAGAAGTAGTGTTTTTTTCCTTTTTTTGTGCTCTCCAGCTCGCATTGAAAATGGAATGAAGCCTCAATCAGAACTCTTATTTACCCTTTTTAGAGGTCTCTGTAAACTGCCCAGATAACATATAAGCATACAATCAAGTAGATATAAAACAAAGCAGATAATACGTTGAAGTTTATAACTCAAACACTGATATCTTTAAGAACTACTACAGAATAACTTACTTAGTGAAAATAATCACATATTTTGTGAAAAAGGATCTCAATTTTTGTTAAAATAGATACACCAGTAGCTGAAGAAGCAATTCTCAAGTTATTCAGTGTTTGTAGATTTTACTCGAGTCTGTGCTTCTGCAAAGCTTCCAATTTTAGGCTACTTTCATTTTTGTCAAAATGAAACAAATAAAAAACCCAACCAAACTGAGAACTTCGGTTTAGATCTTCTGGAGCCTGTCTGTTACTGTTTCTGTACTGACATTTAGGGGTGGCATCTAAAGAACCAGATGAAGATCAGAAAGGAGATAAGGAAAGTAACACAGTTTTTTGATAGAGGAAAAGGAGACACCTACATTTCAATGCTTTGCTGAACTGGGACCTGAAGTTATACAGATGCAAGTTCTTCGTTCTCTTGCTTCTCAGCTCCTCGGTTCTTGTGGTACTGGGGAAAAATCTGCCAAGTCCACAGGTTGTTTCAATCCTCCCTTGCACTATGGGAGTATGATGAACTTTCTTCTTGGTATTCAATGTGGAAATATGGAAACACAACACAGGACCATAGAGCACTCCAGTTTTATTAAAGCTGAATGTGACCAAGCTGGCATGCAGTATTTCATGTCTTTCCAGTACTAATTACTGCATCAACTCTAAAGTACAGCAGAGACTTTCTTATCTCTCATGCCACTTATAGGATGTTTGATGTCTTTCTTCCTGCTGTGAATGCTCTCTTGGGTGAATAGAGACTGTACTTAGCTTGCTTACTGAGAGAGAGGTGCTGTGAGAGTTAGTTACCTCACATTTGGAAAGTAAGGGTAGAGATTTAATAAATTGCAAAGCTTTATCTCTTTTCAACAGCTAAGGCAAACAAGTAAACATACATATTTGTTTGACTGAATTTATGCGTCCAGGTTAAAACCCACCCTCATGGTTAGCAAGTACACAAAAGACATTCCCTTCAGATGATGCATAGCTTGCAGAAAGCTCAAACTCATAAATTTTAATGAGAATAATAGGTTTTCTTCTGTCTGCCCAAATCTCCAATTTATAAACCAAATTCTCTGCTCTCTTCTACCATTCTGACTCCGGACAAATCAATAGAATTGCAGAGATTTTAATCAGCTGCCTGTTCTCAAACCTGAGGGAATTCATCCTACAAAAATTTTAAATTGAGCTGTTTCCAAGCAAATCCAGGCAATGCTGCCTACTTACAGGCGCCTAAGCTACGGGATTTTTCCCCACAAGTGAAGATCATGGATGTTTTCTGCTGTACTTTGATTGCTGCTGTGAGGCCAATACCTTTCTGCATTTCAAACATCTGCTGCACTGAGGTATCATGATCTGAAATCAAATCATGACTTATGTCATGTCCTATATGAGGAATTGTTGCAGCAAGTTGCAGAGAAGTGATTCATGTACTGCACTATCTGCCAAGTAGATTTTGTGAGGTGGATGAAAATGAAAAAAAGATTTTTCTGCAATGTGAAGCTTCTTCACTGACTGCCTGTATCTGAGAATTGCATGTTCTCAAGTGATTTATCCTCCGTGATGGATCTGAAGACTGTTAATGTTTCCAGTCATTGTCAAATCATTTTTTCAGCCTTTAATAATGCAATGAGATGATCTTTCCCCCCCTGCTATTCAAATGCAATTTTTCTTTTCCGATAATTCTTGAAGGGAAAATTTTTTCTACTGGCAATTTATGTCAAAGGCTCAGCGCTGGTCTAAGATATCAGTTGTCTTAAAATGTTGAAATGGTGGTTCTTCTGTTTTCTCCCTGTGTAGTGCACTCTTTCCATAACTCTGTATATGATGACTGACAACAAATTACTTTTCCTTTCAAACATTAAAACTCTGAAAATTCTTCTGGCTTTTGTGGAACACCTTCTGACTGCAGGTGTCCACGTATTAGACTTCCTGCAGCCAAATCTTGAATCTTTGCATTCATCTTTGTTAACTCAAACTAGCCATTGATAAAATACAAATTCATTTCCAAAATAGCTTTCAGTGTAAAATGAGGAACCTTTAACAAATGCTCATGGTTATGACCTGCTACCACTGAGGTGAAAAAATATTTTTTGTTTTCACTGCATTCAATATTTTTTATTTTCACTAAAGTTACTATCTCAGATGAGGTATAAACAGCTGAAGTCCATATATCCGGTTGTCTTCATGGTTTCTGTACATTCTTTCTTTTCCATTGACCTTCCTTATTTTTTGTTTGTTTGCATCTCTGTGACTGTTTTGCAGATTCTCATAGAATCATAGAATGATTTGGGTTGGGAGGGTCCTCAAGGATCATCAAGTTCCAGCCCACCTGCCACAGGCAGGGCAGGGCTGCCAGTAGGTGAAGTAGCAGATCAGATTGCCCAGAGCTTTTAACACCATCTGCCTTTTATCTAGCTTTTAACACCACCAGGGTTGGGGCATCCATAGCCTCTCTGGGCAACTTGTATGTATCATGTACATAATGTAATGCATCCTATCTCTAAGTAGAACACCCATCTAAAGTGTATCCTTTCAAAGAGAACTTTGGCATTTTTTCACCTGGGAATTAGCATATGCCTTCTGTGCATCCAATATCAAAATCAGTACTAAGTGTGATGTACAGCAATTGCACTTTGTAAGGTTTCTGTTCTTCTGGAGTCTTACCAGCAGTCTGCATTTTAAATGAAGGGAATTTTGCACTCTTCTTGAGTGTTCTGGTCCGAAAGCACTGATTCTGGTGTTAGTGTCTCGGCTCTCTTAGAAGCAGAAGCAATGTCAAGTGCTGTAGTAACCTGATAGCAATGCTGCCCTTCTTCCTATGTTGTGGAAAGGAAAGTGGTGCAAAGCATTTTCATGCCATATTTTAGCCCTTTACAGGTTACCTTCCTTTAAAATTATTATTATTATTATTAATGAACTCAAGGACTCAAGGACAAAAATAGATATCAAAAAATAGATGAAATTCTGTCCTTACATGCAAATTTCAAGACTCCTAAGCCGCTGTATTTCCTATGCACACAACTCATCCTGCTTTAACATGTGATATTGCAGGTTCCATCTGGCTGTCTCTGAAAGCTCAAGAGAAAAGCAAACACAGATATGAAGGAAATTAAAGGTGCCTCACTGTGATATTTTTATAGAGTGGTATGTTGCTTTGATAATGAACTGTGAAACATAGCATGCAGATGCAGATGAATGTAAATGACTGCATGTGTTTTTCTTTTAATGTTGAGTCCATGAGGTGGATTATTAGTATAAGCTCTGTATTGTAGAAACACTGAAAAGAGAAGTGACGTGGAAAGAAGATACTTCTAGCGATTTGTAGTGAACCACATCTTCTACCTGTTTTTTCATGACCAACCTCTGATTCTGGTAAATGTAAGCCTTACAGGTTTGATGGTAATAAACAAACTTACAAGTGGAGTAGCTCTCTTCCTAAAGTCCAGTATGCCTCCTTCCAGCACTGTAAGGGGGTATCTGTCTGCATTTCCATCAGGTCAGACCTATTTCCAGGCTTGGGTTGGCAAGGCTGTGTTGGTGGGGATATCAGTGTGACTCACACTTAGTGTGTGTTTCCTGCCCACTTATTTCGGTTATCTGTTGGTTGCCACTCTGATAAAGAAGTGACTGTGGTTTGGCGTGTAGCTGCAAGGTTCCTGCCCTCACCTTCCTGTCACTCCATCTGTGCACTTCAGACCTTCTGCTCTGTATCTGACCCCACTTGTGGGTCTGGCTCTGGGGGCAGCCTGCTTGTCAGGGCAAGCCTTCCTCTGGGTGGGGTGCTCAGGCAAAGTAATTGCTTACAGCAATGGAGAAATAGGACCGAATTTGAAATACCACACATGTATTTTTGGTAGGAGCTCAGTGGTTGAAACAAGCTGACCTGGGATCAGTCTGTGGTTTGTAGTAATGCTGGCATACAGGAGCACAGGCAAGGCAGACGCACGGTGTCTCTTGGCTTCTAGGGACTGGGCGATTTTGGGAGATTTTGTCTCATACAAGACTGATGTCAGCTGGTGATGGCATCATTTCACAAAGAGCAATGGGATGTGGGACTTTAGTGTTAGATGGTGAATTTTGCCCTTGTGTTATGCTAGTAATTTGATTTGCATCTTTCCTATCTTGACAAGTTTATAGAAAAAAAGTGATGATAGTGTGGTAGTTCAGTGTCTTGAGATGGTTTTAAAGTGGATAAGCAAATCATTATGCCTCTGAGGTCGTGTAATTCTGTGGATTTGTCTTACCTCCAGTGACTGACATGTAATATTAATCATTTGAGATCTATGTAAACTTCACATGCTGGAAGTTGTGTCAAAATGGCACAAGCACTTGGTTGAACATCCTGAATCACGATCATTCTGGCATGCTCAGGGGCAGAGGTACTTGTGTAGAGTGTTTCAAACATCGCAAAGTGTGTTGTTGTTTAGCGTATTGTGGTTAGGGCTTCAGTCTAATTGTCCCCAACATAGCAAATGTTCGCTGTTGGCTAACACTGTTACAAGGACTGAAGGGTTGACTTTCTTTGCCTGGCAATAACATATTTTCTATTATGTCCAGAGTCTGTTCATTTTCAAGTAGCGCTCTGTGCTCCTTTGAAGAATGTCTTTTTTTTTTCCCAAGTGGTTTCATCGTGTATGTAGCCCAGAATGTCTTTCAATAGCAAAGTTCGTTTTGTTATTGAGTGTATTATTTATTAATAGTACATTGTTGTCACTTCCTAATCACATTTTACAGAATATACCATTAGCATCTCATGTGATTTTTTATAAGGGAAGTCTTATTTATAATATTCATGCACGTGGGCAGAAACAAATCTCAATTTTATAGCAGTCCATGCCTTTTTTCATAGCTGAAGCATTTTGATGAACACAACTGGAAGGGACAGGCTCACTGTTTTAATTTTGATGGAACTTTACATAGGTAACTGTTATGTTATTTATAATTTGGTTTTACTGATCTTAACAAATAAATATCTCCAGTTTATGAAATGAAAATATTACTTGTGGGCCTTCTTTTTTTACATCATTTCCCCATTATGTAATTCAGTATGTCCAAATAATGAAAGCTAATTCCTCTTCTATTTTTGTCCTGCATGGTCTTTTGTCACATCAAGGTTTACATACATTGTCCTCATCTGATATTACTATGCCCATCTTCCTGTTTACTCAGATCCTTCTCTTTCTAGCTTATTTGGTGAGACAACTTTATGTGTAGAATGTTTGAGAATTTATTGGTAGTTAAACTTGAATCTTTTTTACCTTCCCAGTACACTGACAAAAATGACTTTGAGTGTATCTAGAAGTTCCAAGGAAATACAACCTCTTTGTTGAAGAGATTCCCACTCTGCATTCAAACTAGTTGAACCCCCTTGCTTGGAATGGGTGTTTCTATACGCAGTCTTATACTCACATAAAAGACTTCTACCACATTTCTTAAAGCAAATGGTGATTCTAGATATCTGAATTTCAAATTGACCAAGCTTAGATGTCTTCAAATTTTCAAGAACAAATTTTCTTAGAACAAACCTCTTTGAGGTAGCAGAAGCTTGGCATCGAGTTCCTTTTGAGATTATGAAAATCTCCTTCTCACTTTAACCCCTCTGTTAAAACCTGTGGAAGATATGGGATAAAATGGTCCTGACCATTCCAGAGGCATTTGTAGGAGGATTACTTATTCTGATAGATACAGTCAAGCTTGCAAGTCATGCTTGACCAACCTGATAGCCTCATATGGTGACACAATCAGCTGAGTAGATGAGGATAGATCTGTGACTGTGGTCTACCTTGATTTCAGCAAGGCTTTTGACACTGTTTCCCATAATATTCTTGTAGGTAAGCTTAGGAAGTGTAGAATAGACGAGTGGAGAGTGAAGTGGACTGAAAACTGGCAGAGCTCAGAGGAATGTGGTCAGAGGCGCAGAGTCTAGTTGGATACCTGTAGCTAGTGGTATTCCCAGGGGTTGAGGCTGGGCCCAGTCTTGCTCAACATCTTCATCAACGAACTGGATGAAGACACAGAGCCTACCCTCAGCATGTTTGCTGATGACACAAAGCTGCAAGAAGCAATTGACACATCAAAAGGCTGTGCTGCCATTCAGTGTGACCTAGACAGACCAGATAATTGGGTGGAGAGGAACCTGATGAGATTCAAAAAGGGCAAGTAAACAGTCCTACACCTGGGAAGGTGTAACCGCACACACTGGAGCTGACCTGCTGGGAAGGATCTCTGTGGAGAAGGATCTGAGTGTCATGGTAAACAACCAATTGGTCATGAGCCAGAAGTGTGCCCTTAAGGCCAAGAAGGCCAGTGGTATCCTGAGGTTCGTAAATAGAATGTGGCCAGCAGGTTGAGGGAGGTGATCCTCTCCCTCTTCCTTTGTTGAAGCCTCATCAAGAGTACTGCATCCAGTTCTGGTCTCTTTGGTTCAAGAAAAACAATGGCAGAGGGATACAAAGATGATTAAGAGTCTGGAGCATCTCCCTTTTGAGGAAAGGCTGTAACCCTGGGGCTGTTCAGCCTGGAGGAGAGAAGACTGAGGAGGGATCAATGCTTATATGTATCTACTGGGTGAGAGTTAATTGGATGGGGCCAGGAGCTTTCCAGTGGCAGAACAAGGGGCAGTGGGCACAAACTGGAACACAGGAAGTTTCGTCTGAACATGAAGTTCTTTATTGTGGTGGTGACAGAGCTCTGGAAAAGCATCTTCCTTCAATACACATTCAGTGTGGTAGATAATTTCCCATCATGTACTTCAGCCTTTTTTTCCATCTATTGCACCAGAGACCCTGAATCCTTTTTACTCCACATTAAGAGATTAAGGCTCCTTGACCTGTTTAGTTGTTTTTGTTAATGCAGTAATCCTATCTCTATTGCCTTTCCCTATGTGGCCATTTTTTCCCCCTTTTTTTTTTTCCTGTTTCTATTTTTTGACGTAGAAGAATTAGAATCCAACAGATATTAAATAAGAGGTGTCTTTTTAGTGTTTGGAGTGGTTCTCAGATTAGACTTTGCTCATTGCCAGTTTTTAGACTCTTGCCTGGCAACCTCAAAGTCTGCGAGTCTGAAGAGGATATCAGTTGAAACTAAATTCTAGAATGATAACTTTTTACTTTATTTATTTGTTTTTTTTACATTACTGTTCTATTTCATTTCTATGTACTTCCTGTTTTGCTATGAGAAAAGATACCTACAATAGATTTCTGACTAAGGAGGGAGCAAAATTACATCACTTTTGGATATTTTTTAGAAAAAACATTAGGACACACTTACTATCAAAACATCTGCATGGGCTAATTTTCTAAAGACTAAATTTCTTTACCATGCAAGATACTGTGAGACTGAATCTTTGACTGGTCCACTCTTGTTAAGTCCATTTTTTTGCAGACATTTAACAATAAACAGACTGTAATGTGTTTCATTCTCTAAAGACCCAAACTGAACCAGCTCTCACAGAGCTCCCAGTACTATTTTCAATATTTGATCTGTCAGTTCTTTCACTTTGTACTTTCCCATTCTTATGTACCTATTAATGAGTGTAAAAAGCAGGATATTCTTAATCAAGATCAGAAATGCAGGTAGCTTGAAAAATGTTAAAAAACAGTCGAGTACATGTATATACTGCCAAAGAAAAATTCAATATCACAAAAAAGATGCCAGATTGTTTGTCAGCCAGCATATGCAAACTGGTGGGGTTTTTGTTTGTTTGGTTGGTTTTTTTCTTTCTTTTTTTTTTTTTTTTGGTAAATTTGTATTTACTATTTAGAATTAAAACCAGTGATACAAGCGTACCTATTAAAATCAATACAAAAATAATTAATAATCCAGTGGATTATTTTCACAAGGTCTGCATTCTTTTACTGTGTAAAAGGGGTTACTACAAGAAATGCATCATAGATCATGAGGAATAGCTGTTCAAATGTTTTTGAAACTATCTGTCATAATGCTAAAAATAAAATACAAATGTATGTGCCAGATCATCCTCAGACTGTGTGTATGCTGTTTAAATTTAAAAAGAAGAACTTCAAAATAAAGCAGTGTACTTGAAAATCATGTGAGTGTAACACTTTCCAGGAAGGAGATGAGACTGTGAAAATATGCATGGGAGAGACAACAGAAAGTTTAAAATAGTTCTACCACAATCTTGTTTACAGTTCCAAGCCAAAACTGAGCATTTTTGTTTCAACATATGTTCCAGAGTTCCTTTTAGAACGCAGATCCTCCATTCAAATTCAAAACAATTCCTCCATTCGAATGATTAAAAAACCTTTTGGTTTGAAGCCCTGAACAGGTTGAACAAGTATTTTTAGCAAAAGCAAATAAAAACATCTAACAATCCATCTATTGTAGATCAGATGCCCAGCCTGTCACTGTTAACAGCTTGCTTTCTTCAAGCTCCCCATCACCACATCTCCCACCCACTGCCATTGCAGACACTTCCTGTCTACAGACAAGAGCTCTGTGGGAGAAGCCACCTTTGGTGACATACCAGATGTGTCTGGGGACAGGCAAATGATAAAAACATGACAACAAAAGGAAATTATGAGTGACAGTGGTATGGCCTTAGGTTCATTGAGTGACATGCCACTTTTGGTTTAAATTACATGTGGCCTGTCAAACGTGATTTAGCTCTTGGGATTATTAGCTGTCTGGATGAATAATTGTTGGAGATATCAGCCATCAGCAATGGCTGATAAAAAAAGACAAATGCAAAGTTTTCCATGTGGGACAGATTCCATCAAACTACAGCGCAACCTTTGTAGCAAAAGGGTTTGAGCAAGTGGACAGCAATTTGAGTGTTAATTCACCAGCACGTGCCTCTGATGATGAGCACTCATTACGTGGCATAGCCAAGAGGATGAGGGAGGGGAATTTTCCCATATGAGGCTATTGTAAGTCTGCATTTGGAGTAGTATGTCCAGTTTTGAACCCCTGGTACAACAGATATCAGAAAAAAGGAGTGAGTCCATGGCTGTGGGGTGGGAGTGCAGGACACTCAAAGGGAACAGAGGCAGCTGTTCATCTCTGCTTTGTTACCAGAACAGACTGCCCAGAGAGATTTTAGAGTTTCCTTTCTGGAGCTATTCAAGGCCTGTCTGGATTCTTTCCTGTGTAACCTGCTGTATGTAGGGGACCTGCTTTAGCAGAGGGATTACCCCAGATGATCCCTAGATGCCCCTTCTGATTCTGTGATTCAGTGATTCTGTGATCTCAAACAGAGAAGTCTGAGGGGTGATTAACGATGCTTTTCAACTTTCTGCTGGGAAGGCGACTGGCAGCAGAGCTAGAGATCTACCAGAGGTACACACTGAAAGCATGAAGGGCAACAGCTACAGGTAGCAAAAGGAAACATCCTATTAGGTATAAAGAATAAAATTCACTGTGAGGGTTGTCTAACCCTCCAGGCACCCTAGCAGGCTGTGGTGTTTCCACCCTTGGCCATTTCCACCCAGTACATGAACAGGACAAGACCTAAGCAACCTGCCTGAATTTTAAAATTAGAACTGAGCTCCAGATGTCCTGCCCAATCTGAACTGTGCTAACTGTGAGCTGCAGAGATGTCAATAATGTTGCTCTGTGATAAAGCAAGACCCAGAGAATCAAATCTAAAACTTCTATTTGCCTTCTTTTAGTCCATTTCCTTTGGAGTAGTTGTTATTTTCCATTTCTTTCTGGGCTCCCACTTTCTTCCTCCTTCCTGAGCACAGCTGTTTGTGGTGATCTCGGCCCACCTCCTGCTCTCCTCCCACTCCCCACCTGCAGGCTTCATGTCCTCCCAGCTTCCTCCCACTTGTTTCCACACAGATCCCCACCAGCAATGCTAAAACTGCTCATCTGCATTAAAGACATCTGATGCACCAAGGCAGATACCATAGGGAAAATGCTGCAGAAATAGCCTGGAGGAAGCAAATTCTTTTTCACCAGCGCATATCTTGATGGTATGAACTTTAGGTAGCTCAGGGCAATGGCATTGAATAAATGGATAAAAACAGGAAGAAAAATAACTATTTAGTCAGTGTACAAAGCAGAAGTTTATGTTTGAAAGAAAAAAAAAATAAAAATAGCTCAGTACAAACACAAGAGAAGTGAAATGAGCTGGAAAGTGAAGTTACACGGATAAACATAATTCTCATATCTTCTAATTCTTAAGTGCCCAGGTTCATGACTTAGAGTTCTTTGATTGCATTTCTTTTGGATATACTTTTAGGAACATTTATTTTGACTAGTAATTTTGAATACTTTTCAGGGAGGGAAGAATAATATCTGGAAAGTTTGTGTAAAGGTATAACCTTAGCTCAATGTAACACACTGACTGTTCCTGCATGAAATTTCATGGGTACTTCCACAAGCACCGGCCTATAAGGAGGCTCTCGATCAAATTGAATGTTAATATCAAGATTAATATCAAGATTTAGTAGAGTTTTATCTGGGTGCACCCTGCTTTCAAACAACCAGTACTCGAATCTTCAGAGAAAAAGAAAAGAAAGAGAGCCAGCTAGAGCAGGAAGTCAGAAGCAGATGAGGGTATGAAGAAAGTGAAGCAGATTGGACTAATTTTGATCCTTGTATTGCATTGTGAGTTTGCCCAGCTATTACCTCACAAGCTCCCTCCCCTTAGATGTATCATAGAGTAACATCTTCATCCAGCTTCTTTAGATGAATCACAGAATCACAGAGTTGCAGGGCTTGGAAGGGACCTCCAGAGATCATCGAGTCCAACCCCCCTGCAAAGCATGCACATTAGAACAGGTTGCATAGGTAGGTGTCCAGATCAAAACCAAAATGCAACTAGTACTGTGCAATAACACCAACATAATGTAATAATAGTATAACGTAAGGGGTGCCCCTTTACTTTTCTTCCTCTGACACT
Source organism: Lagopus muta (assembly GCF_023343835.1). Classification (NCBI taxonomy): domain Eukaryota; kingdom Metazoa; phylum Chordata; class Aves; order Galliformes; family Phasianidae; genus Lagopus; species Lagopus muta. The sequence goes on from NC_064433.1 coordinate 66,053,416, forward strand.
TCTTGAAGCTGGGGGATGGAAAGTCACGTGAAGCAGATGTCCCTGTCTTGTTAGCATGCTGTACATCACAGAGGGCCTGTAGGTTTCCAGTGAAGCCCTTTGGGAATTCCCCGTGTGGAGGCACAGGAGAATGCTCTTTTTTGTGAGTTCCTCTGGTGACTGCGAGGTTGGCTGCACCTCAGCATTTTGAGAGAGGCTCATTCTCTTCTGCATTTGGATTCCTCACTGCAAAATCTCCAGAATCATTTCAGTCACCTCTCTGTATGCAAGATATATATGCAAGAGATTCATGAAAGAGAAATGCAATACAGTTTCTGATTTACCACTGCCCTTTGTCTATGCTACACTGTGCACTACTCCATTTCATCGCAGCCCTCTGTAACTCTTGGGTGTTGGCATCTCTGAGTAAGTCTGGCCTGTAACTCTTACATACCAGCATGTGCTGTGCAGTACGTTAGTGGGGAGAGTAAGAGGAGTACAGAAAACCAATCCTGTTAAAAATGTGCTTTTGCAGATGATGACAATGTCATGTTTCTGACAAATACTGGTGTCTAATCATAATCCATATGAGTATTAATACTGTAAAACTATTTATTATATATTATACTTTATATCATATCATATTATGATATAAATTATATTATATATTATAGTATTAACTGCTATATAACTGCTGTTATAAAACTTCACATTTTTAAAGCACATGCAGTTCTGAGTTGATAAATCTCCTGGTCTTAATCTTGCAAACCCTGCTGGCATCATGCAGAGCTCAAGGCAGATATATTTAGAAAGTAGAAACAAGTATTATGCAACTTCTTCCACAAATGCCTGGCACAGGCTGTCCATCTCCAGTATTTACAGACAGCAATACAGAACCACTGAACAGAGTAAAGTACCTGATCTAAAATACTCAATGAACAGTGGCAGAAGGAAGCCTTCTAAATAAAACCTATTATCATTGTGTATCAAGAGTGATGCACCTGTGAACCAGCATGTGTCCTCTATTAAGACATCCCTGAACCCCTGTGTCTGACAGAGATGTCACAGTTCACCTCACAAGCACTGCTGCTCCAGAAACCAGGGTATGTCAAAATACAGGGGATGACCCACAGGTCCAGCTGGTGTTCCCCTTGGTGCAGTACAAGGAACAACAGCAACTTATTGTAGATATAATACTGAAATTTCCCTTTATATGTAGGGATTTCTTCTTTGTTCTTAGCTGGCATGAGGGAGAAGCAGTGTAACCTGCACCTGAGTGAGGGTATGTCCCAGAGGAAAAAGGGATTCTCTTGGGAAATGGTATTTCCTGGCCATGGAATTATTCTGTGTGTGCATGCAGAAATCATCAGTTTATCATACGTATATTACATGACAAAATTTTGTAAACACGAATACCTGAAAACCAGTAGTTTCTTCCTTCTCTCTTGAGTACCTCTATAAGGGCCTTATAATTTTGATCATCACCCAGATAAGCAAGCTGCAAAGCCCCCAGGTAGAAAAAGAACATCACTTGATCATACTGTAGAAATAATTTATAGTCTCTGGATCCAGCAGGGTAATATCTGGAGGCTAATGAAAACAAAGTTTATGGAAGTTGTTAAATAAACAATCCCCAGCATAAATTTGGTGGAATTGGTTTGCTTACATACACAAGATTTGGAAAGTTATCTGCACAGCAGTTGAGTCTGTTAATAAAGCACTCAACCATGTTAGTAAATGAAGCGAGTTGACATTTGTATCCATGTTATTTGTCTCATGTAATGCCATCTCTGGCCTGAAATAATCTTTGCTTGATTCAAGTTCAAACAAGATGATAATTTATCCTCTAGCTGTTGAAATATCAAGTAACCAACAACTGCTGGAACTTCCTTGAGCAGTTGGCCTCATTGGCTCACTCTGTACAGCAAGAGCCTCATGTTCAGCTCATTGCATCATCAGCAGCAATTTGGGCAAGATCTTTACATCTTTGTTTTCCTCTTCCCTACTCCCACCTTTTTTTTTTTTTCATTTCATTAACAAATTTCCCTGTTATCATTTGCTTATGCTTTATCCTTAGTAATGGGCAATTACAAGATCAACTATGATCTGCCTTAGTCTCACTCTGTGTTGGAAGTACTGTGTTTATAAGGCCCTTGCTTTGCTCATATTCACTGTGTACAATCTCAGTTGTGTCTCTGTCTTGAAAATGCTGGGCTTGAATTGAATTAAAACTAGAAGTTTCATCAAACAAAGCTTCAGGAAGAAAAGTAGGAAATGTTCCTTGTCATGGAGGAAAAGGATGGGCCTTTTTGCACCTTTCTTAGAGAGCTGGGCATTTGATATTTAATGACTTGCCAGAGCAATATTTTCTTCTGCTTCTTTTCATGAAATTGGATTGTTGAAGTCTTTCTCAAGATAAAGTGCAATTAGAAGGAATGTGTTCATATTTTGGTCAATTTCCAGTAGTACACAAACCTTTTGGCATATACGTAGTAAAACAGAATATGAACAAGACTTTTGATTTCAGATAATGAACTGAACAAATCTCAGGTGCAAAGGGAAAAGTTCACCTCTGTGTGAATGCAACTTGCAAACAGATGGTTTGGATTTAAAGAGTAGCAGGATTTCTGGAAAAATTACACAGGATTAATAAAACTGTAAGTCGAGTTCAAGCTCAGTTCACCAGAAATCTAAAGTCAAGAGAATTAGAATCTCTGCTCCAGTGTGATTTAGAAAGAACAGAAATGAATCTGCCAAGAAACACATACTGGAAAATCTTGCTAGTCATGTACCTTTCTGTTAAAGTTAAAATTTTCAGGGAATTATCCACATCATTGTAAGCACTTCATAATGTTACTACCTTCAGTTCACTGTTCTTAATTTGTTTGTTGATACACATTTAACCTTTAAAGACAGGCTTCCAGAGTAAAATTTAACTGTACTCAAGTACTCAAGATGGAGAAGATTATATGAAATAGAAATCAGCAGCAGAATTGAGAGCTGAAATGTATTGATAGTCTCTTTTAATGTCTTTTTATTCAGATGCAAGTATCTGGATAGTAAACACATAATCTTTCTTGTACAGCAACGAAAGATTAAGGTTTGGGTTTTCAAAATGTCCAGTGGTGGTTTAGCTCCATTCTAGGCAGCTTCCAAATTCAGCCTAGAGCATTCCTGGCACCTGGTTTTCAGCAGATCTCTGCTTTACTCTATCTAAGAACACTTTTGGACAGGTTCCTCTCCTAAATAACTCTCAAAAAATAATGCTTCCAAAATCATTAAAAATAACACAGCCTGTTTTGGGGATGATGGTTTGTTTTTCTGAAAAAAAGGAACCATCCTCTACAGAGCTCATGCATAATTTCAAAAGAGCTAGATATATGAGCAAATGCAGGGGTCTGGAAGGACAAATACCACACAACTGGTTAAAGTAACCATTATCCACAGCTATTGACACTGGCTGACATCTCAGTGCCAGTGGGAAGTTTATACAATACATACAGGGCCATGCAGAAAGCTTTTTGTCTAAGCACATTTGAGCTATTTGACAGCCAAATAATGGATTGATGGTAGATAGCAATGGATGCCACAGTAAAAGCATTCATTTCAGTGGGGTGAGATTTCAACATAGCATAACACAGTGGCTCCTAGTGGTTTGGGTTGTCCTTAGTGGATTCCCATGCTGGAGAAATGGGGATGAGTTATGATCTGCTGTTTTTCATTGCCAGAGACTTTATGGCTCCCTCTCTGCTAGTAAGCTCTGTGGTGCCTGGATTGGCTCCCAGACACAGGAACACCATCACTCGTACTAGTAAGCTGTCAGTATAATCCTGTGCCTTTGCCAGCTGGGGCCCTCCCAAATGGTTGCCAGGCACAGTTTAGTAATGAGGACAACCCATGGATCATTCCCAAAAGCACTTTGTATGTCAATCTCTTGTTTTGGACAGGATTTTATTAATGTAGATGTGGGCAAGACCAGTGGGAAATCACTGGGCATAGTTTATTGGTATAGATGTAGCCTCTGGACCCATCTGTTGAAAGAAGGTTTTGGAAATGGATATTGCTTTTAGTTTCTGCTTTTCAAATGTGAAGAAAATTGTTGCCAGTTGTTTGGTAGGCATGAGTGAACCAAAAAGCATCTGCAAATGTCTTATATTCTTCGATATTGGAGTATGGGAACTAGGTTGTTTATGGAATGCAGTGAAGTAGTTTGAGATCTGTGTGGGAGGAAACAGTGGTAGATTGCTTGGATTTTTATTATTTTTGCTTCCTGGCCTGACTTTTGACAGTTATGATGGCATGATGTAACATGCTATGACATCAGCACAGAGGGCCATATCCGCACAGGCTTGGGCTCCTGAACATGAGGGTCTTTCTGTTTGTGGTCCTGAGGCACAGTCAGTAAGGCATTGCTTGGAGTCTGTGAATAGATTAAGCTGTGCAATCAAATAAACTGTCTCTAATTAGACGATTCTACTTTGAAAAAAAGTAGAAAGAAATAAAACAAAAAAAAATTGTTTGTATGGTCTGTAGCATATAGCACATATTGGCAGAACATGGCAGATTCAGATATTTGCAGAATGCACATTAACATTTACTCCAAAGTGTAAACAATAATAAAAAATGAATGATCACAAAAGCTTTTCCCACAGCACTTAAGACGACCGCCACAGAGCAATTAGTTATGCAGGGACTGCACCAGTATTCATCTGTGTGTTTTAACAGATTAAGGTAATGTCTGCAGTGTGCAGTTGTAACTGCAGCTGGTAGTTGATTTTGATGTGAGGATACTGTGGGTTTCCCTGACCAATCAAGTTGTTCACACTCACAGTAGTGGCCAGGAAGCAGGTCCTGGAATCCATGTGTTTGCAAATACAAAAGCTACAGTTAGAGATGTTCTGACAAAAGGCATAGGTTAAACTGCAAGAGGAAAAACTGTGCCAGGAAATGTTGTTCTGTATGGGGCAGATGTGTACAAGACTAACGGGAGGAATAGCATCAGTGAACTGTGTGAAGCAAGAACAATGGATGATCGTGTACCTTGATTTGGAGTTTTTGGCTAATTAGCAGCATGTTTTTCCTGATGCAAAACAGACTGGAAGTATCAGGAAGCTAGGCCTTTTGGCAGACCAAGTATGTCCTAGCAGAAACAAAGAAGTAAAGGCCCACACTTAGTGTTTTCCTTCATCCTTTTCTACATCAAGCCGACCTCTCAGCTTTGGCTTCAGCTTTGGTCAGCAGCTGAGGCTGAATTGGGACGGGCTCGAGGAGGGACCTCATTGCCACAGGGGTGGTTTCCTAGTGACAGTCACAGAAACGTCGAACAGTTGAAAACAACACATACATTTCAGTGCTGCTGAAATACTTTTTGAAAAGGAAGAAAAGATGAGTGCCAAGACAAGATGAATGAATTCCCATGAAGAGCTTAAGGGAAAATTAATGGAAGTAACTGTCTTTTTGCCTGATTTTAACCTATGAAGGAAGTGAGGAAAGATGTGTGCTCATTTTCTCTCTGACAGCCACCATGAAGCTGAGGTGATCTATTTTAATCTGCCTTTAATTCAGCCTGAGAGTCTACCACTCAGTTTTTATGCAGAGATGGTTTCTTTCATTTTTGGTTTCCTATTTTCTTCCTTTTCTTTTTTAATTGCTGTTGTTTGTATCCACATCTAGTATGGCTTACATTTTAAATCGATGTTTTCCTGCTCTGTATTAAGGCCAGACACCAGTTGTGGCATGCTGGTATGAAGGCCCGTGCAGTGCCAACAACCTGATGGCATGGATGGCATGGCTGGGTCATGGCCAGGCCTTGTCCCTGCTGCAGAGACCACAAATTTGTGCTGCTGACACTCCACGTGGAATGGGCGGCTGTGGATGGGGCCTCCAGCTCATCTGGTAGCAGCTCTCCAGAAGGAGCATCTGGTAGCAATACCTTTGTGAGGCCAAACATGCTGCAGTGTCCATTGGTTTCACTGTATGTGCTCAGCCTGCTCTGCACACAGGCACAGGATCATAGAATCACAGCATCAAGAATCATTAAGGTTGACAAAGACCACTAAGATCATCTAGTCCAACCATCAACCCATCACTACCATGACCACGTGTGGCAACATGACCTAGATTTTGAACTAGCAACAACAGATCCCATATTTTCTGACACTAAGAGGTTTTGCCTTCTGCAACTGTTCTATCATGCCTGGTTTTCTGGTTCAGACCTACTTCTGACAGCACAAATCCCAATGTCTGTAGTGTGATTGTTGCTCTGACTGTTTTTAAACAGTTTTCTGTTTTCTACTTTCATTATATTTTCCTGTATTTATTGCTTTTCATCATTAATAACTTTTTAAATTTTACTTACCTTATTCTGGGCCTCCATATTCCTATTTTAGTTTCCCAATCTACATTAAGCATGTTCTCTTGTTTATAACATCCATTTATTTGTAGCACACCACAAATAGTCTGCTGTGGATAGTCCTGGAATGATTTATTTTGTGACCAGAATTTCAATTTGCCTCCTTCCAGTTCCTAAATTAGCTGCCATCTTTAATAAAATCAAATGTTTCACAGCACGAAAATAAAACATTTTCACATCTATTCCCCCCTTGGTTGTGCACAGCTTCATTTCCCTGCAGCCACTCTCCTCGACGTGGTGCTCCCAAGGAAGCACTGCACCCTGATGCTGCAGACACAATGAGTTCCACTGGTCCAAATCCAAACTTGGTAGTAGTGCTCAGCCAGCTCATTTTTTTGGCTGTTTGTAACACAGATGTTGACTTGGTGATAAGTGCCCGGACATTTGTCAAACCTGGCAAGCCCTGTTGTGGCTCCTTGTTTCTGACAGCCAGCATTACACTCACCAGAGCCTAGACAGAGCAGTGCAGATCTCTGTAGAGAAAACTGCTTTCTGTGGAACACTCATTCACATCAGCACCTTCTGCCAGTAAGAAGCACCTTACATAAGGTTGGTGCAGGAGCAGAAAGGGGTGAACAAGGGCAGCCCTCCATTGCTCACAAAGTGTCCTTAAATGCAGGCATGTGACTCCTAGGGGTTCCATCCTTTCCAAGGGGCATTTATGCCTTTGTAATTTCTTCCCTGTTTATGTTAGGCTGGTAGAAGTGGAGGAAACAGTAGTGAAAGAGTTATTTTGGTGTATTCTTGGAACATCCTCATGAAATCAAAGCTGCTATAGGTTATGGACTGACACCATGCACAGCTCTCTGATGTGCAGCAGCACACACACAAAGTGACTTTTTGCAGCATTTTTTCTACATTACCTGATAAAATTCAGATCTGAACACGCAAGAGATTCCAGGGCTGCTTTGTGGGGTTCCTGTGAACGTGAGGATGTTCAATATCCTCATGTTGTATGTGTACAGTAAGTATACCATCCCAGGAAAGAGACACAAGACACAAATATTTGAAGAGGTCTTGAAAAAACCTTAATTGATTTTAATGCATTCAACCAACTGCTTTTTGATATCACCTCCTCCACATGTGAAAGCAATTGGACTTTGGCTCCTTATTCATTTGAAATATCATCTGTATCATTTTCGTGTTGTGCCTACTAACAGAGAAGCATCACAAGTGCTGGCCTGAGAGCTGACAGTACTGATGTGATCAAAGAGTGAGAACACAACAGGTCTGTGTGGCCCTTTAAGACAGGGGAGGCAGTTGGAGGAGAAAAGCCGAGTTAAGAGGGTCACAGGAAGCCCTCGTGCACACTGGGAATGTGGTGGCCACATAAATCTCAGGCATGATTCCTGTTGACTGCTCACCTACATTTGGAAGGACCAAAAGAGCTGTGTCCCTTCCTGCTCCCTCCCATGCACCCTAACCTGCAGCCCCAGCTGGAGGTGGATGGATTGGCAGGTAGCCTGCAAGGAAAGGGTTGTGCTCAGCCCCTGCTCACCTTCCTCCTCATCACCATGGACAAGTGATCTAACGGCATCTTGCAGGGGTTGAAAGAGGGGCTTCACATGGCTGCTTATATCCCTGACTATAGTCAGAAGAAGCATCCTCTTCTGTCCTGGGGAGCTCTAAACACAGCAACAACCAGCCAACCATGCAACATCAGTGAGCTCTTCTCAAGGAGAAGAAATATCTTCTGCCTAGATCCCACAAACCTTATTAGGATGACCTTATTACTAATGTGTCACTGAAGAAAAAATGATCCAGAGGAGGAAGATCATGCACAAGGTTTGCCTGAGCCCCTGGTGAGAATCAAGATCACAGGTAATATAAAATACATCTCAGCTTATATGCCACCTTCATCAGTGTGAAACACAGCAGCCTATGTGACTGAAAGCAAGACGACCACCTGGCTGCAGAGTGTGCTTTCTGCTTCACTATGCACAGTTGCCACTCTACAGAATAGATGCAGGAAATCCTCACTAAGTGGTTACTCTAGGACCTCAGAAACAGTCTTCACACCTTGGGAAGGTGTGATTATACAAGAACAGAGGTTTTTAGAGGTGTCACCTGAGGTTAAGGCTACGTGCAAGTATTGTGAGCAGACGTTCCAGGCTGAGATAAGCAATTTTTTAATACTGTCGGGGCTGTTTTGGGTTAGTTCCCTGTCTCTGCAGGACTTCTGCATAGAATGCTAGGAAGATCTGAGCCCTCTCCTAGGGAAACTCTGGCAATGAACACTGAAAGATCCTGATGTGATATTGTGAGACTTTGTATAAACTTCTACTGTCTGTAAAGGCCTTCAGCACGTGAAGCTCTGCCTCTGTCTCCCTGAAAACTACATTAGAACATGATGGTCCCCAGGGCAATCTCTGTATGATGGAGAAAACACACTTAGATGAGAGGCACCACTCAGGCTGTGCCCTCTTCCCCATGTCATTATCCCAAATGACAATTTCAGTCCTTCAGGGTGTTTAACAAACAGAAGAAAACAAACAAACAAAATATCTATGAAACAAACAGGAAATCTGTGAGCTTACTATTTCTAATCCTATAATGGGTGATTTTTGCCCTCAGAAAGAAATCTGAGGGAAAGAATGGCTTAATTAATGTATGGTAATTAAGGAGTGGTATCAATTTTAGTCACAAAACTTTTGGAAGTAATTATTACATTACTGTCATGTTGTGTTTCCAGTCCTAGCTGGGAAGATGAAGGGACCTGTCATGGTTTTATGATTTTAGCTATTGGTATTGCACATCATAACATCATGTAAAGCTTGGGGAATTAAAGAGATAATACTCCAGTTCTGTGGAATGACAACTTTCCAGATACCCAGCTCTCAGAAGAGAAAAACTACATACCCCAGAGGACTTTGTGTTCAGAGGGGAAAATAAGACCCACAAGTCAGAGACTTGCTCTCTCTCGCTGCCTGGCAGTGTGTGGGTGTGCTCCCCAGCCATTTTGCCTTCAATTCAGAGTAAGGTCTTTGGTTTCAGACACTCTTTTTTAATTTGATTTATTAGCCTCAGTTCCAACTATATATTGCATTACATTGTGCTACCTTGCATTCCGATATCATATCTAGTAAATTAACTTTCCTCCTCCAGGTTGTTCCCGCTGTTTGTAGGCCCATCTCTCATCTTCCTACCCTTTCCCCTTCCCCTTTCCCAGGTAATGATGAAAAGAGTTCCCTGCCCCATTAGTCACAGTACTGGGTCGAATTGACTCGTAAACCATCAACACCCCCTCCTTTCCCTCCTCTTTTGAGCCTGTGGGCTTCCTGTTCCCCTGCCATGGACACAGATAGATCTAGATAACCCTGTGACAGAACCATAAACTCAGCCCTAGAGAACAAGCTGGTGCTGAGCCAAGGTCTAGTTTGGTTTAGCAGAGCTGTGTGGCCATGGCCACATTTATTGAGAAAACCAGTTTTGAGCTATGAGAAATTATGTGGGCTAAAGCCATGCAAGATGAGAAAAGGGAAGTGGTGAAGTAAAGATGTTGAATCACTGATATTAGCAACTACCAAAATCAAAAGAGGATTACTGGCCTGAAGTGGTTCAAGACCTTAAGAGGAAAAAAGAAAAATAATTTAAAAATATATCAGAAAAAAAAAAACAAACAAAGAAAAAAAAACATTCAAAACTAAAGGTAGATTGATGATTAAACCTTCCCAAGAAATCACTTGCCCAGATCATTGGTACTTGTACAGCAAAGACTTGATATGTGTTTACCATAGTGACACTGAATCCTTTCTATTCACTATGTGAATCACCCAAGAAGTGTTTGCTTTGTATTTGCAAAAATTGTGTGAATTCTGCTTGAAATTTTTTTTTACATAGATGTGTACAGAAGCGAGGGGTGGCTGCAGAGAGGGATTTTCATAAGTAGGAAGGAAGCTAGAGCAGAGAGCTGGTGTTTCTGTTGGCAAAAAAGATATATATATATATATATAAAAGTGTAATAACTTCACTGGTAACATATGCACCTCATGTCTATTCTGAAGTCATCTAACTTGATGGTAAGGTCACTTGTCTTCCCCTGACTGTTAGGTTGAAGAAATCAGGATCATTGCCTGCCTGCTAGGGTGAAGAAAGCTTTGTTTGCACATGTTCGCCTCTACAGAAATATTTGCAGACCTATGATCATCATTCCCCCACTGCCTCAAGAAACTTAAATTTGAGTTCTTCAAGACTCTCTGCAGAATGTTTTGTAAGCCTTTGACATCCTCTGGATTGTTTTTATCAGCCTTATACTTTTTCAAAAGCTTTCTTGAAGTGTGGGCAGCAAAGTAGCTTGTAACTATTTCTAAAGCAGTTGTGCTAGTACTAAATGCAGATTTAGTAGACTATGAACCATCACTGTCTGGATTTTATCCTAACAGAAGGTTATATTTTAATTATATCAATTCATGAAGAAGTTCTTATTTCCTTCCTTCTTCACAAGGCTTATTAAATCATTTCGTACATTGATAGTCTAATATTCTTACAGATCTCAAGTGTCACATCAGCTATTATGTGTGTGTTTAGATTTCAGCATTGTTCTCCAGGCTAAGCCTGGAGCTTGAAATCTGATCACACCCTGGTTCAATGCAAATGTACTCAATATTCTCAGCAATTTTCTTTTTGCTACTGCCTATCCCAGTCATTTTAATGACAGCTCTGCTTTGTGCAGTGCAGTCACTGTAACCACAGTATCACAAGGTGGGAAGCAGCCTTCAGCACAAGCAATATTATGCCCTTTTATTATATATGGGACATTCTGTCTAGTAACTTATATAGTGACACTTTTATTAGGTTCTTTGGATTGTCTGCATGGTGAGTATTTGGCTATTGCTTTTGGCTGGTCAGGTTCTTTTTTGTGCTATCCCTTTCCTAAAAAGGTGATCCTCCATGTGGAACGTGCAATTTTTGGAGCAATAGTCAGCTGTGCAAGACTGACTGTTGAGATCATCCAAACCACGTTATTTTCATCTGTTAAACAGCTGTCAGCAATTGTCTAAATGGGCAAATTACAATTCTTTTGGTAATTGTTATTAGTTTGGCCTAGACTAATGCAAATGTTTTGCTCTCATGAAAGATAGGCACTTGGAGATGGAACAATTGGCACAAATTAATTGTCATTACAAGTTAAAAGCATGCTTGGGAAACATTATATATTTAACTAATGCCCCTGAACAAATGATGAAATCCTTAATTCCTATGTTATTGCTAACATGTATGCTCTAAGGCTAATATAACAATGTTGCTTTTGTTGCTTTCTACTTCCTCCCAAGCAATAGCTTTTCACTATTTTGAGTTCTGACTATATGGTCATTTCACAGACCTAGAGGACAACGCAAGGTGATGAGATGGCAAAAACTGCAGAGCCTCATCAAGCAATTATACCATACTTTAATCCTTCACAGCTGTCAACAGGCAACAGAACAGCAACACTTCTGATTTCCTTTTCTCATTGATTGTGGCTGCAGGTGTGGGATCAAAGCAGAGTGGAAGGAATTTTAATTGAAGTAGGAAATTTTCCAAGTTAGAAAGTTCCTTATGGAAACTCTCTCTTAGTGAGAGTACAGCATCAAACCAGAGAGGTGTGGATGCCCCATCCCAGGAGGTGTTCAAGGCCAGGTTGGATGGGGCACTGGGCAGCCTGGTCTAGTATTAGATATGGTGACCCTGCCTGCAGAAGGGAAAATGGAGCTTGATGGTCCCTGAGGTCCCTTCCAAGCCAAGCCATTATATGATTCTATGATGGGGAGCACACTAACCCCCCTGTGATTCTGAAAGAAACAGTCAGAGACCTACTGCTCCAACTGGACTGTCACAAGTCAATGGGGCCAGATGAGATCCACCCGAGAGTGCTGAGGGAACTGGCGGAGGTGATAGCCGAGCCACTTTCCATCATCTGTCAGCGCTCCTTGTTGACTGGTGAGGTCCCAGAAGACTGGAGGCTTGCCAATGTGACTCCCATTTACAAGAAAGGTCATAAGGAGTATCCGGGGAACTACAGGCCTGTTAGCCTGACCTCGGTGCCAGGGAAGGTTATGGAGCAGATTGTCTTGAGGGAGATCATGCGGCATGTGCGGGATGAGTGGGGGATCAGGCCTAGCGAGCATGGGTTCATGAAGGGCAGGTCCTGCTTGACCAACCTGATCTCCTTCTATGATCTAGTGACCCATCTGGTGGATGAAGGAAAGGCTGTTGATGTGGTCTACCTAGACTTCAGCAAAGCCTTTGACACTGTCTCCCACAGCATTCTCCTGCAGAAGCTGGCAGCCCGAGGCTTGGATGGGTACACTCTTGGCTGGGTAAGGAGCTGGCTGGAGGGCCGGGCTCAGAGAGTGGTGGTGAATGGAGTCAAATCCAGCTGGCGACCAGTTGCGAGTGGTGTTCCCCAGGGGTCGGTGCTGGGGCCTGTCCTCTTCAATATCTTTATTGATGACCTGGATGAGGGCATCGAGTGCACCCTCAGTAAATTCACAGATGACACCAAATTGGCTAGAAGTGTGGATCTGCCTGGGGGTAGCGAGGCCCTACAGAGGGATCTGGACAGGCTGGAGAGCTGGGCTGGAGCCAGTGGGATGAGTTTCAACAAGGCCAAATGCCGGGTCCTGCACTTCGGCCACAACAACCCCAGGCGACGCTACAGGCTTGGGGCGGTGTGGCTGGAGGACTGCGTAGAGGAAATGGACCTGGGGGTATTGATTGATGCTCGGCTGAACATGAGCCGACAGTGTGCCCAGGTGGCCAAGAAGGCCAATGGCATCCTGGCTTGCATCAGAAACAGCGTTGCAAGCAGGAGCAGAGAGGTGATTGTTCCCCTATATTCAGCACTAGTGAGGCCGCACCTCGAGTACTGTGTCCAGTTTTGGGCCCCTCACTGCAAGAAAGATATTGAGGCCCTGGAACGTGTTCAAAGGAGGGCAACAAAGCTGGTGAGGGGTCTGGAACACAGGCCATATGAGGAGAGGCTGAAGGAGCTGGGAATGTTCAGCCTGGAGAAGAGGAGGCTCAGGGGAGACCTCATTGCTCTCTATAACTTCCTGAAGGGAGGTTGTAGTGAGCTGGGGGTCGGCCTCTTCTCTCGTGTCATTAGTGATAGGAATAGGGGGAATGGCTTCAAGCTACGCCAGGGGAGATTCAGGCTGGACATTAGGAAGTATTACTTTTCAGAAAGAGTGGTCAGGCACTGGAATGGACTGCCCAGGGAGGTGGTGGAGTCACCGAGCCTGGGGGTGTTCAAGGAAAGGCTGGATGTTGTGTTGAGGGACATGGTTTAGTGGGAGCTATTGGGGATAGGTGAACGGTTGGACTGGGTGATCTTTTAGGTCTTTTCCAGCCTTGGTGATTCTATGATTCTATGATCAACATTTCATGAATTTGCATCTCACAAGAGCACATTGGAATGGCTGAAAAAATCTGAATTTTTGGTTTAGATGATAATAGCTATGTGGCAATTCTTACGATTCAGGAGAAAACCTCCAGTCAATAGTTTTTGTTTTACACAAACGAGCTTGCATAAGTTCATAAAGAACTGCTAATGACTTCACATTAAAAAAGAAGTCTAAAGAATTACAGTTGCAGATATCTAGGAAGCTCCCGATGGTAAGTGAAGGACCTGTATAGGGGATAGAAATACTGTATGGAAGCATTGATTTCAGATTAAAAAAAAATAATTAAAAACTGAGTAAACATATTAATTTTCTTGTAGATCTTAAACAGAAATACAAAATATGTTCTGCTCTCCACCATATAGACACTTCTTGGAGGTCAGTTCTAAGTCTGATTCTAAAATGATTTGTGTTGGGTACTGCTTGTTTACCTGGCTTGTTTTTATTTATGAGTTTTCTGGTGTATTCCTTGCAGAGGGCTGCAATAATAAAGAGGAAAAAAAAATAGAAAAATATATCCCCAACTTAGTTCAAAGAGAGGGTTTGAGAGGGTGAAGTAGTGTCGAACTTCCATGGCAAAGTAATCATGCTGGCTGTGTAAAAATTTTGTGCTATCGCTTTGTCAGTTTCTACTTGCTTCTCTGCTTGATAAGATACTGCACCACATCCTTAGAATTTTCCAGTTGAAAACCATCGTAAGTGTTCTCCAGCTCTGCAGGAGCAGTCATTACTTTTTAGTATCATTGTTTCTGATATCTTTTTTCTCCTAAAAGACCATTACAGAACTATAGTACTTTTTGCTATTAGCATTCTTCAATGGGTGCTGAAGTTTTTGCTACAAACTGGAGTGACATTACAGTCATAGAAATATGAGAACGCCAGTTTTGTTTTCAATCCATCCTCCACTCCTGTCTGTCTCATTAGGCTTCCCAGCAAGCTTTTCTCGTGGAACATCTCCATGTTACCACTGCATCACCATTGTGTTCTTTTGGCCACGTCAGTCTGTTATTCAGCCACAGCAGAAATTCAGCTGTGGTAGGAAATGCAGAAGAACCTGTGTGCAAATTCACTTTTAATAAGGGATTTTGTGTATTTCAGTATTGCTTCTGCATTTGCTTGGTCCTGGTGCCCAAGGTGCCAAAGAGAAATAATAGGCAAGATGAAGCATGGTGGAATAAAATTGAAATAATAGTAGGTGGGATCCATGCCTTGCTAATGCTTTGTTGGTACAGAGCCAGAGTTGCACTGTGATGCAAAATTAGTGAGATGCCACAACATCTCCATAATCTCCATGATCAGTGTGCCCCTTTGCAAGAATCAGCTTTTATGCAATAGAATCAATAATTCAATTACTCTAACAGCAAAACACTAGTTGTGTACCAAAAAATTAAGCCAAAGAAAGAGAGAGAAATCTAATTATTACATATATAAATCTTGCTTTCGGTAGGCCAGATTTGGAAGATCAATTTAAAGTGCAAATGGCTGTGGCTGTAGATCTAATTTAGTGATAATACAAACTACTTGACAAAAAAGAAAAACAGAAAGAAAGAGTGATTGAGTCACGCTCCTCAGTTTATGAAGGTACATTTAATGCTATTGTGTAATTAATGCACTATAATAACTTCAAATTATTTTGCTTTAACCAAAGAAAAAGTCTTGTCTGCTATTTCATGCATGTTATTTAGCAACAGTGATTGGAAACCATGGAAGTTTGAGAAACTCATTGTCAGTTTTTGAAGCTTTCCTAGTACTTATCCTAGAGGTGATTTAATGATTCATTTACAGAATTAGAATAATTCAGTCTGTTTTAAAACTCGATCATGTTGTAAATGATTTCCTGGCTCAGAAGTTACAGGGAAAATTTCTGTAGGTCTCCAGCATCTAAGTCACTAGATATGTATGGCACATATGGAACTCCTTATGGGAATGAGTTTAGTATGGATGTAACAGAGCATGAAATCTTTCATATCCTTGGAGGACAAAAACTCATTTTGTAATTATTTATTTTGTAATCAAAAGTATTTGATGCATGATTCAAAAACTTCGTGCTGTATGAGCGCAGAATACTTCAATTGTGATACAAATAGGAGGCTCTGATGAAGGAAGAGAATCTTCAGTGGGTGCAATGTAGCAACTTGACAGTTTTGGAGATATGATAATGGAATGGTTGAACTGATGCATCCCAAGCATTAACCCTCAAATTATGTTTCTGGAAGGGGAGCAGAGAAACCAACATATATTTCACTGTGGGTTGCTGGTGTTTAGGCAGACGGATCCCTTTTGTGCTTAAACAGACCCATGGTATTCACTGGTTAACTCACATCCTTTGGCTGTTTTGATTTATCAGTATTGATATTTATTACTCTTGGCTACTTGCAGAACTCAATTTTAAAACTGAAGACAAAGAGAATTAAAACTAAATAATTCAGAAGGTGTCATGCCAGATTTTCCTTGCAGCTATTTTCACCCTTCGATCTTTTTTTCTCTGAACTGATGATTTTAACAAAAACCTCCACTTTTTCCACAAGAAAAAAAACCAAAACAATTTAGAGCTGTGTCCAGAGAGGGAAAGCATTACTTTGTCTCCTACAGCTTAGCTGCTTGGAGGATTATCGCTATAATATGAGATTTTGGTCCCACTTAAATGAGTGGTGAAATCAATACTAAAACTGCATCCACTAAGTGTGATTAATACAAAACTAACAGAGTGCAGCAAAAAAGGTGTTCCTTTTCATGTTGAAAGACTGTGAATCACAATGTCCAGAGAGAAGTAATGAATACAGCCCTCTCTAAATATATGGGACAAGATAATCTTCTGCATTATAAGTGCTCTATAATTCTCATTGGCTCAATTACAGGAAGCTTTGTGCTAATCTTCTTACTTTGTGTCCAGAAACTATTCATCCAAAATCTGTGAAGAATCATATGAAAAAAATTCAATTCCTATGAACACTGGCATTTCCAGGGCTGCTCGTATACAGCATTTGAAAACCCCAGGAAAGAGAACAGCGCTGAATATCCACCGGCATGTTTTTACCACACTGCTACTGCTGCTGCAGCTGTCTCAAAAGATAATGGTCATAACAAACTGAAGATGCATGACAGAAAGTGTCAGAACTGGAGCAAACCAAAGCTGGAGAAAGGACAGTCGTAGGGACAAGCAGGAACAGCGAATGCATGCACAGGTATTTAAGAAGCAAGCTCCTTTTCAAACAAAGGGAGAGATATTGTGAACAGGACTGACATACGCAGCACCCTGCTCACTCTAACCTAGCCCCAAGATCTAGCTTCAGTTGTCAAATTTTCTTTCTTAAATGAAAATGCTGTGATCTGCAAATAGTAATAATAAAATCTGCTGGCCTTACAGTGTTTTTCATCTACTCTAATGTTAACGTGGGACAAATCTTTGCCTACAAAGGGCCCATGTTGATCTAGATAATGTATGTTTAGCTCTTACCCTCCAGAAAAGCATTCAGGACTATTGGGGAAGGGATTTGTTTTCATAATTTTCCTGCTTTCTGCAGTGATTCCATTGTAATTGCTTGTCTCTTGTCTTGAAAATGAGAAGTTGAGAAGTTTTTGCCCTCTTTCTAACTGAAGTTTTCTAACATTTATTTCTAACTCTTAGCTCTTATTTGGCCTCTTCTATGCTGCGTTAATGAGACCACAATTACATAATTGGAGACAAATGCAACATCTAGAAGATTCTCTCCTTTTCCAATATTCAGTTCTAAATGAGTTCACTGATAGTTTCAAGGTTTAACTCCATTATATATGGATCCAATATCTAACTTATAAGTATGGTTGACTTCATATTGCTGAATAACCTCTGACTTATTGGGAATGTGATATCTTGTATCCCACTGTCAGGTCTATACCTGCACGTCAAATTTTTTAGTTTAAGAAAATACTGACAGAAACGATTTTATTAGTTATATGACTCATGAAGGAACAACGGTTTGGAGGAGAGATAAGAGCCAGGAAAACTTGCTCTCTATTTCCTACTAGGTAAGATGGATTTTATAAGCATAACATTGATGAATAATTACAAGTCAGAACAAAATGGATGGCATGTTCAGAAAACAAAGTATCTTGCATCTGTATCAACTCGCTGTATCATCTTGCTAAGAAAAATTCTTTTAATAGCTGAATGGCAAAGGAATGCTTTGAGATGGAGGAAATTGATATGTTCAATACATATTTTGGACTAGATCCAAAAAGAGATGTAATCACTGCACTGAACCTGCACTGACCCCATTTACTCTCAGATAACATACCTGGAGATATCTACATGTGAATATGAAGAAGCCCTGAATCACTTGGGTACCGCAGTTCACATTGTGAGGTAGTAAGAGCATCTGTCAGTTTATATTGCCATTACACACACTTGGTGTGCAGTGCTCTGCCTCTTCCCAAGTCCCCTGCCAGTATTTCCACAAGAGCAGCAGTAGGTCCAGGGAAAGCTCTGCCACTCAAAGTTAGCAGAACCAAAATCTCATGCATAACTACAGGGGAGAATAAATATCCCAGGGGTCACACCTGTAACAAACTTTTGCTTGGTGCTTCTTTCAAGGTTTAGTCACATTCATTTCCCTTATTTTTTCCATGAGGCAATATGAACCACAGCTGTGGTGTCACAAAAACAGGCAGAATTCCAAACCAAAGCCTGACTATATTCCCCAGACTGTATTTATTGTTTCATCTCTTTGGCTTCCCATTTTTTTTTAGAGCTTTACTCTACCTAGTAAAGCTTGCATGTTATGTTTTCACACTTAGTCCCAAGTCTTAATAATGTACATTTATCCATATGGTTTTTTGGCAATGCTGAGTGAGAATATGGAGCATATGGAGGCAGCTGAGGGACACGAGCAGTAACAGCTGGGTTTGGGAATTGAACAACACCAGAAACAACAGGGAGGCAGGGGGGCATGTGGTGATGGCTAAGCATGGACAAAGCCAGGAAGTGTTGCCTCCATCCCTCCTTGAAAGGCTGAAAATTTTTCGGCATTTCCTTGAAGATGGTCTTCCAAACATGCTAGAGTAGCAGTCCTCAGGAAGATGGACTCAGCTAACAGGTTGTGCTTTTAACTGGAACAGCAAAGCTGACAGCCATCTCTTTGCAGCATGCATCAAAGTAATCCATTTTAATGACCCACCATCAGGAACTTCCCTAATGAAGATGAGCAAGGAAGGAGTGCAAGATAGGAAACAAATCAGCCCAGATGCACTAATGAGTCTGTGAAGGACAGTGGCACAAGTTCACTTATTATTGCTAATTGCCTTGCCTATAATGGGCATGTTTGAACCCTGCACAAAAAGAACAGCTTATACAAACATGCCTTCACCCAGAAGAAAGCTCAGAGAGCACTCATCAGTGTAAGTTTTTGAAAAAAAACATGACTAGCATTAAGAAAATAGCCTGAAGAGACCGTCTAGTCCTTTTTCCCTTGCCAAGGTCAGATCAAGTCTAATTTGAACTATATAAAAAAACATTTAGCTAGTTTTTCTTTATGAAGACTAACCATCGAGCTGATCTTTATAGTCACCTCCGTCAAATCTATTCTTGTGGTTTACTATTTTCATGATTAGAAGGTTGGTTGTTTTTATTTTTTATTTTTGGTAATGGCTACCATAAATCTCCCATGCTGTAATGTAAGTTCATTACTTCTTAAACCTAATGAGCTCTGGACTCAGAGAAGCAATTATCCTCATTTGCTGCAGTTATCTTAAGTGTTTTTGAACACTACCATTGCAGCTCCGTTCAGCTGGCTCTTTGACTGAGCAGTCCCTCTCCTTGCATGAACAATGCTGCCTTTTAAGATACATTTGATAGAAGGGGTCAAACCCCAAGAGAGTATTATGACTGAGATGCACCTCCCCCTCCATTACCCTCAGTGAGTTTCAATTTTCTCATCTGTTTGGATGGTAAGTCCTATTACTTCTTGTTTTAGAGGAGTATTCTCCTTTTGCACTCTTGTGTTTTATTAGTAGAAACATAGAATCATTAAGGTTGGAAAAGACCTCTAAGATCATCCAGTCCAATCCCCAACCCATCCTCACCATGCCCACTAACCTCATCCCTCAGTGCCACGTCTATAATGCTTCTTGAACACCTTCGGGGACGGTGATTCCAACTCCCTGGGCATCCTGTTCCAGCGTTATGATATGTACAAATGTACCGCAGACAAATGTTATGTTCTGTTATAATGTTTGTGTTTGCATTCATTAACTCTTTTGATCAATTCCTGGCCAGTTCTGCATGGAGTTTTGGACACTTCACACACTGGATTGCAAAATACTGTGGGCTATAGTAACACAAACACTATAGAAATGTCTTAAGGCAAACTGGTATTTTGGATTCTAAAACTGCTGCCAATGTCCCAGGCATGCCCTTCTTTATGCAATGTGCTATTTCTGTTAGAGTAATTTTCACTACAAGTAGAGTCCATGGATAGATATGTCTATTTATACATGAAAGGTCTCAATTCACCTACAAATGAGGTTCAATCCTATTTCACCCGCACACTGCAGAGCAGTAAAATCTGAGCAAAGTGGCTGTAAATTCTCTCTAATACACGCATATTTATTTAGCTTTAAGTAGCTTCATGGTTCCTGGTTTCATAGCCTTACTTAGCTGCTTATTTTAATGTTAATAACATTTTTTCTCTTGTTTAATCTAAATTTTTCTAACTGCAGTTTAAGCTCATTACTACTTGATCTATCTTCAGTACTAATGAGAAGATGTTTTATCCTGGTACCTTTAAAGCAGGTTTTTCTCCATTAGGAAAACATTAATGTCTCCTCTTGGTCTTTCATCTGCCGAAAATTCTCATTCCTTAACATTGACTGGGCATTTTCTTAGATCCTTTTTTTCACTCCCTGAGGTCTTTAAGCTGCAGCTCTTTAAGCAGAGCACCCAGACTGTAAGTGCAGTGTTCCTGGCTGGAATCCAGCGACCACAATGGAGATGTATGTCCTCTTGTGGCCTGCTAGCTTTGCTCCTCCAGGCAGCGCAGCAGAGTGCTCATGTCTTGTGTGACAATGTCACTTGCCTGTAGGTATCCACCACGATAACAAGATTCTACCATGTTACTTTTTGCTGTCTGCTGGCTGGAAACTGCTTAATATACAGCTGTCTTTTATCATGAGTATCAATTTCTGAGGTTGAAAGAACAGAGATTTTTTTCTGGTTCTGAGGCAGGTAAATCCAGCTGTCTCTAATTCCTTGGACGAGGATGATGTGGGAGCTGTGAAATGCCCAAGGTGAGAATCCCATCTCTGCATTCCTACTGAAACACAGAGGACATCATGGTGGCTCTCTGACTGAATGGAGGAATTTTCCAATGACTAATGTAGGGCTTTTTGGGGAGGAGGCTGGAGGATGCAGGGAGTGAGCATCTGGGAGCAGAGCCCAGAGGTGGCTGAGGAAGCAGACCTGTAACCGACTCAACGTGGCTGCACAGAAACACTTATAATGTCTTTCAAGACAATCTGAATGATGTAAGTGTCCATGACTTAGGAGAGCCTTTCTTCTACACAGCAGCCTTAGAAAGCCACACTGTGGGCCACATTTCTATCTGCTATCATTCAGGTTTTATCTTCAGATATTTGCACAGGCTGAAGATTTGGCAAGCATACATACCCATTTATGCATGTACATGCATTAGGTTAGCATTAAATGTCTTAATTATGGTGCTCAGGGCCCTCCTATCATAACACATTTCAAAAGAATCTGTCATGTTGTTGGACTGCTATCTTTACAGCAGTCGGTACTAGAAAGTGACATTGTGCTAAACTGCTAACAGCTTCTGTGCTGCTCTCATGAGGAGGTAATCATTTACCTGGACCAGAACTGTATTCCTGGAATGTTATTTCTGCATATAATGTACAGCTCATCATGGTTTGCCTTTTGGGAATGGATTGCTATTAGAACAAGTAAAGTAGCAGTGCAAGGCATTTATTTTCCATTCTTGGTAAGGACTCACTTTTAGTTAATGAATTGGAAAAAGTACATGAAATTAATGGAGCAAGGTGTTGTCTAACTGTGAAGCAGGGAATGCTATTCTGCTGGCTCTGTGGTTCCACCCTAGTTAAAGGTCAGGGACTTGCTGACTCTGGGCACAGTTTGCTTCATAAATGATTGATAGCCAAAAACAAGCATCATAAATCCTATTGCTTGTGGAACTGAAAGAGATTTTCAAAGGCAAAGGGAGTAATCAGGTATTTAGCATCTATTGCATGCTAACAGGTACCTAATTCACACCTGTCCTTTTAAAAAATCTCTCTTAATTACTATCTTAGTGCTTGGTAATCCATGGGTAAATATTCTGTTTATTAGAGGATAAATCAGCATTAGGAATATAGCTACGAGCATCTGGGCAGCCACATGTGTTTACAGTTCTGGTGAGGACACCAATTGCACTTATACTTACAGCTCTGTTAACAACATGCTGTAGGGCGCTTAGCAATCCACATTCCCTTCCTACTTCCTGCTGGGAATAGGCAACTGGCAAAGTAACATCTGATGCCCATATTGTGATATCGACCTTTCTGAGTTCTATGGATAACAAGTGCCCTTTAACATTTAGCAGGCGTTGAGATTGTTCATTTTCCTCAAAACAGTGGAATTTTACAGCATTTTCTGATTATTTTATCAGCTGTTGGCTTTGCTAAAGCTTATGGTGTCCAGTCAGGTGTTCTAAAAATAAGACTTCCGTGTATTACTCATTTTGGCAACAGTTAAAGAGAAGTAGGAAAAATGGAAATGCTCGCTATTTCACAAGAATTAGCCCTTTAAATACAATACCTCTTTCTACCTAGAGTATGTGATTAGCTTGGGAATGTGACTGCAGCTGTGATACAAAGAAGTAGGTAAGTTAAGGTTCATAGGGAAGGTGACATGTCTTTTGCCACAGATTGTCCGCCCCCTGTGAATCTGAGGAGCCCGGCTGCCAGCAGAGACTGCCTGAGCTAGAAGTAGCGTGCTGTGAAGCCCATCTTTTCACCACATGACAGCTCACTGATGGACTGCTTCCCCAGCCTTATGGCTCTTCTCAAGAATAGACACTAGCTGGCAAGGGCCAGTTCCATGAAAAAGTAAAAAAGAAAAGAAGAAACTTCTCCAAGAGGCTTAGTTGAGCAGTGAGACACTTAGCAGACGTGGCGTATCTTCTCCTGAAACAGTCCTGTGATGCTGTTTTGAAGTTCTTAAAGAAGATTGCCTATGGAAACTAACAGCATATCTGAAATCTAACAAAATAGTTGCTTCCCCCCCCCCGCATCACATCTCATCCTTACAAATGACCAGTATGAAGAAATAGCAGTGAAGGAGCCTTCTGAAGTGATTAAGAAATAAGAATATACCCATAACTTGGATGTGGAAATAAACTTCCTTCCAGACTCAAAAAGGATGGGGTGGAGACTCATCTACTAATCAAAAGGCCAAATATTTCTTCATCAGAGCCTTTTTTCAGGTTTTGAAGTTTTCCTTTGACAGATGATACTGGTTTCATTTGTGTGCTTTGTGTGCTGTATTTTACAGCCTCTCGAAAGTCTGTGGGGTCACGTCTTGGAAGTAGGATGCTCTGCCTTCCACAATGGCTCTGGATTTTTCTCTGTTTTAAAATTTAGGTTTCTACTTTTGGTTTGAATACATTTTGGCTTGATTTTCAAAGCATTTTGATCTTTTTTTTTTAAAATAATAATTTATTTTAAAATAAATACAACATACAGCTGGTTCAGAGTATTTCTGAGCCCCAGAGGGCACCTTCCCCCAATCTGTCCTTCTCCCCTTCTTAAACTGCATTGTTCTCCTGCTCTTTGGCTGGGACGTATGAGAGCCCCCAGGCTTGTGATACCATTAGCACTACCCAAAGGAATTTTTATTTAAAGTGAACTGTAAAACAAAAAGAAAAGAAAGGAAGAAGAGGAAAAGGGGAAAGGGAAAGGAAAAGGGAGAGGGAGAGGGAAAGCAAAAAGGGGAAGGGGAAGAGGGGAAGGGAAGAGTTGCCCAATTCCAAAGCTACACATGTGCATTCACCTTGCATATGTTCTATTTTGCTCTTCTGAGTGACTTTTTTCTAAGACCTTTCAAATTATTGGGCAAAAAGGACAGAGTGCATTTGATGTTGGTCATTTTATCCAAGGTTTGTCGCAAAAGTAATGCCTCTCATTTTATTATGTTAGCCCCCAACCTCTGAGGAGGCTGCTGGTGGTATGGCAGTAGAGGTAGAATCTTTCCTCCAATATTTAATCACTTCTTGTTGCCATGTGACAGATGGCAGCAGAGGGGGAATCTGACATGGAAGTGTATATGAAGCAAAAGTATGTGACTGAATACCTCCATGAGGAAAAAATTTCACCCTTTGATATTTATCAAAGCTCGTTGCATGCTTGTTGATGGCCGAATACTGGAGGTGAGCACAGTGAGGGTGTGCATGATATGTTTCAGAAATAACACCATCATAGAAGCTATGAAACAGTGGGTCCTCTGCTGGTACAGATTTTATAAACACAGCATACAGGTTCTTATTCATTGCTGAATGAAAATGCCTAATTTACTTATTGTTCATTGCTGCTAATTGCAGCAAATATTTTGAAAAAAATAGTGTTTTGTAGCTGAGAATTTGGTTTATCAAATATTGCTACTATGTTCTTTATAGACACTGTATTTTCCATGGAAATACATACAAGGCATTACTTTTGAAACAACATATGTAAATAATGATGGCATTACCTGATGAGAGAAAACACTGCTGAAATCCTGTTTGTTGACGTTTAGCATCTAATAAACAGTACTTGAACAGAAGGTGGTGAGGAACACCACTTGCATTCAGTAGGATAATGACAAGTGGGAGTCTGATCTTGCTTTGCTGAAGTCAGTGAGAAAGCTATGATTAACTTTGACCCAATACTATTTTTATTTACTGAACTGCCTTTTTCTAGATAGCTTTTCCTGAAGCACTTCTGGGAGGTGTGTTTAGAAAGCTCTCCAACTCTGCAGAAATTACTTGTCTGTTCCCTGGTGGTGCTGGTATTGACATAAGCCAGGAACAGACAGGTAAGCTAGCAGTCAGAATTCGTGGGAAGAGCTGAATAACATCTGTCCAAGGGAGATAGATTGTGATACATGTTGCTTAAAGACACAAAGGGAATCAGAATTTGAGTTCTGGTCCACCTCCCAGGGCCTAAAGGAGGAGCGTCCTTGAAAACAACTGTGCTCTGCTGTCTGCATGGGCAAAAGCTTTGTCTGTGTGTATCAGCAAAGTGTTGCTTATCAAGGTTATTACACTGCACAAAGAAAAGTCAGTCATGTAAAACCTGCATCCCCACCCGTCCTTTCCGAGCTATATTATGGGAGCGTCTGGGTAGCTGAGAATATCTTAGCTTAACTGTGTTTTCAGAGGTCAGAATGTGTTTGTGACAAATTAGCAAGTTATTCTATCATTGACTCATTTACTATTTGTCACTGATACTTTATTATTGCAATACTTTCTTTTAGAACTCGCACTTGAAAGAGAAAGCATCCAAATAAATGTGGTAGCTGGAAATAAGAAAGAACTGCCTGAAAAAAGAGAAACCCAGAAGTGGAAATGAATATTACCTGTGGCACTGATTGGATTATTGGTAGCAAATAGGCCATGTTAGCAATGAATGCACAGAGAAGTATGGTTTATAGCAGCAGTTACATAAAATGTTTTGAAATCTGTTTGATTTACATGCAGCTAGGTCAGTCTTATGTCAGCACCTAGGCAGACAGAGCAGACCTGAGAGTACAGCATACCTTTGTCGTCACCTTCTAAGTACAAAGCTGTGGAGCAACTGAAGGTTGTTTCAGATATTAAGATGGTATAGAAGCTTGCAACAAAACTGAATACAAGGTGAACACTAACAGGTTTCTGTACTGTGTACATGTGTATACACCCTGGAAGTTCATGCTGCACGGTGTATTCCAACTCATTCTGTTTGTTTCCCTAGATGCATGCACTGGTGTAGAGGCAAAGCTGGGCATCCTGCCTCGGTGACTTCTTGGAGGATAACTTCTCAATTCCTTTCAAGTACTTCCTTTGAGTTTCCCTGTTGCCACTTTTTATTGCCTCAGAGGCCCCTGACTCGTTTTTGTAAGATTTCAAGTGTGCTGTGGCATTTACAGCACATTTCAAGGCAGCAGGTTGAGGGCACCCACTAGCACTCTTGTTCCCCTAACCTAGCTGTGCAATCCCCAGCGCTATCACAGGAAGGCTCACCATTAGACTGCTCCCCCTTCAAATGTAATTCAAAGCCCTGTCAATGAGCCTTGCTAGTTTTTCCCCAAGGACTTCCTTCTTATTGAGCACATCAGTATGGATCAATAGTTGCCAGATCTCTTCGTTTGAAGATGTGTTTATTAGTATGAAATTCTGTTAGCTACAGAATGACTAATTGCATGAATTGCCAGTTTTAGGAATGGTAAATAAACCAGTTTTAATAAAAGCCAAAGGGCCCTATTATGTCAGTTTTGAAGTAATTTTGCATGTTTAGGTCACATATGTATTTCTGAATGGCTAGACTCTCCAATGTGCTCTGGGCTGTTTATCAATACAAAGATCAGGATGAGTAGGATACTAATGTTTCTGCTGCTGGTGGACAACTTGTCAATATAAAGTAGGTGTTGAGTATTCTCCCATGTTTTCTTTTTGGAAATGAACAATTTTCAGGTTCCCTCAGCCAAGAACTTTCTCTCTTATGATTATCTCATAATACAACCAATATAATGTAGTCTGTGAGATCAAGTCTAGATTTTCTTTACCCAGCTAGTTTGGGGATAATCCAAGTATCATTTCTGTAAGCCAAAATTTGATGTAAAACACTCATAACTATACAGTTGGGATTGCACTTGCACAATATGCATTTAAGCAACAGTAAAGTTTTAATACTCTTAGCTACCCTGAAATTCCAATGAAATGTGATGATATACTTAAATATATTTTCCATATGCTTTGCCAAGAAAAACAATTTTCTCAAGATTTCAATGTTTTCTGATTTTGCATTATAATGAAATGAATAGTTATTGTAAGCTTTCCAAGAAAAAAAAAAGAAAAATAAAGACAGACGTCCTGACACTACAGCCTGGAGGATCTGAAATGATTTAATCCATGTTTCAGAGTACTCAAGGGCTTGAACTTCAAAATGCCGCACTGCAATAATGATGCACAGAGGTGATGAGATAGTGCCAGGATTCTTCAAGCATGGAAGGGCAAAATCGTTCTCTTGGTACTCAGGGCACTGTTTTGGTGCCCAGCTGTGAATAACCTGGCAGGGCAGCCCGGCTCTGCACTTCCTAACCATTTTTACCTCTACCTGTCTTTTCCATGACTTGCTTGTGGGCCTGGGTCACTGCTTTCTCCACAATCTCACTGCAAAGAGAGGCTGCACAACAGACTGGGAAGCAGTTTTACTACCCCCCCTCTCCATTTTCATGTATGGACTTTCTATCCGAGGGCAGCCAATGCTGTGTGGGTGGAGGGGTGCCCAGGCTGTGGGGCAGGGGCTGTGATGATGTATACCCTCCAGAGAGGTCAGATCTGGTAGGCAGGGGAAAGGATGATTTGGCCAGTAGGAACAGGATATAGAATATACTGGTTGGATATTTAGGTTGGATTTAAGGGGAAGTTCTTTGAGAACTTGAGAACCATGAGAATGGTGAGATGCTGGAACAAGCTGCCCAGAAAGGTTGTGGATGCCCTGTCTCTGTAAATGTTCAAGGCCAGGTTGGATGGGGCCCTGGGCAGCCTGATCTAGTATTTATTAGATGTGGAGGTTGATGGTCCTACCTGAGGTGGGAGGTATGGATCTTGATGATCCTTGAGGTACCTTCCAACTAAAGCCATTTTATGATTCCATGATTCCATGATTCTATGATTCTATGAACAGAATGGTGTTACCCATTGCCATTGAAGCACCTCTGAAATACCAGCTGTTGTCCAGAGGTTTGATGGTATTATATCTAGCAATGAGACCCTCATTGATGTTAATCTTTTGTAAAAATAGACATCATATTCCCCAGAAAACGGCCTAGTAATGATGCTACCTGTGATACCAAAGCTGCTGAGGACATAAATGTTAGCCTTTACCACTTTACGATAAGAAATTTTATGTGGATCTTACTTCTCAGGCAAGATTTTGACCAATGTTTTTCCAGCGTATTATCAATATTCAGTCAATAGATCCACATGCAGAAGCTTGGCATCTTGCTTTCCTTCTTCCACTTTAGAAATGTGTGATTTTATTTAAAGGTTTTGGATTACTATTTGCTTTAATAAATTTCCTGTTCTGGAAAGATATCCATCCCTTTGTCTTTGAATCAGCCTACAATGGGCTTTTTTGCCAACCTCAGTTTGCTGAATTAGGTTTTTCTTTTCCAAGCTGATGCTTGTTAGATATTGCTGCTACCTTAGTTTGGCAATTGCTGGCTGGTGCCAATACACATGGGTTGCTCCAAAAGTAATGCCTCCTACTTATTTCTATGGAAACTATGACAGATACAAAGAACACAATGACACTACTAGAGTAAATTCTCAGGTAATTCTTTTTCAAAATAAACACCACCAGTAGCTATGCATTTTTGCCAGCAGTGAACATGCACCTGCATGCCGTGCTGATAAGACTCTGCGTAAAAGGAGGTGACCCATTTTTGCAGCTTCTGAAATGCACCACCACCCACCTTACCCATCCACCTCACTGTGCTCACATTCATTGCTTGGTTGCAATAAACATTCAGCAAGCATGCATGGGTGCCATTTTTTCTGCATGGAAGAGTTCAATTGTAAACCTTTGCTTCATCAGCACTTCCGTGTCAGATGCCATTTTGTCAGACTGCCCCTCTGCTGCCATCTGTCACACAGCAACAAATGTAATGGAATACTGATGAGTAGGTTCAACTTCTGCTGTAATACCACCACCACCTGTCTCTCATGTCATGGTCCAGCATCATAAAACAGGAGGCATTCATTTTGGAGCAACCTCCGTAGTTTGAGCAAGGAGTGGTTGTGGGAAAGAACAGTACATCTTTTCCCCTGGGAATAAAAAGCATGCATTTATCTTCTGTAAAGCTACTCAATTTAGAGATATTAATTTTTCTGGGAATCAGAAGCCGTGCTGCTTTGATGTTTCATTTAGCCAGTTCGGACTGGAGCTCTCAGGGCAATAGCACTAGAGCATCAGATCACAGTAAGAATGACAAAAAACAGTGTAAGAGGATGGTAGCTGCAAGCCAGCCAACAAAGCACTGAAAAGTTGAGTAGTGAAGGTGAGGACAGACATAAGATAATATCTTACGGATTTGTGTGTTTTATATCTCTACTCACTGCTGGCGTATCAGTCGCTCCCTGTGAATTACCTTGTGGCTGGATAAATTATTTGTCCATTTATTTTTCCTGAATTTTGTATTTTCTTAATAAGGCTGATGCCAAATTGTACGTGCATTTGATCAATGCGTGTTGAGACTATACTTATTTAACATTTTCTATTTTTTAATGGATCTGAGTGGGTTAGATGATTTACTAGTGAGGTATTTTTTATTTGCTTTATGAGCACTTCTTTGTCAGGTATTTTCTGAACCAGCTGCTATTTTCTCATCCTATATCTTTGTTGACTTAATCTTTTCTTTGGGGAAGAAATTACTGTACATAATGGCAGACAATTATTGTGCCATGCTCCTTTGCATGAATATCTCAAATCCTTTCTGTTTCATTGTGTCACATGCTTCTTCTAGGTTGTCTGTTCTGAATCTCCTCATCTTGTGTCTATTTCCTGCTTTGTGTTACTTTGAATTCCAAGTCTTATTTGTCTGTTTCATCTTTCCTACCTAAGGATGAATGTGTTCCCTTTATTCATGCATTCTCTCATATCTTCTTTGTGAGGGCTTGTCTGCTGGCTTTATTGCTCTCATTGTCATCTTCTAATTTTTATTTCCATAACTCATAATTTAGCTTATTTGGGGAATGCTTGAGAAAAACAAGACTGAAACTAATTTTCATCTGAATGCAGTTACAGTTCTGACTTTAGTTAATTACCCTTGGCTACTCTATTCACATTTCAACACTTTCAAAAAGCTTTGGCTATGACACCTGTAGCTTATTCTGAAACAGTTTTTAAGTTAGTTTTTAAGACTACTATCTAACTTTAAACTAATGTATATTATGACTGTACTAATATCTAGTTTTCTATGAATGGAGACTTGCTGACCCAGGTGATTCATCAGTCTACTGGCTCTATTCATGTTTACCATTTTTGGACAAAAAATTCAAGTCAAGTTAGAAGACCAGTTCCTGTGAATTCTAGGGGCTGAAGGCTGAAGTTTTGGAGGCTTTTCTGAGATTCCTAGATGGCTTTAGTTCCTTGAATTCCTATCTGGATCCAGTGACTTTTCAACAGCTTTTGGGTTTTGTGAATGAAAGGATTTGAAGAATAAATCTGTTGTTGCCATGAAAGTTGTTCTCTTTATATTTGGGAGAAGCTGGAGGTGTGAGCTCACCTGGTTACTTCTGCTTTTCCTTCTTTTTTTTGTGTATTTTTCTTTCCCAGTGTGGCCACCTTACATTTGGAATATTTTTCGACAAGTTTTCATGACTACAAAAGAACAGTCCTTTGAAACTGATTTTCAGAGTCATATGGATGGGCCAGATCTGATTTCTGAAACTTTTCTGCTTTAATGCCGGTCTTTGAGAAAAACCATTAGTCATTTATATAACATGGAATCTCTTGAGATTTTCGTACCAACTCCAGTTCATTGTGGGCTTTTTGTTTGTTTGTTTGTTTGTTTGTTTTGCTTTTTGAGGGAGGCAGAACATGGACTGTGAAACAAAGCAATGAGCTGATGTTGAGGACCTTTGCGCTCCTCTCTCATTGGCCTCCTGCAGCTTTGCCCTCTTCATCTTTGCCTCCTCTCTCCCTTCATCTGGATTGTCTGTTTAGACAACAAGCATTTGTGTGTGTGTGTGTCTAAGGTTATTTCATGCTTCTGTTTTACAGTGCCTGCATCAATTGCAAACATAGGTGGAGTTGAAATACAGATCTTTAAGAACAGACGAGTTTCAGCTGACATGATTGCTCTTTTGTTGCTTCTGAAGAAGAGGATAATCTCAAAAATTGATTGAAAAGCACTGCATGTAATGTCTCTAATTCTGGATTTTAAAAAATATGTTTTCTTTTTTCTTTTCCTTTTCCTTAAGAATAAGTGAGTCTCTTTGGGCTCATTTGAGGTAGCGTTTTCTGTTCACCCCTTCTATTTTCCAGACTGTATAACTCCATACTCCAGCCTTCTTAAGACTAAAGAACTGCATTTTCTTCAAAGTCTGCTCAGGTGTTTTGTTGTCTCTTTATTATTAGGCAATCCCAAACCTGGGAACATGATTCCAAGGAACAAGTTCAGACTGAGAACAGTGTTTCCACTCTTTTCTCTGCTGATCTAAGACTCACCAAAAATTTCTTCCCTACTGCGTTTCCTTGCTGCCCAGGTGTGATCCACCAGATCACACCAAACACACTGCACAGGAACAGGAACTGCTGTTATGAGTTACAGTATCCTGGTACTGCTTGGTAGGGGCCCCAGCCTTTGCTTGCAGTGACCTTACTGCTCTGTTAACAGATTTCAACCTGCCTTGTGTAACTCTGCTCACCTAAGTCCTTTGGAGAGACTGAGATGGTTCTCTAAAGAGAATAGAAAACCTCCTGATTCCCTCACCAGGCTTGTGCTCTCTTTAAGCAAGATTGAGACTGAGGGATTTCATAAACCAGTAATTCATCTTGCCTCAGTGTAGACTGAGCAATACACTAGCCAACCTTGTACAGCTTTGTGCTAGCTGCTTGGATTCCCTGTTCACCCTTTCTTTTAGGATGTTTGTGTCACCTGTTGCACAAGGAGGCAGCAGCAGTGACTTTCAACATGTTCTCCCCAGCACTAGGCTCAGTTTGCTTTTACTTCTTATCACCTGGGTCTACTCAATGCTAAGCAAATCTTGTTGTGAATGAATCAGCAGAGCAGCCCCATGGGAGGGCGAAGTACAAGCACATCCTGCTCATATCTGTCTTGGGAGATCAAAGGGAGCTGGAGGCAGTGTCCTGGATTAGTTTGTCAAAGATCGTGGCTATAGGATCTAACTATACTTGCTGATTCTCTACCAGTGGTTAATTTTAATTATTTCTTGTCCTTCGTGCAATAGTGGATACACTCTTGTTTAGTGAGTCTGAGCTATCAGTATGACTGTCATTTTATGACTGCCATTTCCAGGAGCAGAAGAAAAAATATTCTCCCTCTGTCCTCTTCATGGATTTCCATTTGAATTTATGGCATGGGAACAGAGCCTTGCCTATGAATTTCAGGCTCATGTCTGATGTAAATATTTGTCTCTATTTTACGACTGCAGATCTCAGGTCTCTGTTAATTTGCTCTACATGCAAGAAATGCAGGACATCAGAATTTTTTACTCTAAATAGGCCGACAGATCAAGACTACAAACACAGGAAGAACTGGTTTTTGCTTTCTCAAGGGAATCAAAATAATAATAATGGAAAATCTAATTTTGTTGGAGAAAGGAAAACAGTAACAAAATGCGATTGCTTTTAGTTGACAAAAATATTTTTGTTTTGTTTCCTGGTGTCTTGTTTATTTATAATTAGTAAGATCCTTCAAAGTTTAAGTTTAGGCACATCTTGATAGAAAATCTTCAGTCAAGGAGACTGAAAAAGGACACACTGAATTTCTCTCTTTGGCTGGAGGGGGAGATGGGCCAGCAGCATCACATAGAAACTTCAGTGCTTTCTGCTGGGAGGCTAACTTGTTATGGCAGTAGCTAATGTAACCTCTTTCACTGCCTAGTACAAAGACAGGTTGCTAGGATGTGCTCTTACCACCTGATGGTGGAAAGATAAACACCTTGTGATGAAGTTAGGTTCATAACCCCTTCTGTGTTGCAAGAACAAAGAGAAGATGAGCATCATTGTCCTCCCCAACAAAGGAGGGAACATCATGAGGTCACGAGCAACTTGTTCTGCCTTGCTTGTCCTCCCATAGTAATATATATAAATCATTTTTTGGAGTTATGATTGGGAGTGTCATAGCTGAAATAGAAGATTTGGGTTACTGAAAATTTGAAAGGGCAAAGGCTTGAATTCTAGATAGCATAGTACTTTGCTTTGGAAAATGCATGAACTACTTTGGCTGCACTGTTGCCAGAATATCACATGAATGTCCTTTTATTTTTTATTAAAAGTTCTTCTAGTATTGCAGTATTGTTGATACAAACAGTAAACATCAATTTGCAGTGCTTTAGTGGAGGTGCTTTTTTGTGTATGTTATTTTCCTTCTTTTGCTTTTTCTAATGTTTCCTCATAGCTTTCTGAAGCTATTTTGTGAAGCTTTTTCCATGGCCTAGCCAGGATGTATTCTGTAAGACCAAAGACTGCAGATACCACAGTGCTCCACAGTCAGTGGCAGGCCGTAGCTTTGGTGGCATTTGTACTCTGTGGGAAGTGTAATGTTACAGAACTTAGTAGCTGAAAATGCAAAGTAGTTTATTTCAGAGCAGGACTCTCTTGTTCTATGTGATTTCAGATGATGGTAGCAGAAAACCAGCCTAAATTTCAGCAGAAGTTCTCTTGAAAGCCTTAAAAGCCATCATCTTTAGATGTATCCTGGCTGACAGCTATCATAACTGTGGGTCTAGAATAGGAGAGAATGAGAAAGGGAGATCTTGGATACAGATAGTGATCACATCTAGGATTTAAGTCTGGGGCTAGATTTTTCAATAACAGGCAAAACCAGTGCCTTTGATGCATGTATGCAATAAAGACATTGAGAAGAGCTGGATTTTTGGATAAGATGATGGTCAAATATAGGGAATTGTCCTAAAATCATTTATTGTACTCTGCACCATAAAATGGGCCATTTTATGCATTTTCTGCCAGCACAGGGAGAGAGTAGCAAATTGATGTCCTGGCATTGTTAGCCTGATGGGGAGCTGGAGCTGCTCCAAATTCACATCACTACTATTGTGATGAGAATCTTAGACTCCATTTTGAATTGAAGAATTCAGGAAATTATGAACAAGGTTGTCTGAAAAGATGTGCTCTGAGGTTTAGCTGCCATTATCAACAACAACTTTTTTCCTAAGCATAATTCCTCGTCAAAATGTCTGTTTAGTCAATCTCTATATTCACAGTGAAAGGTCAGACCTCAACAGATAGGGGTGTTATGGCCCATCAAGCAAATAAGTGCTCACAAGGTGCTTAAATGCATACTTAGAAGAGCCTGTATTTAAATCCAGAGACTGTAGCTGCTCTGGAGGAAATGCTTCAGCTTCTTCCCAGGCTCCAAACAGCTTGGTGACTCACTTCACTCTTCCTCTGAACTGCGGTTCTCTACCAAACATGTTCTCAGGCAGCAGCAAGATGCTGGAAGAAGTGGCACCCAACAGGCAAGTGGAAAGAATGCCAAGTGTAGAAATTCTACCCTTTTATCTGCATGTGGACAGATAGAACTTTTCACTTTGAAGCCCACGAGGGACTCATTAAGTTTAAGACCTCCCTCAAACACAGTCTGTATTAGTTAGCTGAGTGAACTGTGGCTGCACTCATCTTTCTACACTTTCAGTATGAGACCAGGTACAATAGAATGGCCTGAAAGACACCACAGGATCTGGACCACGTCTCCAGGAGAACCTGAGAATGGATATCTGTAAGACAGCAACAACCCCCTATGTCACACAGGCAGCAAAATCTGTACTTTTCCCTCTTGTGCTGAAGCTTTGAGGCTCTAGAACAAATTCTTGCACCCCACAGGATGCTAGTAAGGGGCTGTAACATAGGAGAGTGACTTCGGTTTTGAGTGCAATGATTGGTTAGGGATACACCGCTGCTTGCTGCTGTGGCGTCATATTTAGCAACTTTGTTTATAGCAGGCTTCAATTAACTGGAAGGAAAAATATCCATGAGCACTGATGACTGGAACAAATAAATACTGTTTTCCTGACATCAGTAAATTCACTGATATTCACCAGCTGGTTGTCTTGTTTGGCTGTTCTGCGTTATTGCACTTGTACTGATAGGGACTGACTTATTGACAGAGCTATCTCACACAACAGTTTTTCTCTAAAGAGCTTTCATAATTTTGCTTCAATAAGCTTGCTTTGCATGTTAATGCATGCTATACCATATATGTCATAATCCTTTAGCTCAAGAGATGTAAATAGGAAGAAATGTCTTTTAAATGCAAAATAAAATCAGAGGTCAGAGAAAAGAAGGAGGTGTTAAGAGTGTCAGTCTGATTTTCTCTGCCAGTGCAAATCATTCAGTGAAAAAAAAATTGTATACACATGCGAGTGTGTGTGCATTTACATTAGAGTATGAAATAAATGCATTTCCTCTTTCTCTGGAGAATATTTTGTCCCACCCTTTTAAAAATGAATGTTGACAGGAGGTTGGTGCATAAAAGAGAGCCTACTGTTATTTATGTTGCTAATGGCTGTCACTCTAAGCAGTAAAATAGAATGAATACATTAAAAATTAATTATTCAGCAGCACCTGCTGGTATCCCTAGAAATACTGCAGTACATTTCTGGTAAATATTTTTGCATTACTCTAAATTTGCTACCTAACCTGCCAGTGAGAAGATTGCAATACAAGGAAGGGGAAAAGCATATTTTATTTTATTTTAATAGCCATCAATTTTTTATTTTTTATTATTTTTTATTTTTTAAAAATTAGGATAACATTTCTCTAACTGAGCTCTACCTCTCCTGGGAGCAGCAAACCAACCACGGAGGATCTTGGTCCCATCTGTACAGCAACAATTAAGAGCATTTTAACTCTGTGTGCAGGGGGATGAAATTGCACCATTGAAGAAGCTGTCTGGCCTTACCTCAGCTCACCTCCTGGATTTGCTACTCACTCATTTGCAGTAAGCAGAAGCCATCAGCAGCTCCACAGCCTTCCCCTGTGCCTTAGCTCATGTTAAGGAAGCACTACCTTAAGTGTAGCTTAACTCAGAGTTTACAACTTACTTGTGACCATAGATGGGCAAGTTATCTAGTATAATTCCCTTGTGGGCAAAGTCTCCATGGATTCCACTGAGAAAAAGTAAGGCTGCTATCCCATCAGGTGCTTTCTTGCATTATTACAAGGCTAGTATAGCTAATTTGCCACATTGATTTAAATTCTGCTTTGGGTATTGCTGCAGATACTCATTTTTTTATCTAATCTCCATCCACACAGCAGCAACGTTACTTATCTGATATGCTCAAGACTTGGCAGAATCTGCTTTTTAAGGCAAAGACATTAAATTTGTTCCTCATTTCCCCTGCTGGCTGGAAAAAGCAGGCCCCTGTGAGCTCGCTTGTTGTGATTTCTGGCCAATATCAGACCCACTTCTTTTCTGTGGTATATCAGAAATTACAAAACTGTCTGTCCCATTCCTGGCAGTTTGTCTCCTCCTTTACCTAAGATAACCTCAATGGGGACAAGAGACAAAATGATCACAGAAGGGGGAAGGCTGTAAGAGGCATTTACACTGAAAGTGTCACTATTTTTCTATGAAGTGACATTGGCTATCAATGTGTATTCTTTCATTTATGTTAACTGGTTATAAGAGTTCATTACTGCTGTAGGAGAATCTAACATCTGCTTTTTTTATGTCCACTGGCGAGCCTGGAAAGCAGGGAGGTATGCCTGCTCACAGGATGTTCTGCACTCTTGAGCATAGCTGTGAAAGGAAAACATCTCAGAATCTCATCAAAAAATAAGAAAGGGCCAGGGGATGCCTTTTGGCTCACAAAGCAATGCAGAGACATTTATGAAAAGAGGTATATTTTTTCTCACAGCTTTCTCTGGGTGCCAAAATACAGGGTTGGGCTGATGATATACGTGGGGCTTTGGCTCCTTGTACCTGCTAAGTGGATAGAAGAGCCAAGCAGTCACAGCAATGGATCTCTTTTTTGCTCATTTAATATCTTCACTTCTTTTCTGCACTGGGGGGGAAGCAGAGCAACTGAGGATCTCTATTTCCAGTTCACATTTGCGACCCAAGTTTCCCCTTACTCTAGCCAGGGTGTAGAGCATCAGATATGGAAAGGGAGTCATCATTTCTCAGATAAATTATGGTTTGTAAACTGCTCACTCAGCAATCCCTCCATCTCTAGATTAGTTAATCTCTGAAAAAGGCTGCCCTATCAGCACAGAGTTCACATTGATTTGTATGGGATCAAGTAGTATTATCCTTAGCAGGAGAACATCTGTATGATGCTATTTATAATCTGATCTTCCAGTTCTACCGATAAAAAATGTGTGACTGCTTCTGCCAGTGAAAAATATTTCACTGTTGCAGCTGGTTGGGGGAAAAAAATAAAAAAAAAAACAACAACAAAACCAACAAAGAATTTATCTGTGATGTGTTGTAACCTTTGAAAAAAGTAACAGAATGGGTGCTCTCTTAAATTTCAGCCACGTTTGCACTAATTCTCTGTTGGCAAACATTTTGCCTATCTGTGACCTTGGAGCATCTGGAGGTTATGAAACAAGAGAAATCATTCTATTAGAGATAATATGAAAAAAATATCTCTTGTACAGAGACCATTTTCTGACCTTGGTGACTTTTCTCATAACAGAATATATCTACTTATCTGTGCTGCTTTCTTAAAGAACTTCAGTTATCTAGCACAGAATGGTGGAACTTGATGATCTTGAATGCCTTTTCCAACCAAGAGGTCTCTATAGTTCCATGAAACATTTAAGATACTCTCCAAGGTCCATTCTGAAATCACTACTTTGTTTTTCTCACTGAATCCCAGCCAGACAATGAGACTAGATTGATTTCTTCTCATGCAGGCATCTAAGCTCTTACAGAGCACAGTTTCTTGATAAATGACTGAAAGCAGGAGCCACTAACTACTAGGCTTTCATCCTGCTGAAAAACTAAGCCATCTCTCTCTGCACCCTTTTGTTCCAGGTTGTCATTAAGAATGAATTGCACTGACAAGGGCATCCTCATTATGATGAGGCAGTTTCTTCACAATGAAATACAGTTCATTCAGCAAAGACAGAAAACAAATCATGTCCAGCAACTGCATAACTAGAACGGAAAAGCTAAGCAAAAAGGAAATTACTGTATAGGTATTAGCTTGTATTTTATTTAAAGCTTGTATAGCTTGTATAGCTTTAAATGGAATACAGTGAGGAAAAAATCTTTATTATTAATTCATATAAAAATGTATTAGGTTAGAAGTCAGGGGAAATTTTTTTTACTGAGAGAGTGGTGAGGTGCTGGAACAAGTTTCTCAGAGAGGTTGTGGATGCTCCATCCCTGGATTGGATGGAGCTCTGGGCAGCCTGGCTTAGTATTTGATCTAGCAGTTGGCAACATTTCCTGCAGCAGATTGTTTGGAGCCAGATGATCCTTGAGATCCCTTCCAATCCAAGCCATTCTATGGTTCTATGATTCTGTGATTCTATGAAGGAGATATATCTATAATGGAGATGAGTGAAAATACTGCGGTGAAATACTTCGGAGTGCTTTTCCCATCTCATCTTTTCTGCATTGTCTGGCCTGTGTGGATGAGATCTAAGCACTTGCTGAGCTTAAACTAATTTTGGGAGGAGGTCTGGAGCACTCATTGCGCTCTCTGAGTTGAACAAGAAAATAAACATGTGAAGGAAAGATGTATTGAGCTTGGGGGAAAAAAGAATCCTGTTGATCCAATTTTGCCAGTCCTGAACTCTCAGCTGAGACCATAAAGACCATTTTGGGGGGAAATTATATTACAGCGGAAAAATTCTGTCTTTTTTCAGCTTGGCAATACAGCTTCCCCCTTGGCTCTGTGTGAAGTTTGTGAGGGACCAGGACAGGGGTCAGGACTGAAACATTCAGGGCAGTTTGAGCAGAGGGAAGTGATACAAGGACTAACAGCACTGACCAACATCCCCCCAGTCAGTGCCCCACCTCTGCCGTCTGCTGTTTTGTCACACAGAGGGCAAACGTTCCCCTGAGATTTATCATCCTGCTAATTAAGCAGCAGCTGCTGCCCTCCATGTAATTTCATCTGCTAGTGGCATGCACACTGTTTGGAGAGCTGTGAATTCCCCAGTCATCAGGTTTCCCTGGGCATGAATTTGCTTCCTCTGATGCTGGAACGGTAAATAACAAACCATCACAGCTCAGGCTCATTTTACCTTGACATTCTTGAGAACCGTAATTGGTGTATTTGATTCATTTTGCTTACGGCAAATAAGTAATTATGATCCAGGGGCTGAAATATCAGTTGCTGCACAAACACTGATCGTGTAGTTACAAACAATTATATTGACAGTGATACGCCTCCAGATTTAGTTATTTGGAAGGTGCATTGCACAAAATTTAACTGCTCCAGTTGCACATACATGACTTCAGGTAATATTCTCATCATAGCCAGCAAGTTGGTTTCGCTTGCTGGTTACTTAAAGAACTCTACCAATGGAATACCTTAGCAGGTTTGGCATATGCTTGGTATTTTGTTTTCCCTTTCGATATTTCCTTTCATCTGTTTAAGCAATTAGTATACTAATCTAAATTCATTGCTATACTCTCTTCAGAAATCTTGGATAGATGTCTAAATCAGAATGATTTTTTTCTAAACCCAACTGCTGTGCAACAGAAGGCAATGGGTGCAGAGAGAAACCAGTTAGTTGTGAACAGTCACATACGTACAGTGATTTTTGTGAACTTAGTGGCTGAGATGCTGTGTGAGTGGCTCAGGCTCAGCAGCACTGAAATGAACATGCATGACTCCAGGGCCAGTGTTCTGGTGCCCAAAAAACACATAGCATTGCTGGGATCAATCTTGAAAAGCACCATCATACACAGCTGTCCACCATCTCAAAGGATGCTGGTAAACTGGAAAGGACTTCATAAACTAATGTTGGAATGACCTTAGGGCTTGAAAATCTGCAGTGCACTGGGAGATAGGGAAATTCAATCAATTTAGCTCATTAGAGAGAGAATGAGGGCATTAGTTGATTATGGTCTGAAGTAAACAGATTTTTCATTAGAGAAAATTGTGGAAAAATTAAGGTCCAGGGGAAATTAGATTCATCTTTCCAAATATTGATTTCTAAAATGTGGAAATATACCTGTGGCTATTTTCATGTATGAGTTCATGTATGGATATACCATGCATCTGGTAAATATACCTTTAGTACTCACACCTCTATACTTACAGTGGACTCCTCTTCATTCAATGGAAGAACAAGAAGTGACTTGGATAGATCACTCTTTAGCTGGTCTGAAAAAGGTCAGCTGAACTGTGCTTTGGCAATGCCTTTTTTTTTCCACTGTCCATAAAGAGTCTAGCATAGGTGCTTAGAACCAAGGGAGGAAACCTCTCCCAGTGTACATTTTAAAATAATATGGATTTCTGTGAATGGGAACAGCTTGCAAAGGGAAGGTACAGGTTTCTATACAGTTTGCTAACTTTAAATCATGATTGACAGGTTTTTAAAGATAATGGTCTTCCTCACCCAAAGCCTGTTGCAGGAATTTTTAGGTAGAATGCCTTGGACGAGGACAGATAGTTGTAACCATTAAAGCTACTAAAATAATTTCAAATAATTTCCTTGTCAAAAAACGTAAAAAATTTCATTGATAATCATAAATATATAGGAGGTTTTACAGATGCTCGAATTTCTGTGTGCAGTATGCTAAGTAGAAATCATGCTAATTTGTATATACACCAAGCTGAAACTAATCAGCTTTACATCAGTATCCATGCATGCAGGCATAAGTCAGTACATAAATAAGTAAAATGATCTTGAGGATTTTCTGCTTTTAAAAGATAAATGACATGAAAAAACAGGGAGAGAGACCATAAGTTTAAATCTTGTTTTATCTTCACCAAGCACAAAGTGTTTTCTGAATGCAATTAACCAACTAATGTGAAAATAAATTCTAAGTGAGTAGAGACATGCCACTAAAAATGTCTCAGCTGCTAAATCCTAACCAGCTGATGAACTTGCTATCTTGCTGGAAATTTTAAGAACAGCTTTTATTTTCTATTAATGTTCTTTCTACTGCTTGTAGTCAATTTATATGTCTGTGTGTAACATCCTGGAATACCGAAGTAAAAATGCACTACCAGAGTGTTCATTTCACTTTGATAAGACAATAATGTTTCCTGATCGATAGTAATTCACTGTTTCAGTTGAGTGTGAATGTCACACCTGAAATAGGCCAGTACACCCTGTGAGGAGCTTAGTTCCATACGTTGCTACCTCATCTGAAATGTACTTTTCCTCAGAGAAACAGGAAAACAAATAATGAATTTTCCTGTTCAACCACCAGCTAAATGGTGTAGGAGTTGAGTAAACTGGCAACAGATTTAAATGCTTACTGTGCTGTAAAAGTATTTTTCAAGCAAAGACCATTTGTCAAATGAAAGGTCCTTCTCAGCCCTGCTTGTAGTCCACTCATTGCGCTCAGCATGTGCTGGCAATAGCTGTTAGGGTCAATGGGAGAAATGATCATGTGTGGCAAGTGGAATATTTCACTAAAGGTAGGAAGAGCCTCAGGTTCATTTGACTGAAAAAGCATGTGCTGTGCTTGCCTTTTTCATAATATTAACAAAAAAAAAAAAAGGAAAAAAGAAAAAAAAAGCAATTGTCTTTGCTAAAATGCAACAGACTGTGCCATGCAATTAGCACAGCTGCTCAGGAGCACCTGGAGTTTTCAGACTCATTTTACAACACAGGTGTCTGCGGGATACAAATACTCCATTAAAATATTGGATTCAGTCCTTTACTGAAAATGGGCCAAGCAACCCCCTCAATCCACAGTGCATATTTATGGTCATCAAACTGGGCTCCAAAATGCCTCAGCACCAGGGAAAAATAACACATACCCTTCTCTGTACAGTGTTAGCTGTTCAGATGATCTGTGATGAGCTGTCAGAAATGCCACAGGCTCCCTGTCTCACCATGAACCATGCCTATAATGCCAGGTATCCTTAGCTTCTGGAACGGTTTCCAATTGGAGATGGCAGGTTTTGTCCTTCATGGCCTACTGAGGCTTTGTTGTTTGGGTTGTTTGGAGCCTCTAAAGTTACAGATATAGGGATATCAGACTTCCCCCTTTATTCGTCCCACTCAGTGAATTGCGAGGGAGATGAGTTTTGTATCTGCTCTGAGTGAGGGATGTCCCTGGTCTGCAGGGCTATGCAGTGTTAGGGTCACTGTCATTCAGCCACTGTAATCACCCAGGCAATGTAAAAAGACAGAACAGTCAAGCAATTATTCAACATACTATCTTTAGTATTCACTGTGAAACAATGAGTCAGGCAAACCTGATAACAGTAAAAACCATGCAAAACAGCAATGAAACCATGCAAAACAGCAAATTCAGGGAAATTTGGTAACTGTGAAATGTACTGACTGGCTTGGTGTATCTGACTGGTACCATCATGAGAAAGAGAGATAGATAAATAGGAAAAAAATGAAAAGAACAAGAGGTAGATATATATATTCATCATCCAAAG
The DNA here is from genome assembly GCF_023343835.1 of Lagopus muta. NCBI lineage: Eukaryota > Metazoa > Chordata > Aves > Galliformes > Phasianidae > Lagopus > Lagopus muta. The sequence goes on from NC_064433.1 coordinate 66,095,718, forward strand.
ATCCAGTGATGGAGTCTTCAGTTCTTTGGTCAACCTATTGCCTTTCTGAACAGGTACTTTTATACAGCCAGTAGTTCCATGTTCTTAAGGGGTGGTATCATTGCTCACACATTCACTGCTTAGGTCCAAGGACTTTCTCAGAATGGATAGCTGTCATTTCTGGGGGTCTCAGGAGGTTGAACAGGCAGAGCACACCCATAGGCTTCCTGAACTTCATATGACCTTGTCTCTGTGCATGCTCTGCTGGAGACTTGAAGTAACGTAATCTGGATCCAACCTTCAGTAAAGTCCTCTATCCACAGCCCTTTCCCCACCACAGAGCCTGGATTGTGCAATCGTTTTGAGACAAGTTCCTACAAATTCTCTCTCTAACTTCCTGAAGAGAGGTTGTAGTGAGCTGGGGTCAGCCTCTTCTCTTGTGTAACTGGTGATAGGACCAGAGAGAATAGCTTCAAGCTGCGCCAGGGGAAATTTAGGCTGCACGTTAGGAAACACTACTTTTCTGAAAGAGTGGTCAGGCACTGGAATGGGCTGCCCAGGGAGGTGGTGGAGTCACCGACCCTGGAGGTGATCAAGGAAAGTTTCAATTTTGTGTTGAGGGACATGGTTTAGTGAGAACTATTGGTGATAGGTGGATGGTTGGACTGGATGATCTTGTAGGTCTTTTCCAACCATGGTGTTTCTGTGATTCTGCATGCATATCCTTTGATAACTTCTTGACACCCCTCTTGGCACAGGCCTGGAAGGCTGTATGAGACATTTTCCCCTGCATTGTGCCTGTAGTAGAGAATGGTGCCAGACAGATTTGTGAGGACTCAAGCAAAAGACGTCCAAGCAAAGGAATTAGAACACAGCGATGCTCAAGGTGGCTACATCCAGCCTGCCAGTTTATGTTATTGTGGCTTTATATATATACCTACTCACATCATTAAACAGGATATGGTAGTTAGATCAGTTGGGTTATAGTCTCCTGCATGGACTGAGGGCTTGCACTTCACTAAGCACAAGGGCTGCTTATTCTGACTTGCATACTGGTTCTCATCTAAGAGAATTTCTCAGGATGTGTGATCAATTATTTGGGATTCATTCAGCCAAACTTGGAAAAACCTCCTTGGAATGATACATGTATAGTTAAAACTAGATATTGGTGCCTATGAATGGAAGGTGGAAGTAGAACAAAAGAGCCTATTAAAAAGCAAACAAACAAAAAGAATCCCGGAAAACTTCACTTTCTTTGGATCATCCAAACTGTGTTAATTATATGCGTAATTAACAGGAGTTTGTGAGGATCTACTAATCCTTCTCCCTCTCAAAAACCACATTTCTTGCCAACATCAGAGCTTGCATGTTTGGAAGAAGGAAGCTCAAAAAATCTAAAAGAATATATTATTGGGGTAAAGCACAAGGAGGTAGACTTTTAATACCAACATCTCTGCCCATGTGGCCTGCCTCAAAACATGAAAAGGTGTAGCCTTTGGTGTGCTTTCAGGTATGTTGCCTTATGCTATTGCCACCAAGAGGTTGCAGTAGAGAAGAACACCCATGAGTTGCAATGTATGGATCAAACCTGGGGCTTAAAAAGGAGCAACCCGAACTCCCAGATTTTTCATGTGGTAAATGGCATGGGAAACAAACACTGTAGTCTTGTGCAAAGGGAATTCTTAGTAGCACAGTTATATAGCCAATATAGCTATTATTTTATTAAATGAGAGAACAAACGTGAAATTTCAACATGTATGAGTACAGGTTTTACCTGGCACAAGTTACCACTCAGGTCTTTCCAAACACCTCAAGGGGAAGGTGGAACTAATTAATGACTTTAGCAGATCCCTCTATATGCTCCCTGTAATAGTAAGACACATGATGTAATGTCACAGTATATTTATTGGAGGTTAGGGAGCCACTGTCCCAGACTACCAACTATTAGGTTTGAGTTATTAAAAGGTCATACTGGGCAAAGTTATTTTACCTTCTGGCCATCAATCCTCCAGTATTCCTCAGAACCTTGTTTATACCATAAAAAATAAGTGCTCTCTGCTTAAACCTCTTGGTTAAAATGACCAGCAAAAGTATTAATCATAATGATAAAACTCAAGGTTTCTATACAAAAGCCCTAGTGATAGTTGTTAGAGCAAGAAACTTTTAACTAAATCTTTCTCTCAATTGCCTGTCTTCCACCAGTGTGCTATATCATGCTATAGCTATCATCTGACAGTCCTAATTTCACTCAATATGCCTAAGCACATATGTTTTCTTTGTGGCATTGTATGTGGATGGTGTCTAGGGGAGATTTAGGAGCTAATAGGTTCCATATGCCTAAACTGTCATCTGACTGTTAATGGAAATGTGCTCCCCTTCATCTTTGTCTGGGCTACTCATACCGTGTGGTGACAACAGAAAAGAGAGAGGCAGACTGTGACTGAGAATCACAACCCAGCATAACAGAGACCCCTTCTCTCAAAGGCTAAGAAAATGAGCAACCTGGGATGCCAAGTAGGCCCACGTGTTTCAGATACCATTTATAGTGTTCTGGGTCTAGCAACCTGACTCGACACTGTGGTACGTGAAAGAATTTGTTCAGAAGAAACTTGGAAAAGTCTGAGGATTTCCTTCTCATTTAGCTAATCCACGCAAAATTTCATTGGACCTTTTTAATGGGTGTTAGTCATAATTGTCAACCACTAGGAACACTTTGACCTTAGCACTCAAGCTCAGGCAAAGCATTCAGGCAAGGGGTCAGTCTGAAAGTTTAAGAGGTTCTCTAATTTATTAGAGAGAAAGGAATTTTGTAATGGTGTTCCAAGCTATAAACCTATTGGTGCGAGTGCATTGTTTCAGTCACTTTTAAATGTGTCTCAGACTGCATGGCCTCTCTTCTTTCTATCAGAAATTGTTTTAAACCTCTGGCTGCTCTTTTGAGTTCGTGAGGAGGAGAAAAAGACTGGGGTTTTGCCAAAGCTCAGCCGTATAGATCAACATTATACATTTGGTGCTGTTATGTAGGATTATTTTTTACAGTTCGTGGACTGCTTCATTAGTGTGATGAATGCAGTGTAACACTCATGGCTGAGTTGCCAACTCTTTCTTCTGAAGCATTCGTGTAACTTGGAAGTTAATGCAATGATTGATGTACTTGTCATGTAGTGGAACACCATATTCCTTGTTACTGACTAGCAAGGTTACTGACATTCATTGCTTTTTAGAGTTGTCACTGTTTAAAGTCTGTATTTACCATGTATTATATATTAATCATAAAGTTACCATGCATTGCATCTGACAAAATCTTTATCTAAGGGATATTTTATGCAGGAAGAACGTGCTAGTAAGTCTTCATGCATTTTGTGAAGACAAAGGGCCAGCTGTGTGCCTAAGATGGGGTTTCAAAGTGTAGCTAAAGGAACAGGAAGCTGAAATTCAGTAAGACTTGGGAGTCAAATTCCAATATGTTCCTTTGAAATTCCAATTCCAGTAACCAGGCAAGAAGTAACAGACTTCTGTCTACATTATTATCAAGATCTTGGTGGTGTTTGTATCACAAGACCTCATTTTGTGACATCAACAAACATGTGCCTAATGGCGTGCAAGTAGCCATTCTCACTTCACTAATTAGCCATGCGCATAAGAGCTTTCCCAATGCTTTATTGAGTTGGAGTTTGCTTTATGACTTCTCGGAAAGTCTGCAAAATATAAACACTGTTTAATTTATGGTGCACTGTAAGGCTTATTTAATGAAGAACAACACCCCGCTGTGTTAGGAGAAGCAGCACAAGTATTCTCATTGTAGAGCCTGTTTTCAATATGATCAGAGCATACTGTACAAATTGCAGGTTTCCTGTACGTGCCATTATTTGTATTAACTTTGCCTTTTTGATCAAATCTTTTGAAATAGTTTAATCCAGTGCACCACCATGGGGTGAATTTTTAAATCTTTTTTTCTGAAATCATTAGAATCAGAGTAGTTGGAACGTTTCAGTTACAAAGTGCAAAATGCAAAATGCAAAAGAAAAAAAAGAAAAAAAAAAGCCAGTGGAATACATGAAGAATAAGTATCCACTTCTTGTTATGTAAGAAACAGAGTTCACTGAAGGAACTCACGGCACTATTCCTATGGGACTTCTGCTTGAAGTTTAGGCTTAGATGTTCTAAAATAGTCAGTGTTTAGCAAGCTATGGGTGCCTGGAGTCCTTTGGTGTTGTGGATCTCCTGTGTACTTGTACTCTGCTTTTCTATCTGCAAAGTAAGCATTTTCTTACTTACACAGGTTGTGAGGGTAAATATATCTTTAGCACTTCAAAAGCACTGAGACATTACTGTACTAGTGAAGAAAGAAATACTTTACAGGCAGCAGCTGTGTAATAAACTGATCTATTAAAGATCTGTGGAGTGAGTCACCAGATAATGTTAGCTGCCTATCTCCACTGAAGTTGAACTGATGGCTTGAGTCCTTCATCTCCATAAGTTCAATCTGGGTCCTTTATCTCCGTGTTGTCAACCACCATCTAAACATGAAGTTGCAGCACCTCACTGGATTCTGGGCATTACACCACTATCCCCATTTGCATTTGTGCATCAAGAAAAATGGTAAAAATATGATTTTCTATACAGTTCTTTGACTACATTCAGATACTGTGAACACATCACTGTAAACTATTAGGAGTCAGGATAATTGGGTGGAGTGAGTAAGAATTAAATTCAACAAGTTAGAGAACAAAAAAGTGAACGTATAATATCTTGTACTGGGCAGATCATACAGGGGGAGCCAGAATTTGACCCACTCCTCTTAGTTAAAGTGAAACATATGGGCTGAACATTAATCAGTGTTATATTCCTAGTGTAACAGTGTCAAACCAGATTGGTATGGATTTAAACCAAAGATCTGGTTCTTTATTTGTCTGGCACAGAAGTGAGTATTCAAACTGCTGCAAATTTTAAATTGACACATTTCCACACTTAATTGTCTTGTTCATAATAGAAGCGAGAAGTAACACAAGCGTAATTCTCATTTTCTTCAGAGTAGGTGCTTCTTCCAATTTTTTTGTGTGCTGAAGTTTTGTGGACCACTGTGTCACAGTGGTTTGAGCACTATCACACTTTGTGTTAGAAAATTTCCATATTGGGCACCATACTGCACATAGAAAACTGCTTCACTTCATAGCAACTGAATAGCTGGTCTGACGTCTCCTGGGATTTCTGAGACTTCTTCATTTTATAGCAAGAGCAAAAATTCATTCTTTCTCTCAGTTTGAAATTCAATATTGCATCCATGTTGGTTATAATCTCTCTTTAGATATTAAAGTATCTGTACAATTTTTTAGGAGCTACTTGCTCTTCAGTATTTGAGATCCAGTATTTAACTGATGGAGATTCCAAACCTGTAGGTATTCTTTCTTATAATTTAGCATTCTTCACTGTTGCGTTAAATGAAAAGCTTTTCTCAGAGAAATCTGGGATACCATGCTACCATGTGATGCGTGATAAATCCAAGCACTGAAAACTACAAGCTCATACCAATCCGTTTTTAGATTTTGTTTTGAATTGCGTCATCCATTGTCTGAGCGTTCCATGACATACAGTTATTGTGTGCTTTATTTATGCAGCTTATCAAATTGTCGTTAAGCATTTACTCAGAACCATAAATGCGCCATTAGTGAGCAACACACCGTCACTGTATATATATTCTTCTAGGTTTTTTAACGCAGCACTCTGGGTCTGCTGGCTAATTCTGGATATGTCATCATCTAAATGCACAGTCATTCCAGAGTCAAAGAAGTGAACAGACACGCAAACTGCTGAAATGCAGCAGTGATCTGCGTGGTCATGTGTCAAAATCCACCTCTGAACTTCAGTGTCACAGGAACCCTGGTGTTCGCATTCTGCTCTTTCTGAAATGGGTGCTTAAGGAAGCACACATTTGTCACTGTGACAGCTTTAGATGAGGCAGTATTTACCAGTTTCACAAATTACTGTTTGCATTCTCATAATGATTGCCAGTGTGAGACTGTTCTATTGGCAAGGATGTTGAAAGTAAAGAGGTCTCTGAATGTGAACATTCATGGTGGAAATATGGCACACCCTCTAGAATAATTGTGGCCTGAAATTGGTACATCCCTGTCCAAATGCTGCAGCAGCTTGAAATTATACTAGTTAAGGGTCCTGCAATGGGCATAATGTCATATTATTCTCATATATACAACTGGCACACATTTAAAGTATGCTGTAGGAGGGATTTTTCTAGGATTAGATGAAAATACTTAAATGCTATACCACTTGTTGCTGGGGAGTTGATAAAAGTCAGTAACAACAGTTTTGTGGACAAGAGCTCTCTTCTGCAACAGTGCCGGAAAGCTTCCATTTCATGTTTGTTGTGCTACTCGAGACTGCAGTGTTGAAAACTGAGTTTGCGTGGAAGTGTTTCCTTCTTTCCCTCTTTCTGTAGTCTGACTGTTTTTCTGTTTTCCGTCTCCATCTCAGCAGTGTGGCTGAATAATTTCAAAGTGTAAATCTTGTTCTGGAGAAACAAGGGGCTGAGGAGCTTTTCATGTCCCAGATTCTGACACGCTTGAGAGGATCAAACAAAACCTGACGGCAAAAGATAAGGGGCCAGACCGGGAGCAATGAGGCAGTGCCAGCCCTTGTGCTTACCTGTGCTATGGGGCAGTACAGCACTTCTGCGGCTAACACTATCTCCTCACCATCCTTCAGCTCAGTTCACTCTGAGTTGAGTCACTGTGGTAGGTTTCCCTTAATGTATCTTTTTTCTTTGAGAGCAGCATTAGTTCCTACTTGACAGTCCCTTGTAAAAGCACTGGTTGGTAACGTGCCTGAATTAGGCATGCACACTTCTGCACACTTCCTGGTGGGAACAGCGCTTTATAATTTATGGATGTATTTTCTCAAGTAATAACTCAAAATTACATTCTTTTCTATTTAATCTTTTTAATTGGCATCTCAGAGGCTTTGCAGGAGAGCGGCTGCAGATTTTCCACTTTCTATTGGATTATAATTTTTTTTTATTTAAAAAACCAAACTATTAACTACTGCATGCAGAGAAAAGCACATTCTTTGACAACAGTCCCTGCATGAGGATTCTTAATTAAATTGTACACAGCATGTTGCAGAAATAGCAAGGTTTGGGAGGCAGGAGGTGCACATATAATTTGGCATTTTACACAACAGTTTTGCATTTCAGCACAATTCTTCGCCTTCAACGTGAAATATTGCTAGAGAAAATGATCTAAACATTAGATATAATTTGTCTTCTGCTAAGCTCTAATTACTTATCTTTCTAAAAGGTTGTTAATTAAGCTCCTTACTATTGATGTTAGTATATATACCAAATTTATTCATGAAAACAAAACAGATTTAAGACATGGATAAATTTCAAAGCCATAAATATATATCCATTGATGCATGGCTCCAGTTGTTTTATTTATCAATTTAATTAAAAATAACAAAATAACAAAACAAAACCCTTTCAAATGGAAAAGGGAAGAAAAAAGATGAATAATGATGCCCGTTCATTAGACCAGTTCTGTCCGTGATGCTTTTCATCCTTAATATCTTCATTCCTTCTATGTGCATATGCATACACAAACACATGCTGCAGAGAAGCACAAAATCCACTGACCTGACAAAGGAGAAAGGAGATTTTAGGACTGTTACCTAAAATATAATGCCTATGGGCTCCTTCTGCTTCAGCCTGATTGTAGGACAGCAGCTGACTCCATTGCTTGCAATTTTTGTGTGAAGGTAATAAATTAACTCCTGAGCTCTGTTTATGCCCACACTGAACTGAACTGAACTGAACATCTGAACTCTGTCCAGCTAGCCTTTCTGGGCTAATTCTTCTACTTACCTTGGGCTCTGGGTTACATGATCTTTGAGCTCTCTTTGACACAGTGTCTACAACCCTGGAATCAATCAAATGTCTGTGGGGCCAGTGGGGGGAGACCAGAATCTCTCATGACCTGGCTGCTTCACTTCTGGATATCTCATCTACCTCTTTTCCAACAGCAGCTTCAGACCCACAATGTCATTTCCATAGCCAGGCCATGGTGTCTCTCTGTGTAACATGAGCACAATGGGTGGTTCCCCAAACACAACTGGAAAGTGGAAGCCCAGCCTTGATGGGCTCACGTCTGTCCTGCCAATCCATCCCTCCTTGCATTTCTAGTGGGTACCCACCAAGCAGTGAGAGCAGAAAGTTCCAGATAGATGTTTGTACAGATAGGATCTGTTACCGTACAACATGGTATTTTGGATGAGGGGAAATGGTTTTAAACAGAAAGAGAGAAGATTTAAATTAGATGTTAGGGGGAAAGTTTTCACTGAGAGGGTGGTGAGGCACTGGCACAGGCTGCCCAGAGAAGCTGTGGATGCCCCATCCCTGAAGGTGTTCAAGACCAGGTTGGAGGGGGCCCTGTGTTCACTTAGGAAAATCCTCTATTTGTCCTGTGTATTATGTATAGCAGATACAGCCATTATTTGCCTATGTGGAAAAAATTTCATGATGTCTAGCACATCTTCATACAATCTGAAGTGCTCACAAAGCCTTCAGAGAATCTGAAACAAAACCTACCAGCAATCAGCAAACTCCTTTTTACAGTCAGCTCAGTATAAAACAGAAACAAATGCTGTTTTATGTTCCTGGGAATAAATTCCCCAGCCTTCAATATTCAGGTCTCTGACCAACCACTAAAACAGTCTGGCACAAGATTGAGAAAATCAAGTCTACAACACTTGGAGATGAGTTTCTAGACTGTACACCACTTTTCTGCTTGTTTACTGAGATAGCCTTATGCCCACATGTAAAAATCACCCCCCACAACACTGTTATTATTTACTTTCAAATGGAAACTCTCTATTAATAAACACAGAGATCCAAATATGCACTTTACTGCTTCCCTGCAGGGAGGTCTTAAAAAAATGCTATTAGGACCCCAAAAATTCAAGTAATCTATAAGGACAGCTCTCTTCATTATTTCTTCAACATCATTTTCTTTACAATGCGTAAGGGTTTGTGGGAGATCATTCTCACGGGAAGGTATGGAAAGCCTAAGTGATGTCAGGAATGTACTAGCAAAATCCAATAAATCCTTTCAGCAGAAGATTTATTTGGCCATTTTCAATTATGGCAAAGAATAGGACAGAAATAAAACCATTGTAACCAAGAGGAGCAAAATAGCAAATCTGCTAGCTTGATATGAACTTCTTGCTCTTTAAGTCACTGTCTTCATTTGTGGTGGTTATGTATTGGTGTAACTCTGTTATTCATCTTGGAAAGATTCCAAGCACAGTTCTTCTCGAACCCTGGGGAGCTGGCCTGGACATTTACTTGTATAAATCCATGTTACCCAATGTAGATAACAACAGAGCAAAGCTTGGATCTGATCCTGATCCAATGGTGTTTTTTGTTGTTGCTGTTTCTTTTGTTTTGTTGTTTCATTTTGTTTTGTTTTCTTATGTATTCAGTGTGTGATAGGAGCAAGAGAATACTTCAGTTTTCAGGCCAGCATTCTCTTGCAAGAGTAAGCATCCATATAACATGTTCTGATTTGGGATATGGGACTGGAGGCTTTGAGTTGCCTCCTGACTCACTGTTTTCCACATGTGCCAACAAGTTGTTTTTGCTGATTTGAGAAGGGTCATTCTGGACGCTGTGCACGAAGAGGCTGATTCAACGCATTTGAGGAACTGGCATTGTACAAAGGGAAAAGACTTCCTACCAGTCAAAGAAGGGGAGGTTTCTGCTGGTCGAAAACAACAAAAAACTTCCAAACTCACTTAAGGCTTACCCTCACAATTGTTGTTCACTCAAGTACCCTGCCCCAGACTTTTCAACTTAGATTTCAGAATGAGCTACATGTTCATTAATATAGAAGTTAATTAATTTTGCTATTAGCGATATTTTCAGCAGAATAATAAGATATCTCTTTCCTACTAAATCAAACCTGCCTGCAGTATGTCAGAATGAATAAGACCATCTATTTAATTTCCTAAGCATTAAATAATTTAAGCTTCCTTGAAGGGGAGGACTGTGTGTTACTGCCACTGGTGAGCAGATACAACATAGATGAACTTTCTTGAGGGAAACATGCAGAAGCTGAAATATCTCCTATCTGTGTTTGCTCTAGTTTATCTCTATGCTTTACATTTATTACTAATGAGTGCTACTAATTAACTTTGTTAAAATATCTCTCAAGGGAGTGCCACGTATCTGAAATGTGATAATGCCAAATGCATTATTTCAGGACACGTGGAGCTGTCTGTCAGTCCTTCAACACGTGCAGTGTGCATGAAGAACACATTGGGAGGAGATGTCCCAACCAGGAGCAACGCTCTGGTCACAATACTATGCAATATGCCCTATGCTAGTCTTGCCATGAGGAGTGAAGAAGTCTCCATTGAAAATGAAATAATCGAAGGACAAAAGCCTGAAATGAAGAAAAACTACAGCTGGAGAGCTTTTTCAGAACCAGCTCCTTTGTGTCATGGAATCATAGATTCATAGAATCATAAAGGTTAGAAAAGGCCTCTGAGATCATTCAGTCCAAACATCAGCTAATCACCACCATGCCCACTAACCGTGTCCCTTGGTGCCACATCTCCATATTTCTTGAACACCTCCAGGGACAGTGACTCAACCACTTCCCTAGGCAACCCATTCCAATGTATCACTACTTCTTCTGAGAAGAATGTTTTCCTAATATCCAACCTCCCTTTTTGCAACTCAAGGCTACTACCACTCGTCCTATCTCTGTTACCTGGGAGAAGAGGCCAACCCCCACCATGCCACAACATCCTTTCAAGGTGTTGTAAGGAGCAATAAGGTCTTCTCTGAGTCTCCTTTACTCCAGACTAAACAATCCCAGTTCCCTCAGCTGTTCCTCATAAGACCCGTGCTCCAGAACCTTCTCCAGCTGCCTTGCCCTTCCTTGAACACTCTCCAGGGCCTCTCCCAGTCATGATTCACCAACGACTGGGAGAGGTTTGTGGAGACCTGAAGTTGTGGAAAAAGGAAAGAAAAGAGAGGGAGAGAGAAGAAAAAAAAACTTTCAGAAACACTAGAAGTAACATGAGAGCTCTACTGTGTGGTGCAGTGATATTTATGTAGCTACATGGAAGAATCTGAAGTGCCCTGATGTCTGCCCTCAGGATATAAGGGAGATGCAGCAACATTTGTTCAGGATAGAGATGTTACAATAGGGGAAGTCATGACATACCATCTATTGAGATGGAGATAAAAGATGGAAAGCAGAATGTGTTTTGCAGACTGCAGTCGTTGCAAAAAGCAACTGAAGCTGACCTGCAGGCTTTTCCCTGCTGAGACTGTTTTCATTCCTGGAGAGCTGTTATAAAAGCTCCCTGTCAGTAGCTTTCCGCTTTTGGCTGCCAAGACTTGCAGTCTAGAAAGGGCTTCCCCAAGGCCAACTACAGAAAATACACCACCTAGCTGTGTTCATGCCAGATTCTGTAGGGCAGAGGGAGGATATCTGAGAGAGCACTTCTCTCCACAAGAACCCCAAGAAGCTGCTCAGCTGAAACATGCCCTCAGGCCCACCCTTGCGCAAGCATCATCCAGCCAGCACTCTACTGTAAGGGAAACCTGCACAGACTGGGAGAAAGAGAAAAAAATACCTCTCTGTATTAACTGAGTGCTGTGATCTGCCCTTTAGACTTTCCTGGGTTTCCCTCTTGTGGAAGAGAGCTAAGCAGCACCGCGTTACAAACATTGCAGTATTCAACATACTTGTTCTCATGGTGTTTACTAAATAAACAGGTCCAAACACTGACTCAAAATAATGTGGGAAGTCATTTGCAAATACATCTTGATACCAAAAGCTCATCTCCAGCCAAGTGGGCAAGTGGAAGGTCCCATTATTTACTGGTGCTGAGACATTGGGGACCTGGGTTGTTTTCAGATATGCCAAAACATTTCCTCTCACTCATAATCGGAGTGGAGCAACTTGATGCGTGTGCATGTGTCTGTGCATTTTCCTGTAGCAACTGGTTGTGGTACAGGAATAATGACCTTATGACAACTTGTGAACACAACACCCTACTGCTGTAACTGCAATCACATAGCTCCTAGGAATCCTCTGTATTGAGATTTTTGTTGTGGTCTTTGCATAACAGGGTATGTTTTCCCTTTAAACTATGCAGTGCAAAAATATAAAAAGTAATATATTTGAACCCTGAAAGTCTTAGGTAAAAATGTGAAATGGATGTGGTCCTGTTTATACCTATCGAGTAAACCTGACATATCAGAAGCTGGGCATTATTAGAATTTGCTGCTTACAATATTGTGGTCTAAAGAAGATAAAAGCATGGGGGAAAGTAGCTTCTCTGGCTGTGATAATGTTCAGGAATTTTATTGGTCTCTTCTGTTGTAAAGAGAGAGATCTAGATATAGGAGCATTACGAAGATACGTCAAAGCTTTCCCATTTGAGTTGTTGCAGCATCACAGATTCCCTAGGCTGGTAATTCTGATTAATTCTGACATCTGCATTCTAAATCAATTTAATCGATACTCAGTGAACTTGGCCAGCATGGGCAGCATACCTTGATTTGTTCTAGCAGCAAGGAGCAGACGCTGTTTCCAGTCACTCCGTATGCATGTGTCTGGTCACGACCACAGAGCAACTGTACACAGAGGAGATGGGGGACTTGGGCTTCACTGAAAGAGCAGTCTCAAAACACACTTTGGATGTGTCTCTGTGTTTTCAGACTGCCATGCCATGGTAGTCCTGGTCACGCATTGGTAAAGGATGATCATTAGATTTGTACTAATGCATTATTCTCATTGTCATCATGGCTATTAATCTTATATGAAACTCCCTGATATCCTTACAGACATCTTCTTTTAACATAGGTGAAATAATGGCACCATTTTAATTTGTTGCACATATTTTAATCCATTAGCTGATGACTTCTGATAGCAGTGTGTAAGAAAATTGGATCGGACCACAAAAGTGTCTCATGACAGTCATATGCATTATTCAGCTTATTTCACAATCCACAGTTAGATTTTCTTATGTGACAAATTCAGTGCATTAGAGACTATGAAAAAGATGAGTTATATCTCAACTGTGAAGCTTTATTAATGTCACTGCTTTCCATCAACATTCTTTAAAATCCATCTTGACTTCTTAAGAGATCATAATAATTCATCTTTCCCCATTCTTTCCTCAGGAGAGTTACTTCAGTAGTAGATCTTAATAGATTATAATATAGATTTGCCAAAAAAATAAGTGAGCATTCACTTTCCAGGTCAAACCAAAGGTTCCGTTGCATGTATATTTTTCATTCTTTCTGAAGATAGACAGTACCACTGCACTGCAGGAGATGAGTTGTTTTTTTCAATGGCACATAGTCTTTCCAGTATCAGAATGAACCAAAACTGCATTTATATCACTATCATAGTGATGACACTGCAATGCAGTGTCTGTGGTAATATGATTTAACAGTGTTTTTATCTGCTTGTAGGGCATACCAGTGACAAAATCTCTTGCTGAGAGATTTCCTTTTAATATACAAAAGATTAATTTTGGGAATCCTGTACATAACTGACACTGGGCTAAACTGTAGCACTATGGCACTCAATACTCAGCTACAAGATCTGGATAAGTATTTATTAATCATATTTCATACAAGTGGGAGAAGAAATTAAAATTTTCTACATAGTCGAACATTTATTTTTAAGGGTAATGCAGTTTAGCAAAGCTGCATCAATTACTTGAGCTCCCATAATTAGTGGCATGTACTTCCACTCTAATTAAAATATTAAAAGCATTAGTTCAAGTTATTCCCTTACTTGTTACCATGTAATGACTTAGATTAACCATTGTGATCCAAAATGCCTATCATATCCTGGGCTGCATCAAAAAAGGGATGACCAGCAGAGCAAGGGAGGTGATGGTCTCCTTTTGCTCTGCCCTCATGAGCCCCAACCTGCAGTATTCCATCCAGGCCTGGGGCCTCCATCACAAGATGGATGCAGAGCTGTGGGATTGGAACATGAGAATGTTTAGGGGGTTGTACGTATCCTATGAAAAAAGACTGGGGATCTGGGACTGGTCAAACTTCAGGAAGGCTCCAGGTAATTGTGGTATTCCAGTACTTAAAAGGAGTTTATCAATGGAATAGGCTCCCCAGAGAGGTGATTGAGTCACCATCCCTGGATGTGTTTAAAAACCTTTTGGATGTGGTGTTCAGGGACATGATTTAGTGGAGGGTTGTTAGAGTTAGGGTAGTATGGTTAGGTTGTGGTTGGACTTGATGATCTTTAAGGTCTTTCCCAACCTGAGCAATTCTATGATTCTTCGATCAACTGGACTTTTTACATGGGCAGACAGTAATAGGACAAGGGAGAATGGTTTTAAATTGAAAGAGGAGAGATTTAGGTTAGATGCTAGGAGGAAAATTTTCACTGAGAGGGTGGTGAGGCAGTGGCACAGGCTGCCCGGAGAAGCTGTGGATGCCCCATCCCTGGAGGTGCTCAGGGCCAGACTGGATGGGGCACTGGGCAGCCTGATCTGGTGGGTGGCAGCCCTGCCCATGGCAGGGAGTTGGAACTTGATGATCTTTAACATCTCTTCCAACCCAAGCCATTCTGTGACCCGATCTATGTGATTTACCATAGGAATGCTGCTTCTTTCCAGTAAAGAGACTAGATTTCTTTTTCTAATACATCAAAGTCTAACATTCTTATATTTACAAGGGAAACAGAACGAAACTTTATTCATTTCTGCCAATGTGGGAGAAGCTCCAGTTGGTTTTAGGAAGTCCCTTCACAATCAGGGGACTTTCAGTCACTGTGCATGTAGCATTGCAACCAACCCACAGGAGCAGAACAAGAACCAGTCTTTACTGTCCTCATATTTGAACACACAACAAAAAAGATGATTATAAGATTTGCTCAAGCATTCACAGATGTGACATCTCAATATTTAAAGCATCAGCATGTTACCAAGTCAGTCTTTTTTCAGCTTAATTAAGACCTTCCTCTTTTGAGACATCATGATTTCTTAATTCTTTTGCTGTTGTCTTCTGTATTGTCCTATCTTGGTTTTGTTTTTTTTTCTTTTTTTTCTTTTTTTTTTTCTTTTTTTTTTCTTCTGGTTTTACCATTCCTTCTCTTCTGCTGTCCATACCATTTATTATCAGAGAGACTATGACAAGCTCAGGCCAAGGGTGGGATGAGTCAGTGAAGACCACAACACCTTCAGAAGTTTAGGTATCCTCAGCCATATCACTTCTTTCACAATCTTAAATCCTGTTTCTGCTGGGAATAAACATGTCAGCCCTTTTATTAACATAAATGACTAAATATTTTTTGGATGAGTAGAAAAAAAGAAAAAAGAAGGAAAAAAGAAAAGAAAATAATGCAAGTAGCTATGATGACAGAGAGAATTCAGAGATTTCAGATGACAGAAGTCAAATATTAGAAGAATTTGCTGTTAGAGTTTATAACAGTTAAGAAAAGAAAGCAAGCTCCTGGGTGACTCCTAGCTTCCAGATGCAGAGCACACCTGTACAACACTTCCCTGTGCAGTGCATTCTGACCAGTAGAAACCTCGTGGTACATTTTGGCTTAATTTATTGTGGTTGAACATCTTTTCCTAAAGCTCTTACTCTGTGTTTTCTCACAGAAAATTACTCTTTCTGCAGTACATCTAGCAGCTAAAATGGTTTATAGCAGCCGACATCAATGGCAGCTATTAACACATTATTTGTTACTTTTCCCTTTCAGTCTTTCATACAGTAAATGGCACAGCTATTGACTTCATGCAGTCAGCAATTTTAGAGAAATAGAGATACTTCAAGACAGTTTCAATGTGAGTTGTGTGGTTATTTTTTTCTCCTAACCACAGCAGGTTAGACTCAGGTTGCTGAAATGTAGTGTCATGATAGAAATGCTCCATATTTTAGACATAAAAATAACCACCTTCAACACAAATAAAAGACTAGATGATGTAGAAATATGGAATCATAGAATCCCTAGAGATGGAAAGGATCCTTAAAGGTTATGTAGTCCACCTCCCCTGAAATGAATATCTGATATGGGAGTGTGTATGATGAAAAGGTGTGTCATTGAAGTCCTCCATGTGGAAAAGAAAGGCAGTCAGTGACATTCATCAATGTATGCTGAATGTTTACGGAGACCAAACAGTGGATGTGAGCACAGTGAGGTGGTGGGTAGTGCTTTTCAACAGTGGCAACAGTGAGACACCTCCTCAAATTGACTTCTCCATTCATCTTTCATGCTATCACTTAGATGTCTTTTTCACAAGATGAAACATTCTCACTTGTATAGCATGTCCACCAGAAGCCATTCTGAGCCATGACTGTCCAGTCGTCTATACAATTTCTGGTATCAGAACTGTTTTTGTGATAGAGGATCAACACATAGCTCAGTATTCAAGATGCTGCTGAATACTTCCTGAAGTATTTATCTTTTGAATTCCATTGCATCTTTACATGTTTTTTAACAGAATTTTATGCAGAGACACCTGAATATGAGCCAGCAATGCGTGCTTGCAAATCAGAAAGCTAATCTTATCCTGAGCTGCATCCAAAGAAGATGGCCAGGGTGAAGGGCATCAATGATGATACCAAGCTGAGCGGTGCAGCTGACACACTAGAGAGAAGGGATGCCATCCAGAGGGACCTGGACAGGCTTGAGAGGTGGGTTCATGCCAACCCCATGAAGTTCAATGAGGCCAAGTGCAAGGTTCTGCACCCAGGCTGGAGCAATCCCAAGCACGGTTACAGGCTGGGTGGAGAATGTCTTGACAGAAACCCCGAGGAGAAGGATTTGGGAGTGTCAGTTGATGAAAGATTCAACATTAGCTGTGTGCTTGCAGCCCAGAAGTCAACCATCTCCTGGGTTGCATCAAGAGAAGTGTGACCAGCAGGTTGAGGGAGGGGATACTGCCCCTCTACTCTGCTCTCATGAGACCTCACCTGGAGTACTGCATCCAGTTCTGAAACATCGGGATGTTGGAGTGGGTCCAGAGAAGGGCCATGAGTTAGACTAGGTATCAGGAAGAAATTCTTTATTCTGTGAGGGTGGTGAGACACTGAAACAGGTTGTCCAGTGAGGTGTTGAATGCCCCCACCCTGGAAGCATTCTAGGCCAGACTGGATGGGCCTTTAAGCAACCTGGTCTAAAGGGAGCAGCTCCTATAACAGGGAGTTGGAGCCAGATGATCTTAGAACCCAAACCGTTCTATGATTCTGCAAGTCTATGATTCTCCCCCTCTACTCCACTCTCATGAAAGCCCATCTGGAATAATACTTTTAGAACTGAGATACCTGGTACAAGCCATGGACCTTTTGGATCAAGTCCAGAATAGGTCCATAAGGAGGATCAAAGGGCTGGAACACCTCTCCAATCTCCTATGAAGACAAGGCAGAGAGAGTTGGAGTTATTTACTCTAAAGAAGAGAAGGCTCCAGTGAGACCTCATTGCACAGGAAAGACGGAGAGTGATTCTTTACCAGGGAGTATAATGATAGGACAAAATGTAGTTTTAAACTACAGTACGTTTAGATTAGATATAAGGAATAAATTTTTCATGATTAAGCTAGTTAGATACTGAAAAAGATTGCCTAGAGAGGCTGTGGTTGCCGCATTCCTGGCAGTGTTCAAGGCCAGGTTGGATAGGGCTTTGAGCAATCCAATCGAGTGGAAAGAGCATCTTTGCAGGAGGAACTGGAACTAGCTGATCTTCAAAGTTCCTTTCCAACTCAAACCTTTCAATGATTCTGTGGGTTTTTTTGGATGTAACTAACTATTCAGTGACTGGTAGACTGCTGCAGTTTTGTAACATCTGAAAGAAGCAATGTCAGTTGTAACTTGCATTAAGATTTTAGTCAATTGTTTGTGGTGGCCAATTGATAGTTACCATCAAGGTAAATTTCAACACAATCATCCTCATAGACACACTGATGGAGTATGGGCTAAATAAGAGGACAGTGGGGTGGATCGAAAAGCAACTGAAGTAGCGGACTCAGAGAGTTGTGATCAGAAGAGCTAAATCCAAGTAGATGCAAGTCAGTAGTGGTATTCAGCAGCAGTTAACACTCATTCTGGTACTGTTTAACTCTTTATTAAAAACCTGGATGGTGAAGCAGAGTGCACTCTTAACAAGTCTGCAGATGTTTCAGAACTGGCTGACACACCAGGTGGTTTTGCTGGCATTCAGAGGAACATCAACAGGCTAAGAATTGGTCAGGGAGAAACATGAAGAAGTTCAAGATGGGGAAGTGCAAATTCCAGCACCTGAGAGGAAACAACTCAGTGCTCTTGTACATTCTTTGGCCAACTGACTGGTAAGCAGCTCTGCAGAGAATGATAGTCTTGTGGTTCTGGTGAAAAAAAAGCTGAAAGATGAGCCAGTGATGCACCATCATAGCTATTAAGGCTAACAGCACTCAGTGCTACATTAGGAGAAGTGCTGCCAGCTGGCACAAGAAAGGGATTTTCCCCTTCCTCAGCACTGATGAGACTACATCTAAAGTGCTGTTTGCAGTTCTGAGCTCTCCAGTACAATAGAGACGTGGACATAGCAGAGTGAGGCTTGTGAAAGGCCAATAAGATGGTTAAGTGACTGGAACACTTTTCATGCAAGAACGAGCTGTGATAGCAGAGACTGTCCAGCCTGGGGAAGGGAAGGCTCAGGGCTATCTGATTAGAGTATGTAAAGGAGAGGGAGCCAGACTCTTCTCAGTAGTGTATGGTGACAGGTAGTTGGCACAAAGTGAAAAATGGGAAATACCGACTGAAAGACAAAAGTACACACTTTTTTGTTTGAGGGTGGTTGAAAATTGGAACAGAATTTCCAGAAAAGCTGGGAAGCCTCCTTCTGTGGAAACTTAAAGCAGTCATAAGTAATCTGCTTTAGCTAATCCTGCTTGGTGCAGTGGGGTATACTAGACCACCTCCAGAAGTTCTTTCAGTGATTCTGTGAGTTAGAGACCTTCCAAGCTGACTCTTTAACAACTGGGGAAGGGTGAAATCTGGAAGAGAATAAATTAGTATAGTGTGGTGATTTGGGATTGCATCCCAACTGCTATCAAAGGTCTAATTTGATCAGTCACCATTTTCTGATAGTAACAAAATATACCATCTCCTTTAAATGCCTACATCATTAGCTTTTTCATTCTGAAGTGGGTGCAAAACACATTACTAGTGGAGCTGCTTCAAATTTCAGTTGGCTTGGAAACATACACAATGAGGTATTTCATAATCTTGTCACTGTCCAGAATTAGCTGGCTGGACTAAATGTAATGTACTTGTTATGACAGGGTTGCAATGGGAGAAGTTTTAACTGGAGGAATCAGACCTGATCTGGTATAGACTGGTATAGAAGGGTCTTCTTGCAAGGAAAAGTTTGACTGGAGCTAGCCAGTCACATGCTAGTGAAAAGTATGTGCATCCTTTGGCCAACAGAAACACACAGGAATACACTCCTCTCAACAAGACACCAGTGCACAGATCCCTTTCTAACCAGGTCTCTGGATTCCCTCAGGAAAGACAGCAGCTGAGAACAGACACAGATAGAGGAATTGTCTTTGCAGGCTGCTGATAGTCCATTTATCTTTAGGGGAAGAGCGAATTTCTGGCCTGTCTTCCTGTCTGTGGTTACATGGCTTTTGTGTTTGAGTCAGCATTCGTGTGTTGCACAGAAGAGATAACATGCTTTGAAGCAGAACTCCCCATAGTTATGGTTCATTTTCCATTTGAAATCAAAGTACTGAGGCCAATTCTTGTACACCCATGCTTTGCCATTCCTGCTAGCAGTTTTTCGACTTCCCAGATTAGGTGTGTTGGGGGGATTTCTATTGTTACTTGTTTTAAATGTCTTGGCTTTTCTTATAGCCTGCCAGCGTTTTGTGGTATCAGCATTTCCGCTGACCAATCCACCATTTCTAACATTTCATCAGGCCAAGTTCCGTTTTCTTTTTCCTTTAAAAAAAAATAAATAAATCATGCACGCATGCACAAAAAATAATAATAATAATAATAATAAAGTTTTCCGTATCTGCTGTACGGAAAGGTAACAAAACAGACTAAAATGCCTTTGATCTTTGATACATGCAATTATGGTTTCTTGAGTACAATGTTCTGTATTTTGTGAACTAAACTCAGGCTGGGACAGAAGCTGATCTGGATTGTCAAGAATCCAGTACAATAAGAAACTGGATGAGCTAAATGAACGTACTGATGTGAAAAAAGATGAAGTGGCTACAAAACAACAGATCAGACACCTGATGGTATCACGCTAGGTTTTGTATTTGTGAAGTAAATGAAGAACATTTCACTGTTACGTTAGTAGGCAAGACAACTGATTTGGCATTGAGATTTTGTGTCTTCTTACGGAAAGTTTAAAGTATGCGTCTGTAATTATCACTCTTTAGCTTCCCGATTTTCTTTGACGTAGGACAGTATTTCATTTTGACAGTGCTGAAACCGCTTCTTATGGTTTTCTTGCTTTGCTACTTACCTGCCAATTGCCTTTAAATCTTCAAATAAGAGACGCTATAAGCCTCTCCCTCAGGGTGGGAAGGTTACCTTGCATACACATGCAAATTAAGGGAAAAAAAAGCAGTTCCTAAAATGTAATGAGCTTCTTTTTTTGCAGTCACTCTGGACACAGGACCGATGCTTCCTGTACCCTGATGCACTGCAATATTTGCTTCACTGAGGTAGGTGCAATAAGCTACAGTCTTGCTTTCTACTTTAATGTGCAGTTTCATATTATTCACTCTTGAAAACCTTTGTCCCCCCCTTCAGTTCTCATTTCCATCTTCGTAATTGCTGCTTTCCAATGACTTACTTCATAGCTTTCCTTACAAGTCAACTCACCTAAAAGACTGTGAACAGTTATTACAAAAAAAAAAAAAAAATGTTAATTGCAATGTCTGTTGTAACCATTTACATAATTTTCTTTGTGATGGAACAGTTCAAATGCTGGAGTGATGTACTCCATCTTTAGACTATATGTTATACAAGAAAGAGAAAGATTATTTGGATGTGGTTGTTCTTATTTTGTTTTATTTTTAATAATAGCATAGATTTAGACCTGCACTTAGCAGTCTGTGACTGGCATCTCATTACTGGCATAACAGAGGTTTAAATAGAAACAGCCTTGGTTTTCTTATTCATGTAATCTCAGTTACTTGTGCAGGTTGTATTCAACTCTTGCCTATGCATTTTCTTTGCCTTCTGGAAATTCTTTTACTGATCATTCAGCAACATAACCATCTTCATTGATTTGTCAAGACTGTAGTTAACAGGGATTTTAAAAACAATTTTGTTAAAGCTTACAAGATGAATATTAAGCTCTTTTTCTCTGACCTGCTTTTGCTTTTCTAGATTTCTTAACTTTCTCTTCTTAGTTAACTAGCATCTACGTCTAAGAATGACTGAACAAATCAAATTTTTCTACTGCCACCTCTCACAGTTTTAAACCACTCCAAGATGTTCTGTGACTCAGCTTCACTTTCATGCAATATAACAGCTTTTCTTAAACCTAAGTGGTTCAATAATCGTATTACTATTGCTCCTTATTTCTTTTTTATTCAACTGTATCTCTGTCATTCTTAAACCATTTATTTCTTGCCTTTCTCATCAAGACTAGCTTTCCAAAGATCTAGCAAAGAGCTCAGGACATATGTATAGGCTAGAAAAGAAAGGAGAAGGAAGTGCTTACTGTGACTTCCTTAAAAATGTCCTTTAACAAACAGAGTTGCTGTCTTATCCATTCTATTTATAATTTCCAGAAAGTGGGGCAGAGTTATTCCAGTAAGATAATCATTGCCTTCTCAACCTAAGTCTATTTAACTGGTTATACCAGGAAAAGATTGCTCATTTGAAAGGGAAACGAAACTAAAATGCTGACATCATTCTGTAAAAGAAAATTGCATACAAAGCAGGAAGTTGATCAGGAAAGAAAAATGGTGATTTTGAGGGCATATAAATAAAGTGGGAACTTCAGTAGAGAATAAAAAGAACAAGGCTGAAATCAAAAAGGATGACAGAAATAGAAGAATATAAGTGCATACAGATCTCCTGTTTGAATAGTGGACTTTTCTTAACTAAGCCACTATAAGAATGATGAAGCTGAATAATTTCCAGATTAGTATAGGTAAGCATTTAGTGCAAACAAGTATAGGCCGATGCCTTTGTATCCATCCAGCTCAGTACCATTTCCTGACTCAGAGATTCTTCAGTACAGACAAAAAACCTGGGGAGGTGCCTACTAATTTCTTCTCTGTTTTCTAACTACAGAATGCCTCCACTCCTGGTTAACAGCAGTTCACATGAGCAGGATGCTATATATTATGCACCAGAATCCATTGGCTCCCTGGTTATCTTCATCCTCGTTTTCATCATAGGTATCCCAGGCAATGGGTTGGTTATCTGGGTAGCTGGTTTGAAAATGAAGAGGTCTGTGAACATCATCTGGTTCCTAAACCTTGCTGTGGCTGACTTCATGTGCTGCTTATCTCTGCCATTCTTCATTGTTCACTTGTTCCTCAACGAACACTGGCCATATGGTTGGTTTCTCTGCAAAGTCATCCCATCAGTCATAATCTTCACCATGTTTGCTAGTGTTTTCCTACTTATGGTGATCAGCATCGACCGGTGCCTCCTAGTGATGAAGCCCGTCTGGTGTCAAAATCATCGAACAATTAAGTTTATTTCACTACTATGCAGTGGCATTTGGATCCTGGCCTTTATTTTCTGCTGTCCTGTCTTCCACTACCGCAACACGATCACTGATGGTGGAAAAACTGAGTGTGGGTACAATTTTGGAGATTATGAAATACTAGAATATATGGATGACAGTGATCCTGTAACTGGGTTATTGGAAGAATACTCACCTTTAGTACCAGCTGTCACATATGTTGGCACCATCTTTGCTCATCAGCCTACTGATAGTTATAGTTACCTAGATTTTCAAGCAAACAGCATATCCACCAACAAAGGCATAATTGCAGAAGCTCACCTTTCTCATGCCACTGTAGATGTGAACTCCTTGTTAAATTCGACTGCCTCTCCTGACATCAGGCTACTGGAATCTCAGAGTGATCTACCTAATACCAACTTGCCTGTACCATCCAACAATGACTTCAATTTAAAGCTACTTGATCCTCCTCTTGATTTGCTTGATTTTGACAGTGTCTTCAGTGGTAATGATTATGCCATGCCCTTTCCTTTAACTGTAATAACTATTACTAGGGCTGTCTTTGGCTTCATACTTCCCTTCTGCATAATGGCAGTTTGCTATGCCCTTATTGCTTTCAGGATGCATGCAAGTAATTATCGTAAGCCACAAAGCAAGATGCTGAGAACTATAATTCTTGTGGTAGTTGCATTTTTTGTCTGCTGGGCTCCCTACCATATAGTTGGGATTCTGTCCCTTGTGGCTACTCCTGGTACAGAACTGAAGGAGTCACTGATCCTCTGGGATCACCTCTCTGTAGCACTCGCATATGCTAACAGCTGCATCAACCCTCTGTTATATGTTTTTGTGGGGCGGGACTTCAGGGCAAAAGCAAGGCAATCACTGCAAGGAGTCTTGGAAGGAGTCTTTACTGAGGAACCAACATGTTCAAGCCCTTACTCTGTTGACAGAAGCAAGACTTCAAAAGATAAGGATGTTAGTACCACAGTCTAATGCAGGACTTCCCATCATTACTGCAGAAAGAATTCTGTACATCAACAACTCTCCACTTTTTTTTGCTTTAATACATCTGATTACTGAACAGAACTGCACACAGGGCACAGTGATGGTTCACATCAGATCTGCTAATCCACTTTATATCCTACTATAGCAAGATGGGAAGTTGGAAATACTAAGAGTAATAATCTCTTGTGAAAGACCAGTGAAGCAAGAGACCCAGCATACATTAAAGAGTAAAGAAGGCTTGCAGAATGGTTTGTAGTGCAGTCATGTACTTCAATTTCTGAACTGCTGAATAACAAAATAATCAGTTATTCGCAGAAGTCTATTAAAGATGTTCTGCATCTCCTGTCTCTGATAAAATGCAGGTGAAACCAACACTGATGTCTCTCCTCTGACTATACTTGGTTCTGAAATTTTTTTTTTCTGAAGATACTTAGAGAGAGAAGTGCTACATTTTACTACAGCATTGCATAGGAACAACACATACTCCAGTCAGCTGCACTGAACTGATTTTCATTCCCTGGTAGATGTACAAGGTATCATTTTTATACCAGGAAATATATCATTGTATAGTGGTAACTGCACTAATTCTCATGCTGTAACTATCTATGTTCATTAGTATGTACTCACTGGCTCCTCAGCACTCCTACCATTAGCGTCCTAAACTTTCCTTTAAGGTGGTGTTTGAGGCTGCCCAAATATTCCTACTGTATTTTAGCTTATTGCAAGCAGAGTTTGAGGAGCTTCTCAGCCACAATGTAGTTTTCACAGCTTTTCTGGCCAAGATGAAAGTTGAAAGATGCACTGGTCTTAGTGCTGGGAAAACAGACAGCTGTTAGGACTTCTGACTCTTGATAACCAGAAAAGTCTCAGTTGCAATGTACACTTAAGTGGAGGCTGTTAATTTAGTAATGTCCACACCTGAATTTTCTTTTCAAGGTAACTAGTAAACAGGAACCAAGCCCACATGCTAGACGCAGCCAAAAGAAATGCAATACTGGCATGAAAGTGTTAAACCGTAAACACTTTTATTTAAGAAAGCATGCACAAAAATAAATTTGTGATACCTCTCTGCCTGACCCTTGACACAAAGCACTGTGGGTTGCTACTGTGGAGCTCTAAGAACTCTGCATGGCAGGTTTGATTCCCTTCACTCCCCACAGCTGGTATCAGTGCAGAGACCCAAATAGGCAACCCAATGCCTTCCCATCCACTGGCAATTTACATGTAATTCAGGGGCAGAGGAATGAGTCACAAGATTTGACATGCATTTACATATGCAAGTGATGGTTGTAATGGATGGATGCAAGTAATACGCAGATGATGTAAATATGCAAAATGTGGGCACAAGCATTCGTGGAAGGAGTCATCTTTCTTTTTTCTTCCCGTGGTTTCAGATTTCCATGGGCCCAGCTCTGCAATATGATCTGCAAAGCGCTAACTGGCACCAATTACAGGTTGGTTTTGGTGCCACATTCCACAGAAACCCAATCACACATGCTTCCAAGCTGCATCGTTACCATCCCGAATTGGAGGCAGCACAGACAACAGTTAACTCCATGTTAAAGTTGGCTCTGGGATCCCTCATTCCTCATACTCAATGATATCCCCACCCTATACACACACATAAAAAAGAAAAAGAAAAAAAAAAAAAGAAATATCCCACTTCCACCTCCTTCCTGCAGTCAGAATAGAGGTTTTTACTTTCTTTGCCCCAGGTTTGTCAAAGCCACCATGATGTTTTATTTCTGTGTTGTTCCCCTTACTGATAAACAAGGAATAAAAGTTGGGATGGGCTTTACAAAATACTAAAATGAAACAAGAAGTTTGACAGAACACAACTGTACAAGAAAAAAAAACAAGAGAGGGAACAGAGGATACAGGTTAGAGAAGGAAGAATTTCAGCACACACTCCTGTATCTTTTTTGCTTTCCTGATTTGCTAGCAGAAACAATTAATTGGGGTTTACACTCTATTCCATCATCCCCTCCAGGTGAACTGCAAGGAGTCTGAACCCTCCTCCCCCCCCCCAGACCCCTTTTTCTACACTATACATGATACATGCTTTACAGTTACCTCTTACCTGGGTGATTATCTACACTATACATGATACATGCTTTACAGTTACCTCTTACCTGGGTGATTATATCCTTGAGAGTCCAGGGTAGAAATCAGACACGTTGGAGTTGGATCAGAGAAGAGATGAGGAGGCTGGGGTGCCCTTGACCATAGGATTTCTCTGTGGAATGAAATGAAACAAGCTGTTAATGGTCTAGACAGCTGTCTTGATCCTGACTAGTTTGCATTTCAGCCATAGAGCAGCTCACTCTAACCTGCAGAATACTGAGATGTTCAGTCGCCTGTCCTAACCAAAAGCTACAGCTTGGTAAAGAATCTTGTTCTTGGCACCTGCAGAAGTTTCTCTTATTATTTTGAAGGACATTTTTTCATCCAGAAATACCAGAAGATGGCTCAAAGTTTATTTTTTACTGTGCTGTGCTAACTCAAGTTATGGCAGATAGCTGTACGCGTTTTGATACATTGGCTAAACATAGTCCTGCAAACAGCAAAAAATATGCAGACTTGTTTCTGTTTTGATAAAGGAGTTTTAGAACAGGTTTCAAGATTGCCGAAAGAAATAATCAAATTTTTGCTATACTTACAACTCCACTTTCATTCAACATAAATATATTTTTCAGTTTGAATATGTAGAGTTGAAGTCAGACATTCAACGTAAAAATGGAGTAATGGCTCTTTATCAGACTTTTTCAAGAGGAAAATATCCCTCTCTTCACAATCACTCTCTATTCATGTCATTTCTTTGGGCAGTGTGCACATTTGTGAACAACTGCTGTCAAGAACGAGGCACAGGAAGAATAAAATTTCATCAAAAATCTCTGATGAGCACCTTGAGAACTCACTACGAATTGTGACCACGGCCACTGAACCAGACTGATGTGTTGGTTTGAAAAAACAAAGTGACATATACCATTAGTTTTATGCTTTTGTTGCTCTCTTTTTAAAACTGTACTAATAGAAGTATTAAAAATTAACATTCGTTTTGTTACTTATTTATTAACTATATTATATTTGGCTGCTCCAAAAGTAATGCCTCTTGTTTTATTGTGTTGGCCCATGACATCAGATACATACATTGGTGGTATGGCAGTAGAGACTGACCCCTCCTACCAATATTCCATTACATTTTGTTGTCATGAAACATGTAGCAGTGGAGGGGCAGTTTGACAGAGTGATGTTTGACGAGGAAGTGCATATGCAGCAAGGGAATACCATTGAATTCCTCCATATGGAAAGAAAGGCAGCCAGTGACATTTGTCACTGTTTGCTGAATGTTTAGGGAGACCAAACCATAGATATGAGCACAGTGAGGTGGTGGGTGGTGCATTTCAGCAGTGGTGACAGTGACAGTGAGTCACCTCAGCTGCTGCGGGTTTTGAGGAACATGGCTTGCAGGCTCTTATTTATTGATGGTGAAAATATGTAGCTAATAGTGGCAAGTATGGTACAAATTATTCTTCTGTAGCTGAGAATTTTCTCTATCAAGCAGAGTTACTGTACTCATCATATCTATTGTAGTTTCCATGGAAATACACAAGAGGCATTACTTACAGAGCAACCTATGAATATGCAGCCCAAAACAATTCCTCTTCAGCCAGTGAGGCCCAGACAAGCCACAAAGCTGGAAACACATGACTTAAGCTGTCTAGATCCAGGATGTAAACTCATGACCTAAGCTGTCTGGATCCAGGATGTAATCTTGAAGAAGTCAAGGAAACATCTACTTTGATGCTTTTGCAATGTAAGCAAATTAAAATTTTCTTGGCAAAAGGCTCTTGGCTTATGCACTTCATTTCCAGTTTTCATAGCCCATGCAGCTGCTGAGGATTATTGCAGACGCTGCAACAAATTGATAACCACTGCAGATGAAGCCTTCAAAGAAAAAGTTCAGGTTGCTTGGCAAGTTTATTGACTATATATCTGTTATCTACAGCAGCTGCATCCTCATAGAATAAATGCATTCAGATTTTAATTGTACAGAGATAGCTGAATTTTTAGGCAGGAGTGGAGAAGTATGAATGCAAAAATATGGAAGATCATATGGATATGCAGAATATGCCTACAGTTTCTTAAGGAAAGGAAATTGGATATAGTAACTCAAAATCCATTTCAAAACAGAAGAGCTTTTCTTCTGAGCATTCACTGACTAAAATGCAATTAAAAACATTAAAGATTTTGATTATGATTATGTAGTATTTAGTGTTTTGGGGAATAAAAATCTTTTTGTCCTTGCTTTGACTTTTCGAACAAGAGTAGCCATGCACAGAAATTCACACTTGAATCTACAGATGATACAATTTTCTTTTCTTGACATTTTTCCTTTACATAAAATTGCAACTTTCAAATAGCTAGGCCAAACCACATTTCAGAATATAAATAGGCCTTAATCACACAGAAAGTCAGTCCCTCTCCTTCTAGCTTCTTAATTTCCTGTGGTAGCAAAAGCCTTCCCACACAGGATTCTTCCAGGCTGGTTTTCAATTAGTCTTCTCTGGCTACCCAACTGTTTGTGCAACGGAGAGGAAGAATCCTTCAGTTATTAATGAGGAAAAGCACTCCATAAAATAAAACGGCCCAAGTTTATTCTTCAAAAAGAAGGCAGAGAAGACAGTCAATAATCAAAGTTAAATTTGAAGAGTACTTTTTATGTGGAAAAATGTCAAAGCTCTGTAATCTGCTCATTCTCAAGAAGGTGGAGTAAAATATCTGATTAAGACTGAACAGCACAGTTTCATGAAAATTTTCTTCAGGAAGGCAAAAGAAGGGGAAACTGAAACCATGGGGGAAAAGCTGATATCCTGTGTGATATTAGCTAAATGGGAATTAAGCCTTTGTCCCATCCCGTTCCCTGGTTTGTTTCGTCCAGTGAGTAATGTGACCAGCGACTAATGTGTACTTCACTGACTCAGATTAGGTGCACCAAAACAACCTATTATGTGTATTCTGAGCAAGCTGTTGCATATGATCACATATATTTTAAGCAAACAATGTATTAGCTTATTAACTAGTCCTTATTCCAGGGGGAGGGGGGTTGCAAGCTGAGGAGTCTCAGGCCAGCTGAAGACAGCTCTGAAACTCTCCTCCAGTGTCATGACTTTACACGCCTTTTACATGTGATTTGCCATGAGAAGTGAGGAGGTTTGGACTATTACAAGTTATGCAAGCTGAGATAAAGATGGGGGTATGAAAAACACATGACTTTGCAGAAAAGCAGAGAAACTTTCATTTCCTTGAGACCTCAATTTCAGTTCCCAAAGACATGAGAAGTTGTTCCTAGGTTAAGGAAGGGAAGGGAAGGGAAGGGAAGGGAAGGGAAGGGAAGGGAAGGGAAGGGAAGGGAAGGGAAGGGAAGGGAAGCAATAATTGAATTTTTTATACTTTCTCATGCTAGAAGTGTTTCTGGTTTCCTCTTCCAGAGGAAAAGTCTTACATGTACGTAAGTCTTCAGTTGTGTCACTCGTGTATTCTCTATTGCAATTTAGACATACTCATACATAAAGGAGTGCCACACACTTGGAGAAATGAATAAATAAAAACAGATAGAAACAGCTATGGGAGTCCCACAGGGATGCATTATATTAACTTTTCTCATTTTCCATTAGTCTGAAAAATGATGCTGAGGTTGCTTTTCTTGGGAGCACAGATAGAAATTCCAACTTGAAAAAGCCATTCTATGGAGACATCAGCTAGTGCTTTTATAACTGAGTTACATACGTCAAATGGCAGTAGAAAAAAGAGTTCATTTCTCTGTTGATGAATGATGAATAAATGAAACAGAGATTTGCAAGCATGTTACTTTTTCTGTATATACATATCACCCACAACTCAGCAGAGTTTTCTGTAATTTACGATCACTTGTTTCCTTCCCTCATTAAACTACATACCTCTGTATTCTACCCTTAGGATATAATCTCTTGACTTCAGTGTTTTTAAACACCATATACAACAAAATATATAAGAGGCCTGAAGCAGAGGGACTTACAGGAAATACTGTGATCTTTCATATCTCAGTTGTGATGTGGCTGGTTCATGCAGAAAGGTCGAGGTCCCTGCCAGTGGCTGATAGCAGTAAGCCGACCCTGCTTCTTCATGGAAACTGCTCACAGAGATTGCCAAACACAGAGGAAAATCTATGGCTTTCAGGTGACAGTACTCTAATTTGTCTGAAAAAATTGCAGCATCTAAAACCAGACATTAGTTTCCCAGAATTTCACGTGGATGTAGATTTCCACACTGTCTGCTTCCTAAACCACAGTTCTAGGAACTACACCCTCCCACTTCTGCAGAAGAATAAGAGAAAGGGAGGCATCCTATGTGGATCATATTATCATACACCACATTTGTCTCATTATATGCGCTGATACTGGGACTTTCCATTGGTGTTTTCAGCTATATATATGTAATCCCTCATGCTGTGCACTCCAATAAACTTAATTTAAATTAAAATGTGCTTTTAAAAAATCATCATATCACAATTTAAGGATTGGGGGGGGGGGGGGGGGGGAAGGGGTGAACATTTCCTTTTAGCTAGCATCTGTATTTGCCTGCCTTACTGAATAGTATTAACTTATCATTTGAATTTTAAATTCTGGCCATTGGATGCTTTTACAACCTGTGCTCTTTCAAAAAGCTTTTCAAATTAGCTGCTCTCTGCAAGGCTGGTGCAGACCATGATGCAGGACATCTGTGCTGAAGGACTAGACCTCCCATGTCTATTAGTTGGTGAAATGTCAGGTGAGTGTGAGGACAGAAGAGGTAAAGCTGAAAATAAGACAGAAGTCCTCACCATCCTCCAGTTAGGCCTGGCTGCCTCCCAGTGACTGCCCTTGTAATTAAGGCAGTCTTCTAGATGTCAGAAATACTGTGTGTGCAAGATATTTTTATATTTAAAGGACGGGCTGCTGTGGGCCATTTATGTTCTGTGAATTTAAAGAAAGTGGAAGGAATCAGGAGGAGGATAGACCCACAATATGCCCCAGAGTTAAACCTGACTGTGGTTTTGTTCTGGAAAATTCCCATAGGTAAATTATCAAAGATATTCCTGAATCACAGAAAACTTGGATCCAGAAGTAAAAAAAAAAAAAGTTTATTAAAATCAGCTTTGATTTGTCTGGGACCTCTCTGTTTTGATGCTGATCTGTCTTACCTGTCTTCTTAGTGTGAAAAAACAGCAGCACAGATTCCCTGACATCAGCTTTGAGCCTAATAATTCTTGAACTATTGACTAATTTACTCAATAGATTTCATACTGTTTTGAAAGACTTATCTCTGAATGTTGTTTTTTACTTTCCTTATAGCTCTGCCAGATAAGTGCTAGAGGAGCTCCCAACAAATTTATTGGAATTAAAAGCAATTACTGTTAGCAAACAGCCTTCAAAGAAACATATGTTCGTCCAATTTAGTCCTGTCTGTGTTGTGTATCTGAAGTTAGCATATATTTTCACTGGAGAAGAGTTTACACTGTTACATCAGTCGGAGGACTGTAGCAGGATACTGGCAGCCAAGAAAATGTAATTTTTTTAATGTGGACACCTCTTGGCTGTTTGAGGCGAGTGATGCAGCTCCTCTAGGAAGAAATACATATTAAAATGAAAGGTCAGCCTAAACACTTCAATTATGATCCCTCCTTCCATGGAAGCATTGCATTTCATCTTATATTAAGAGTTTTAAAATCTTCCTTTATAAAGCATGCATCTCAAAGAATCATTGTGTGTTTCCCTCCGAATGAATGAAATGTAATGCATCCACAGAGAAAAACTTGCTGTCTCCATTTCCACAGAACCAGGTCAATGTTTCCATCCTCCCAGTAAGACAGATGGCTACCAGAGCAGAGGATTATTTTTGGATGTGGTGATGAAGAGAATTGTAAACTTATAAAGCTTTCAACAACATTGAAAAGATCCTCAACCCGGGAGCAGCAGTTTAGAAAATGAAAAATGGTCTTTTTTTTCCCCATCAGTCTGACATCTTCCACATGTCCCAGTACTTCATATGCTTCTGTTCTGGAATGAAGTGAGTAGTGGGATTTCCACGACAATCCTTCTTGCTTTCTTCTATAAATTCAAGTTATATGAGTGGAAGTGTGAGTTCTCTGCCTTTCCATGACTTTTCTGATTTATCCTCTCAGAAATTGGTGTTCTCTTTCTCCTCTACCAAGCCACAACTGATTATCTACTTAGTGAGCAGTATCACAGGTAGTGCCATCCCTCCTGGGAACACGTACAGAATGTGCAACGAATCTGATGTCCCAATAAATAACAAAAATGCACACATGTATATATGCAAAGATCATAGTATCAGAGACCACGGTGCGTTTGCCTGAATTTGGAGTGGGATATATACCCTACCCTGCTAAACACATGAAACAGATGGCTTAGGGCAGGAATGTGCAAGCTGCAGCCTGTAGGCCACATAAGGCGAAGCACAACCCATCCTATGGCTGCCCCCTGCTCTGCACAATCATGGACGTGGCTCTGACCTACCAAGCAGCCCAGCCTAGCCTCAGCCGTGTGTGTATTGCTCAGCAGCAGCCAAACATCGGTGTGCAATAGGCACTGTCTGGGCTGAAACAATGACGAGGAGTGCAGTGCTGACTCAAGGTGTGGAAAACAGTTTTATGCATTTGTTAAACACAGTCAGTCCTGTGAACAATGAGAAATATATAGCCTTGCTTTCTGATTTAATAAAGGGATATGAGAACAGGTTTCAAGACTGCTAAAAGCATCATCCTTTTTTTTTTTTTTTTTTTTTTTTTTAAATTGATATAAATAAATTACCAGAGAAAAATATCCTTTGCTTCACAATCACACCTTATTTGTGTCATCACTTTTTGGCAATACGTACATTTTTGAACAACTGTTTCCAAAGATAAGAGTAGGAAGAGTAAGATTTCATCAAAAATCTGATAAACATCTTGAGAAGTGATTAAGAATTGCAACCGCTTCCATAAAACCAGAAAGCAATGCATTAGTTTCACAAAAACAAGGTCAAATATCCCGCTAATTCTGTTTTTGTTTCTCTAATTTTTTTTATATTTTAATAAAAAGTTTTTTTAAAGTAAAATCAATTTTGTTACATATAGCATATGGGCAGTGTTTGCTTACATCTCAAGTGATCTCAGAGTTTTAGACCTTGGATTTCTGATAGCAAGTTGATTGCTTTCCTAGATGGGTTCCTTCATTCTCTACTAATGACTAAAAATTTCATTAGCCCACAGTGGGCAAACAGACCTGTTTACTGCATAACACTGTTGATTTTAGGATTGGGGAATATAATTTCTTACTCAATCCATGTATCTGCCTTCCATGGAACTGGTCCTACTTTTGTAAATGTATTCCTGTTGGTTGCCTTTTATTTCTTAGGGACATCAACAAACTTTTTAAGGAATGCAGTTCTGTTTGAAAAAGGAATGTGTCACTAATTTTGTACTCTTCCACTGTGCTAGATTGTGGTAAAGACAACATGAGGTATGGATGGATGCTCAGCTGGAGTTCAAGCCAGAAATCCTGGAGTGTCTTATTTTTAACTGGAGAAGTGGAAAACTAATACACAGTCCAGATAACAAGTTTTCCCCAGAATTTTCAAGGCAGTGTATTTGCAGGAAACTAATTAATAGTTTCAATGAGCAATCATGTAAGAATTCTGAAAGGTAAGGTTATGTTTCTTTAGCCCCGGAGCAGAAATTAGAATGTGGCTGCTCACAGCCCTTCAGTGCACACTGGATGACTCCTTCTTAAATAAAAAATAGAAATAAGATATAGTTTCATATACACCCAGATACAGAATTCCAGTATTAAATTCAATGCCCAGATATTGTACAAAAACACAGATTTAATTGATGTAGCTATTCTTTACTGCTTCACACCCTTTTTTTTCACTTTGCAAACTCTGAAGCAAATTAGTATCTAAAATTTAAGTTCTTACTGTTATGCCTTAAGCACCACTATCTGTCTTTTTATTTATTTTCATTTATGGTAAAAATAATGCCACTAACCACTACTTGCTCACATCTGAAGACTAGTAAGGAAAAATTTTCAAGGATTTTTAGCTTGTTAAGTAGAAGACAGAAGCGTCAAACCCTGATCTAAGGGCTTATTTTATAACAACATGGCTAACTGATGTCTTTGGGGAATTCATTTCTAGTAAAAGGAAATTAGAGCAGATGCAGGTTCACTGCCAGGGCTCCTCTTAATGAATTTAACTTTTTTTTTTGACACTAGCAATGTCACTTTTTCACCCCAGTGATCTGCAAATTGAAACAAACAAGAGAGCGTGCTTGATGATGCCAGATTTCCTACAGATTAGTTTGGTGCATTTCCTCCTCTGCCACTGTTGCAACCACCTCAACTAATCATTCCTGTTTCCTTGGAGTCCTTGCTCCACTTAAAACTTGTGCTTAAATGATGGCAATTATTCCTCCTGATCCATGGGATCTTCTGTTATCAGAAGATATCATTCAGCATTGTCCAAGAATAACAGATCAGAATCCTTTCAATGACTCCAGAGACAGGAGTTAGATTAAATCTTTTGAGCAAATTTATCTAAAATGATTGGGTGTGCATTATTTGTTCCTTTTTTCTGTCAAATTAGCCAATTAAAAAACAACAAGAAAGCACTTGGTACACACCTAGGTTAGTTCAAAATGCTCTTTAGCAGTCAGCTGGAAAGACATATGCTTAATGATGTGCCATCACAAAATGCCTCCAGGCCAGGACCTTGCACGGAGCTCTGTTTATAAAACAAGCTTCTGTTTGCAGGATTTACAGCTAGAAGCTCTCTTGTGGCATGAGATATCACCCAGACTGCATCTCACAAAATATTCTCTGTCACAATATTTGCTGAAGATGTGGCTGAGGACTTCATATTGCCCTCAATGACTGTCTACTTGTGTCTTTTCATGGTAATACACCACTTATATGAAATCCTATGTCTATATGAAGTACAGCTGTATGTTCTTCTTGGGAATAATTAAATTACAAAGCCTAAAAAGGCTTCACTGCATTATTCAAATGTTTCCTCACTCAGTGGTAAGGCCTTGCTATAATTACTTGACCCAACAGTTTTCTGTGACAGTCTGGACTGTTCCCCAAATCCACATTATGTTCAGCAAGCATAAATCAACATTTCTAGGGCACAGTTCATCTCAGACTCTTGTTGACTTCTTACTTTTGCAAGCTGCACAGTGAAATGCCTATGTCTTGCCTTGACAAAGTGAGCTGAGCGAGCACATCAGCCTCCCTCTGTGCATGCTCTGTAGACCAGCTCCCCATTATCTCACAGGGAGCTTAGCAAGCAGGCTCATAGGTCCTCCAGGGAGGACACTAAAGTTGGGTAAGATGAATGCCAATGCAAATGGCTGTTTGTTCCTTGTTTTCAGAAGCATTTGCAATCTGTGCTGTCTGCTTTTCATATATACTTTGGTTTCTTCTTACCTTAGCCTGGTTTTAATGAAAAAATTATATTTTGGTAACTGATTTATGTTAAATAAATCCATCCTTACCAGAACATCAAAAAAACTGGGTCACTGAGTTCCTAACAAACATTTTCCTTGTGCATAAGGTTTTCCCAGGTAAGTAAGACCATGCTGGGTGTGACTCAGCCTGTGTTAACCAGAGTGACATTTGGAGACAGGTATCCCATGCAGCTGCTTAAATTGACATGAAGGTGCTGCTTTCACTGAACTAAGCTGCCCCTTAAACTAGCAACTTATGTTTACTCTCCTAATCTGCTTATGCAAATCTGGATGCATTTCCAGACTATTAGGAATCTTCCAGTGCACAGAAACACATATGGTCTAGGCACACAGATCAGATGAAAACATATACTCCAGTGGTGTGGGTTGTAACCACTCTTTCAGGTACAAGCTTTCAGGCGAGCAACCCGATATCGGGGTTTAATGTGCAGTGCAGAACGCATATGGACAAGAGGACAAATAGCAGGACTATCTTTTGGGTTACTGAAGACTGAGCCATGCAAGGCAACATAAACATGACAAGCAGTTAAAAGCAGTTTCAGGCTCCTTTTTTTTTTCTACTTTCTCTTCTCTCCACTTGATTATTTTGTTAGAATCTTAATCTGTGTTACCGGATCAATACTACATCTAGTTCAAACACACACAGCCTTCTGTCTACAGGAGTTGGAAACAGGGAAGGGAGCTAGAACTGCAAAGCTCTCTCACATGGATGCCATCAAACAAGATTCTACCTCTGAAATAAAATGCTCAAATTCAACTTTATTGGTATGTGAAAAAATGTAATAATTTGCTATTAACTCACTGCTCTGAGGAGAATAATATTTGATCCTTCAGTGATGTCTTTTGACACCAGATCGCAAAGGAGGTCATCATCAATATCCCTGTTTCACCTCTGCTGCATGAACAGGAACAAGGCCATTGTCAACACACAATTGCTGAATTAAGAACTGAAATGAGAGTCCTGAAAATTTGTGCAGTAAACAACCCACTGCCTGCAATATGTTGTCAAAATGAAATTTAATATTATTTTGCTTAGAAATCACGCAGAAGAGAAATTGAATAAATTCTTTCAATGCTCAGTGGATTTTCTGCTAAAATCTTAAGTGTCTCTGGGTACCATTTCTTTCTTTGAAGAAGAAAGACAGAAATGAAATAGAAATATTTTCAGTGTCTCCAGCACTTGCTGGATGCCCCACAGTACAAGCAGTGAGGTTCACTGTCTCTTCAGTTATCTGCGATGAGGGCAGCCACGGAGTTTTCCTAAGGGGAGAACACTCAGAAAATCATTAAGCTTTGTTGTCAGGAGCAGCCATGGCAAGACAATATGTTTGCAACAGCCAAACCTCACTGTTTCTGCTGGTGGGCTCTAGTGAGAGAAACTTGTTATTCACTCTCCTGAGCTGAGTTGTGCTTTCTGAAAGAGGTGTTTCTCAGAGGCATATAGCTTGGGAAAGAATAACGCCATGCAGATCACTGGGCAATCAGCAGCATATTATATGTCTGTTTATGATTGTGGATGCCAGATGGAATAATTTAAGTGACCTGATCCTTATTTGCTCTTCCTTTGTCAGTAGTATCAATCAGTGGCATTAGTCCAGTGTACATTTGTGAGAAGGAACCTTTGTACAAGGACAGGAATAAAATTGGGCATTCAGAAAGATATGAGATAACAAAATCCATCTCACCTGATGAAAATATGTGTTAGAATTCATGATATGTCACTAACCCATTAGGCAGTTGTTCCTCAAAGTTACTCTAGGCTCTTCTCTTGGTCTCTTTGTTGTGACAGCGTGGGCCAGGTGATAAACCTGAAAGCCTGCATATATTGGAAAGGGAAGGTCTGCTGTGAATTAAGTGCAGTATTGAGACACATAGAGAAACAGGCAGCACCCAGCTGTCCTAGGATGCATGGAGCCTGCATGCCTCTTTGTCTGCTGAGATGGATCCTGGGGGTGAATGCACTATGAACAGATGTGATAAGAAGGTTCCTGGGGGGAAGGCTGCCAGTGAAAAGGTGATTTATCCTCTTTCTGGAGAGGATACCCTGGGTGGAGGGAGACCACAGTTAAGAAATAAAAGCTTTGGGGAATACATTGCATGGATCAGAGCAAACCTGCTATACATGTTAGTAGTGCCAAGGATAGAAAGAAGCATTGACAAAAATAAAGAGGGGTCTGCTAGAGTAAGAATTATGTTTAACCAAAGAGGAGGAGTAAAGACTGTATAGGGAGAAATATAATGTCAGCACTCAAAGATCCGAGGCAGTCTGTAGCTTAGTTCAGCTTGCCAGAATTCCTCATTCAAATAGCAGATGGAGCAAAAATAAGTTTGTCCTGTCCCTCAAATACGTGAACCAAAAAATGGTAACTGTAAACAAAGAGTTTACAGCCTTTGTCTGAAACAGGCTGTGGGGGTTGTCATACAGAGCTGAAATATATTTTTCTCCCTCTACAATTTGCTTTGAAAACTGTAATACTCTCTCAAATTAAAATATTGAGTTTCTGTACAGCCATGGGAAGAATGTAGTGTTTATGCCTCTGGGGGTCCTGAAGAAAAATTGCTTGGGTAGGCTTTACATTATTTCGCAGTAGCTGGGGCTGATGTAATTATATTGACACAACAAAAGTCACAAGTATATTGATTTTGGAGTAACTTCTTCCAACTTATTTTATATTTTTTTGTGTTGGCTTTTTCCTCCAGACCCTATGTTCTGTTGTATATACCTCTAGGTTTTTGAGAGCAGCTTCAGAGTCCACCCTGGAAGTTAGCTCAGAGTAAGCTTTGGAGCTATAAATTCTCAGCCTGTGTGAGCTAACATTTGCTTATCAAAATAGGCAAGGCTGAATCAGGCTCCAAATAAACACCACAAGTGATGGGCCTCCTTTCAATGCTACATCAGGCCATCAAGCCCAGTGTCCTAACTTCCACCTTGATTCAGACATCAGAGTGGAAGGAGTTCAGACAGCATCACATCTACAGATTGATTCCTTAACAGGAAACTGAATCTTCCCAAAGAACTAGTTCATCACCTCTGACACCTTCTCTTTGCTACTAGTCCATACCACTGCAGACAAACTACAGCTGAAGTTCTGAAGCAGGTTACTGGCTGAAACAAACACAGTAGACGTATGTTTTCCCTTGAGTAAGGTAACACATACAGACCACTGCAGGGTACCTCAGTGATCACTTCTGCACACCTGATTCTGAAGTGCTGGTGCATGCACAACTTGAAGTTGTTGAAGATTTTGGATACTTTTAAAGATGTCTTTGTTCAAAAGAATCTGTTATGGGCATAGATAATTCATCTTGATATGCTTTAGATGCATACAAAATTATTCACAAGATTCTTGTTCTCCTTCAACAACCTTTGGGATGTAACATCCTGCTAACATTATTAACAGCTTCACTAACATAAGCATAACTCTACATTACAGGGTTATTTATTTTACTGGCCTTAAAATCAGTTCCTCTCATAGTCCTATTCCTGTAGGCATGAGTAATCAGCCACTCTGAATGTCTGCCTACAGCCTTGGGACTGCTGGCTTCATCATGTGCTCACACTGTAAAATTCTACAGTCTTTAAGAGTTCCCTCTATACACATTCTTATTTTAGGGTCATTGATATTTCAGTCTACATGGCAATGATCATTTAAAAGAATTTATATAATCCATTGGTGTTATCAGTACTTCTTAGCTACAGCAGTTTCACTAAGGCATTATTAAAATTGCTTTACTACTCTGCATAATGTACAGCCAAGCTTCTGACGTGGCTGATAAAGGTAAAAGCTCCTTTTAAAGCATCACCTGCTTTTCTGCAGATGCTGGCTGGCTTTTCTGTTGCAGTGCTTCTGCATCCATCCACCCACTCACACTGGAGAAGTAAGCTCACACAGCTAGGTCAAGTCTTGTGTTTCTACCCTTCTTTCACATCAACCATTTTGGATGGCCTCTTTTTGCTTACATATTTTTGAATATTTTATTCTACTTTCCATTTTTTCATATCACGCTTCCTTTTTTTTTTTTTCTTTTTTTTTTTTTTCTTTCTCCCTCTTCTGTGCAACTATCCTAACTACTCCTATAGTAATCTGGTTCAGAGACTGTATTTTCCCAACTGTTGGCTGTTTTTGTAACTGTGATATTTGTTTTTTAGGACGGCATCTTCAGTGTTCTCTCATACAGGCAAGATATTTCTTCTGCACAAGGTAAAATAAAGGTTTCAAGGAGCAGTTGAAAATGCAGCAGTGAGACGTGAGCAAGCGGGTAAGATTTCCTGTTCATGAATCAATATTTTTTTGTACTATTTACTTCACCCTGTACCCAGTCTACCCAGAATAGGCATATATGTATATTTTCTCTGGGTTCATGATCTACTAGATGTAAATCATTAAGATATTATCCCAATGCAGGAAACTCTCTACAGTGTTTTGGCAGAAAAAATATTGCCAGAGAATGGTATTGTTCTCTACTTCCAGGGGCTACATGGAAATTGTAAGCTGATGATACTGTTTTGATGAATATTGAAATCTATTAACCCCTCCCTGGAACATACATTTTCATTTTCTTTTGACAAGCTTCAGTAGCTAGGTCATTTGTTGTTGATGGCAATACCTACTCAGACGAGTAAAGCCCCCAGATCCTTGATCTATGTAGCCATAATCTTGGTTAGAATTTCACAGTCAATGTTAGAGACTGATGTCTCTAATGTTAGTATCCTGAAGAAAACGGTCCAAGGTCTGCCAGAGTCAAACTCACTGTCAGCTTGGTTTGGCTGGTTTCGATCAGTATCTGTGACACACAGATGAGCTGCCTGAACAGTATCGAACAGTATACGAAGAGTCGAGAAACCCTTTTAGCTGCCCTGAGGGCACTAGAAGGAATTACAAAACACAACAGCAAGAGGTAGGGGGGCAGAGTCTGTTCTCCACCTGCTGGGGTATTTCCTCTGTTGACACTGTGACACTGTGACTGTGACACTGAGAAATTGTCTTTACTGTGGAATACCATCTCTGATTTCTTTCCAGTCCCTTCACAAGGCTGAGCAACCACACTGTCACTGCAGGTACTTACTTCTCTGTCAGTGTGTCTCAAAAAGAAAGCCATTCCACTTCAGAGAACTGGTACAGTCGGTAACTCAGAGGGGATAAAGAGGTCTTGTCATAATGATCAATCTTTGAGAAAACCACTTGGGCTTGCTGAACTGATGTGTAAATGAATCCCACACTTTTTCTTGATAGTGAATATCTGAAAATGAGGAGATTATGAAATGAACAGATTATGGAATCAATATCTTTCTCCCCAAAACTACTACAGTGATAGAATCCCAAAATGTGAAAAACGCAGACCAAGTTACATTTTTGCCAGAAATATAAATACTCCTATCTTCAGAAAGTATGTATTGGTGTTGTTTTATTTACTGCAGTTGTTTTGACAGCTCTGGAGATGGACCCCTATTTATAATTTGGACTTCACTATATTTTAAAATGGATAAAAATCTTAGCGTGCTTTAGTTCCTGTGACTATAGAAACAGCTAAATATCCCATATTGTTCTTTTAATTCCTCTCTACGTCACCACCACAGTCAGCGTGAAATTTTACATAATGTGCAGCCATCTGAAACAGCTGTATAAATAGAGATTTTAACTGCTACAGGGATAACTCCTCCCTGTTGTAATTCCTTGGCATGCAGTGACTTATTCCCACTGGAAAGAATAATAACACAGCTGACTTTCGTGCGCACATGTGCTCCATCTACTTATAAAGCTGATGTTTCAATTAGAAATTTCTAGCAGGTCAACCAAACAGAAGTACATGAAAACAGACAGAGTAAATTATCTACATGGTTAGATCCAGCTGTTGGAGCTCCCCTCGAGGGGCTTAGCTGCATGTATTTCAGTAAAGTTAATGGGAACCATATATTTGTCTTCCCTCATATCGTTGACATTGCACCCCCTATGGTTAAAGCTGAGCAATTCTCAGAATTTTTGCTTTCGTGGCATCTTGCAAACCCTCTGAGCATGCTGCCTGCCATAGGCAATCTTCCTGCCTACCACTGCTGGCTCTCCTTTTTCCAAATACATCTCCTCACTCCTCTGTCAGGTTTACATTCATGTATCACAGCTGCACATAGCAGCTCCAATTGCAGTTGGAATCCTACGGTGTTACCCACTGTACACATTATGAAGATAGTAACTTCAGAAAGCACTGTGTCAGTAGACAGAGCAGAGAGGCAGAGAGTGATGGTAAAAAAAAAATAAAGACTTAGCACTCTTTAGTGTAATCTATCTGTCTGATTAGGCTCTTTCTTCTTCTTAATTGTAGTTAACCCCAGACATTCACCTTTCCCAGATGTTTCTGTTATGTTTCCATGCTTTTTTATTCTCTTTTCACACAGCACTGTGTGAAAAACACACTGTTGTTTCACTGTTCACTGTTACACACTGGCAGTAACACTTTCATCCAGCCACTTTTTTAATCTCTATCCTCTTTATGGCCAACATACATTAAACTTCACCTCTCATGCGAAGGTGACCTTGGCAAAATGTCTGTTTGACAAATAAATGTCCTAAAACATGGCTGTTGGTGCATTCTGATTGCTGTAATTGTTCCATGCTTGTCCCATCGGTTCTGTTTTGGCTGGAGAAGGTGATGGAGCATTGTGATACATAGAGGTGAATGCTGATACAGACAGAGCTAAGCTGCTAAACAGGCAGCTAGAGAATGTCATTTCCACATCATCTGACTAAATTATATTTATGGCTTGGACTGAATTCTTTTATAGAGTGCACATGTTTAATCAAACCTTCATTAATAGCCTCCTGGCATCTTTAATAGGTAACACCCTGGGGAATGGAGACTTGTACCTGAAATTTTACTGTTGTTTATTCATGGAATACAGACCCTCCGGGAATACCCACCTGCTTATTCATTGAATCCCTCTCTCTCAATGGAAATTTTTCTGCCAAAGTCTGTTAATAGGCTGAAGGTTGAGGAGATTTAGTCTGGGAACACTGGAAAAGCCAAAGTAGAGATGCTAATTCTTGAGCAAAAACTCCAACTAGTAAAAAAAACCAACAACAACACCTACTAGGACTGAATAGCTTAGAGCATTTGTAATGGCTCTGTACATCCAATGGTTCACATCTCAACCAATGGCTCAAACCCAGCGCAGGTTACAAGCAAGGGAAGCTCCATCCTTCACTTGAATTCAGTCAGTGCCTAAATAAATGCTGTCCCCTCCTGAGGGCTGCTGTTACAAAATTCCACCTGCTGAGGACACCTGGGCATTTAGTACTCTAAGCACTTTTAATGTTCCTTTCTAAAATCCACTGTGGAAATTGTGTCTGTGATTTTTCTTGAATTAGCTCACTATGCCCTAATTTTCCTAAATTAAGGAAGCTTGTGCACCCTGTAAAAATACCTTGCGCCCTCAGAAATGTGTGAAATAGTAGCAGCAGGATTATCAATCCATAGAAAAACATTCATGAATCTCTGTGGGAGCAGAGTCAAGCTCCACAAGGACAAATAAACAACTTTGGTACAGACAGTACACATTATTGGGCATTTTTTTACTGGCTTGAGTGCGACTCCTAATAGTCTCACTACTTGCCCAGCGCTTGATTAAGTTCACTTTGTTTAATCACTGGTAGATAAAAAACCTCGTATATCTACCTTCAGGTTTTGGCAGAGATTAATTAGATAATGAACCAGATTCCTAAGGTATTAGGATACCTTAATTCCTCCCTGAGCTACAAAGTGCTTTGCATACCATTTGTCCTAAGTAGTGTGAGTACATACGTGTCACAGCTGGGGACACTGTTATGCAAAGTGATCAGACAGAACTTCTGGAGGTGGCAAGCAGTCTACAGAAGCAGACACTTCCCAGTGTAAATGCTACAGACTCATAGAATCATAGAATGGTTTGGGTTGGAAGAGATCTTTAAGATCATCAAGTTCCAACCCCCCTGCTGTAGGCAGGGATACCTCCTACTAGAGCAGGTTGCTCAAAGTCTCGTCTAGCCTGGCCTTGAGTGCTTCCAGGGAGGGGGCATCCACAACCTCTCTGGGCAACCTGTTCCAGTGTCCTAATATGTTCTCAGAATGTCTACTTAACATGGAGAACTGGACCAGTTTGTGTGTTGCTGAACAAAGTTCACTTTGCTCAGAGTCCATGTGAATAGAAAATAGCCTTTGGAAGAGATCTTTGCATAGGAAATCGGTCTACTACAGTGAATCAGTAAGCTTTTAAAACATTTTGTTATATTTCAGAGAAGCAAGAAAACAAACAATGTTCCCCCCAGATAAACCAACAGAATAAGTCTAAATTAATAGCAGAATAACTTCCCAGAGCAAGGAATCTGTAATTCTGAGTATGAACATGCTGTGGTGCCTTTTACCGCGTTATACACTAACATAGACACTTGCATTTTTACTTTCCAAGATTCAGCAGCATTTTCTTTATTACTTTTATGTTCCAAATACAGTCACTTGCCCAAACATGAAAACTTGTTCTCTTAGCCTTCTATAAGTCCTGACTAGGACAATTACCCTAAGCCTACACTGTTGTGTGACTTCACTTTTAAGAAGACTAATCCAAGCCTACCAGATTCTGAATCTAGAAGCATTTATAGCTGTCAAATCTAATGAAACTCAAGTGATTGATCTTCTAGGTAGCAGTTGCAGCATCCTCCAGAAACTACTTTAATATGAGACCTGTGGCAAATCCATAGAAATAGGGTTGTTTAGATGCTCATTTGACTTCCTTTTTTTCTCTGGTTCATTTAGATACAATGGGCCATAAGAGGATAAGAGGGTTGTAGAAGCAGATGTGAGTGGAGAGTTTGTCCCACTAGGTGTAACAGCATTCAGAAGGAGCTGGAATGGACATTCAGAGAATATTATGTACTTCTGGGATTTTGTGTACATACCACCCACAAGTTGCAAATACGTTTCTGACAGCATTTTGGTTCTTTCTTGCACGCATTACTGATGCTGCAAATTATTTTATTGTTAGTAGATTATGGATTTGATGCTCCTGTAACTGCTGAAGAGATCACTAGTAAGAATATTATTTTTCTTGT
Organism: Lagopus muta; assembly: GCF_023343835.1. Classification (NCBI taxonomy): domain Eukaryota; kingdom Metazoa; phylum Chordata; class Aves; order Galliformes; family Phasianidae; genus Lagopus; species Lagopus muta. Next base: position 66,140,045 of record NC_064433.1, read on the forward strand.
TGCATGGCTGCTCTCTGTTTTGATTTATTAATATGTCCAGTATAGCAAATCATTTGTAATACTGCAAATTAATTTAAGATTCTGCTGTGGTTTGGTTTGATTGTCTACTGGTTATGTCAGAATTTAGGTGATACATTTCAAATTATCAGCCCAAATTGCAGGGTTAGTTTCTGCATGAGAAACAAATCTAAAAATATCTTGTTTCTTTCAAGAACAAAGCCATCCTGCCTGTGATGCTGTAACACCCAAACTACACGTGAACGATATTCACTTGAACGTGATAGGAAGAAATGGGAAAAAAACAATGCCACAAGCAGTCTTTATCAGCATTATGAAAGAGAAGTGCTGTCAAGTACAGATGCTTTCAACTATGGGAAATTTAAAGGACTTTATAAAGAATAAAAATAGCACCTTCTATTGGCAAAGGGTTGAAGAGAAGAGTAGCAGAGGATTGTAAGGACTGCAGGTAACCGGAGACAGAAAGTAGAAGTGAAGAGGTACAAGTGAGGTTAATGCAGAGGTAAAAGTGAAGGAAAGATGCTGGTGGGTCTGGAAGGGGGATCTGGTATGAGCTGAGGGTCTCAGGTGGAAGAAAGAGACTGGAAATTTCTCTCCCAGTGGAGCCGTGGCTAATCTATTCTCTTGTCCTGCTCTTCAGAAATCTAGCTAGAAAGGAGAGACCGATTCTCTTACATTGCTGACAGCATGCATGCTGATGTAGAGAAGAACACACAGCCTGAGTGTGGGAAATTGGCCTCGAGTCTGAGGAAATCCATCCCCTACCCTGAACCCACTCATACATAAGTTAGAGCATGGCCTTAACCTCAGTCTTGAGCACCTAGACCTCCATGTAAGCTATCGTTTTCTTGAATACCTGAGTTTTGCACCTCTCATTTCCTCTCTCAAGAGAGAGTACAGGCTCTTTTATCTTTCAGAGGTGTTGAGTGAAGGCAGAGAGATGATGTCAGCAGAAGGAGAGACGAAACTGCAGGTAAGGGCCTGATTTGATGTTCTCTAATAAACTGCTGGCTGTGATGTGCCAATAGAGAAGCAAAAAGCGTCAGTACAAATCAGATTTCTCACTGTCTTTGTGGCACAGTTAGATCGATAGCGCACATCCACAAGGGAGTGGTGAGAGAAGGGCTGGAAAGGAAAGTAGGAGGAAAGGAGTACATGCTGAGAGGACATCAGAGTAGAAGAAGAAATTCCAGCCTCTCCATTAGCTACCAGAATGCCTGCTGATACGTCTGACAAGATCTGAGAGCACTGACCAAAGTTGTACCTACAGAAAATAATAGCACATTTTGCTCTAATTTTATGAATTTTACAATGAACAAATTCAATACTTATGTTATTACCTAAAATCAGGATCTTTGCATTGTAGAGGTCAAAACTGAAAGTGACTAGGAAGAGCATACAAGCACTGCTGTTTACCACCCTGTAATTTATGTATTTATAAAAGAAGGGATCTTTGCTAGACTAAGTTCTGTTTGTTGCTAGTCAGTAAAAATTTGCCTTAATAGTAAAACTGGCTGCTGTTCAGCAAGTGAATAAATAAATACCATAAATCTGATCTGCAGTTATTTAGAAAATAATTCACATCAATCAAAATGTTATCTACTCATTTAAAAACAGCCTGTGGCTTACTGCTTAGCACAAAAATACATCTCTAGACTTGTGCTTCAAGAATAATAAGCATTAATTCTGCATTAAAATGCTTCCTCTTGGCTGACTTCATTGTTTTTCTATTACACCTCTTTTTCATGTTTTACCAAAAGAGCAACAGAAGTAATGGAAAAAACGTTTGAAGATTTTGATATATATACATCAAATGAAAGTGATGCAGTCGTTGCTTATTGTGGTGTCTGACAACAATGGCAGAACATTGATGGCAAATCTTTCACTAAGCAGGATAAATAACTTTACAAGCCTAAAGAAAATGAATGGGCCTAACAAGTTTGTAAGATGTTAGCACAAATCATAAACAGGCATTTGAAGATCTATCTGCTATTATGAATAAAAAAAAGTCCAGATTACATTTACATGTATTCATTTCACATATTCATACACTCATTTTCACATTTTAAACCCATATCTTCCATATGTGTGACTTCTGCATTCACATTTAAAGAGGCCGTACACATAAATATTTCATTTTTGTATTCTTGCAGCTTGTTATATGAAGTGTTTTTATTTCCATGCTGCACAGTAATTTCTTTTTCATCAGCCAGACCTCAAAATGAAAAAGCCAGATTCATTAATTCATGCATAAACATGCTGTTCCCATTCAAATCAGTATTGCATTGCATGTTCTGAATCTTCCATTTTCTGCACAAGTAAAACAGGAAGAAACATTTTTAAAATAAATATATGGATTTGAGCCAAAGACTAGCTATTCTTGAAACCTTGGAGAAATCTGAGTCTGGATATTGATATTTGCATTTACTGTCTTTATTTTATTTTTCATAAAAGATCATGTTGGAAAAGTGACTGCAATTGATTGTGCAGAAGGGATCTCTGCATTCTTTTTCTTCCAATAACTTTTCTTTTTAACCCTCATCCAGCTCCCTTCTCTTCTTTTTGTACAATAATAACAGGATAGTACAAGTATGAGAAATAATGATCTGTAAATGCAGGAAATTGAGGGCAATTTTGTGGAAAGCAGCTGGAATTCAAGATCTGTAATGCTGGCATTAATTTGCTCAAATTTATGTTTAACCTGTTGATCTTCAAAAACATTTTCTTTTCTTAAGAGAAAATAAAATTGCTCATGATGTTATTACTAAGCTGACAGGATAAGAGAATTTTGAAAAAGTAGGATGATTACAGCTCACTTGAAGAAATTACACAGTTAATAAAGATGCTATTGTTGTGAATAGAAGTTACTGAAGCTGGCTATGACTTGATAAGATGTGAAACCTATTAAGTCAAATTGAATTTTAAAAATGAACTAATAAATCACCTCACAGTACACCTTAATCACATTAACTGATATCTTTTGGCAAGGTGACTCAGAAAACAGAGTCAGTGTGAAATATTAAGCCTAGAGACCTGAATGATATTTAGGAGATCTTAATGTGGATCCACAAATTAAAAATTTGGTGCAAATGTTAGCCTAGCAGTCTCTAGAAGTTGTCAGTTTCATTTGTTTGGATCAGATTCTGATTTTCTATCCAGGTAAAAAGGGGAAAATGCTTTATTTCAGTTAGATCATAGCTTTTCTGATATAGTTAGTAGTAATATAAGATTATTCAACTTTATTCTAGAAGTTAAAAGACTTCAGAGATCAGAAAATTTTTAACTGAGTGTGGTAAGGTTCTGGTATAGGCTGCCTGGAGAAATTGCGGTCGCCCCAGTACTGGAGGTGAGACTGGATGGAGCCCTGGGCAACCTGATCTAGTGCATGATTTAGTGGTTGGCAACCCTGCCCACAGTGGAGGATTTGGTACTGGATGATCTTTGAGATACCTTCCAACTCAAGCCATTCTATGGTTCTGTGACAGTCCTCTCAGCCATGACATTTACCTACAAGACCTGCCCCTCTCCAAAGAGCACAGCTCTGCAATATTATGATTAGCTGTATCAGCTGGCACAAAATATACTTGGGCAATGATGTGTTGTGAAAAGGATCTAATAAGGTCATGGAAGTTTATAATCTGACCTGCTGTAAAAGAATATGACTCTGCACATTGACCCTCTTCATACTATACCTAAACGTGGATGTAATCGTTACAGATAGCAAGCTTTTGAAATCAGAGCTGTGAAATCATAGTATGTTTCTAGCACTGATCCACAGAGAAGTGAAGAGAGGTCTTTTCAGCCCACATAGAAGAGTCCAGGAACTGCAAGAAAGCATACTGAGCAGAAGATCTGCATTTGGAAATCCAAAGTAATGAAATGTCTGTGGATGAAGTAGTTTTGACTAAGTCACATCACCTGACAGCTGGGAACAACTCAAAGTGCATTGATTTCCAAAGTCTCTTCTGCCTCTCCATTCATTCATCAAAATGACAATATTGTATTGCATGGCTTTAGGTCAGGTAACCAACACAATTGATTTCACCTGCGTATTTTTGACAACATCACTTATTTCCCTCAGTACTACCACCTGAGATGTATTTGAAGGGGATCGATGTTGTGACTAGCCTCAGCAGAGAGATCTGAAATTAAAGGAGACGAAAATGCTGCTGCTTTTTATCAAACTGGAAAGGGAATGGTGAGCTTGATGTGAAGGTGACAAGGTAGAAGCAGCTCAATTTTTGTGTTGTTCAAGAAAATGGAATGAAGTCACTCACCAGAACAAGGATACAGATGGCATAAAGTAAGTCTGATACAGAGGCAGAAGCAGCCCAGGAGTGCAGTGTTCACCTACCAAGCCGTATTTTCCTCAAACTCCAGATTCAAGACTGCTATAAAGAAAGCAGGTCTCTGTGAAACCCTGCTGATAAAATGTGTGCTCCATCTTCATCAACAGCAGTGCCAAAGAACAGGACAAAAACAATGCTCAGTTAAGAGAAGTTACTCAGAGTCTGTGGAGTTTATGCAACAGACACAGGAAGTTTTTAGTACTAGCTTGCCATGCCTTGTTCATCTGGCTCCAAACGTGTCAGCTGTAGTCTATATTTTGTGTTTTAATACAGACTAAAGAGACAGTGAAAGCTGGAGGGAGAACTTGGTTTCATATTTATCAAACCCACTCTCTCTTTCTGTTGCATTAACATAAAAAGCAGAAGTTTGCGTGCAATCCTGCAAAGTGCTGAGTACTCTCTTTTTGAGAGTACTCTTCCCAGAATAGGCCTTATTTTTAAGCATAGGCAAGATTTGTTGAGGAGCACTGATTTCCCCATGGATTTTCATGGATTTTAAAAACAGAAGCTAGTATAAGAAACAATTTAGATGAAGTAAAAGAATTGGAATTTGCCATGCTACTGTATTGCTTCTGTTCTACACCTTGGTCATTTCCTTTACAAATGATTAATTAGGCTCCAAGTGATTAGATTAGGCAAATGTGCTGACTCAGAGCTTAATAAAAATATATGAAGAAATTAAAGGGAAAAGACATAGTAAATAAGTAATATATTTTACAGTGAGCTTATTTTTGCTAGGTCAAGGCAATAAGTCTCTTAACCTACACTAACTGCATGTGAAGTATGACTGCAAAATAACCTTGGAAATTTTTCAGAAGTTCAGACTAATGCACAGAAACAGGATTCATTATGCCTCCAAAATTATTTTGTGCACTGAATTACCCACAGTGAAATCTGTTGATAGAAAATGTATTTTCAAGATTTAGACCATAAAGTGCGAACTAGGAGTAACTTAGGTCTTCAGATCAAGAAACAAGGAAAAAACATTGAGCTTGTCACCACTGAGAGATCCTTCAAATTCTATCTAAGTATCAATGTCCATGTGTTTCTCATGCCTTTCATTTTTCCAGTAGAAAGGGCTGGGACATTATGCAGTGGCCCATCTTCCTCAGAAATATGAATACATATTCAAAGCACCTAGCTAGAGATGTCCCAACAACCAATTCATTAATTACCTCCTGAAAGGTTTCCCTGTCTCTCTTCTCATCCCTAGTGGTAGGGCACACATCTCCAGAGCATAACTGACATGATTCTGACCCATGTCTGGCCGTGCAGGATTGGCTTTATTGATGATACAAAGCATGTTTTATAGGCTGTACCTGTTTAAGACCAGTTTATTGGCAAAACAGGTGAGAATATATAGGTTTCTTGACTTGCTGACTTATCTTTGACTGGTAGGCTGGCAATACTGCCAAGAAAAAGAAAAGGAAAAAGAAAAAGGAATCATTCATATTCTGTTTTTTTGGTGGTTGTTTTTTTTTTTTTTTTTCCCCTGGACATTTAATTAGAAAGAAGCATGTGCGGAATTTGGTAACATTCCTTACACCTTGTCTGTAATTTCAATGGGTCAAGTGTTCCTTGGAAGGCCATGCCCATCATCTCCACTTCATCCTCGGTACATATGGCAGTAAGCAGCAATGATTAAACCTAAACAGTTATTTATCACAAAACAAGGATCAAGAAATTTCTGAAGGTTTGGTTTGTTGTTTAAGAAAAAAAAAAGACCAAGATTTACATGCAGGTTCTCAAATTCAGTTAAATACATTGAAGGACCTCAGCAGAATATCTTGTAGGAGATTTTCAATGGGAATAGTGAAGTCACAGAATGGTTGATGAAAATAACATAAAGATGATTGAGGGGCAGTTTACAACTGTCTTTCTTATTCCAGGAAATTTTTGAGACTTAGGGAAAAACAAACTACAAAACCACAAAAAGAAATCCAGAAAATTGAAGACTGTAGGTGCTGGCATCACACCAGGAAAGATTAATGTATGGCAGTGAAAGTGAAATTTGAAATATTAAACACCCTAAGATACATTTATTCAGATTTGAGCCATTTATTTTCATGTGATTCATTCACATTTCTTAAGGTAATTTGGACAAACATGGAGCTTTCAGGTGGAAAAACACTCATGATGATTTCTACAGACTCAAACTTTAAAAAAAAAATACAGTTCATAATGGGCAGTGAATTGAGAACTATATCTTTCTTGCAAGTGCCTTTATTTTGATGAATCTGCATTTTCTGTGGAAAGATTTAAAAAACTTCACCCATTCCTAGTCATAAAACATACAAGATAAAAACCCACTCCTCTTACAGATATGACAGCTCAGAAAATGATTGTGACTCAGGATTACCTCTGTTTTTAAGGTCAGGCTGAAATTCTGAAATGCTCAGAAAATTAGTTCCTTGACATCTCTGAAGCATATGGAATCAACTTACAGTTTTGAAAATACAGGCCACCGCATACATGATAAAATGAGAACCCAAAGTATTTCATTCACATAAAGCAAGACACTGCTTCCAATACAGTACATAGGTTACCTCCTATTTATTTCCATGGACACTACAATGAAGAGCACAATAACACTATTTGATACAGCAAATTCTCAGCTACAGAACACTATTTTGCAGCACTGTCATCACCAATAGCTATACATTTTTGCCAGTGATGAATAAAGGCCTGCATGCTGCATTCATAAAAACCGGCACCAGCGGCAGTTACCCACTACTGCTGTCACCACTGCTGAAATGCACCACCCACCTCGTCACTGCACTCACATCCCCTGGTTGGTCTCCTAAACGTTCAGCAAGTGTCAATGAATGGCAATACGTGGCACTTTTTTTCTCATGGAAGAATTCAGTGACAACTTTCTGCTTCATACGGGCTTCCATGTCAGACACCATTTTGTCAGACTGCCCCCCTGCTACCATTTGTCACACAGCAACAAAATGTAAAGAGATATTGGTGAGGAGGTTCAGCCTGGAATGCTATTGCACCAACATCCACTCCTGATGTTGTGGGATATCAAAAGACAGGAGGCATTACTTTCTGAGCAGCCCTTATATAAGTTGTTGAATCATACTGATCCTATTTTATGACAACATGAAATGATCAGTCTGACATTTTCCCCAGTTAATATAATTTCACTATCACTCCTTTTCCTTCTCTGGAAAGCTAATAAATGACGACACGCATTTTTGATGACACTGCATTTCTGTTATTTATCAAATGACCTCTAATATTTCAGTTGCCTTTATCAGTTAACTTGAAAAATCAATATCTGTGAGAGATTTCAATATGCACAGCAAACTATATAAGCATGAGGTCTGTATTGCCGGCCTCAATTTGTTACTTCAAACCATCTGACCTAGAGGTTACTCTTAAACCCTCTCGTCATTTCACTGCTATCTGATTTGCAGGAATCATAGGCTTAAGCAAACATGTCCAACCTCAGTGAGGCAGAACTCATTCACAAGTTTAAGGGGATTTCCTTTACCTCCAGGTCTTCTCCAGAGCTTTTAAATTCCTTGGATGCTTTTGATGCTAGAGAAGATGATGTCCTTTTGGTTTCCTACCCCAAATCTGGTAAGTTCTAATTCTATATGTTAACTCCAAGATGTGTCTATAGTTCGTTTCATGTTCTCTCTAAACTTACTTGTGAAATGTCTGTAAAAATAAACAAATAGGCAAGGATGTTTGAATATGTGTGTATGTTATTCTCTCAGTCAGTATTGAAATAACAAAACAAATTAAAAAACAAACAAAAACAACAAACTAAAGCAAGTGCAACAAAAAAAACCCACTATTTGTTTAAATGTTGGTTCTGTAATACAGAATATTGTCAGATGTTTTATGTGTTCAGAAGCAAACAAATATTTGTTTATTGTAAGTAAAATCTATACTCAAAGAATTTTCCTGAGGCCTTTATGCATTTAATTATGAGCAAGAGAAGAGGTGTATTAAGTGATTTTTATGGCTTTTGACTGTAGATACTTCTTCCTTCTCTCCCCAGTTCTCTCACAGACAGAAACTCATACCAGGGTGGAAGCTCAATTAGTTATCTTCCCAGTAGCCACAGTTACCATAATGAATCCTTCCCTCCATCCCTAAAAGACAGATTATTTAAAAATAAACAACAGAAATAATATAATCACCTCAGCTAACAAGGAGTCTGAATTTTATTCCATTTATCTAATGAGTTTGTTTGGATACAAACATCAGTGCTTTTCAGAGAGTTTGTAATTCAGCCACAACAATTTTTCCAGTATTTATGGATCTAGAGCCAACAGAGTACTCAATTACACAGTTTCTTGAATATTGGGGTTTAGCAAACTGTTCTCACACACAGACTGCATGTTCCATATATTTTCTCATTAAAAAATCTTCCTTCCTTTCTCTTCTTCTTTCTTTTTTTTCCTTAAAACTAATTTCCTGAAGGCACTCACTGGCTTGCAGGAGTCATAACAAAGCTTTACAATACTCCCATTACATTAACAACTCCCATTGAACTTGGAGACATGTCCAAACTGGAGGAACTGAATCAACTGTCGTCAAAGAGAATCATTCCAACACACTTAGACTACAACATGTTGCCTCAACATTTTAAGAATAAAAAATGCAAGGTAAGTCAAAAAGTTACAAAAGCTGTAAGATATATTAAATGTCTGTTAGGCATCTATTCTGTCTTGTTGATCCTTAGACACTTTAAAATGACTTAGAGTTTCCAGAGGTGGTTTTCTGTGTACATGAGAGGCTCATAAAAATCAGCTCTGAGCCTCAGATTTTATGTTAGAAGTTCTAAGTTTCAGGATTATCCAAATCCAACAGTAATAACCATTTTGTCTTCATTTACAGATGATCTATATCAGCAGAAATCCAAAAGATACTGCAGTGTCCATGTATCATTACTACCGAGAGAATCCAAACCTTCCCACTGTAGATACCTGGACTGCTTTCCTTGACTTGTTCTTAAAAGGAGATGGTAAGGATAGGTGTTCCGTTTTCTTCCTTCAGCTCATATTACTATTATTAATATTCTATTATTATTCTAAACAGAAACAGTTAAGAAATATTAATTTTGTGAAACTCCTTGCTGAACTCCTAATTCACACATCTTCAGATTTATTATTTTTCCACGATAAATTATAATGCTAAACAATGAGCAAGTAATAGGAAAATGTCTTCAGCCTTTCAAGGATGTATTTTGACAGGTGGCTGCAGACTGGTGGGGTAGACATTGTTTGAAGATGCCAAGAGGGCAATATATGGCTTAGTGTCCTGCAGAAGGGCAGGTGGCACACATATGAAGGTTGTCTCCAAGGCTGCTCGGAGAGCCTAAGTTTACAGGCTTAGTGCCTTCATCTTGAAAGTGGTCTTGCGTGACCCTTCAAAGGGAGTCTAGACGCTTTCATATGCACCTCTGAACGCACTCTGCCTGATATGTTGTCTTAGTCCTGGAGTCCAAAGACCAAGGACATGAGTGAGATTTGTGTGAGTGGCAGAAGTGGTAAGGAAACTGACAACAGGACTATATTCTGGTTATCCACTCCCACTTTTAGTGTTTTATTACTCCTTTGAGAACATGTGTTCCTACCCACAGTGATGATAACAGCAACAATGATAGACGAGCTTGAAAAATATCAAAGCAAACTGCCAGGGCAGTCCTTGTCAGCTTATATCAAGGCTCCAGAAGTCAGTCTGTATTTTCTACTGATTCGTGGATCCTGTGTTCCTTGTTCAGAGCAGCCCTAAGACACATGCTTCGGTGATGTGCAGGATCTTTGCTTGTTTAGTAACACCCTTGAACATCAATTAGTTAAAAAAAGAAGAGGATAGTACAAAATTTTAAAAGCATCTCCCATTTGTCTGTGAATTAATAGTCTTCTGCTGTTTTCAGTGTGGTTATGCATGGTACAAAAAGATAACTGTGTTGGTTACAACATAGATTTACGTAAGAGGTGATACTGGGAGAGAGGTTGTGTTTTTTGCTCTTAATTGAAACATACAAAGATTGTGTTGCTTGGCTCGGATCCTGCAGTATACTTGCAGAGTTAAGAGAGAACAGAGTTAAGTTGAGAACAATGGTGAGGACACCCAGAGAAAAGGGATGTTGTCTCCAAAACTGTTTGCTGTACCCCCAAAGTCAAAAGGGTCTCTGAGTTTCAGGTATTGGAGGCAGGATGGCTCACCCCTATAGCATGAACCCACAGAGTAATATCACAAGAATATTCCACAAGAACATCAAGAACAGCAGAGACAATAGAGACAGTAGTGGTCTTATAACCTAAGAGCTTACAGGACCTAAAAGTCATCGTTCCTTTTTTTTTTTTTTTTTTTTTTAAATAGGCAATCTTAGTTTCTTTGGACATTTGTCCTAATAAATAGGTTATCACCCTGATAGAAACAGGAAAGAAAAGCAGCAGATATACCCCAAATCTATGTGTAGACTCTTTGACTCTGGAAGCCTGCCCATTTCTTAGGACTGGGCACTTGCACAGATGTGGGTTAAGGGGAAGCAGGTGCATTTGTTGAACACAATCCCAGTGGGCTTTAGCAGGCTTTAATTGCACACTGTGGTGCACTGGTGCTCTGCAATTAGACGGTTTTCTGGCTACAGGCTGAAGCATTCAGCAAAATACCTAATGCGTCTCAAGGTTTGCAAACAAAATGATGTCCTTTACGATACTTAAATATTTTACTTTTATGGTAAAGTATCAAGCAAGGTCACAGTTCACTACTGCTCTGTCCATGAAGTGCTCATTATCCTGGAGGAGGCTTTCAGCTCATTCGTCAATGCAGTCAGCCTTGTCTTTGAACCAGAAGAGTCAGAATTGCTTTTGTAAAAATAAAGCTGAAATTTAGCTGTCTTCCTATTATTCAGTAAAGGGAGCATTCAGACAAAGCAAGTACTGTGCATCAATTATAAAGCTATGAGTTACCTGTGTGGTTGGTTGACTGATGTATTTTTATAATAAATATTTTTTCTATCAATTCTTCCTTGACTTTTGAAAATATACATATTTCTTCTTTGCTAGAGCAATAGTGTGCTCCATTTAAGAGACAAAATGTCGTACTTACAACACATTCATTTCCTAGTTTATTTTCCTAGGTTTTTATTATTATTATTTTGACCATGGATCTACAGATATACTTGCTGAGATGCTCAGATCTTCTTGTGCCCATACAATTGCCTTCACTACAGGCCTGTCCCTAGATTTGGATTTATTTCTACTGTGGCACTATGTTCCATAATAATCTGTCACTTTGATATTAAAAAAAAAAAAAATCAAACAGGAATGGTAATTTCTTTGGGCTGTAAATTTGAATCACTTCACAAAAAAGAATTTAATCAGATTTAGAGGAACATAGGGTACATACCAAGAAGGAAGCATTCCCTTAAAAATTTGTGAGATACGGAATTATTTATTAATCAAGCATACATGAATCTCTATGGGTTTTCTTTTCAGTTGTCTGTGGATCCTGGTTTGACCATTTCCTAAGTTGGGAAGAACATAAAAATGACAAAAATATACTGTTTTTGTTCTATGAAGACATGAAAAAGGTAAATATGCACTCTGTTCCTGTTTTAGAATGAATTGTTGATAAATAGAAATAATCAAAATATCAAGGAGGAAATTCTAATGAAAATAATAATTTCCATGTCAAAGGAAAGTCTAATTATCACCTCAGAAATATGTAACCTTTATTCTTCACTTTATTCTTCCTGTATCTCAGAATCTCCCAAAGATTGTGAAGGAAATCAGCATATTCCTGGGTATAAGCATCAGTGATGAAGATATCCAAGATATCTGCAAGAAATCATCCTTCTCAGAGATGAAAAAGGACACAGAAAAAGAAAACAGTGACCCCAGTCACACCGTCTGTGCCCTGACATCCAACAGGAAGCTAATTTTCCGAAAAGGTAAGTTTACTGTCCTGACTTTATACAGAATCATCAACTGGCACCTATCCTACAGAAGCCTAGATAGATTTGAAGACATTTAGAGTCACTCCCAGGAAACAGCAATTGGATTCTCCAATTCGAAGCCTTTTGAAAAAACGTTCACGAAGATCTTCAGTTGAAAATGCATGCTTATGCTGGAGAAACATAGCATATGTTCTTATGAGGGGTTCTGAAGAGTTTGCTCTATATGAGCTTTGGAGCTTAAAGGGAAGCTCACTGAACATTACTCTTTATCTGCATTTTTGTATCTAAAGTTTACCCTCAGTCTCTCACAAGCCTCTATGTGTCTCCTCTCAAATTACCAGTCAAGGTCACTTGGTCTGCTAGAATGGAAAAGGTGCATTTCTTAGGAAGGAGTCTGCTGGCAGCCTTTATCCTCTGTACTCCCTGTTATCTTACTGAAATGTTCCCCCCAAAAAGAAACATGCTGACAATGACAACAAAAGAATGAATGACTCAAATCATCCTGTGACCTCACAGATCACCTTAAGCTCTTGGCCAAACTGAGATCTGCAGTAAAACCTTCAGCAGTTCGCAGCTCATATGTGACTTAAAAAACATGCAGAGGAACTGTTTTCTTGCTACTGGGGGTTTTATATGCTGACAAGGATGAGAATGAATTTCAGCTAGCAACTATTTGCCTCTACTAAAGAAGTCCAGATAGAGATTTTTAACAGCAAACATCTAAGATGAGGCAAGATGCCTCTGCTGAGATGAGCAAGAGCTCTATTTCCATCCTGAAAACCTGTTACTCTTCATTGTTTCTCTTAGTATTGCTGGCACTGCCAGGTGACACGTTATGAGAAACAAGCCTTAGGGCTTAATATGGATGATGATTCAGCTTCTCCCATCAAAGTCTCACCAAATCAATAAAATAATTACTCATAATCATGACCTATCATGACATATCACAGAGACTATGGTTGATAATACAATAACAATTTGTGCCAAGTGCAGCATTAATAAAACTGGTCTGCCTTTGATTTGTTTCATTGCTATATATTGCCAGATTCACTGTTCTTTTACTGTCTCTGCTCCTCCAGGTACTGTTGGTGACTGGAAGAACCATTTCACTCCAAAACAGAACTTACAGTTTGATGAAGTATTCAGTGAGAAAATGAAACTCAGCAAAATGGCAAAACACCTCACCTATGAATTCTAAATTCATAGAAGAACAATACTTAACCAAAAATGCAGATAGAGAAATTTTGGGAAAATCTGGATGAGAGCTAAAAGAAGTTCAAAGAAAAACAGCTGCTCTTGGAACTGATTCCATGAAGGTGGAAGAAGCACTGACCACGTTCATTTACCTTGTTTACATACATTTATCTCACCTATCAGCCTTACTTTTCACATAGTCAAACGATAGAAATGTGAAGAAGGCTTGTAAAATAGAGATTTGGGGACAGGAAAATTCTGGCACAATGCTGGAACTGAACTCAATCAGAGGACATATCTACATGGTTTTATAGCCAGGTGTCAGACCCATTTTTTTTTTACAACTAGATCTACTTCAACATTTATTTATTTTTTGCTCTAGGTGTATACAAATGGACTTCTTGGATCAGGTTTAAAAATTTTACCTAAATATTAAGAAAAAAAATCCTGTAATAATCTGTATGTCTAAAAACACATCATAAAAAAATGACTATTTAACCCTAGACTGAACCCCTTTCTCATCTACTGTGATTTGGAAAGTGCCTATTTTATCAGACTTTGTTACTGATGCTAGAACTGAAAAATGTAGCAGTACATTTGAAGATTTGCAGTTAAGTTTGTGTATAAAATTTTGGTTTGTTTTGTTTGATTTGCTTGTTGTTTTTTGTAACAGTATGTGCTTCTCTGTTGTAACTTATTTCTCTGTTAGATATTGTATAATATCTGTATTTTAAATGAAACTAATATAAATCCATGCAGATTTCAGCACTGTATGTTTTTTCACTCAGCTTTCTTCCTGAAAAATGCCTATTTCCAGTGTTTTGATGAAACCATTTTATTTCACAGCCCTTGTTCAGTAGAATACAGTAGTTTCACTGTGGCAAACAGAGCAGAATATGGAGTCACTTTAAAGCAAACAAGACATGTTTACCCAGCCCCGATAAGACAGGTATTTTAAGAATCAGCTGTCTGTGTTCACATCTAAGGACTGTTCTGGGAACAGCGTGAAGACATTTCTTCTAATTTACTGAGTGATGTGGTTTCTGTCTGCACCTTCAATTTGCTTTGCAGGCTAACGTTAAGTACTCTGCTCCCTCTCTGCTCCCTAACCAGCTCTCACCAACTACATAATTCCCAGCAAAAACTGTCTGAAAAGAAACTCGTGCAGACAAGCACTGTTACTTTGCTCCGATTCCTCTGTGCTTTCCTTTGGATGAGCTGTTTCTGAAAAGTTGTGGTAAGACCTTATTAACAGTGAACAATTCACGCTTTCTCTAGACACACAGCTCTTTCAATTCACACCTTGTTCGCAGAAGGTAACATCAATACTGACTGGTGTGCATCTGCATGAATGATACAGGTAGTTACATGCTGAGGACATAAGTGAGAGGTAAGCCTATTTAGCAACACTCCATTTCCATATATGAGTTCAACCCAATTCAAGGCAGATGATGCTCTGAGCTCTGTTTTATGCTAACCACACATTTGGAAACCAGAAGCTTGTTTGTGCTGCTTTGCTTCTCTGATACTAAAATCTCTCTCTTTTTAAAATGTCATGAACAATTATTATCCTTGGATGCCTTTCAGGTGTCCTTCTTCCACTATTAATAAATGGAAAGAGATCAGCTAATGTAGATGTGTTTATTAACTGAGTATGGCAATGATTCTAAAGGTCACACAGCATTTGAGGAAAGAGAATAACAATGTTGGTAGGACTTCTGAGACAAAGACAAAGGCCCACAGAAGCCTTTCCCCCATCTGAATTCAAGATCTACTTGAAAAGGAGAAATAAAGAAATCCAAACATCAACTCACACAGTTAACTGAAGGGAAGGAAAGCAACAGAGAAGTGAAGGAAGGCTTTTGATTTGGGCTGGCAGAATGAGGCAGTAGGAGGCACACTGATTTATACAGCTTTACATAGCATCCATGTACGTGCTCACAATATCTTACTGTCCAGAAAGGGACAGAGTGGACATGACATCTGGATTAGAGAGAGGGCTAAAGCATACAGCCCTGAACTGGCTGAAGGGATACCATTATCACAGAATCACAGAATCACAGAATTGTAGGGGTTGGAAGGGACCTCCAGAGATCATCGAGTCCAACCCCCTGCCAAAGCAGGTTCCCTACAGTAGGTCACACAGGTAGGCATCCAGGTGGGTCTTGAACATCTCCAGAGAAGGAGACTCCACCATCTCCCTGGGCAGCCTGTTCCAGTGCTCCGTCACCTTACTGTAAAGAAGTTCTTGCGCACATTTGTGCTGAACTTCCTATGCTGCACTTTCTGGTTGTTCCCCCTTGTCCTGCCTCCACGCATTGCTGAAAACAGTCTGGCCTCACCACTCTGCCCCCCACACCTTAGATATTTATAGACCTGGATCAGGTCCCCTCTCAGTCTTCTTTTCTCAAGGCTGAACAGACCCATTTCACTTACCCTTTCATCATAGGAGAGATGCTCCAGCCCTTTCACCATCTTTGTGGCCCTCCACTGGACTCTTTCCAAGAGATCCCTGTCTTTTTGGTATGGAGAGCCCAGAACTGGACACAGTACTCCAGATGAGGCCTTACCAGGGCAGAGTAGAGGGGGAGGATCACCTCCCTCGACCTGCTGGCCACGCTCTTTTTAATGCATCCCAGGATGCCATTGGCCTTTTTGGCCACAAGGGCACACTGCTGGCTCATGGCCAACCTGTCGTCCACCAGGACGTCCAGGTCCCTCTCCACAGAGCTCCTCTCCAGCAGCTCATCCCCCAACCTGTATTGGTGCCTGCAATTATTCCTATCCAGATGCAAGTCTCCAGCCCAAACTGTATCTGTGCTTGGGATTGCCCTGACCCAGGTGAAGGCCCTTACACTCAATGGGTACATGCACTGGGTTTAGACAAGGCAGAGATGCTCAGAGGGTCAAACTGTGTATTTGTACCCGTTTGTCATCTAGAAAAGTAAACGTGGTGGACAACAAGGAATTTCCATGGGATTTTCCTCACAATCAACAGATAGATGAGAGAAAAGATTCAGACACAAATCACAAAGAGCCAAGGACACTTTAGCTGTGAAGACTACTGGGGATAAGAAGGGAGGGAATCAAGCCTTACAGAAAGGGCCAAGCGTGGGGATGAAGGTTGCTGCTGAAAGAAGACACTCAGAGAGGGAGGAAAGGACTGTTCACAGCCACATCCTTCCCACCAGTTCCAGCCTCGCAGGTGACCACAGACAGCTTTCTTTCTTGATGCAACCAACCACTACGAGAGATAATTCAGCAGTAACTTTCCTAGCGGCTTTGGTAGAAGACAGTCCTCATCTTTTTCCCCAGCCCTGCCTGCCCCAGCAGACAGGCCATAACAGGGCACAGTGACTGGGCAGTCTGTGCTTGGGGTCGCTGGGAACAGGCGGAGCATGGAGGAGCGGCGACACCTTGTGGCCCGGAGAGCACCGACAGCTGCTCGAGGGAAAGCCACAGCGACGGGAAAGCGCGGAGTCACGAATTACACTGCCGTGCCTCTTTTGAAGGCTTACTGGTTCCACAGGCCAGCGCTGAGTGGAGAAATAGCTTTCTTGGAAACCGCTTGCAGCCCCTGAGTGCTTGACAGGTGTCTGCTCCAGCATGGGCTCTGCAGCCGTCCATTCAGCAAGCTCTGCCGGGCAGAGGGAACGCAGCATTTGTTCTTCACTGACATCTGTCGACTGCAGTGACTTAGTTGCAAACCCCTGCACCAGGATGCATTTGCACAGGGCTCCATGAAGCTCAAAAGCAGAAATGGACAGTGAAGAGAACCAGGCAGAGGTCTGAGGGAAGCAGGCCAGTCAGTTTCCAGGTATTCTGTTACTCAGTCCTTATGCACAGCCTGCTTACAACGTCCTTGTTTCTGATTGCCATGTCTGCAAGATTGCCATGTCTGGGGATGGTCAGTCTTTAACCACTGAGAATCTATGCAGAGTGATGGGGGGTATGACAAACTGTAGGCATGTAAGCAAATATTAATGGCCAAGGTAAATAAAAGCAGATTTTCCCTTTCTGTCTGCAAGACTTTGCATTGTAACAAAGAATAACTGGGGTCTGGTTTTTTTTGTCATTTATGACCTTGGTGAACTACCTCGACTAATCCAACAGCCAGGTGGTATCACTGCTATTCAATTGCAGCTGCTTGCCTGCTGCTTAAGGGGGATGAGGAATTAGTTGCAGCATTGCCTGCTGGATAAATTTACCTACCTTACAATAAAAAAATGGCACAATAGGACTTCATTGGCAGGTGAAAGAAGTGCAGCATGAAGCCAGCTCGTGTATCACTGCTAGCCAAGCTCAGACACCAATGACAGCAACTTAGCTGGAGCAGCCTAGACTGAGTAACCTTGCTTCTTGACAGAGGCATCAGTAACCTGCAGCATACTGTGCAAGGCACAGATCCAGTTAGCTTGTTACTCTCTATATTGTCACTGCCAGCAACCTTACCTTGAAAGCCCCCCAACTCTCTTAACTTCCATTATAAATCAAATGTGGTGCTCTCTAAACACACAAGGAAGAAACCTGGGGAGCCTTACTCTTCTATTAGCTGCAAGGTGCTTACTGGCAAGATGATAAAAATCTGGCTGTGTATTAAGCAAACCGAAGCAAGAAGTGAAAAAACAGCATGTCTTGCTGTCAGCTCAGTTTTTTTTACAAGACTGCAGAAAGAAACAACTATGTAGATGTGCAGATGTGGCAAGCTAGAACTAGAATTTGTTTGCAAGTCATCAAATTCAGCTAAAGAACCCTTCATACTCTGGTCTTATTCAAGTGTAGCTCCATATCCTTTAAGAGAACACACAGAGGCATTCATAGAATCAAACCCAAAAACAGATCACAATAAATGCTTTGAAGAAATCTATAGGTTTATTAAGTGAAATGAGTGGAAACTTTTTATATCCATTTACATCATTAATCCATCCCATTCACAAGCTTTTTGGACCTGGCTCCATCCAATCAGTTGCACCACCTTGGCTGGGCATCACTGATAAAAAAGATCCATTAGTATCATGTCCCCTTCCAAGCTAAGGCTGCATTGCTGTGGGTAAGATGTAAGAAGGGAAAAAAGCTGGGGGAATAAAAGTAGCTAAGCTCTTAAGTGGATTACAACTACAACCATGTTCTCTCAGGGGATGTAACTCTTCACTATCTGTACAACTTCAATGTGAGTAACCATGCTAGGTCAGATGTCTGTCAGCTTAAACTAGAAACTTGTCTGCAAGTGTACATGAACAAATAGGACAAGCACATGATATTCTCCTGAATGTTTTTCCAACCTCCAATTACGTTTTGTTTGAGAACTTCCTGTGCAATTTACCGTGTCTATGACTGATGGATCCCAGTTTAGCTGATGTCATCCCATTCTTACAGTTTCTGTGTTCAATTTTGCTTTATTAAGTTGTTTTGAAGATTAGATTATTGATACCTGGTAGTAATAGTAATGCCATGTTCTTTTCCTTACTGTGTCAGAGGTACACACTGTTACTTCAGAATGAACCATACTGTGATACTGTGAACCATACCATGATACATACTCTGAAATAAGAATAAAAATGCACCTGGGAGCCTCCCACACAAGGAACAAGAGGAAGAAACCAAGGTTCAGAATCTGAGGAAACATATCGTGTTTCAGACACACGGACAAAAGCTGTTTGAAATGTGCTGAGGATTACTAAGTTTCTGAAAGCCACATCCAGCTTCAGAGATCCATGAGCTGCAGATGTTTGGAGATCATGGGAAAACTAGAAAGAGCTGGCAATAACACAACATGGCAAATTTAAGTTTCTTGGGCATTTATTTTTGGTCACTCTTCATTTCTGCAATAGTCTTTCCCTGTTCCTCTTAATTTTATGGATATGTAACATAACTCCCTTCAGTCATCCTTCCAAAGTGAAGAATTCTTACTTGACTATTGCTCACACAGAAGTTGATTTCTTCCTTTTATCACCTATTTTACCCTCATACAAACCTTTAGTTTTACAACTTTTCTAATATGTAAGAAACCAAACACATATTCAGGATACATTAAAATCACTGATTAATACAGTGGAATGATGATTTCTGTCCTTTTTGCTGTATACCATTTTTCTAATCATTCCTAAAAACTCATGGGTTCATGCACAGTTGAGTGATTTTGTCTTATTGCTCTTGTAACACTGACATTTAGGATGATTAGTCCTAATGGGTATCCTGTATTTCTGGAAACAGGAAATAATTCTTAAAGAGAATATTAATGGAAAACATATTATGTATTACAAAGAAAAAACAAGCTTTCTCACATGGACACTGGAAAAGCCACTTAAATGCTGTGTGCTTGAAGTCTAAAAGTATTACAAACTTGAAATATTGTACAATCTCTCTGAGCACACCAGGCTGAGATTTACGTGATTCATATTGATCTGAAAATGAACTCAAGTCAGAACACACTGGATCGCTCTGCAGGAAATAGCACAGAACTTGAGAGAGACATACACTGAACAGGGCAAAGACCAGACCAAAACGATGGAGCCCAAAGCAGGTTGAAGGATAACTTATCTCTATCCCTCAACAGAGGTTAAGAAACAGTGATAGTGTGTCCATCCTTCTGCCCCCTGCTTAGAACGTCTGGCAAGAGCAACCCGTCGAAAACAGCAGAGCTCTTGAAACCTACTCAAAAGCAGAGTTTTCTGAGAACATTCTGTGAAAAAATCCTTAGCACACGCTGCTCGTTGCACAAGGATCCTGCCATAGAATGTCAGAGCTGGCTGCGACAGCTCAGAAAACAAAGAGATCAGTCCTACTCTTCACAAATACATGTTTCACAGTACACCAAAACTACCATTTTTTTTTAAACAAGAACATTGTGCAAGTGAAGGTTAAGTTTATATAATGGGATAACCATACAGACACAAACACTGAAGGTTTGTCTCCAACAGCGGATAAGGACAAAGATACTGGGTAACTGACTCTGTGTTGTGTGATTAATATAGGCACCAATTAACTCTGCCTATCTTCACGGGGTCAATTCATGTCACATGGACTTGGAAGCGTACAATTTGCAGTATACAAATCACTCTTTGACCATTCTTATTCAAAGGGCTAAAGAAAATTATTTCAAATTTCATTTAATTGGCTACATTTTAAAAATAGCCTAATATAAATTATTACATAGTTTATCCTTATAAGTTGTTGTAATTGTGATAAATATCCTACATTGGCTAAAAGCTGGGGGAAATATCTTCTTCACAGACTTCTAATTGATATTTGAAGACAATTTAAAAAAACAAATGTGCACTTCTTTTTTTCAAGTCTAATGACTGAAGCAACATTATTGCAAAATTAGTTCACTATAACAAAAATGACCACTGAAATCTAGTCTAAGTGAACTACACACCTCAGGTGAAAGGCAACTCCAGTGCCAAGGCATGTAGTGGAAAAACAGTCAGCAAATGGTACATCTTTCAAGATTGTACCATTTTTGTACTCAGAATTTCTTTTCATGGTAAAATTCATCGTCTCAATCTCTTCTACTCTGTTACACCTAAACCCATCTGATTGAGGAGCTTCCATAAAAACAGAGCAATCGAGGCATCTCTTGGGATATTCTAGTTTCATAGTCGGGATTTCCCTATATTCCAATGTAGAGCAATAGAAATGGGAACCTTTCAGGCAGTGGATTTTGCCTCCTATATCCTCAGACTGCTTTTATTTCGTAAAATTGCTCTAGAGTTCTTTTATTGCACAGTGTCTTCTGACATGTCCAATTAAAACTTCTACCGGATTTTTCTCAAAGGAATTTGCCAAAGTGAAAAAACCTATCAGCTACCATTCCTTTCTGCTGAATCATTAGAAGAGCTCTTGATTTAAACAGAAACCTACACGTAGTACAGACAACTCTTATTTCTACTACAGTTGCACTTAGTCATGCTTTTGCTTTCTCTTACATAAGAGGAATGGGAGTCAAGTTCATCGCAACTTCTCTAGATCTATTTGTTCACAGGAAACTGTCCTTGAACACAGAGTTACTAAGTACCTTGACTACGACAAGGTGAAGTAAATAGGAGCTTGGCCAATTTTAAATGACGTTATTAAACTGAACTGTTCAAACGATCTGGACTTCTGCAATGTATTACATTGCTTATGTGAGTAAAATGACTCATCGACCTGTACCAAGTTCATAGTTCCGTCCAAAATATGGTGCTATTGCTATCCATGGTATTTATCTAGTACAGAGCCCTAAAACTCAATGAAAGGAATTATTTAAGTGATAACTGAAGAGGGCAATAGTGCAACTAATTCACTTTTCAACTATTCACCTACCTACCTTACTGCTACAGCTACTAAAAGATTTTTCAATTTAAGATTTTGCTTTAGAAAGGGACACAAGGTAAACAAAGTTCATCAACAAAAAGCAGGAAATCAGTGGATCTTATTTTGGAAAAAGGTACAGGAAATCTTATGTTGAGAAACATAAAATAAAACGATTAACTATTATTACTCATCTCAACAAGAATTGCCTATATGGCCATGATTTTATTTGTTTTTTATTATTTTTCAGCCTAACCCAAGGCTGAGCCCAACTCATTAGTAATACAAGGATTGAAAACAGATGTGTATTTTCAATGTCAGGTCTACAGATGTTTACAGATCACTGAGTTCTCCACATCGAAACCCAGTAAAATTTGTATTTTACATAAATACAAATGTATACACACCAACTTTAAATTAATATGCTAAATATAATCTGAATGTAGTTTATATGAACCCAAAAACATCAACTATGATTTTTTTTCCCACAGCAATTACTTTTCCAAGGAAAGATTTCAAAGGTTAATAGGAAATTTAGTTTCAAATTTGGGGCATTTGGTTTTGTTAATTCAAGCACTGAAATAAAACCCCATATAACCAGATTCAAAGGTAAGAGGCATAGTTCCAAATGCCTCTTAGTTGTATATCAGCTTAAATTGAACACATGCTTAAATACTTTTCTTAACTAACATTAACTAGTTTTACACTAACTCCACTTTTTAAAATACAGGATATACTTCAGCATATACTGGAACTCTTCCCTGCTGGAGAAACATGCATCTCAAGAAAAGCTAGCATGTAAGTACAATATCATACTGACATTTGATAGAGGAAATGTACATAAAATGACCACAACTTACAGAACAAACTTTTTAAGAGTCTCAATTACAAATCCACAAATCACGAAAAAAATCTTTATTCCCTGCATATATCTGGATTATAAAACAAAGATACATCATTCTTGTAGAACAAATTTAATGATTAAGAGTAGATTTAGAGGACACTATTTTTGTAGTATTTCTTCAATTGCACTTAAATAGCTTTTAAAATAATCATAAATACAATCATGAATGTCAGCACTTAAAGTGGAACCTTAAATTAGAGGGAAACATTTTATAACTCTAATACAGTGTAAAACCATATTAGGAAAGGGAGAAGTGGAAAAACAGAAAACAACTATGCTATTGTTTTTTTCATTAGTTCCTTATTTCCATTTCTGCTGTTCTCATTTTCCCCCTGTATTCTCTCCTGTTGAATTCACTTCTTCCATTTGCTTTCTTGCAGAGTTCACTTTTTCTAACAAGAGGAATATGTGCTCTGCAAACTCCCGGACAGCACCGCAGCCTCCACTGCTTTTACAAATGTAACCAGCAGCCTTCTGAGCCAGTGCACAAGCATCAGCGGGCACACCACTCATGCCAGCTTTCTTCAGGCATTCCACATCAGATTCTTCATTTCCTATTGAAAAAAGTGACAGATATGTAAGAAAAATACCACAGAGGAGAAAAACGGAGAAAAAAATATTGATTTTGCTGTTTAAATATTAATCTAGTTATTAGAATTTCTATTTTTGCCACATTTTTTATCTGAGAAGCTCAAAAGCCCTTAAGTACATATTTTTAGAAAATCCCAGTGATAAATGTCAACACTGATCATACTTTACACATAATATTCAAGCAAGAGTATGTACTTTTCATAAGAGTAAAATTGTTTGAGCAACTAAGCAAGCACCCCCAGGACTCTACAACTAAGCTGCCACTGAAATACAGTTTTGTATGGGATCACATAGCTTTCAGTTTTAATTCTGCATGATTTGTTTCTAATTCAGAGTATAACTTGAATGATACTAATCTGAAATCTAGTATTAAATAGTACAATCGAGTATTAAATGTGGAGGTTGGTGGCCCTGTATCTGGCAGGGGGGTTGGAGATTCATGATCCTTGAGGTCTCTTCCAACCCTGGGCATTTTGTGATTCTGTGAAATGCATTACAATCAATTCAGAATTGTATACTATAAATGTACACTTCTGCAATAAGAAAAGCTTTTCTAAATCACATTATAAACTTAAGTAATATATCACACTTACAAAATTCAACAATGATTCACCATTGCATTTAATATTTAGATTGTACCCAAGTAAGACTTAAAATATGCATCTGCTTTTGGTGATAATGTGTTATTGCTTGTGCTTTAATCCCACTAAATTCAGTGTAACAGCAGAGGCCAAAGTGTTTTAAAGAGAGAAACTAACCTAAATAAGCAACTTCTTTCCAGCTCAAACCAATGTCTTTTTGCCAGTCCTCCAGGACTCGTAGTTTATTTGTTGCATTAACTTCTGCTACACATCCCAGCTGCATGGCTGACAGGGATTTTGAACAATCTCTTTCAGAGATGAGTCGAACCTATTGAATTAAGTCAAGTTAGAATAAAACCTACATACAAAGAAAAAAGACCAGTAAGTTGATATATGGTGAAAAGAGTACAAGTGTTGTTCTTGGAAACATAATCAGGTATCAGAAGAGTTTTGCATGACTCGTTTCCTCATTCAGAACTCAGAACAGAAGTGATTTGTGTCCAAAAAAAACCATATTACAGTCTTGAGTTACGAAGTGCTTTGGGAAAGCAAAAAAATCATTCTGTAGGTTTCCCTGAGTTTCCCCAAAATAGAAGTTTACCTTTGTCTTTTTATATGCACCATGTACCAAATAAAATACTGGATATCACAGCACAATGCTCACTGTTTAATGCAGCAGTATCTGATCTAAGGCAAAGTAGGGTATAAGAGAGCTTCTGAGGACAGTTTCTGAAATATCTGTGGAAGCAAACTTTTGAAGTACTTTTCCTGATTCCTCTACGTAACAACATTACCGTTTTAGCTACAAAAGGACTTGAGAATACCAAGAGATTAATACCACTAAACAGATTGAAGTGGTGTGGCATATGAATCTCTTGAGATTTAAATTCAAATATGAAATTTAGAAACAATACATAGGGTAGGCTAAAACCAGGAGACAACTGCAGCAAGATTTTTGAAGATCTACAACACAATCTCTCCACATTTTGTCTCCAAGTGTGGACAAGCTTATCATCCCTAATTGCTATTAAACGCTAGCAAGTATTTGGCATTGATTTTAAGTACAGAATGAATGGGATTGGTGCACAGAATAAGACTGTGTTAGCATCATACACTAGAAATAAAGTAAATGAAACACAAAGCCCAGGAGGTTTTTAATAACAGATTCCAAGTCAGTGAAAGTACAGAAACAGGCATCCACAGGCAACAAAACAATTACAAGCTTCCTCTCTTTTGCCTCACAGAAGATAAAACTAAGGAAGTTTTGGAAAGCCACCTACTCTACTCCACTGCCCCAGGGCAGCACCACCTACATTTTAATATGTAAAGAACGTCTTGCCTAACCTGTTACAACATCAGGAAAAAAAACCCATAACAGAGACTTCAAAATGTATCTGCAATGGCCTACTTGGGGTTTAACTAGCTTTGCCATATCCATGCTTACCTCTATACGCAATAGGACTCAGACTAGGCCCTCTGAAGGCAGCCCATATCTGTATCTAGTTCTTACCTCATTAAATTCTTCAAGCTACACCAAAGGCAGGTGCACACAGAGACAATAACAGGAAGGCTAGTTTCACATAAATGCAAGCAAATACTCTGTTCAGCAGAATTCAACAACAATAACAAAAAAGTGACATCAATAACTAAGGAAAGCATCCACATTATAATTTGTGTTTTTTCATTTACATTAAATTGTTACCACGTAAGTTACAGTTAAAGCAACTATGCAGATGGACGTGATTGAGGGGGTTTGATTTCTCCTCAGCCACAAAAGTCATCTAGGATGAGCCAAGTAATTTTTCTGGGTATCTCTTCTTCTTACATAGCTGAGTGATAACAAGCATAGTCCTGCTTAGTAAAGCTATTGCAAAAACACAATTTCTACAGCAGAATCATGTCAAAACAAAAAATAACGATATGAAGCGACTGCTAGCTTATGTGTGTCTAGACTAAACAGCTCACAATATGATTGGTGCCATCAAAACATCATCTAAATGTCTTCCCACATTTTTCAAGGATAAAAAGAAAAAGATACCATAGCTGCTACAGATGAGATTGAGCATGTTATCAAAACGTATTCATTTTCCTCTAAGGAACCTGAGAACAATGATTGTCCCAAACCTGAACCAGAGTACTGCGCTGATTAATCACAGCAATAAATAAAGCCTTACACTTCAGAACAATCCTCACCTGGATTCCCCTTTTCTTTAATAGATTGATACCAACAATATCTCTATAATCGTAGGAGACCATTTCCTTGTGATCTTCTGTGACATAAATGCGACCATTTGTCAGGCATCCATCAACACTGCAAACCAATAGCTTCACTTCTTTTAATGGGTCCTTGCCAAAATATCCAAAGCTAAGACAAAGAAATTATCTTTTCAAATGGAAGTTTTTGTGCACTCTGAGAACAAATATTTCAAATACAATTGTGAACTCCAGGCAGAAGAACTGGCTTTAAAATTCTCATTTTTCCCCCTAAGGTCTTCCCTTAGTATCTTTACTCTTCAACTAAATTCTCCCTCTTCAACTAAAAAAAGAACAAAAAGCCAAAAGAAAAGTAAGTTATGTCTTCCATTGAAAAATCAGAATGAGATTTACTTAGTTAGCATAAAAGGTTATGTTCTATATGGCACTTGTGTTGGGAAAAAGCAAAATGGAGTAAAGGATGAAAAAGGTACAGCAAACGTATTCAATTCCCATCTGCTTTTCCTTATAGAAATACAGAGTAGCCGCAAAGAAAAGGCAGCAGGCAAGATGTAATCAGCCCATACCTTCTACTTGGACCACTCTTTACACTCTATAGCTTCCTGAAGGGAGGTTGTGATGGGGAGGGGGTCAGTCTCATCTTCCAGGCAACAAATAGAGGCCAAGGAAATGGCCACAAGTTGCACCAAGGGAGATTTAGATTAGATATAAGGAAAAACTTTATCTCTCAAAGAGTGGTCAGGTACTAGAATGGCCTGCTCAGGGAGGTAGTGGAGTCACCATTCCTGGTGTTGTTCAAGAGGTGTCTGGATGAGGTGCTACAAGATATGGGTTAGTAGCTTAATGCATAGTAAGGGTGATAGGAGGACAGTTGGACTAGATGATCTTGTAGGTCCTTTCCAACCTTGTGATTCTATGATTCTACTATTCTATGATTTATTCATGTGCATGACCAAGCATGTTCCAGGCCATGTAAGCTTAACAAGACAGCTGGAAAAAGCAGAGATTATATTAATGCATTGCTATGAGATATTGAGGATTACATTCTTCCTTTTCCCCAGACTGAACTTACACAAATAAGAAAAACATACAAATATATACCAAGGTAATTCAGATGATTTTAACAAAGAAAGGAAAAATAAAGTATTTCAATTATCTTGAATAATTTGTTAAATTGAAACTTAAAAAAAAAAAAAAAAAGCCTTCAAATTCACATGAACATTCATTGAAACAATTACTAATTTTAAAGAAATAAAAGGAATTATAGTGCTTTTACCTCAATACTCTTTGCTCTGCAATAGGCCAGTCAATGTCTATATCAATATCCACACTGTGCTCAGCACGCATTTCATAGTAGGCCATTTTACCACCCTAAATAAAGTAGAATTCATTACAATTTTCTGCTCAAGTTAATACAACTACAAAATGGTACAATTTAGTACTACGTAATGAAAGCTAAATATCTGGTTGCACTGTAGTCACAGCAGCTAAAAGGCAAGTGAAGCACCAACAATGACATATTCTGTGTTACACAGTACCGAATATTTGAAACTTTATAAAAGCAATGGTTAGTATCTTCCTTCCACAGCTAAAGGAAGCATGCAAGAAAGATAATATATATTACAGTTATTAGGACGTACAGATTTCAGTAGGTCTTTTCATACAGTAAAATGGCAAACCTATTTTGCACGGGAAAGGTAAGGGATTATTTTTGTGGCTCTGTATTACTACACCAGTATGCAAACATCAGGAGAGAATAACAGATTGTTTAAATCACAGCACGAAACTGGCATAGGACAAAGGGTGTAAACTGGCCAAGAATACAAGTTCATAGATTCAAGTAAGAAGCCCATGGCACTACATTAACATAAGCTTTTCACTCAGTAATACTAAACTGAATTATAAGATACATACATACAATAAACTTATGTGAAACTCAGTATTTTAGGCTTTTTTATATATATATATATATATATATATATATATGTATATACAAATATATATAAAATAACATATTGTTTGTACAAATATATTTGCTCTGAACTGCCCTGATTACAAACAGTTCTGTCATGTTGCAAGAAATAAGCTAACTGTCCTGAGGCCAAAGTGCTGTTAGCAGACTGTGTAAGAAACAGAAACAACACTGAATTCAAATCCCTCTGTGACAAGAGTTAAAAGATGTGTTATTATGAAGAGCCAAGAAAACCAACAGCACTAACCTGCAAGTAGCCCTTCTCGATCAAATGCCTCTTAGCAAAATAAAATGAACCATTTTCATACAGCTCCCCAGGCCAATCTTGCCGCCGGTACCGCTTTGCTGGATTCAGGTTTTGGGGCTCTGTCATTTTGTTTTCTGTTAACAGAGAGAAATGGAAAAAAAAAAAAAAGAAAAAAAAAAGAAAAACCCAGCAAATTTTCCAGAATCCTCATTCAGAATCACTTAATGACTTTCTCTAAAAACCTTCTGTTGAAAAACTAAGAACACAATTCAGCCACCATCCTCTTTCATTATTTCTCTCATGGCTTTCACTCATTTACAAAGAATCACCAGATTTCTTGCTATTTCTCAGAACTATGGATAACAAAATGGAGGATTGTCCTACTATCTCCTGGTACTTGGTAGGGAAGGGTTGAGCTTTCAGAGAGGGTACACAGAAAACATTCAGCTATGTACACCTGGAAACCAGAATGTCCCAAGCACACAAGAGCTGAGGGGATCAACACTGAAATATTTCAGTGATATAAGAGCTTGGGAAGAGAAATTTTATCTGTGAAAATATTTTGGTACTTCTCCAATATACTTCCTATTGAGAGACACACATAACATTAACTATTTTCAATTTGTTCAATTACAAATAAACAAAACAGCACCTCTGAACAAACAAAATTCCCTAAGATCCCATGCTGTTGTCAATGCCAGCAAAACATGCAGCAGAAACTGAACGAGAGAGCAGAGATTTACCTCTAGTATCAAGCTTCACCTGTTTCATTTTCCTCTAAAGCATGACACTTGGTAAACTCAGAAAAAAATACATCTGAAGCATTATATATCTCAATAGAATAATGTTAATACTTGAGGAACACATTCGTTTTAAAAAAAAAAAAAGCAACAACAACAAAAAAACAAACAGATGAGACAGTATCTGAACTAGGCATTTTGAGGAAAAAAGGCACCAAACATTTATGCTTTAATCACAGAAATAAAAGCAACACAGACAATGGGGGGGAATAGTTCTTTGTACAAGCACAGGAGGTACTCTTACAGCAATGAAAAGATACAATCTTTATTTGAAAATAAAGACTTCAGTCCTCTTGGCAACTGTAGCTGAGAGGCATATCTGCTCTAGGAAAAATAGTTGTATTCTTCTGTATGAGCTAATTACCATGAGTTCAGTCCTCATGAATCAAAGGCAGTTTGCAATTTCACATAAGTCAGCAGACAAATTAGCAGGCTGAAGCAAATCTTAAGCCTCCAGGCTAGGAGGCTGTCATCCTGTCTTTACTAAGATCTCACATCACATATTTGCAGCTTTTTAGCTATTGCACAGTAAGACTAAACATCTCCCTAGTTAAGACATGACCTCAGTGTCATGTCTACAAAATCACAAAAATCCACCAAGCAGGCATAAACACGTAAATCTGGGAGTTATGTTTTGAGTTAACATGTTAACAACATTTCCATTTTCAGCATCTTATCACTTCTAGAAACTAATACAGAATTGCTGAGTAATGATCAGTAATATTAAAACAGCGACACTTAAAAGTGATCTCACACCTCCCCAGGAACCCAGCCCATGCTCATGATATCATTTCCAAATAAATATAAACGTCTTGAGTATGAACAATAAACCCTTGAATAAAACTCTGACTAATTTTAACTGCAGCCACGAACAGAAAAATCTTACCTCCTTTTTTTACCTCGCTCCATCTAAACTGATGCCGTCTCACAACAGAGAAAACAGAATCAAAGCCCTCCTTTTGAATCAGATTTGCTACTTTTATGAGATCACTGGGATGCAGACAGGGAGATGTTGCTTGGATATTTCCTACAATATCGACCTCTGAAGAAAAATAAACATACATTTATGAAACAATGAATATTTTTAATGTACACAACCCCAAAGCGTGGGATGAGCAGAGGCCATAAAAGAAGGAAATCTTTCCAACTTTTATTTACTATAGTCTTTAGTTATTTTTCTAAATAGTAAGTGAATCACCCCTCTGGGCCTATGACATAAAAACTCAGTATGCCTCATTACTGATTTACCAT
Organism: Lagopus muta; assembly: GCF_023343835.1. Taxonomy (NCBI): domain Eukaryota; kingdom Metazoa; phylum Chordata; class Aves; order Galliformes; family Phasianidae; genus Lagopus; species Lagopus muta. The sequence goes on from NC_064433.1 coordinate 66,170,391, forward strand.
GATGATGATTAAGAAATTCTCTGATAGTTTCTAGAGATGTAGAGGAGTCTTGAGATACTTCAGGGCTTCGGCGATGAACTTGAGCACCAAACTGCTTCGCAACTTTCTCAATTTCATCATGATCTGTAGACACCCACACACTGTTGGCAGACATCAACAGAAATTACTGATCATATAAAGAACAATATCCAGCAAAAGGCTTGTCTGACACAATCTGCTCACCTGAACAATACCCTGTGCTATAGTTGGCAATAAAGGAACTATTTGTATTTGTGAAGTAAAACTGTACATCAATCCAACATGGCACTTTCAAGAACAGGGATACAATATACACCATGTACACTGTAAAACCTCAAGCCTGAGTTGCATTTCAGTTTAATGCTGTGAGGTGCCTGACCTGCCATATATACATGTAGCGTAAGCAATGTAAAATTCAGATGTGCAACCAGAAAATTCAATGCCAACTTGCCACAATATTAGGCATACTAAAATATTACTGAATTAGTGACTAGCATGAACAATTTACTCAGAATAACAGCAGGGTTCAGAAACAAGGCCAACAGCAAGTAAAAATGCCACTCTGTCAGAAGACAAGCTTGTTCTGCAAGAATTTTAAAGTGCATTAACTAGGCTTCATATAATCGCAGAGAAGGAGATGTTCAAGTGACAAACACATCAGTTTTGGCGCCAGAAACCTTCAGTACTGGTAAGGCAAGATTGTACAGTTCAGGGATAGTAAACATTTACAAAGGGAAGGACCAAGTCTGAGCGTTATGTGATGGCAAACACTTCCGCCTGAGTAAGCTACCTGTAAGGTGGTTGCTGTCACCACTATGACCAGGAAAAAAAAAAAAAGGAAAAAAAAAAAAGCATCATACAAAACTAAAAATTATGATAAAAACCTTTATTCTCTCAGAAATCTTGGTGTTTTCAATGCACTGCACATAACTAGTGGTGCTTTAGTTAATTTTTTTCCATTCAAAGACATCGTGAGATCATCAGAGCCAAACTGTATCTGACAGTGACACAAAGTCAAGTCAAACCCATATAAATGAACGAAGAGGAAGTCTTTTCCACAAGCTGCCTGAGCCTGGCTAATTCAAACAGTCACTGCCCATTTAACCAACAGTTTGGCCGTGTAATGGGCAAAATGAAAAACCTAGCACGCATATGTGCATCATATTCACAGTAAGTCATGAAGCGGTATGGATTCACATGAGGTAACTACCAATAATCTAGAAGTGATTCTAGATTACTAGAATTATTATAATTATTATTACTAGAATCTAGATTACTAGATTAATAGATCTCACTGTTCCTTTATAAAAAAATAAAGTCAAAGACGCTTGTTGTACTTTTTAGAATAGAATAAAAAAGATTTTCCAGAGCAGATAGCAGTACAGCCGCTGTGAAGACACAGAAGATGGTGCATACTTTAGCACTGAACCCAGCTGGGGCTCATTTCTGCACTTTAACACAAAACCAGAGAGTCAAGTCCCTGCCCTTAGCATAGTCCAGCAGCTTGACATCAGGAAGTTGCACCCAGGGTGCTGCACATCAGGAGCACCCTCATCGTGCGCTGCCTTCAGCTTCATCTATTAGTGCGCGTCTGCACAACTCTTTTTTTGTCCTGGCAAACGGCAGAATCGTGCAACAGCCACGTAGAAACGTGTAATAGCCAGGTAGAAGTGCGTAAAGCCCACAGAATAGCACCAAAGAATATCCCAAGGGGGCTCCACGCACGGCCACAAGCTGGGCTCCCGGCACACACGGTTATTCCCTTTCCTTTGACATTTGTCCATCACTGGACAAACCCAAGGGGCCGCCTCGGCCAGCCCCCGGCCAGCCCACAGCGGTGCTGGAACACCGCGGTCCGCTCCGGCCCACGGGAGCCCCCCGTCTGCGAGGGGGCCGATGGCGCATGCGCACCTGTGGAAGACGCCTGCGTCGAGGGCGGCGCGCAGCACCCATCCGATAAGCGGCACTCCCGCCAGCAGCTTGATGTTCTTCAGCGGGATCCCCTTGCTGCCGCCGCGCGCCAGCACCAGCGCGGCCAAATGGGCGCGCGGCTGCGCCTCATCCGTCTCCATGCCGCGTTCCTCTGGCGGGCGCCACCGCCCCGCCGTGCGCCACGCACCCCTCCCGGAGCTCTGCGTGCATGCTGGGAAGTGTAGTCCTGCGCCCGCCGCGCCTGCGCGCTGAGGCGGGGTCGGGGAGGGGAGGTGTCGCGGTGGGGTTAGTGCTGCGGTTGTGTTTCTTAGCTGGGAGTGGGTTGCTCCCCACTGCTCCCCAGTTGGTGCGTGGAGGGCTGTGGAAGCCCTAGACGATGCAGTCCTGTAGTTTTCCGTTGTCTGCTGTCGTAAATCTCAAACTTGAGTGGGTTGTCTCGTATCACGTCCTTCCCGTGTGAGGAGTTCCGGCAGAGGGCAGAGTCCTCTCACGGAGACACTTCAACGTGTGGAGAAAAATCTTTCACTCTTTGCTTGTTTCCCACCTGCGTAAAAGTGTGCTCCAGCATAAAACCGATAATACAATCCGTACAGGAAATCGAAGTTTTAAAATAATTTTAAGACTGGAAAGTGGAGCCTGCTGAGCAGCATTAGGATGAGATAGAATGAGAGGGAATGCTCTCAATCGCACCAGGGGAGATTCAGGATGATTATAAGAAACATTTCATCTCCGAAAGAGTGGTGATGCATTGGCACAGACTGCCCAGGGGAGGAGTGGAGTCACCGTCCCTGGAGGTGTTCAAGCAATGTGTAGATGTGGCACTGAGGGATGTGGTTAGTGGGCACGATGGATTGGGCTTCTCAGGTAGCTGCTACAATATTCAAAACATCTGCGTGTTAAGTAGGAATGGGTATTTTGGTTTTTCTTTATATCTAACCTAGATCTACCCTCTTTAAGCTTGAAACCATTTCCTCTTGTTCTGTCACCACAGACCCTGCTAAAGAGTCTGTCCCCTTCTTTCCTGTAACTCCCCTTTAGATATTGAAAGGTACTCTGTCTCCCCATAGCCTTCTGTCTCCACACTGAACAGCCCCAGATCTGTCAGGCTATCCCTTGGATCATTTTTGTGGCTCTCCTCTAAATGCATTCAAACAGGTTTATGGCTCATCTGTACTGAGGGCTCCACATCTGGATGCAAATATTAAGCAGAACACTGCAAGTGAGGGAAGCAGGAGAATTAGTACCTTGTGTGCCTTGCAGATTGTACTTTCTTTTGTACATCTCTGTATAGTTTTTCTTTTCTTGCACAATATTGGCGTAATTCAGCCAGTGGTTCACTTTGCTTCTGCAAGAGTTGTTACATAGCCAGACAGCTCCCAGCTGTGTTTTTGCATCTGGCAATACCTGAGCAAATGCAGAATCTTGAATTTATTCTTAAAACAACCACTTCGGTCTCCAACTTAAAACATTTTAACATGAACTGTGTTCCCTCGGCTTATTTTTGTGGAAGGTATGTGAGATATTGTCAAGACTTTTACTAAAGTAAAATGTATGTATGAGATCTGCTCTGTCTTTCTGTAGCCACAAGCATGGTCTTGTAAATTGAAACTATACTGATGTTACTTGTTCCAGGTAAGTTATTACTGACCGCAGTTAATTGATTGAGTTTGTTTTACATACTTACCAAAGCTTGTTGGTTATTTATTCCAGCATTCTTCCCAGATCAGGGGTTAGACTAATGGTCCAAATGCATCTGTATCAACATCTTGAGGTCAGATCAAGCATGCACTTCTGAACTGAGTCTCAAAGTGCATAAACTTTTACTATGTCCCAATAAAGCAGATGTAGTGGATTGTTCCCAGCCTATTCCTTTTTAACATAGGTTGCATTTTATGCCTTCTGGTTCCTGGTAACTCAGATTTCATCAGCCAACTGTTTAAATACCCAAGGATGAAATTCAACTTGGAGCTAGTTTGATTATGTATTACTAACCTAAACACATTCTGACTTGTCTTTTCCATATTTGTACTGTCATCTTGCTCCTGAAGATAAGAATGCTTGCTCTTTTAATAATAGAGCTATGGAGAACAAAACAAAGAATATAATACTTTGTTTCTTTGGAGCATGCACTCTGTTTTATATAATTGTGAAACAGCCTGCAGGCGTAGGTTTCCCAGAGTGGAGGAGAGGGTTTCAGTTCTTCTATTAATGCTAGCTGACATTCCCACATCACATAATGTGGTGTACAGTCTCATGACTGCGCAGCCTGCCTGCCCTCAGTCCTATCATGTCAGACTATCCGTGAACCAAACCAGCTCATTTCACGGAAGTATGCTGATACACTAGCCAAAATAGTGGGAATAAATCTATTTTGAAAATATGTTCCATGCCATACTATTCCGCTGGGGATAATAAAATCTGCAATTTTCTTTCTGATCACAGTTTCATTGCTGTAAAGTACCACATTCTGTTCTTGCTCAAGAAAAAAGTCAATTCATTCATGTCTGTGCAAACAGCGGGGAGACAAATTAACAAAATTTGAGGTATTATGTAGATGTGTGCTGAGGTATTACTATAATCACAGTTAAAATGAGATGATTTACTATGTGAATGTCCAAGTTTTGGCTTGCCTGGGCCACACTGAGTAAAGAAGAGTTGTCTTGGGCTGCATATACACAGGCTTCTCCAAAAGTAATGCCTTCTGTTTATTTCCACTGAAACTACAACAGATACAGTAAGCACAGTAACTCTGTTTAATACAGCAAATTCTCAGCTAAAGAACACTTTTTGCAACATAGTTCCCACCATTAGCTATGCATTTTTGCCCACAGTGAGCAAGAGTCTGCATGTCAAGCTTGTCAAAACCTGTACTGGTGGGGGTAACTCAATATTGCTGTCATCACTGTTGAAACACGCCACCTCACTATGATCACATCCACTATGTCTCCATAAACATTCAGCAAGTGTCAATGAATGTCAATGGGTGCAACTTTACTTCATGGAGGAATTGAGTGACACACCTTTGCTTTATTTGCACTTCCATATCAGACTCCATTCTGTCAGACCGCTCCAGATACTTCCTGCTGTGGATCTGCCCTTTCTGCCATTCACACTGGCTGTGATGTTGCTCTTAGCCTTTAAGATTGAAAAAGTGTGTAACAGTGATTCTCTGAAGCTCACAGTGAAGCTTCATGAGGCATAGCCTTTGTAGTATGTTAGTGAATGCTTGACTTCTCAAACTCAACTGTAAACTGCTGTTGACCTAACTGGGGCCAGGCTTTAATTCTGTGTGCCTGAAATTCAATTCTGTTAACATCAGCAGGGCCCCAGGTGGTTCCAACTGCAGGTTTCTGTCTTCTTCTGGAATATGCCTAACAGTGAGTACTGCAGAAACAGATAAGAGAGACACATGGAAGCATGTAGTGGAAACCTCCGTCAGTGATTCAAGGATACATTACACCTGAATAAACTGAAAGTTACTCTTTTGATGTCTTTCTGCAACAACAGGAAAATTCAGAGATCTAGATCTTGCCTTACCTGCACTAGACCTTGGAAAGCTTGTGTAAATTCTGTGGAGTCCTGGAGTCAGATCAGTATGAAGGAAATAAGAAATGGACCTCAGAAAATCAAGCAAATGACCTGCTCTTGCTATTGGAAGCTTTATGCAGCTCTTGGGCAGCACTTTGTCCACAGATGATAAGAGCTAGATGAATAATGATTAACATGGATTGGAAAAAACGGGCAACTCTCAAAGGTTTGAGAGTTCCAGAAATCACCTCTGAAAAGCGGACAGAAGGGAGCATGGTGACTTGGAGCTTACATTTGACTTGGTGTATTACTTAGACATTCTGCAGAGCTGGAATGGAGCAAGTTACTCTGCTGCAGTATAATGGAATGCACTGTGTTTAATTCAGTGCCTGCTGGATTAATTCGGTTCCCCTTGACTGTCTGGTGTACACAGAAGAAATCAGAACCAAAATACATATATTTAACAGTAATTTCAACCTAAGTGAAGTTTTCATTATTATTACTATCACTCTTATTACAAGTGATGTTGACATTACCTGCCTGGCTGTGAATAGTTATTAATTCTTGTAACAACAGTAATTTATATTTAATTTTTACCTTGAGACTACCCAAACCATTCTGTTAAATCAAGTTCTTTATGTTGCAGATCTTTGCACTTACACTTAATTTTCATTTTTGTGACTTAGATTCACCTTATCTAAATCCAGGCCTCTAATTAAGGTAATAAGCTAGAAGCCTGAATACCTCAGGTTCTTCCTACAGCCAAAAAGGAAGCATACTTTCAAGTATCCTTCAAAAGATACCTTTAGAGACTGGTTGAAAGCACCTAAACTTTGAATTGTGCTCTGCAGAGGATGCACCAGAAGATTACTTCAGCTGGCAAATGGGTTTGAGTAATGCTGGCTATCCCACTGCACTGATCTTTTTCAGATTCCAGCTTAACGTGTCCTAATTTGTATGAAGGAGGTTAAATTCCTGTCCAGATGTGCAGAAAGAAAATTTCCCCTAATTCAGACTTGTGAAGATCTTTGTTAACTTTATTGTTTGTTCATTGAATTTTCTTCCTGAGTATGGTTTAGTTGTGGCTTTCTCTAAAATCTCCCTCAGAAATTCCCTCCTACTTAGAAGATACTCATGTCTTTTAGCTAACTGTCCTCCAGAGATTGCACTCGCATGCACTCTTATTTCATGTAATGAAAAGCACTTAGATAGCAAGAACCACTTTTGCTCAGTGCAGTCAGCAGAGGACACTGACTGCCAAATGCTCGTCATTTCTCTGACTGACAACAAAAAGCTTGATTTTGACAGATCTTTCAAATGTTTTAGAAATCAATGCCTGTTATAGGGTGGTCCTTTTTGGGGGGGGGGGGGGGGGGGGGGGGATTTTGCTTACTTTAGTCTCCATAAATCTTATGCCAAGTTGCTGCTTTTGCACATTTTTTTCCTCATTTGTTTGAAATATACATCTGTTTTTCTTATGGGCCAGCAGGAAAAGGAATGCAGTATATCATATACTGAAATCTAGTTGCCATCTTCCTGTTCTCAGGGTACAGCATCTTCCACTGACAAGTCATCTGTGCTGAGCTCTTATCAGAGTGCAGGTCTTTGGGGCTTGACCTAAACATCCCATTACTCAATTTTACTGCTGAGAACAGAGCTCTGGGAACACTGTCTGAGGGATGGTTCATTAGCAGTACAGGCTATTCCTTCGTTCCTCTGCTGTCTCATCTGGTGCTTTCACTCACGTCTCCACTCATGATGGGTTCATAACGCTCTTAATATTTTTTTTTAACAAATCTGTACGAATTTAGCAGCCCACTTCTCATTTTATCTGTGCTTTGGGTCTTTAAACAGTGTATCTGTCTGAGTCCATGAACACCCTCAATCTCTGGCCCCTGTTTTCCCGTAGTAGGCATTAAACTATTTATGAAATGCATGTTTATTTTACATATTTACCAATTATTCCATTTGAAACATTGAAATTTATGTATAGTTCCTCCTTTTTGTCTGACATGGACCATTCCTGGCTGCTGCTAATGATTTTGGTCTACCAGATGCAAGCCTTTGCATACTGCTTCTCAGGTGAGAAACCTATGGTTTAAAAGTGTGGTCTAACCAGAACATAGCTTGCTTTATTTGTGCCTGGTATATAGCAATTAATAATTTCCTCTGTGTAAAGTAGTAGATTTAAATTACAAACACTCACGTAGCTCTGTTATACTCTCACATACTGTTAAGTCTCCTGAAGCTGCTCCTGTAAGAGCCATTAACTCAAGAGCAGGGCTTGCGTGCCGTTCTGACAGTCGGTGGGAACACTGCCATCTAGTGACCATCCTGTACAGAAGTAAAATGAGCTGAGAAAATGGTCATAAAGAGACGGAATAAGAACTCTGTTTAATTACCCTTCATACTCTAATATTGATACTGATGTGAGCCCATGAAGAACTGTAAAACCAACAGCTATTTTTACTGGAGAAAGATTTCCAGGCAGGTATCTATGATTATTACACAAGAAAATCTTCTGCAGATGCCATTATTATCATTTTCAGTTTCTAATTACTATCTTTCTAAATTATTTTACGGTTGTGTTGACTTTTATTTCCTTCTCTTCCAGACCCAAACATTCAGGTACAGACCAGATGGCAGTTTCCTTTTAATGAAATGATTAACTTGTACGCACATGTTGCTCTTCCTTTCAATATAAACACTCTCACTGTATCTAGGACTCAAGCTGGATGGGAAACAAGTACAGTAGAGTGTTGTTGTTTGGACCAGTTCCTGTTTCCAACCTCACTGCTGGCTGATGACCCACAGAGCAAGCCCTGGATAGAAAGCACATGCTCAGCCTGAAAATCATTTTGCGGGGTCAGATAAATAGTTCTCTTAGTAATTTTTCTATGAGCATGTGAATCAGAGAAGGCTGTACAAAAGATCAGACAGGATCAGGATCACCTTTGCAATCCGTTCTTAGGAAATCTACTTCCCGCTCCCTGCTGCTTACGCAGTGGCCGATAGAGTCAGAGAGTTCTTATTTCTCTCGTGGCTCTTTGTTTAGCTAACTGTCTTCTCAGACCCAAGGATATTTTATGTCATGTTTCTGTAAGGTCATTTGCCTCAGAGCAGCTGCAGAGCGTATGACAGTGCTCAGGTCAGCACGTACGATCTTCCTGCCTCACTACAAGGGACATTTTTCAAACGTGGTTCTCACACTCCAACTGACTGGTTCACAAGTAGTCATTCTGAACTGCCCACACCAGAGCATGAGCCATATCACACTTGTAATTGCTCTTGTGAAGGCAAGTCATGCCAAATACATGCCAAATAATACTTGTGATAGATTTTACTGTTTCATCTCCCTCTCCCTCAAAAAAAAAAAAAAAAAAGAAAAAGAAAATTAAAAAAAAAAAAACCCACAAATGTGATACACTGGTTATGGATTAAAGAATCATTTTATTTTGATAATAAAGACATAGAGCATTCAAAGTATCTACGCTATCATCATAAAGTTTGAAATGCCAGCTTTAATCATGCAAGTTTGATTGACCTACCCTGATTTTACTGGTGGCTGAAGTGACTGATACAGCTAAGAGATGATTAGAGTGACCGAGCGCCTTAGGTGATTCATGTGCTCTCTATTTTTTCTTTGCAATGTCTTGGAAAAAAATTGGACCCACAAATCCCTTTTTTTGTAGAGAGAAACATTATCTATTTATCTTACTATCTTTTTTTTTACCCTTGCCTTTGCAAGTTTTTTGACATTTTTTCAGCAAAATCTCTAAAAACTGCTCTGGAATTTTTTATGATGTGGAAATAAAAACTAAAGTCCTATCATGTTCCCTCAAATCATATTTCAAAACCATGTTGAAAAGCCTGGTCTAGATCTGGTCTTTTCTGCTCTTCAGTACAGTGGTCTGCTTTCAACTATTTGAGCTGCAGTTTGCATGTATGACACGTCACGTGCTGTATGCAATATCTTAGAACAACTTAGGAGATTCACAATTGTTTTTTTTTCTAAGTGATTCTAAAGAAAGATCTCTGTTCAAGCACAGGAAGCTGCTGTCCTGGGAAATTTCCACCAGATCAGACATCACTAATTGTTCCTAAGGAAATGACAGCTGGAAAAGAGTTAATAACTTTTGATAATACTTGTAAGAATCTATACATTGCATGGAGCCAATTATATGTTCTCTTACCTACTGCAGTATTTGAAATGCATGACATTTCCTTTTGTGTCAGTAACCATTAAAACTACCTGAAAACAGATCTTTGACATGGAAATATTTTTTTCTTATGCTGGATTTGTTGTGTCTCACTGAGCAAGTGCACAGAGAGCATCAAAAGGATTGCTGCCCTTCTGAAGTTTGATCTCCTCCTGGTGCTGGCCATGGTTGTGCTGACCATGGTTATTTGCAGCTACCTCCTTTGACAACCACTTTTCTCTTCAAGTTAAACTGCCTCGTGTCTTTCTTCTCATTTTCCTTAATCAGATACTCTCTTGGTTCAAGCCAAGAACTTTTGGTATTCACTAACGTGTTTCTTAAAGCCTAGAGGAGTGATACTTATGGGATCTGATAGCAAGCACTGCTGATGGAGAGGACGAACCTTCCCCTGGCTCACTCTCCTTTCTTCTACAGCTCCATACACAGATGGAAGCTGTCTGTTACCAGTGTTCAGTGCTTCAAGTTATATATGAAAAGGAGACTAAAATATTATCAGGATCATTACAAAGTGTTCCATGCGAGGAAACTTACATATAGGTAAACTCACTTTCATTGAACACTTGTGCTTGTGCAAGATAAAGTTTATAAATTTGGAACTGTTTATACTTTTGTAGTTGACATTGAGTGAACATGATTTTTTAGCTCCTGAGATTGCAACAACTTCAATACTTCTTGAAAAGATCTGAAGGAAAGTGATGTTGTAGATACCACCTATCTATGATGGATGCTGTATCAACACTTTCATTGGGGATAGTTGATCATGAAATACAACGTTTTTTGTAAGGGAACTATTGTTTTATTGTTACAAGCTCTGTAAATTTTCATGGTGAAAGCTGAAATGCGTATTTGCAATAGAGAGATCTTTGTGAACAAGAATTCTGTTTTTGACTGATTAAAGCAGGTATAGAAACTGGGGCAAATACGGTGGGAATGTGATCTATTACAAAACAGCATTTCATTTTGTTTTATTTATCAGGATCATGTTATATTGGCTTCTTTAGGCATAATGCTGTGTGTTAGTACATTAAGTAACTCTATCATCCCAATCATTCCTGATCCTCCTTTTTTTCAAGAGTTACATATGGCAAGTTTTTCAGAAAATCTGATTCACAAGGGTGTCAGGAATCAGCATTTCCTCCCAGCTTTAGTGAGGAAGTACTGAACAGTGTTAAACACTGATTCTGAAGGGAAGATTTTCAAAACATGGGGTCTAAAGTGAGCATCTAATATCCTAAGAATGTTGAAACAAGTATCATAGGAATCAGAAAAATATATTTTTCTTGCATTAGACTTCTCAAAATTTTGTTAAAACGTTCATCTCAACAAATAGGATGTAGTAAGGACTCAAAAATGCCAAATAGAAGGTTTTCCAGTTTATTTCTCTCTGTTTTGCTACAAAAAGAAAAAAATGAAAGAGTGAGAAAAAGACAAAAGAAGAAAAAAGGTTGTATTTTTCATCAGTAGAAAATTACAAAAATATTTTAACCTTTTGTTTTGTTTTGTTTTTTGTTTTTTGTTTTTTAAATGAGCATTTCAAAGCAGGATTTCAAACAACTATCCTTGTCATGGATTTCCTATCAGCTACTATAGAACAGGTTTGATTAAACATTTGTTACTTGGGCTGAATGATAAAGATCAGAACAAGGTATCCTTTCCAACCACAGGGAGCATATGAATTTAAGAAACATCAGAACACAGTTGGCACACAGCTGACTTGCCTGTCCTCATCACTATTCTGTTCTTTTCTGAAATTGACCTCTTTTTTTCTTGGATCTCTCCTTTCGAACTGCTTTAGCCAAATGTCCAGTCTTACCTTACAATATCTTGTTTTACACAAGACTGTCTGCTTAATGTAGTAAAAAGGCAGTGTGCAACTGTACTTTCCTCAAAAAACACAAATTCCCCTGGAATTGTTCTTTTATTTTTCTTCTCTTCACTTTTTCTTACAGTGTTTTCCTGCTCTGTGGAGCCACACTAGTCAGAATATCATTAGCTACTTTTCCCAACAATATAATACTGCCATGGCAACAGATAAAGTAAAGGCTGTTTGTGAGGTTCTTTAAGTGGAAATAAAAGCATCTGCATATATATTAGTTGCTCAGGACACAACGCAGTGTATGAAAAACATATTGGCTGTGTTGCATTCCAGTTTCATGAACTCATGTTTCTATCTAGGATTTTCTGAGAAGGGATACGGGAGTTCTACATTCTGAATACAACATTTCTGACATAACATGTAATGTATGTTGATTCTTGCAACTAATGGCTGTTGCCTTATGTTTCAAATACAGTACCTACAGTACCAATTATATTCTACTGCTCTCAGACGTCCCTTAGCCACATCTAGCTTTAGTTTCCGCAAGTTGCTGCAAAGGATCTGTCTCACTGTAGATAATAAAACACTCTCTTAATTCAAAACATCTATAAGAGGAGATTTGGATCTCAGTTGTACAAATGGAGTTAATTTTCAACTGTGGCCGGAATGGTAAGTGATGTGTAACACATTATGCATACTCGTGTACATACACTAGCTTGCGCCCTGATATAATTGGGATGAGGGATACATTGGTTCATTCGAATGGCTGCATGTGGGATCATGTGCAGTTGGCTTACAAACAGATTCACAAGCTGAAAATGTTGCTGAAAAGAATCTGGTCATATTTTTTTGATGATGCCCACGTTGCCTCAGCATGTCAGCATTTCATATGCAAGGTTACAAAATAATCTGCTAGTCCACTTGGAATGAGGTAGTGCTCCCTATCAAACCCATGAATATTGCAGGGACAGGATGTAAAACAGGGATTGAACACTAATGAATTTCTGTTTAATTCCCTTGTACATTTCTCAGGCCATTTGCTTTATTGCAGCAAATACGATATAAATCTCCCTGAAGTCATGCTAATAAATCTTACGTTGCCTGCCAAGAGTCTGCCTGGAAGCATTATGCACTTTGTGGTGTTAGTTTTCTACTACTGTTCTACTGGAACTGTTATTTCCACCCCAAAGACTTGTATTTTCTACCATTTTGCACCATATGGAGTCAACTTTATTGCTGTCTTGGAACTGGACCGAATTGTGCCGTAACAATTTATCTCACTTTTTCTGAACTTAAACAAACCCTTTGACCATGCTTTCAGGCTTTTCAGGATCATGATGAAGAATTACAGAAGTACCTTAGGTATACCTTACAAGGGAGCTTCAGAAAGTGTTTTTGGTGAGACGGTAGGGACAACATTCCTTGGTACTTGTTGTTTCTCCAGCGTGCTGATCACTGGATAATTTAGGACATTTTTATTTGTTTTCATTAATTTTCTTCTGTGTGTTCTGTTAAGAGATTGCCTTCCACTGCCATACCATTGACATGTCCTACTGTAAAGAAATAGAAATATTTTAAATTAATCTTAATGCATTTGACTAACTTCTGTTACAGATTTTAATCCTTATAACCATGAGGTTTAATAAAGTTCTGTGTGTTGTAAGATATACTTTAGACTTATGTTACCATTTCCTGATTTCCAGCAAAGATCACAGATGGAAAGAAGAGGAAAGAGGAAAGAAAAAGACCAGGTAGTTAGCTTTTAGTACTCACTAAATACAAAAGTGGTTGAGATGTCAAAAAACATATTCAGTCTTCCTCAGGTACTACAGTTCTACTGCAGCAGTTAATTTATCCAGACAGTATGTAATTAATTCAAATACATCATAAATGTATTCACAGTAATTTTAAATATATACAGAATTTTACCTATATTTGAGATTTTTACCTTTTTAATATAAGTGAATCTTAATAATAGAAGTCCTTCTTTATTTCCAGAAACCTGAACAGAGACTTTATTAAAAAACTTTGAGATTTGTGAGATGTGACTTCAGAGACTGAACTTCAAGGTTCCAGATAGAAGTCAGACGTAGCGCCCTTTATGGTTAAAGATTTGTTTTAGAAAAGCAGGAGACTGCACTGCATATCTTGCCTGGAAAAAAGAAAAAAAATGATATGGATCTTCATAAGGATTGAATGCATCCTATTATGGTAGTGGCTTTTTGAAGAATGTGTTATATATATGGTGGTAATAACAAAACAAATGATGTGTTTTGGATACAGCAGATGTCAACATTTCGGGTTAGCATAAGCAACTGAATTCCATCTTTTCCGATATTTCTTATAGTTTTGATTTTTCATCTTTCCTTGCATTTATGCATTTATGCCAGCATAGAGCATAGCAGTGCTCGAGTACGATTGACATGTGTCAAAATTCCAATCAGAGGTAGTAAGATATGTTGGAAGCGGATTGTGTGGGTCCTACTGGTCTAGTAATAATGGTGGGATGACTTCTACCAGATATTTGTCATTTTTACTGCACTTTCTATCACATTCTTTTAGACTCTTGCTATACATAAGAACATAAAGTGGTCACATGGAAGAATATCTCATGCTGATATGTTATTTCCATATCACAAAAAATGGAAGGGAAGACATGGATACAAGATAGAACTTCCATAAATGCTCCAGTAATTTAAGTTTGTAATTCTCATTTCTAAACATAGCATAACAGCAGAAATCAACTTCCCTAGTTCTATGTGTGTGAGAACCACTTAAGTCTAACACAATCATATAGACTCTGGTAGTCTATGAGGTGAAATAGTCATATCCAGAAGTGAATGAGTTCTCAGTATCTGCTCTAGGATGCATCATTGCTTTAGGATGGAAAGAGTTGATACCTAGAAATATATTTTTTCTCTGCAAATTCAGTATAGGGAATCCACTATCAGACATAAGTGATCAGTTATCAGCCATCTAATTCTCACCGAGGTGAGTTCTGCATTCTGTGATGCCCTGTCAGGCATTTGCATTGAAATTAGACACCTAAAAATCTTTTTAATTTCTGATGATGTGCCTAGAAGCCAAAATTTGAAAAAGGGGACTAGTTTAGGTAGGTGCCTTGTTGACTACGGGAGAAAATGATCCTTTCCCTAGTTTAGTCTTACCGTGTTTGCCAAGAGGATAAAATCAGACTGCTAGCTTGGCTGCTGTGGGAATGAGATTTTAGGTTCAACATGCAATAATTGTCTATATTGCCAGTGTCAGCCCCTGGCAAACCACTGTGAGGAAGCATCGTGAAGGATGTGTGTGGTAATGACAGTAAGTTGTGTTTCAGCCTTGTGCTTATGAGACTTGTGCAGAAGCAACCCAGATACATGCAGCAGTGCAAACCTCTGAGTAAACTGCAGCATTTCACCCCAGTTCAGCCAGTATTTCGAAATACCAAGATAAACATAGCATTGCGTTTGGTGCCTGGGAATCACCACTTACACTGTGCTGTGCATCAGAGATCTGAGGGATGGTAAATCCCTGCTCAAGCCCTTTGGCTCTGTACACCTTTTATAGCGATGAAGTCTGAAGTCTGGGATTTTCTTGTAGCTCTCCATATAGAGTTCTTTTCTACTTAGGTTGCTCTGTTGAACTTTTGCTGTATATATTTTCCACAACATTTTTCCCCATAGAAACAAGGAGTAATAACTTTTTAAAAAGCTGTGGAAAATATTTGAAATAATACCGGTCTTCTGCTGCTTTCTCTTTCCAAGCTTAATCACAATAAATATTTAAAAGAGACAGAGAAGTTATTCAAAGGACAGGCTGCATTTTCCAATATATTAAAAAAATTTGAAATAGAATATTGATGTTTTGCTACTTCATTAACAACTTTTGGTTGACCTATTTTTTGAGACAAAATTAAAACAATATGAAACCTTTTTCTTTTAATTAAGACTGTTAGCATAACTAAAATTAATCTTGAATCTGTGTCAGTCTGGTCTTTTTATATGATGGCAAGAGTTCTGACACAGCACTTCTAGCATTTGGTACTGTGACAAATTTAGAAGTAAAATAAATACTTGATAGACCACAGCATATATAATTTACAGCTAGAATTGCCTATGCAGTTTTATTAAAAGCAAAAAGCTTTTATATAAATGATACACATAGGTTTAAAGCATTGATGTCCAACCTCCTGTCTTGCCTGGGCCACACTGAGTGAAGAGGAATTGTCTATGGCCGTATCTACAATTGTTGCTCTGAAAGTAATGCCTCCTAATTATTTCCATGGAAACTACAACAGATATAAGGAGTGCAATAACACTATTTAACAGAGAAAATTCCCAGCTACAATACACTATTTTTCACTATTCACTATTCACTATTTTTCAACACAGTCACCACCATTAGCTGTGCATTTTCACCGATGATGAACAAGAGCTGCATGCTGTGTTTGTAAGAAGCATCACTAGCAGATGTGACCCTCTGCCACTTTTGTTACTTCTGAAATACACTGATATCATGGATGACATAATAAAATAGTAGGCATTACTTTCAGAGCAGCTCTAATACAAGGTAGCAACTTTCAGCGCTGCCAAAATCGTAAATAAGGGCAACAGTGTGTAAAATTTTATCCCTGGAGGTATTCAAAGTTAGGTTGGATGGGGCTCTACAATCCTGCTCCTGGAAGGGGGGTTGGAACTGGATTGTCATCGAGGTTTCTTCCAACCCAAACCATTCTGTGATTAAATGATTCCATGATTCTATTATTTGATTATGAGCATCAGTGAGCCATGAAATGCATGTAGAGGGAGATCTATGGACTGAGCTGCAATACGGGGAAAAGCTGAGAAAGCTGTAGTCAGTTGAGACTCCTCAGATTCTTGATCAGCCCATTATGTGAATTGTGTCCAGAGCACAGTAGCTTTTGCTGTGTAGTGTGTTAAACAATCCAAGGCAATTAGAGTGGAAAGTGCTCAGAAGGGAGCTGTGGCAAATTAATCCACAGCCACAGTGGATTGGACTCACATAAGTGAGTATTACTCTATTAAAACCTTTTCCCACTCCTGGTATTCATCCATCATTTAGATCCCCTTGGGTTCAGCTGATTCAGCCTGATGCAAGCCTGCAAGCAGCATGGAAGCCATCATCAGCATCTTAATGGGCTCTGGCATTTGACTTCTGCCTGCATGAGAGCCAGCAGCCCAAACTCTTTTGTAAGATCCACACATTTTCCCCTCTGAGTCACCAGGTAAAGTAGTCATGATACTGTACTCCCAACTCAACAGACCCGGTGTCAGGGATGGGGACAGTAACAGGGTCAGGGGTGGGGACAGTGTTGGGCAGGAGGCAACGTGAGCTGGAGCTGTAGAGCAGTGGCTGCTGGGCCTTTGGGATGTTCACATGAGACTGGAAGAGGGGATCAAACAGGCATATCCCAACATTGTCCTGTTTTTCCCTTTAGTGGCAGATTCAAATGCATCCCTGAACCATATTGAATCCCTGTTTTTGTTTTGTTTTGTTTTGTTTATTTGCTCTTTTTTTTTTCTGCAAAAAGAATAGCAACAAATGTTTTGGAGCAGAGCAGAAAGTTTTCTGACATTTCAGAGTTTTACTTTTCTGCTTTCCTTAATTCTTTTAAATGTGCATTACAAAGCCCTTTAGCTTGTCACATAGAAAATAAACAAAGAACTTCATTTAGAAAACAGCATAATTATTCATGCAGGCAGCTGCTATCTTTATTTTTCTTTCTTTTTTTTTTTTTTTTTTGTTTTCCTTCCTTTTTAAACAATTTGATGGAAATGAGTGAATAAGATTTTCGTGTTTTGGTAAACAAAGATCTGATCATAAATTTCACTCACTTGGCTTTGAAATTGTACCTGTTTTCAAAAATGCTGCAAGATGTGTTAAAGATTTTATTTTAAAACTCTTCTAATGAAACATGGATTTGTAACAGAACTCAGATTGTTCCTCCTAAAGCATGGAATGTTCATACATGAGAGGGAAGAAAACTTAGCAAGAAACCTGAAAAGCAAGTAAAACATATTGATTGCTATGTAGGATGACTGAAAATTGTCTCAGTTGCTCAGTGTATTATGTATTGATATGTCAAGTCAATGGAAACTATCAAAAGGCATCAATTTTCTTCAGATCTGAAGTCTCCTGTTTGTGTCCCTACAGTCAGAAGGAAAACAAACAATAATAAAAACCATAGAAAAAGGAAAGACTGCATTTGCCAAGATTGGGATGGATTCCCCTACAAGGACGGATTTGTCCATCCCCTACATTTTCAGCTCAGAGTTTTCTGAAATACCTTTCATAGAATGAAAACATGATCACAATCCACTGGAAATCATTTGCTCTTCAGTGATTTCGATGGGTCCTGCTGGGTCTGAGCAAATTGCCCCAGAGAACTCCAGGTTTGCCGCTCAGCATCTGAACCACCATGCTCTCAAACGTTCTGAGCTGCCAGCAGATCTCAGATCTGACTCAAACACCTTTGCCATTTTTGGCCTCAAGCTTTATGACTTGGTAGCATGAAATGATAGAGATGGAATACCTGCACCCTGTCATATCTTGGTTCAATGGCACTGTAAGAAAATAGATGACAAACCAGCCTGCTGCATGTAGGCAACTTAGAGATCTTTAAACAAAGGAATGTTTAGGAATCATTTGGGATTTTTTAATAAAGAAACATATATGTTGGTTACTCTGAAAGCAATGTCTTGTCTTTATTTCCACAGAAATTATAACATATACAAAGAGCACAGTAACACTATTTGATAGAGCAAATTATCAGCTACAAAACCCTATTTTGCAACGTAGTCTCCACTATTAGCTGTGCATTTTCACCAGCAACCAAGAGCTGCATGTCCTTCTCGTAAAAATTTGCACCAGTGGAGGTGACCCACGGTCACTGTTGCCACTGCTAAGATACAGTGATGTCATGGGCCAACATAAAAAAATGGGAGGTATTACTTTCAGAGCAGCCTTTGTTCAAAGTAGCAGCTTTCAGTCCTGCCAAAATTGTAAATAAGGGCAATTGTGTGGAAGATTTTATCCCTGTAATAAGCACAGAACTTGTTTTGCCTTTTTTTTCAAGCTTAAAAAATAATCTATTTCAAAATAAAAAGCTGTCCAGTGCCTCAATTACTCTTTTCACTGTGATTAGTAGACAGATTTTAAGGTGAAGAGTATGGAGGAATCTAGGGTGAATGAAATATCTGAGTAGATTTACGCTTTCGCTTCCGCTCAAGATGATGGACAATATATATAATTATGTTGTCAAATTCAAATTAACTAAGCCAAATTCAAAAAAACCCTCAAAAGCTGAAGCTCCCATGCCTGCCAAAAGTTAGACTACCTTGTCCAAGTCAATTACGTTAGGATACCCATCTGGCCATAGCTTGTGCATTGCAGTGCAGCCTCTTGGATTCTTACCACTCCAGTTTGTAAAATTGAAAATAAAAGCAAGCAGAAGAGATCCCAGGGGACTGCGGCTGCAGGAGGCGAAAAATTGGTGCTTCTTGCTTGCCTGTCTCTTCCCAGCTTCCTGCCCCTTTTCGGCGTGTGAGAAAGACGAGCGGAGTTTGTGCGCTTTGGAAACTCGATAGGAGGCAGCAGCTGATCTCCCCATCACCAGCCTAAAAATAATTCACTCCAGGGCTTGGAGCTGCTTCGCTAAGTGGAGGAAAATCCTGCCGCCGGGATGATATTGATCACATAGCACAACCGAGTGAAAATTGGGGTTGGTATTTTGGTTTTGTGTTTGCAAAGGTAAGCTGCAGAGTTTGCTCTAACAGCCAGCAGGCGAGCGGGGCATGCAGTGACCCCCCCGTCGTCCCCACTAACTGCCTCCTCCTCCTCCTTTATATCTGTGGGACAGGGCTGCTCCTCGTTCTTTCCTGGGATTACGACTCAGATCTGTTTTCCTTTTCCTTTTCCATTCTCAGGCATTCTCAGGCTTTCCAGTCCCCTACCGCTGATGTTTTCTTTGCCGCTCTGCTCATGGTTCTGTTTCTTTTTTTAAACCGTCCTGTCTTAGCATGTGGAGTCATAGGTTTTGCAGCCGGCAGCATAGCACGTCAATGCGTGAAATTGAATTGCCTTAAGGAGCTTAAGAAAAAAGAAAAATAAATGTTTTGGATGCGTGAGAGCGCTGCTGATTTTGGTGTGCGATGCTTTTCAGAGTCAGTACCGCGTTTAGCCGTTTTGCTGATGGGATTTTCTCTGTGTTTGGGGCCTGATCCAAAACCTGCTGAAGTCAATGAGATTCCTTGCATTAGTTTTAGTGAGGTTTGGATCATGCTGCTGGTGTATGCCAGAGAGCGATGCAAATGCTGAAAAGCATCTGAAGTAATTTGTCACCTTAAGGCCCAAGGTAACCGGGACAGTGCTTAGTGAGGAGGCAGGGTCTATCTAGGGCAGTTGGTCACAGCTGAAATAGAAATGAAAAAGAAAACAATATTTTGTGCTGGACCATTTGGGATAAAAGATTTTTAATGAACAGCATTTTTTTGCCATTGCTGTAGTGCTACTCTTTGCAAATAATCATTATTTATAATTTACAGGTTCCATTAGATCAGGTGTTTTTAGGGAGGTAGGAAAAAAAAGCCAATAGGTTTATATCAGGCAAGGGAAAGATTCAGAGCACTAGCCTAAAATCTGTGGCAAGGCAGTAGGCCTTCCATAGGGCTCACCGAACTTCGTCATTTGAACTTTGGTAAAGTTTTCTCTGTATTCAGGAAGGAAAGAAAAAAGCTTGCTTTGGTGAAGACTCCATTATTCAGAAATTAAGAACCAACTACTTTTGCAAAACTCTGAGTACTTTCTCCGTTCTGCATCTCTATGTGTACACATACCCATGTATATATGTATACTTGTATATATGCATATGTGGCATATGTGGGCATATAATGCACATTATAAGTAAGACCAAAAAAAAAATTATGAACTGAGACCCGAGTATGCTCTGTAAGCTGATGTATTTTAATCGGGAAGTGCAGCTATTGATTTTTTTTTATTTTTTATTTTTTAATACAGACAGCAGAAATACTGAAACAAAAACTTTTCAAAAGTTTCATATTTCCCCCAACTAAGGTCCACCTGAGGACTGTATTTATGCTCTTTCCTTTTCAGTTGTATCTTGCAGAGCGTGCAGAACAGAGTGATAATCCAGGTAAGAGAAAACTCTTGAATATGAAGGCTTTAAGCCCAATTTAAAAGACCCTAAGATAATTAAAATATATTTAACTAGAATTCTTGCAGTTTTGCACTCAGTGAGGATGTTCTTATTGTTTTTATGAAAATTTACATTATCTGCCACTTTCCCATTGTATTCTTTTCTATAGCTTAGGTAAAATGTATCTCAGGATTTAACTCTATGCCTTAAGAATTCCATGTTTAAGTTTGTTAAAATTAGATTTGTAAGTGTTTAGGCTAAATGCTACATCACATTCATGCTTAATACTTTGTCCTATTTTTTTCTTCCCAAAATGCTTTTTGTTCCTGAAACTCTTTGGTACCTATTTCTGTTTACTATATTATGAAAATGTCTGTACACCTTAACCCACAACCAGAAAATCTCAGTTTGCCAGTGGTGAAGATCTTGGGATGAAAATGTAAATGCTTAAAGGGCATAAGTTTTTTTAGCTATTTCATTGCAGGGTGAGCTGCTGTTCAGATAGTTCACATCCCCATTAAATTAAACCAAAAGGGAATCAGATTCCCAAATGATGTCAAGGAGAGCTGAGACTCTGTGCGCTGGCACCATCATGGACCCATCCTCCTGACTGTTCTTTCCATTTCTCTCCTCTACAAAGTTCTGCTTTTTACTGTAACTTGCAGCTGGCTGCTCAACAAAGGCTGTTTTTAAGGGGAGAAAGAAAAACCACCCCTGATAATTTGTTACTAGTTCTAGTGTTTGTAAAGATTGAGGTTAAAGTGAGTGATTTGTCATTAATTTTGGAGAACAAAATCCTCCAGTGTACAAGAGATTAAAAAAAAAAAAAAATTACCTGACATTTGGCCACCTTATGGGAGTGCTGAATGAAGCTGGTACCCTGAGAGAGCATGCACTTATTATCAGAAGATCTTTATCACCCTAATGCATTCCCCCTGATTGAAATGCTAGGTTAAACCTAGCATGCTTGGCAACATTATTATGAAGTATAACATTCCTTCTATAATTAGCAGTGAAGTAGTGAAATAAATAGGGAGCGATATACTTACTCACTTTGGCACAATCAGCTGAGCACAATTTGATGGCCCACAGTGCTTAATAGAAAGAGAAGTTATAGCAGGGAAATCCTTTTTTTTTTTTTTTTTGGTAATAGCTATGAGTATTTTTTCTTCTGAAATGTGCGTACAAGGATCTCAGCAGATATGCTGAAAAGCTAGTGCAACCTGATCAGAAATAGTGGTCAATCACTTCAGATGGCCAACAAATTTCAAAACAATCTGTCCCTTCCTATATAGTCAAGTTTGGGTCATTTGTTTTGTTGTTTTAAAGTGGCTGTCAGGATTAACTTAGTGCAGCCATTGTTGATCAACAGACAAAGCTGTCTGCCTGTAAATAAGCCAACAGCTCCAAACATTACAAACTGGGCATAGGCTTAGAAAAAGGCTCTTGGTAATCTGTATGGGAAGACAAGGGCTATGTGCTTTCCAGTGGCAGCCCCTTCCTTTGAGAAATACAGGCAAAGATTTGCTAAGGAGCCAGTGGGGCCTTTTGCTGTGACTTATAGGTCCCCAGGTTTGTCTTGACTTAGGTAACACTGAAATTGAACTATGGCAACTGCCACAGCTC
Organism: Lagopus muta; assembly: GCF_023343835.1. Taxonomy (NCBI): domain Eukaryota; kingdom Metazoa; phylum Chordata; class Aves; order Galliformes; family Phasianidae; genus Lagopus; species Lagopus muta. The sequence continues at coordinate 66,192,706 of NC_064433.1, forward strand.
CGCTCTGATCTCATCTCAGGCTTGCAGCAAGCAAGGCTTCTTATCTAGGAAACAGTATCTAGCTGATAGAAGCCAGTTAATTCTGAGAGTTAATATTTGCATGGCTCCCCATTGTACTGTGTGGAGCTCAGCGTAGCAGGCAGCTGCCTAGAGCTGCTCCTGACGTGATAAGCACCTGGCTTTGCTACTTAATTCATCTGGTTAGAGCTCCTATAAGAAAAGTTCAGTGCTGCTTCCAGCATCACCAAGGAAGAGTTGACAGGCGGGTGTAGAAGGGAAACTGCTCCTGGGGAAGGTGATTACCTTCTGGAGAGTTGCAACAAGCCCTGCTTTTCTCTGTACTTCTCCTTGCAACATAAATCTCTTCAAATCACTCCTTTACCTCTGCATCCTAGCTTTCCCTCTTTGATCTCTCCCTCATATGCTCTGTAGTGTGAAAAGTCTGTTTCCACATATAAAAAGTCTCAATTTAATTATGTAATTGCATGATGCTTTGCACCAAGTGAAGCAAACAGCACTTCCTCATATAGGCAATATACATCCATTCACCTCTATACAGGAATTTTTATGACAGAACTTTGACATGGTCTTACTAAAGCCAATGGAAGAGAAGCCTAAACTATTACTAAGAATCTGAATTTGATCAAGTGTCAATCATGTTCCATTTTCTTTTCTAAATCTAGCTGTAGTTTTTGAGAAGGCTCCAAAGGGACTTCATTCCAGCCTTCCATTACCTGAAGGGATCTTACAAGCAGGAGGGGGACCAATCTTTTACATGGTCTAATAGTGATAGGACAGGGGGAATAGCTTTAAACTAAAAGAGGGGAGGTTTAGCTGAAATGTTAGGAGGAAATTCTTTACTCAGAGGTTGAGGCTCAGGCAGAGGCTGCCCAGAGAAGCTGTGGATGCCCCATCCCTGGAGGTATTCAAGGCCAAGCTGGATGGGGTCCTGGGCAGCCTGACCTGGTGAGTAACAGCCTTGCCCACAGCAGGAGGTTAGAATTGGGTGGGCTTTGATGTCCATTCCAACCCAAGCCATTCTATTATTCCATCATTTTGATGAGATTCAGCAGTAGGCAAAACTGAAAATTTTTATGATATTGCTAAATCTGATGTTCTTCCATTTCAAATTTCCATTTTGTGAAAAGAAATCTTATGGTATTACAGAACAGAAGAGATTAGAGCCTTTTCTTGGTGATATGTTGTCAAGATCTTCTGAATGGTCTTTCTTTCCAGTCTCAATTTTCTGAGTGGAAGAACATGTATCACCAGGAAGGAAGGAAGGAAGGAAGGAAATAAGGAAGGAAGAAAGGAAGGAAGGAAGGAAGGAAAGAAGGAAGGAGAGAAGGATCACAGGAATATTAATCTTTCCTACAGTTCTTATCTCTTCTGCTCCCTAACACTGCCATGTGGCACTAGAGATGTCCTGAAGTGGGTCCTGCTAAAAAGGGAAGTTGGACCTGTTAAGCATTTTATGAAGATGAAAAAATATTTTATGAGATGAAATCGCAAGCTGTATTGGGTCAACACTTTATCACTACACTGTCAGGAGTGCTTTAATAGATTTTAAACCAGGGAGACATTAATAAAGGTGGTCACTGGATGTGTGCTGCTTATGCATACCCTTGAAAGTAATCACCAGTATGATGGGCACTGTCTTTTTATGTTGATATCATTGACTGGATCAGATTCTCACCTCTAAAGGGCATAAAGGGCAGTGTTTTTTTTTAAGGCACTATATTGTCAAATTTACTTTATTCCAAAACTGGGCTCAACAAAGGTGCTATGAATCTTTCTTGATAACTTCTAGGGTCTACCACTTGAGATGTGAGGTGAAACTTCTACAGATTGGTGGTTAGGTGCTCTCCAAGATAAGAGAGAGTACTCTCCAAGTGGTCAATGATCCATTTCCCTTCCAGAAAAATGGAAAAAAACAACAGTTTCCATTAATTTCTCTTAGACTCAGTTTTGATCCTTTCTCCTAGATTTATTTTTGACTCTAAGCCAAAAACTACAATGGAAGTCAGTGATTCAGTGTTTGATGGAGCCCAGGATCCCCCCTGCTTTTCAGTATCAATCCAGCCACTAGACCAATAGCATCTATGCTGTCTCAGAAAAGAGCCCTATTTGTGGGAAAGGGAGGAAAATTCCCAGCAGAACTCCCTTGTACTTCTGACCTTCAATAAAATTGAGGAAACAACACATCTGATTTTCAAGAGATTATCATTGCCATTATGACACTCTTAAAGGAGACATGTCAAGCTTTTACAAATTAAAAACAAATAATCTCTTTGAAATATTCTAAGTTCCGAATTCTTTCAATAACTCCTCAGCCTGTTCAGAAAGAATTTATGTTAACATAATGCCTACTTTGCATTATTTACATCTTTTACTATTTTGAATATATTTTATATTAAAATATAATGACAGATTGATAGTGGTCATATCATGCTATTCATTCTAGGGAATGGGGCACATTATCTGTCAAATTTTGTTCCACTGAAATTGAATGAGTTGTCCATCAGCTCTTGCACCACAGTAAGTACATGTATCCATTTCTGCAGACCATGTCCACCATATAACCTGGAGTTATGCTCCACGAATCACTAATGTATTTGGAAAAGGGGCTGTATTCATCACCTTCTTCCCAATGAGACTAACTTTAGAAGTTTCACTGATGTGTTTCAGCATGAATTATGCTTTTTGGACCGAGCAAAAAGCTATTTAAAGTAAAAAATGGGGCTTAGCAGTGGCTCTTTGAACTCCATATTTTTTTTGAAGATCTTTATGTTTGTGTTCTCTCTAAGAGAGTAATTTAGCAGTTTATACTTGCCTTTCTATGCTTGTCTTTTTTGAACAAGTAAACTCATAAAACTAGTCTGAACTATTTGAGGAAATAAGGAAAACACTTTTCCCCATTGAACTAACTTTTTTTTAAAAACTGTATTGTATATTTTTTGCATGTATTGTTCTGATTCCACAAATCAGATGCCCATATTATTACAGAAAGATGTGTTCATGAAAGTATACAATATGCTTTGCTGAATTAAAGACATTTTTTCCATTTAGTATGTAAATCTGGAAAAACATGTTGTAAGAAAATAAATTTACACAACATATTCTACAGCACTATATTGCTAACTGTAAGTTTGGGGAAAATAAACCACCAAGAAAACATTTTGATTTGATCTTCCTATAAAGAAGAATGAATACAAGAATAATGCACAGATGAAAAACCCAGAAGCTGGCCATAACTCTAGATCATGCTGTGGCCCACACTGCATAAGTATGAATGTGTGAGTTTATCTTTAATTCCAAAGATACTCTCATAAGAGATTATGGGAGCCAGAGCTTCGCTTAGCTGAGACTAAGCACATGCATTAGGATTTGCAGGATCAAGCACAAATGCTGATTTACTGTCTACGCAATCTTCAGTACAACTCACTTTAAGAGCTTGGCACTTTATCTGGAATGAGTAGTCTATGTGACCATTCTTGTTCTATGAGATGGTACAAAAATGTAAAATGTTAGTGAATCCAAAGCTACCAAATCACAAATATCAAAGATTCAAGCTACAATGAAAATGTCATGCAACAAATTATGCAAACAGAATTACACAGTGTTGGCTTACCAAGGTAGCAGTAACACACAGGATTCAACTAATGTGAATTTGAGTTTTCTTAATACAATTGGAAATAGTTATTTCCAAACTCCCTTGTTTCAGCCTAACACTTGTTCATATAACACTAGAAGACACTGAAAGGTATATTTAGTGAATATGTACTCATTTAATATATTTGATAAAAGCACAGCCTTCATTCTCATGCATTTATACATGATCAGGTCACAAAACAATTTCAAAACACAACTAAATTATTCTCTGTCAGATGTTCGATGTGTGCTCCACATGTATCTCTTCATTTTATTTATTTCATGTTAAGCTAAAAGAAATGCTAGCAGTCTTGGTAGCCAGCTCGTACTTCAACACATCTCTTACATTCTCTCTCTCTTTTTTTTTTTTAGTAGGCAGACCTTCTGGAAGCAATGAGGCTCTCATTTTGTGGTAATGACAATGCTTCAGCATACAACATCACTGCTGGTGTGCTTAGAAATGTCTGCTTTGTGGATGCTCTCAACTTGGTTCCCCACGTCTTCTTGCTTTTTATCACCTTTCCAATTTTGTTCATCGGTGAGTTATTCAATGGAGCCATGCGATCCTACAAGCACTTGAACATGTATTTAAACTCATTTACTTGTTACTCATTTAAAACATTTACTTGTGATTGGAGGCCTCTGGTGCAAGCTATTAGGTGCTTTGTATTTACTTATTTTAAGAAAAGAAAGAATGGCTTAACACAGAGGACCTGAATTTTAGAAGTAAACAACATAGGAAGATCAATGGGATCCAGAGAAATCAGTTCCAAATGCTTTGAAACTTGTTTCTGGGAAAGCTTTCTTCAGATTTGAAAGTAGCAACTTGCAATCTTTGCTATTACTGGATGCTAGAAGACTGAGGACAGTGAGTCAGAATTCCCTTGAAGTTATGCAAATTTCAGAGAATGTCTTGGATCAAAGGCTAGGAGAAGCAGGAATAATTCTTTCTTTTGCCAACATTTGGTAACAAAAGGAGAGCAAAGGAGATGATCTTTTCCATGGGAATGAAAATAAGAAAAAACAAATCTCGCTCAAATAATTTAAGGTATTGTAAGAGCTCAAGTTTACATACTCTCATAAAAAAACTGTCTAAACTAGGACTCTAATTACATTTTTTCTCCACCGTTGTCTCTTTATCCTATGTATATGCAGTGGTGAAATAAATGCAGTTTAAAAATTTTTCAGGGCTGTCAAACATCATTCCATGTAATCAACTTGTATCAAGTTCTAATATTTTTGCAGATATTACCCAACTAAGATTGAAGTAGCATTGAAGTGGTCACTAAGAATTTACTCTATTGTCTATTAGTTGTAGGAAAAAAAGCATGATATCTTAAATTTTATGGAACGTATGTATGTATACAATTATTTTTCTTCTATTTTGTACCATGATTGTCAGGATAAATAGCTGTTGGAGAGAGCCTTAAGAGGGCAGAAGGAAATAAAATTAAAAGCAGCTTGGAAGAGACAAAGATAGGAGTAAGGTCAAAAAGTCTTGAAAGTTTGAAAGTTTGAAAGTCTTATTAATATAGGAAAATCTTTGAACTCTTATAGAGAGTGTTTGAGATAAACAGAAGGAAGACAGAAAATTTTGTTCCTGCAGTACTTTATGTGTTAAATAAGGATTAAACAGTGATAAACTATTTCCAAGAACTAATAAGCATGAATTCTTGTTTATGTTTCTGAGTCTCCTGATGAGAATGTAGGCATTAGGATACACTGTCTTTCCTCTAAGGGAGGGGATTTGGAACTAGGTGACCTTTATGGTCTCTTCCAACCCAAATCATTCTAGAATTCTGTGATCTTTGTGTAACAAAATCACATCCTGAATTTTAAACTCAGTCATGCAGTTACTGAAATACTGATGCTCACTATTTTTTTTTGTTTTGTTTTGTTTTGTTTCTTTAATTCCCTAAATTAGCTACTTTGGGGTCCATCTCCATGCTTCAGTAAGTCCACCAGTTAGTTATAGAATTTGCCTTACAGCAAGAGGGACACGTACAGGCCAAAGCATTTAGGCTAAGTTGTTCAGGACAGACCTATAGCAGGATGAGAAGGGACAGAAGACAATTTGCCTTACAGAGAAACATGCAGGACAGGCCTTGACATGCTAACCTCTCCTCAGCCCTCATCTCTTCCCAGCAATAGCACAGTTCTTGGAGTTCTGCTTGTAATCAGGGTGCTGGCTTCAGAGACAATCTCGTCTGAAGTGCATAGTTGATCTTTGAGGTGATGATTCTGAAATAAGCTTCAAAATTAATTCATTGATTAAACCAGCTGAATTCTGATGATCTACTGGGAGATTAGAATATGCAAAATGGAAAGAAAAAAAAAAAAGAAAACACCATCATTTCAGTTGTAGAATTGTAGAATCATTCAGGTTGGAAAAGACCTCTAAGATCATCCAGCCCAACCATTAATCCATCCCCACCATGCCCATTAACCATGTCCCCCAGTGCCACATCTTCTACCACGTCCCTCAGCAGCCTGTTCCAATGCCTCACCACTCTTTCTGAGACGAAATTTTTCCTAATGTCCAACCTGAACCTTCCATGCCAACCTCCATTTTGTGAGGGTGTAACTGAGAGGTTTTTATTGTCTTTCTCACCTTTGTTCTTGGCTAGGGGCCTCTTCCCTTTGATTTCTATTTTAGGAATTCTTTCGTCTAACTACAAAGTTAGATCTAAGTTATTAAGGGCTACCTGGCAACTCAGACAATCATGGATCATGTCTGGGTAATAACAACAGCCTCTCTCCATGGTCTCGTAGCTCTTCCGTGCTAATTCTAGACTATGAAGCATAACCTATGGCTTAGAGAAGGGAACAAATGACTACATCTCTGGCTGGCTGTATGATAACCTTCCTCCTCTACTACTATTATTTTCCAGGCTGGGGAAGCCAAAGCTCCAAAGTCCAGATTCACCATAATACATGGCTGCACTTCCCTGGGCATAATCTGCGATGGATTCTGACATTCACTCTCCTGTTCGTACATGTGTGTGAAATAGCAGAGGGCATAGTTTCTGATACGTAAGTGACAGTAACAGGGGGATATCCAGGCTAACTGAATTTGTCAGTGTACTCTCTTATCATGTGATATGCTTGCAAGTAAGATGTAGAGAGTTTTTGTCCTTTTTTTTTTCCCCCAAAAAGGATGGAGCACCATTTCAGAATCCTAGATTTTAATGGGACATTGAACCGATTGTTCTTAGCACTTCGTTATTCTTCTGTCAATATATAACAGCTAGTAAATATTGACAGAAGTTAATGCATTCACTTGGAAAAAAAACCACCTTTTTGTCACCAGTGAAGTCATATTTGTCATCTTAGTTACATTAGCAGAACACCTAGGAATGTAACAATGGTGTTACAATGTAACTGAAGTCACTAATTTATGTCTTTTCTAATTTCAGACAAATGAAATCTCGACATCTCCATCTCTTTCTACCAGCCATAATGGGATTTGTGGCTGCCACTGTATCCATAGTCTATTACCATAACATTGAAACATCTAACTTTCCAAAGTTACTGTTAGGTAAGTCCAAGTCTGATTATGTCCTTTTACAAAAACAGTAGTTTTGCCGGCTTAGATTGAAAAGGATGATAAAATGCAGGAGAATATTAAAAGGCTGAGGATAATTTTCTGTTCATAGAACTTGTATTATTGTAGGAGTTATTTTGCCTTTTATTACGTACACATTGAAAACTACTTTTAAAAATGATCACAGAAGGGAGAACACAGTGAGCCTATTGTATTTCTAGCATGAGCTTTGGGGTATTTTTTAAACACTGCTCATTATTTTATGTCCAAGATTTGTATTCATTCAAAATAGATATTTGGAAGGACTTCTTGAAATAGTAATCTGTTCAGAAGACATCCTGTGAAGATTGCTGTTTTTTTCTCAGCATCCTTTGCAGTTGACTCCAAGATTTTCCAGTCTAATGATTAATACCACCCCTTACTTTACCCAAACAGTAGTGGGGATCTGGAGGTTTGTCTTCAAGAAACACAGCTATCTTGATGTCTATCTCAGTCAGGAGATGGTCAGATGAATTTGACTAGACTTTGCAGCATAATGTTTCATGGGAATATACTGCCAAATTACTTACAACTCAACAGCCTGAACCAGTCATACAAACCAGAGTGCAGGATGTAATTAAACTACATGGATTCTTTCAAAATAAGCATGTTTCCAAGTGCACACCTGTGATGAATCCTACTTTTTCAAAAAGGCAATATGATATTTGTCACATTAAGTGACATTTACTTCATTTTAATAGTAAAGTTTCCTATCAGATTGTCTTCAGTGGACTTTTGTAATTGTGTGAAGATCCACAGTTGTGGATGCTTTTGAAAGGTGGCAACCCAGGAAAGAAAACAATGACTTGGAAAAAGAAAGTGGAATACAAATCTCTCCATTCTGTATTCCTGACTTCGTCTGACATCAGCCTGGGCCATCCTGCAGGCTTGTGATATAGATGGTTGCCATGTTTGCATTGAATTAAGCCATGGAATATTTCTGCTTGAGAGAGCTGCAACACAGCTGAAATATGTATTTATAATGATGCATGTGCATGTGTTTTACAGCTCTCTTTCTTTATTGGATAATGGCCTTTGTCACCAAAACTATCAAGCTAGTCAGATACTGCCAGGATGGTGTGCCTTTTTCTCAGCTGCGTTTCTGCATCACTGGAATTATGGTGATTCTCTACGGGCTGCTGATGGCTGTGGAGATCAATGTCATTCGAGTTAGGGTATGTGGTTTCTTGATCCATATCTGAATAAATATCTACAGATCCTGGGAGATGAAGATGTCATTAGCCCCAGTAACTGTCTCTCATCAAGTTTAGGTCCAAGTTTGGTGTCACTGTGAATGTCTAGTTAATGGATGCAATGCTCAGGGACACGATTTAGTAGTGGGTTATTAGAGTTAGGGTAATATGGTTAGGTTGCGGTTGGACTTGATGATCTTTTAAGGTCTTTACCTGAGCAATTCCATAATTCAATGATTCTATGAATTCTATAGATGTGACATCTCTTTAAAATATGTATCCTCAATTTAGGCCCTGATCTGGGCATGTATATGCATACAGACAGTGCATATGTATTTGTGTAGATAGATATACATATGCATTTGTGAATCTATAGCACCAATACAGTATGTGTGGGAAATTGTGTAATCTACACTCTATGTTAAGAGGTGAGGTGAGGTGAGGTGAGGTGAGGTGAGGTGAGGTGAGGTGAGGTGAGGTGAGGTGAGGTGAGGTGAGGTGAGGTGAGGCCCCACCTCAAGTACTGTGTTCAATTTTGGGCACCTCAGTTCAGAAAGGACATTAAAATGCTGGATCAGGTCCAAAGAAGGGCAACAAGGCTTGTGAAGGGCTTGGGTAATATGCCCTATGAGGAGTGACTGAAGGAACTGGGGCTGTTCAGTCTAGGGAAAAGGAGGCTGAGGGGAGACCTTATTGCTCTCTTCCAATACCTGAAAGGTGCTTACAGCAAGGGCAGGGTTGGTCTCTTCTCACTGGTGACAGGACGAGGGGAAATGGCCTCAAGTTGCACCAGGGTAAGTTTAGGATAGATATTAGTAAACACTCCTTTACAGAAAGGGTTGTGAAGCAGTGGAATGGGCTCCCCAGGGAGGTGTTTGAGTCACCATCACTGAATGTGTTTAAAAACCGTTTGGATGTGGTGTTCAGGGACATGATTTAGTGGAGGGCTGTTAGAGTTAGGGTTGTATGGTTAGGTTGTGGTTGGACTCGATGATCTTTAAGGTCTTTTCCAACCTGAGCGATTCTATGATTAATGCAGTTAAACTATATATGCAATGAAGGCATAAGCAAGCATATGTTTTGCCCACTGCAAATAAAAATATATCCCAAGAATTCTTTGTTGTTGTTATGCAGAGATAGATGGTACTTGGTAAGCTAAAAAACAGTGTCCACATCCCACAGTTGTTGATTTCTTAACAGTTACATTATCAGAATGGAAATACTCATGTTTAAAAGCAAATTCTTACCTAAATTCAGTGTATTATTACCTCCAAATACAACACTGTTTTTGTGACACTGCTGTTATATTATTATACATACTTAGAATTTCCTATAATAAGATATTTTCTGAAAACATGCTGTCCATTTTCTTCTCTCCAGAAGTATGTATTTTTCATGAACCCTCAGAAAGTGAAGCCACCAGAGGATCTACAAGATCTCGGAGTGAGGTTTCTTCAGCCATTTGTCAATTTGCTCTCAAAAGCAACTTACTGGTGGATGAATACACTTATTATATCTGCTCACAAGAAACCTGTGGACCTGAAGGCAATTGGGAAGCTTCCAATTGCAATGAGAGCGCTGACAAATTATGTTTGTCTCAAAGAAGCATATGAGGAACAAAAGGTAACCAAAGATGTCCATGTCACTATTTAGCCTTAAAAACTGTGGTGTCACTTTGAATTTCTTCTGCTTCATTGAAATCCTAGTTTTAGGAATTTTTAACTTAGGACTGTTTGTTCCAAGGTGAAATTTGTCATAGGAAGTTCTGGTGCCATAGTCACTGTTGGATTTTAAGTGAATTTACAGCAGGAAAGAGTTGCCAAATTGAGAGCAACTAGAAACCAAAACCATAACAGAATGGTCATTTGCTAGATTTCATTTTAAAAATAAAAGCTTTGTTTAAATCTTAGAGATTCATGACAGCATTTTAAACTAGAAAATGTCCTACTTTTCCATAGTTTCAATTGGAAACACTCATCTCCACTTTTTCTTCAGAAATCCTGTCTTATAAATATTGCACATTAAAGTAATTCTTGTCCTTTGCATTTGCAGGAGGGTACAAACTTATGGACAAACATGTCCATATTAGGTAAGGGCTTAGTTGTGATGTTTCCTCTGAGATGCACACTGGAAGGGAAGCGAATCCTTCCTTCTTTAGACAGTGGTATTTCAACAGAGAAATCTTTGGGCATAGGCAAGCATTACAGTAATTCTCTTTCCAGTAATTCTACCTTCATTTCAAAAACACATACCAAGAGAAGCAGGTGGATTGGCCCCAGGAAACAGCTAAGCACTCACCCAGCTGCTTGCCCACTCTCCTCTTGGTGGAACAGGGGAGAGAAGCACAAGAGCACAAGCTAAAAACTGGTGAGTCAAAATAAAGGCAACCTAAGAACTGAATCAGTGCTGTGTGAGCAAGAAAAACAGTACAGAGTTCACTGCTACTTCTCACCAGGAGTTAGATGTGTGGCTACTTTCTGATAAGCACAGTCTCAGCACGTGTGAAGGTTACTTGGGAAGACAAACACTATAATGACAAATATCCCTCCTTTCTTCTTCTTTGCCTAAGCTTTTATTGCCAAGCACAACATGATATGGAGTGGGATACCCCTTTGGTCAGTTGGGGTCAGCTGTCCTTGCTATGTCTTCTTCTCAAGGTCTTGTGCACCCCTAGCCTCACTGGTGACAGAGTAGGAAAAGGGGAGTCCTTGGTGGGATGTAAACATGGCTCAGCAACAGTTTGGTGTCTTAACAGCCGACTTTAGTTACAGATCCAAAAGACAGCATCATGAAAGCTGCTGTGAGGAAATGAACTCCATCCCAGCCAGACACAGTAAGAAAAACAAAGCTGGTTTTTGTTTACCTTCTGACTCAGTAGAGGAGATGTTTCCAGAGAAAGTTCTGCATACATTTAGGCAAAACTGTGAAATTTCATTTGTGGAGCCTGTCTCCCTGATTTGTACATACTTGTCAGTTCTTGAGCATAAACAGAAAGGATACGGGCAGTCAGAAGCCACTTTAGAAATATAGCACATAAGATTAAGGCATGTAAATCCCTTTCTTGTGCACACCAGGTAGATAGACTTATTAAGCAGTAAACAGTTCAGAATAGCAATGCAAGAAGAATAAGGCAAGAGCAGCTCTTTCCACCTGGTAGCTGGTGGAGATGCAGACTCTTTTCCATGCCTTCTGAAATGAAGCCCTAATGAATGCAATTATTTATATTCTAAATAGACTGAGGCTGCTTTGCATGCCAATGTATTTATTATTAGAGAGTCCAAGACCCTTCTGCTTAAAGCAGAAATCTACTAAGTCATTGGAATTGAGCTTTTCGCACCAAAGGAGAAATGCATCTCTTAGGCCAGATCCTCAAAGCAGAATTTGGTGACCATATCTTACTTAAAGAGGCCAGTGAGGCTTAGGCACCTACTTACCCCTTGGAACTAGAGGCTCTGTGCCTTTCTTTATGACAAATGTGCATGACTGAGTGCAAGCACTTGTCTGTATCTCATTTATATCTGCAGATACAGCATGTGTATGCATAAGTATGTGGCTCAGATGCCAAAAGGCAAGTGAACTCTGTTGTTGCTCATGTGCATTCACTGTTTAGCTTCACTGAATGCATGTCATGCACATATGAATACTTGCAATATTTTACCCATGGTAACATTCACCTACATTTGCAAAAACTGGCTGAGATCAGATTTCTTTTCTTCCTGTTAACCTGCATAATATCTCAAGATTACCATAACCTCCATTTGTGACAATATTCTAAAACAGGCAGTAACCCTGAAGTAAATGGATATTTTACTGATAATGTTGAAGTAAACTGAAAGACTAAAACCAGTGCAATGTTGTTTTTGTGCATGGCTGGGTTAGAAAACAGCCACAGAATTAGTTAAATTCTTCAGGGTGAGGCGTGATTGTAGTCTGGAAGAGATCCTTTGTCACTGTCTCTGCTGCCAGGGTGTATTTTACCCTGATCTTCCACAGCTGGGGCAGAGAGCCCCCCCAGATCCTCTGGATTAAGTTGGTTTACTCCTGCCTGTGCCTCCAGAGAGCTTATCTCATCTGCACTCCATGGCCATGCGGGATGAAGGATGTTGTTCCTTTCCAATCCCCTTTTATCACACCTTGATAAAAGACACTGAACATTAACATGGATGTTCTGTACTGTAAATTACCACTGAGACAGCTCACATGAAGTGTGTTGCTTTTAAGGCTTTTTCCTAAACCTTCTGCCTGAAATGAAAATTGAAACCAGGTACTCTACCAAAAAAAAAAAAAAAAAAAAGATCAGGGAATTCAGGTTAAATTTTGATGACTGCTTCTCAAAATCACTGTTTCTCCTAACCTGTGTCCCAAGCACAGGGACCAAACACTGAGTGGAACCTACTCTTTTTTCCTTTGCTGGCAGTAGGATTTTTTTTGAAATCTTTTTTCAAAGCACATTCATGCTGAATTATTGTTTATAGAATCTTAAAGTCAGGTAATTTTGTTTTAATAATTTAATAGTGATGTTATAACATAATATAAAGTAACATATTGAAAGGTAAATAATTGGAGATCAACATTCTAATTGTCTATTAATCTGGTAGTTGCTACAGCAGAAGGCATTCCAGCTCCTACAATAAGACACAGGTCATTTGTTACTGGTCTTGTGAGTAGTTTGTGCCTGGCAACGTACACAGCATATTGTAAGACAACGTCATATATGTCCTTTGAGATTGAAAGATACTATAAAATGACAGTTAAAACGTGTTTTCTTGGTAATCAAGCTTACTTACATATGCTGTTTGAGATTTTTCATAAACAACATATTGCCAAAATATGCATTAGAATTGGCTTTCCTTTCCATTTATTCTGCCATCAGAAATAAAAGATGAACATACTGCATTTCCTTGCTTTTTTAGATAATCTACCATAGAAATTGAAACACCTCATCTTACAGTATTTTTATCTCATCTTTCTAAGTGCACTGTATAAATTCTAACTGTGGATAGGGAGGTTGCTTTTGCAGAGTAAGCTGTTGTGTGTGTCATACGCATAGAGTTACACCCATGATCTTAAATTCATACACTCTCTTTAATACATGTTCACAGTTCCCAATATATTAAAGGACATTTTGGCTCAAGATGAAGATTTTTTTAATTTGATTAAGTATGTAAAGAAGTCTTAGAGATATGAAAGTAAATTCCTACAGCCAAAGTTTTGGATCAAAGTATTACACACCGTCCTAATGCTGAAAAAATTCCTGATTTCTGCTGTCACTTCATGGTGTTTTTGGGTTTCTCTTCAAGTGGTCTAGATGTTTCAAATTGCATATTGACGCATGCATCCCAGATTTGCACCACATAACGTAGTACACTGCAAGCCCACTAGAGGAAAATGCTGCAAAATTTTTCACCACTGGGAAAAAATCCACTCTTCTTTCTCCCCTCTTCACTTCAGATACTTCAGCTATCTTAAATTCCTGGTCAAGCAAAGAAGAAACAACAGTGTTAAACAATGGAATTAACAGCCTGAAAACCCACTCATAGCATTCAAATCTTACGATGTTTCCATCTTCCTGTTAATAACAAACATCTTTTCTTTAAAGACAATTATTTGAAGGCATAGGGAATGATTTCACAAATGTAAGTGTCAATATGTCAAGGAAAGAAAAGATTTGCAATTTTTTTCCAACCAGCTGGAGGGATGCTCAGGAGCGCTTGTATGCAGGAGTATCCAGCACCTACCAATGCAGTCAGGGTTGGTCCCAGCAGCAGGAACGCTGGCATGCTGTAGGGCAGAGCATGTGTAACACTTTCAAACCAGACCACTCTGTCAGTACTTTGATCTTAAAAGCAGGGAGTTGCATGCTAGCTCCTAGCTCTAAATTATTTCAATGAGAGTCTTGTCTGTCAGATTCTACCTGTATTTGTTTTTAATCTGCTTGTTTTATCTTCAAGTGACAAAATAACTTTAAAACAAGGTCTTTTAATAACCTTTAATAATAAGGTACTGAATAACCCATACCATTTCTATGCCATCTCTTCTTCTTGCCTACAGATGAGAAAAAAATCACTTCTGTGAAATGATGAACATGGAAACAACCTGTTAACAGTTTGTCCCTGGGCTGGCTATTTCCCTATACTGTGCTTCTTGCCATTATGCTGGTTATGACCAGCCTGGTCTAATCTCTAGAAACCAGGAAGCAGTTATCTGGCCCTCCCATACATCTGTACATTTTTGGCACCATGTGCATATTGTACCTCACTGTTGAAGTGTCATAAAAGGAAGAACTGTGAAAAGAGAAAACAAGACAGGGAGTAGCCAGACGGGGCACATACATGCTTGCCTTTCGTTGGATAATGTGTTGGGTCAGGGGCTTGTTATTACTGAGCTATACTTAAAATGTCTCTGTGAACACTCAAGAGGGCTTGGCTTCAGTTATAACTTGCAGGCATCTGTGCTACTTGAAAAATGACAGATGATTTTTTACTGTGTCAAAAGCTGTTGCCTGAGGCACAGGAAACCACTCTGCAGACCATGGATCTGTTAAGTAAAACTCTTTCTTCTTTAGATTAAAAGGACCTTGACAAAACCAGCACCCCTCTGACCGAGTTCAGAGATATGCATTGGTTGGTGTTCCAGTGCATGGGTGAAGATAACGCACAGATTCACAGAACTGAAGGCCCAGAAGGACCATTAGATGATTTAATCTCATCTCCCAGTACAGTTCATTACTTTTACCTTCTTGAGCCCAGTAATTAGCTATGAGCTGAAGTGTGTCTTCCTAGAAGGCATGTAAGAGAAAAATCCGGATAAATTAAATTAAACTATATTCTCATAGCTATCTCTCCATGTTTCTTCCTTCAACCTTTTTCTCATACCAGAAGCCTTTACTGAATGAAGTGGTTTCACATCTACTGTGAAAGTAAAGATTACCCATAAGAGTAAGGACTTGAAATGTCAGATCCTTTTCGGAGCGTGCATGTGACAAAGAGCAACATCTACATGGCAGTATGCTTAATCTATATTCACATTCTTGTGTTCAGAAAAGTGTCAGGATTTAGAGGGGAGAAACCACACTTAACAAGAGGAGGCAGAGTTTGGATTTGCTGTGAAGGGTGTCTGAAATCTGCCAATACCAACATCACATTTGCTGCTTCCTCTGCCCTTACAAACATACAGGAAACATTTAGGCATTCAGGCAGCAATGAAATGGAAACTGTTGCATGTTGCCAGGGAAGCCTCTTGTAGATGCATTGTCAACCTGTTTCTCTGTTTTCCAGAAAAAAGTAGCAGATCAGCCCAATCGACGTCCCTCGATATGGTTGGCGATATACAGTGCTTTTGGACGACCAATTCTTCTTAGCAGCACCTTCCGTTACTTGGCTGACTTGCTGGGTTTTGCTGGGCCTTTGTGCATTTCTGGCATTGTTCAAGGCTTCCAGAACACAACCTATAGCACAAATGCAACTGATGAGGTAACTTTACAACATTAATTGAAAGATTTTGTTTAGTGTTTGTTCTTGATTCATATCAGATATTTAATACTGTGTGTGCCCTAATATCTATGATCATCATAGTAAGTTTCATTATTTCTTTCAAGCAAATTATTTTTTTGTTAGAGACCATCAAGTTGAAGACCTAAGTAGTGAAAGTCTTCATCATGAATGCAACACAAGTAGTGCAACAGAAACGAGGCAGGCTTCCCCCAGTTGGAAGAGCTGGCTCTTCATGAAGTCAGTTCTGAACTTCCAAGGATAAGTAATAGCTTTTATGAATCTCTTCTCAGCTGTGCCTCCTCATTTCAGGCAGGATACCTGCTGGTAGCTCACCAGTGATGGATCCAGAAAAGAGGAATCTGTGGGTTCTGCCTAATTTCTGTCCCTCTATCCATTTGTCATTCATTGACAGGTTTGAGCAAGATGTAACCTTGTTTTCATCTGGGATCCGAGAGTATTCGCTCTCTGTGACTGATTGCACTGCTTGTTGCTATGATTAAATGCATTGGGCATGCAAAAGTTGATTATTCAGTGAACTCCTTGAATCTAGAGATGCACATTCAAGCTTCACTGAGACTTGTATTTGCAGAGGTAGTCTATCAGACAACTGAATAAGCCTCTGATACAGAACATTTTCTATCATAAGAACTAGAATTTGTTAAAAACTAGTGAAAAGATAAAGGCAAAATTATTTTACAAAATGACAGTAGACAAGACACAGGTAGGAAATTTTTCTCTTTCTTCTGATATGAAAATATACCATACACTTTATACAGTAAATGTTTATTTGAATTATATTTGAATGAGTGGATAGGTATGTAATGGAATAAAATTTTCCCTTTCAGATAGAGCACTTCACTGCCATCACTATCCAAACATCTTCTCCTTGGCTGCTTGTTCCCAACATTCATTTTTTTGACTGATACTCTGAGTTGGGCTAAATTTAAAGTCTAAATTTCAGCCATTGTGCTGACAACATAGAGTTTAATAACACAGCTTATCGAAAAAAGCTCTTTATCATATTTGAGCCTCAACATGTTGGATGTGAGCCACAGAATCAAATAGCAAAGTACGTCTTTTGCCTCAAAAATAGAGTTTTGGAGTTTTAGTTGCCTTGCTATAGAATTTTGTTATCTTTTTTTTTTTTTTATGTTGAGCATACAAGATAGCTTTGCTTGAAAATTTTCATTTCTGGATCTCCAATTTAGAAATTTGCACCTTTTCATTTTGCACTCTTCATTGAAGTGTTTTATTTTTAAATGTTTTAATCAACACTGGCTAAAGGGAAGATTAAAATAAAGTGGAAAACTTGAAAGCACTTCAACATTCTGGCTTTGTGACAGATAGTCACTATTTCTCTTGGATACATTTCAGAATACATTTGCTTTCAATTTGCATATTTTGATAAACTTTCCCTTGGTTGTTCTTGCCATTATGAGTCTCTCTTTAAATTCTCTCTAGCTTCAACTAATGCAAATGAATTTAATTTTACGGTTATTCCCCCTTAATTCCTTGTAATTCTATTTACATTGATAAAGGTGGCCACAAAATTTAGTTTGTTACTGTTATCCCTGCTATAAACTCATGGGAAAGTTAGATGATCCAGGATATTAAGAGAAATTGTATATGTATATATTGAAGCAACCCTCATTTCCAGGATTCTTTAGCTGATGAAGGAACCCTGTCCTGTTATTCCAGCAGGATTTAGATACTTTAGACTTTGGCACTTTTGAAATGTTTTTGGCTCATTAGGTGTTTACCAATGTTTGACTGCTTATACTGCTTTGGAAGTTTTATGGCTTGATTATTACAGCAGACAGGGATGGGAAACAATTCCCTGCAAGCCATATGACGGGTTCATCTCAGACCCAGACTACTCAGCCATTGGGTGTCTTTGATAGGTGGAGGAGAGTAGAATGAGATTAAGATGATAGGATGGGATGGGATGGGATGGGATGGGATGGGATGGGATAGGATAGGATAGGATAGAATAGAATAGGATAGAATAGAATAGAATAGAATAGAATAGAATAGAATAGAATAGAATAGAATAGAATAGAATAGAATAGTCCAATTTCCTGACCAATCTAGGGCCAACTGAAAGTTAAAGCATGAGGACATTGTACAAATGTCACGAGAACACAGGTAAACAGCATTAACCACCGCCTTAGGAAGCCTGTTCTGCTGCTTGACCATCTTCATAATTTTTCCTTAGTGCTCAGTCTTACCCTCTCCTGGTGAGGTGCCTGTGGTGAAGCAAGCCTACAAGCTCAGGTCTCTCTCCTGCCTTTAGTCCTTTTGCAGATGACAGTAATACAGAATGATGAGACTTTGAGAGTGTAGACATGCAGTTTATCTTCCAGTATTTACTAGACCTTTCATCTCAGCATCAGATTGGGCATTTCAGCAGAACAGGCTTTTCTTTTCTTCTTTTTTTAAGAAATCCAGTATATCCTGCTTCCAGCTGGATTGGAAATGCCAAAGAAACAGCCTTTCTAGCAGTATTTTGGTACATTTGTTTCCTCCTCTGACTGAAGCCAAACAGCACAGTGAACATACAAACTAGAAAAGGAAAACAAAATTATATAAACAATAATTTTTTCCCTTAGAGACATGTACATCTCATTTCATGGGAAATATTTGCAGATACATTTTTATATTATTCAGAATTCGCAGATATCATAAACTATTTCTGGAAGGAATTATTCCTACAATGTACAAATACAACATAATCAATATTGCAGTATCAATGCAATAAACCAGTCATGTTATCAAAAATAATTTATTTGTAGCTTCTTCATATGCAGGCAAAATTGTATTTCTATCCACCAAATCACCAGAGTTCCAATGAAAATCTAAGGAATAAGACAGACATGGCTGTCCCTCTCACTGTCCCTTTTCTGCTAACAAAAATTATTTCAGAAATGCTAAAAGTTGCACTCTTAAGTATTCGGAACATGAGCAGAGGGTTTAATTTCTATCCAATTACATAATATGTAGAACAGTGAGATCATTATAATTCCCGCAACTGTCCCAGAATACCATCAATATTATATATTATAAAGCAAGGACTGAATTTCCTAATATCTAGCATCTCAAAAGATAATCCATCCTATGTCGTTGTCATCATATTTTTCCTTTTCATTTGAAGGAACCATCGAATTCATATCTTTCCTCAGACGTTTTCCTCAAGAATGTTTATGTTTTGGCAGTTCTCCTCTTCCTGGCCCTTATCCTGCAGAGGACATTCCTGCAGGCCTCCTACTATGTGACTACAGAAACTGGCATCAATCTACGAGGTGCTTTATTGGTGAGCAGATCTGTTCCCATTATATGAATATGCTCCTCCTTCATTCTTTCATCTATCTTATCCTTTATGTAAAAACTCAGTTAACAGCTATAGTTTGAGAGAAGATGACTATATTTTTATGCAGAAAACTGGAAATGGTAATACCACTGCTAAACTGATGGCAGCAATTCTTTTTACCCAAAAATAGAACCATTATAATGATATGCAGAAGTGTAACACTCACTCTGCACACCTACAAACATATATTTGCAAAAAGTGTTAGTAATCTGGAGATAAGCAGCATTATTTTGCCTCTGTATTTACTTATGAGTTACTCTATCTGACTGCAACAGAGTTACCAGCCATATCCTTGCCCTAGCTATGTTTTACTGGGGCACTGTACGTGCAACATGA
Source organism: Lagopus muta (assembly GCF_023343835.1). Classification (NCBI taxonomy): domain Eukaryota; kingdom Metazoa; phylum Chordata; class Aves; order Galliformes; family Phasianidae; genus Lagopus; species Lagopus muta. The sequence goes on from NC_064433.1 coordinate 66,212,329, forward strand.
TTCTGAACATTTATGCCCTTTTACAGAGAACCCTGTGTTTCTTCCCCCAAACTGTCTAAAGCCAGCATCCATTTACCCTTTATAAAAGTCATGTTTATGAACAAGAGCCAGAATTTCCAACTCAGTTTGGGCTGTAGCCAGGACATCTGCAGACAAAACTCCACAGACAGTAGCAGGAATTTGTGCAACACTGAAGTTGGAACTGATGTTTTCCCAGGTGTAGCTAACCACAGAATACTGTACCAGTGTGAAGGCTTCTCTCTGTGCTTGCACTGTGATTGATGCAGCTGTTTCAACAGAGGAGGGTACACTTGGTGAAGAAACAGCACCTCATCATTTCCTTATGCTTTTATGATTCCCAGTTGTCAAAATGGGAATTCTACAGAATCTACCCTGCTCACAGATAAAAGAGGGTGAAGAGCAAAAATCTTTTCTAAAATTTCCTTGAAGACACAACTGTGATACTTGATCATAGCTGCAACTAGTCTCACAATATTTGTCTTTAAAATTCTGGTAGATAACTAATTAACCTTAAACCCTGTTGTGCTCCGACATATTTTATGGAAATAGATGACCAGGTAAAGGAGAGAAGTATGAAGGAATATAAACTCAGCTATTGCACTGGAAATAATAATTTCCTTAACAGTGCCACAGAAAACCAGCCTCACCAAGTGTTTATTAAAAAAAATTCCTTGCTCAGTCTCCTGAACGTTCATGTTTTGTTGTCTTTGTTCTGTTTTGGATCTGCATCAAACAGCAATGCTTTAGGAGGTTTTAAAAGTCTGTTATCTCTCATTTTTTTTCTTGTTTTGCCTTGTCTCAAGTGAGAGAAAGGCTGTGCTAGGTAATTACCAACACTGCAGCTTGAAACATCCTGCTGCTGCTATTGTTTTCTAACGACTTCCTTTTCATAGATACCATTTTATTCCCTCCACAGGCAATGATATACGATAAGATCCTGCGGCTTTCCACATCCAACTTGTCCATGGGAGAGATGACACTGGGACAAATCAATAACTTGGTTGCCATAGAAACAAATCAATTAATGTGGTTCCTGTTCCTGTGCCCCAATTTGTGGGCTATGCCTGTTCAGGTAGAGCATCAAAATAAGGACATAATGCTGGGATCCTCCAGCCCATTAGAAAAGAGTATACATCTGTGAGACTACCACCTAATCCAAAAGGGAACCTCTAACAATGGACTTCACACTCATTTGCAAGGAAGAGAACTAACAAGCAGAAATGTGGCCCATCATCTCCCAGAGCTGGGAGATTGTCTCTCAGAGGGCTGGTAAAGTGAGGATTTTTTTATTGGGATTTTGCTGCCATGGGTACAATCTGTGACTTTATGGATGATAGATGATAGCCTGTTGTCTTTTCTCTGCTCACCCGTCTTCCCCTACTGACACAAATTGTTGCTTTTTCTTCTGCCGCGTGGAAGCAGCATCTCTGCAGTGCCAAGCATTGCGTTTGCAGTGCCTACTTGTAGCTGTGCTTAGTGGTAGGAATGAAAAGGAATTGAATTCTGCTCTATTGACTAATGGAAGGTCTGTTGGGCTGAACAAAATGCTCAGAGGAGCTCTGATCTAAACAAGCTTAGCTACTGCAAACATCTACAAGGCAGGGAAAGAAGGAAAAGCATGTGTGAGAAGGCAAGGTAAAAACTATTAATCTAAAGGAAATATTCAGAAGTGGCTAAATAGCTTAAGGACCTGAGCCATACTTATTTTCCACAGTGCCTGAACCCTATAACAACTCCAAAAGTTCAGTTTCTGGTGGAAATGGAATGGTTCTAACCTACGTATGACCCAACCAACTCCAAACAAGTTAAAAAAGGGGCAGAAGCCACACTTTTGCTGAAACTCCTGGAACTGTTCTAATAAGCTGTTGTAATAGTCAGCAATATGATTACTACTAATGGAAACAAATATTGCTTTTATGTGTATACTTTAGGATAGGGTAAGGTTTAGGTGATAAAATAATTCATGGAGAAAAAGACAAAAGAAGTTTGCGTAGTAACAGAAGTTTGAAATAATACAGAGGATTCTATTTTAAGTCATAAGTCAATAATGAGAGGGCTTATTTGGTTTCCTCAGGTTTATTTGGAAGTGTTGCTGCTAATACCGGAGTGTTTCTAAATGAACAGGTGGTCTGTTTCCTGTAGCTAGTGAATAATTGAATATACATTCCCATTAAATTTACCATTTACTGTTTCTTTAATAAACAGTTTCTGTCTCAGCTGCTGAAGAAATGTAATGGCATTCCTCACCAGTACTCTAACAGGTTTTTTTGAGGAAGTTTCTGTTTATTTTACTGGTTCCTGTAGTTCAGCCCCAGGGAATTAGAAGACTGAGCACAGGGACAGCTTGACCACAGCTTTGTTCAAGAATGAGCATAGCTTCACCCATGAATTTGCGCCTAATGAGTAACTTAGTGAGCATCTGTGACCTGGGCTATACAGGGCTCCTGCACTTAAGCTCTATTAATTGTAATGGTTATTTTACAGCTCTGCTTCAACAGTAAAAATAGAAGGAAAATATGCTACTATTTCCTTCTTAAAGTATTATAAAGCTGATGTCAGTGACACTTTTCTTGTTGTAAGATGTCAGAATGCCTGATGAGCTCAACTATCTGCTCTTTGGAAAAAAAGAAAAAAGGAAAAAAAAAAAAAAAAAAAAAAAAAAAGAAGATAAGGAAATAACCGTTGGTAAATAAGGGCTGGATTAGAACCATACTGCTCTTAAAAATAAATAAATAAATAAAAATGAGAGGACTATCCTGTCTTGCCTTATGCAAAGGAAATAAGCTTCAAGGAACGTCCCAAGAAACAGCTACTGTCAAATCTGTCCCCACCTCAGGAAGAACAAGCTATAGCAAATACCAAACTTTTATCTGCACAGCATGCCTAATGACAGTGTAACTGTCCATAGAATGCTGAGGACTGGTTAACCTTAGGAAATATATTGTGCATCTACCAATGTATGGCCTGTTGTCAAGGGCAACAACACATCGTAGGATGAAGCCCACTGTAAGAGTTAAGAGTTGAGATTTAAGCCCAAGTAGAAATGACCTGTAACCTTGTAGTATTCTGCTAAGAAAAAGGTATCTAGGTTCATTAGCTTACGTTGCAGATGCCTGAAAAGCTAAATAATGCTTTCAAAATGTCAAACTCCACTAGTAACTATTTCTGATACTGTCTAACAATATGGACTTCAAGAGAGATCTGACTCAAAGTAGGGAACTAATTCCAAATGTCCTGTTACCACTGAGGATATCTCTGTACTTTGAAGTGGAGCTTTATATAAAAATACTTAATGCTGTAGAACTTGTGTTAACTCTGTCACCAGAATCACAGTAATTGCATCAAAATCACTCCCAAGTGAACCTTTGTGGAAATTGTTCCTATCTTCTTTGTAGAGCTCAGCCAGCATCTTGGTACTTTCCTACAGAACTACGTAGTATTGAAGTAGAAGATCAGGGTTGTGTCACTCCCTGCACGTTTGTGCAGCTCTGTGCTTTGATGCCTGTCTCAGACGCGCCTCTGTCTCCAGTTGAAGAGGACCCAGAGGACAGAAGGCAAAAGTGATTCATGACAGTATTCAAGACCTTTGAATGCTTCCAGAGTGATGTAAGGAGATCTAGTGTAAATAAGACTTGAGGCCAGTGGTTCTGTCAAATGCTTAGGGGCAAGAACCAACCATTTTGATGCTGCTTCAGTTCTGTAGAAATATTGTCCAGAATCAGTACTGACAGGTACTAAAACAAAACATGTAGTTTGTGTTCAAAAATAAATATGTTAATTTTCTTTCTACAATTCAATGTTAATTTCACTTTCTAAATGTGAGCTCCTGAAACAAATTCTCACTTGATTCCTGTGAATCTTTTAGCTTTTTTCTTAGAAGAATATATGCATATATAATATTTGCTATCATTTGGATGTATTGAAATGTACATTTTCTTCCATGCTTCTTTTTTTTTTTTTTTTTTCCATAGATAATAATGGGCGTAATCCTACTTTATAATTTGCTTGGAATCAGTGCTTTGGTTGGTGCTGCTGTAATTGTACTGTTAGCACCAATACAGTACTTCATAGCTACCAAGTTGGCTGAGGCTCAGAAGAGCACACTGGTGAGTAATTTATTCTCGTGGTTCTTCTGATCTGGAAAGGACCTGTTCCCTGTGTTTGTCAGATAAGAATTCAAAAAAGTATGTTGGCCTTGACCTGCCTTCTCTGCAGAGACTGTTTTCTCCCAAATAGCACAGATTTATCTGAGTTCAATTCCATGAAAGGATATTATTCCTGAATTAAAATGTTGTATGTCATGGGATGTTACCAAATAGTACAAATGACAGATAAATTATGGGAGCACATTATTAAAGAATGTGTACAGTCCTCCTCTGAAATGGCTAGAGACTCTATACTCTCACTCCAAGCTTTTGCATTCTCTGAAACTCAGATGACATTGTTTGATTAATATCTATTGTACACTTTTTATCTTCTTGTCTATGTCACCGATTACAAATGTTTTTTAATGCTTTGTCCAATGCTTAACCTTATTCTCACAGTCTTTGAACTTTTTTGATCAACCTTTGATATGTGAGTCTTCAAATATGTAACGATCTTTGTTATCTTAATATTCAGTAAGCAAATTATAGGCAAGTAGGTTTAATTTTCAGTACGCTTCAGTTCTGTTGAGCTGCAATATCAAGAAAGGATTTATCTTCTATACTCTTTCAGAAATAGTCTCAATCTTTCTTTTTGTTTGTTTGTTTGTTTGTTTTTTCTGATTTCTGACTCACAAAATAACTCGGATTATGATTTTACCAAAACATATGAGCAATGTTTTCTGGAGAGGGGCAATTAGCTAGATTAGATAAATATATGAATAAACATCTCACCTACTTTCATGATCATTCTGTATGAATCCCAAAAGGAATCTTCTATCAGCAATTACACGTTTATCTATTCTTATGGCTATTCTTTGAATATCATCAACCTATTCTACCTTCCTGAGTTTCAACTTCTGTCTGAGGGGGTCAGATATTTTACTTCTCTACTTCTAATAGAGTCATTTAATTTCCCCTCTGATTGTAGGTATTTTAATATCTCCAAAGAGCCTGAAATTGCATGTTATTTTACTCAGTGTGACAACTGCCTGTGCAAATTCATAAACAAAATATATATATATATATCTTTAATGAACTTTACAACCAATTAAATGGAAAAAAAGCATTCTCATTAAAACTACAAACCATTATTGATTACTTATCCTTGTTTTCATTTGAAATGAAGGACTATTCTACAGAGAGATTAAAGAAAACCAATGAAATACTAAAAGGCATTAAATTATTAAAGCTGTACGCCTGGGAGCACATATTTTGTAAGAGCGTGGAGGAAACAAGAATGAAGGAACTCACCAGTCTCAAAACCTTTGCACTCCATACATCTCTTTCCAGTAAGTAACTGTTTTTAGCTTTCAGAAATGGATTCTCCATGTCGGCATTCCTTCTGACTTCAGCTAAAACAAGACATAACTGTGCCTATGACATTTTTTGAATGGGGAACATGCTTGAAACAAAATATATGATAAATATGTAGCATAGAAACTTGACAATATATCATTTTCATTTCTTTAGAAAGTTTTTTGTCACCTTAATTATGGCATTACAAATTGTAATAAAATCAGAAACTCAGATTACAGATTAGCAGATTACAGATTAGCAAAGATAAATAATTGTCAGATAGAAATTGTATTTCCTGTACTGAGGAAGAGCTGATAGGTGATTTAGTTTTGTGACATAACAATTATGCACATAAAACTTTTTATCCTAATTCACTGAAGTATACAAAGGAAATAATTATTTGGCTTGTTCATTTGTGTGTTAAAGATTTCTCTCTGTCATGGAAGGCAGTTTCTTCCTGCAGAAGGATTTTCATTTTTGGCATTTTAAGTATTTGAATTGGAAATAGACAGATTTTTCTTGTGTCATAGAACTAATTGTATGGCTATTTTATATATGTCATGTAAATCTGATGCTTATTCTTTTTCCATTCCTAGTTTTTATGAATGCAGCCATACCAATAGCAGCTGTTCTTGCAGTAAGAATTTTTCTTTTCACTTTTCTTTAAAAAGGGGGAGAGAAAAAGAGAGGGGAGGAAATAAAAAGACACTACTGCCACTGCAGGACCATTGTTACTGTTAATAAAACCAGCAGAAGAGTGCACCCACTGGCTGGAGGGTAGCGTTATTAGAAATGCCCATTCCAATGTACTGGTATTTCATCAGTTGGGATTTGGGTTCATAAACTAACTAACTAAAGACTAATGGAAATATAAGCTTTAATTGACAGAAAGAAAAAAAAAAAGAAAAAAAAAAAAAAGACCAGCTCAACATAATTGTATCAATTTGAAAGAAAACCTGTTTTTAGAAGCTCTCATTTTGAAGATTTTTAAGGTGGCTTTACTTTCCTGCTGTCTAACCATGAAAATCGTTCCTGTTACGAAGTGTATTGTAAGCCACCATTTCAGTATTCACGAAAGCATACTATGGATTTTAAGATGAAATAAATTTTTGATTGTACTCCGGCCATTTAAATCTCAATCTAACAAACTAGAGGGAGTACCGCCTGCTGTTCAGTAAGAATTCTTCATAAACCAAACTCTGAGGGCATTCCTCAGGTTGTGTTGGTGATATTTACCAGGATTGAGTGAAATATATCTATGGTGCTGTAACTGTGGGGAAAAAACCACAACATTTAGTACATTTCTACTGATTTGTCTGCATTGTATGCTTCCTCAAAACACTGAAATCAATTACAAAACTTCACAGTACTTAACGGTTTGACTTCACAAAGCTGAATGCTTTTATTTTATTAAGAGTTTTTTTTCATTTGCAAATGTCTGAGTCACTTGAAATCACTGGCAAGCTTTCTGAATCTTTTTTATTGTAACAGGAGTCACTTTTCCCTTCAATTTTCTGGAATTATGTCAGAGATATGCAGTTATTGGCCTTATTTAAGCAAAACATTTCCTTGCTTTCTTTACCCATCTTATTCAAGAGTCTTTATACATAATTTCCTGTTTCTTCTGACGTGACAGACTTTTGTGACTTATGCATACGCCACTGACAAGCCTCTGCAGCCTGCCCAGGCCTTTGCATCACTGTCGTTGTTCCACATCCTGGTCACACCATTGTTTCTGCTTTCCACTGTGGTTCGTTTTGCAGTCAAGGCTATCATAAGGTAAGTGGTCCCAGCTTACTGTATAAATAGTTTCTCTTGAATATCTACATTCAGTAATATAACAAGGAAGGTGTTACAGAAAAGGTTTTTTCTACTTGCTCACCTGGAACAGGGTTTAAAGGTGAGACTCACAATGTCCGTTGACAATATCTGAGAGAAAACAACAACAGTTTCTCTTCATTGAATGATACAGAGACAACTGAATGTTCTGTTCCTTTTATAATCCCCCAAATTTGGATGTCTAGATTCAGAGCCACACTGTTCTCTCTTGGGATGAAGATGCTTCCCTTCTCACATAGTGCTTCTATGGGCTATAGCCAACACAGAAGAAGATTAGAGAGGCTGATCTGAGCTGTCCCACAAGATTTGCCCTGGTGGTGCAGGGAAGAGCAACAGGCTAAACTTGACCTCCCCACAAAACGCATGGTGCTTTGAGTAAGAATTCAGTATTGACATACCTCTATTGTCCAACAGTAGCATGGATTCTCTTTGACAGGAAGGTGGTTGGAGGAACATTAGGTGCTGAAGGACTAAGTACACAAGAGAAACAGCACTACAGGTCTTTTTCTTATAAAGGAAATTCTGTTTTCTCCTGAATGGCAGTAGAGAGGTGCAGTAGAGGAAGGATGGCAAGGCAGACATTTGGGAGTTTAGTTGCTGAGTGCAAGAGATCTGCATGGCAGGACAGCGAAGATACTGGCACAAAGTGGAAAAGATTTCAAAAAAAGAAAAAGGGACTCATAAAATATGTTGCTTCATCAGAAGCATGTATGTGCCAGGCATTTGCTTCTGCAAATAACTTGACAAAACAGATTCTTGGTTATAGACCACTTAATATCGAGGGACCATATTTGTAGTAAGACAAATTTCAGACCTTCACTTATTGCATCAGAGGATGCAATATTCATGGTTATGTATGTAAATACTGTATGGAAGTAGTCATGGTTATGGGGCATTTTTGTAGACACTGCCAAGCTGTCCCAAGAGTAGAATCTGACACCTGATTAGCAGTAACGTGTCAGATGCCAAGCACTAGCATGACATGAAGATCATACTAGTCTTCCCAACATTTCCTTGGAATAGTAGTCAAGGGGACTTCAAGCTTCGTAGCTGTAATTTACCAGCACCACATTCACTCATTAAATAAAAAAAAACCAAATATTATTTATCAAAGCAGCAGGGGAATCATGTGAGAGATTTTCTCTATGCTGAAAATGATTTCTGCCTAGTGGAAAATACCAGCTCTCCCTTATAAATCATACTAGCCTCTACATCTTTGCACTACATTTAGCATAGCCTTGATGTCAAAATTGTGCTGACGTTTTCCTTATCACTGCTGGCCATCCCTCAGAACGTTACTTAATACCATATTTGCCTAAATAAACTCCAGCTTTTGACAGCCTTCTTTCCTGTAATCTTTCTCCCATGAGCATCACATCCTCCAAGTGAGGAATGAAGAATGTCCACCATCAATCAAATATATAACTATGCACTCATTTGTGTTCTAATTAAGCCCTAATATTTTGGTCCAAATTTCCATTTCATTTTAAAGAGTACTTCCAGTAACATGAAAGCTTTTGTACCTGTCCTCATTCAAACACAAAGTAATGATTGTTGTGTTGTTAGGGTGATGATCAGTGTGAGGTTTCTTTTCTACTTGAAGAGAAATTCTTGCTTGACACAGATATCCTTGCAAAAGACTGAAATACTATTACAGTAGTTAGACATCTAAGTTTTCTTTTTCAAAACAGAAGATATGAACAGCTATAATGGCAAGATGAAATAATGAATGTGTCTCCATAGCTTAAACAGCTATTGATAATTTCATGCAGAATAAACATACAGGCCTTGCAACAGGTCTACTTTCCCATTTTCATATTAATATTCAAATTGTTGATCTAAAGCCATATGTTCTCCTGCTTTCTCCTGCACCTTGATTTTAGTTTTTGCAAAGTGACATGATTTCACCATGGTAGGTGATTTCTTATATTGATCCCTTCTTCAGAATGATAGAGCCCTATACTTAGGGCTTACTTAAAGAAAATGGGACAGAAGGAGAATTATGTCCTTCTATGATGAAGAGTGCATTGAACATATGTGCTTTATTTCCCATGAAAGAGTTTTATGAAGTAGATTGAGAGAACTCTTGCTGTGCTGCTCTGAGGCTGGCTATGGCTGTGCAGTTTTGTGCATTATCCAGTCTTGTTAGAATGCTGTTTATGCCAAAGTTGTATTCAGGATGCACCTACTGCATTTGCATTTTCAGAGGATGTAGGCAAGTAAATTACTTTATGTAAGTCCTGTGTGTAGACATGGAAGAAGTACAGCAGAGAAAAATCTGCTGAGATGGAAATAATTCCCACAGAGCTTAAGCAGAAATCATATGACTTTAGATCTCCTCTTCAATTCCAGCTCCCGTACAGTGTTTAGTTATTTTCACGTGTCCTTTACTGCATATATAATTTTTCACTTGGGTAACAGATGGTCCAAAAGGCAAAGGAATGTATCCTGCAAACTTTTCTTGGAATACTTTTGGGTGTATCCTGCTGTCTGGGCTGGAAATGTACCCTTAGTATCTTGGGCTTATTTAACCATCCTGTGTTTGCTTTTTTTTTAAGTGTACAGAAGCTGAATGAGTTTCTCCTCAGTGATGAGATTGGAGATGACAGCTGGAGAGGTGGGGACAATTCTGTAGCTTATGAATCCTGTAAGAAGCACACAGGACTTGTAAGTTCTGTTTTTTGACAATGAATTTCAAACAGAGAGGCCTCAGAGCCCAGTGTGAGGCAAATGCCCTATTGATAGTGCTCAGGGGCTTGGGGTTCTTGCTTGATACTGTTCTTGACCAGTTTTGCCTCTTCTGTTTAGGGACTTGTGTTTCTATGGCATGAAGAGTCCTCAAATACATTGAAGCTCTACTGAATTGCCAATAGTAATAAAAATACCAGAACACACCAACAAACTTATGTGGGGATGATTCAGCCTTCTTAGTTTTCAAAATTAGTTCAGGTGCATTTTGTATAGTTATGGGGATTGTAGTGTATATTGTCAGTACAATCTCAGTCAGTACTTTGGATATTTTTAAGTAAGAACAATTCTTGCCTTGGGAAATGCAGAACTGGAGATCAAAAAAAACAACAGTAAAGTTTGTGGAATAGAAATTCATTCCATAATGCTGTTTCTAGATGTGCTAAACACAAGTGAATTTGAGTAAAATTTGAGGAATCATTTTAGCCAGAAACCAACTAGCCAACCTAAATACATAAATAAAATAGGCATTAAAAAAAACACCCACAAAATTTGGGAAAACACTTCAAATTTTTTCTAAAGCTAGCGAACTCAACTGTTTAAAACTGTATGTAATGATGTAATTTGAGATGTGACTAGAACTTGACAAAAGCAACCAAGAGCTAAGATGGTAGATCTACATGTCATTACACTTTTACTGATACAGCTTTGTTTGAAGCTACCTCAGGTAGGGCAGACCTACCTAGTGCTTTGAAGAGGCTGAGAGAGCTGAAATGTGAGATGGTTATGCATGGGAAAACAGCATGAAAAGATCAATTCCTGTGCTTCAGTTAAAAATATTTAAAATTTTGCAGTATTTACATGATAGATATTGAAAAGCATTTTCTTTTTGTGACCAAGAGTGTTGGGAGAAATGGGAACAGATTCTCTTTTTGCTAAGAAACCAAATGCTGTCCTTTCTTGCAAATTCCAACTTTTTTCTTTGGCTTCACTATGTAGCACACCAAGGCCATCAACAGGAGGCAGCCCTTAAGGTATCAGCTTGAAAACTATGAACAGTCATCAAGAAGGCAAACACGCCCTGTGGAGACAGATGACATCGCAATCAAGGTGGTCTGAAAACATCAATACAAACTTTACAAACACCAGATTCTTCTGCTCAGTCCTACAGCAGTACCAGAGAGAGTGCAATTGCTGCTGCTTTTCCAAAGAAAAATTGTCCAATCCAAGAGCAAGCCAAAAACCCCTAAATAAATTAGCACTTTAAACAAAAATGAAGTGAGAAGACTTCAGACCAACTCTTTCTACTGCTTCCTTATCTTCTTGGGAATAACAGGCAACATGAGTCTAAAGGAACAAAAACTAGAGAATCTATATGCAGAAATTAAGAGATTGTTTAGAGTTTCCCTTCTTATACTTCTATTTCGCTCATAGAATCAAGATCAAAACTTTTATGTCATTTTCTGTCATTTGTTATGACACGTAATTTACCATTACATTATTTTAAGTCATTTTGGACAGTTTTTTCCCATACATGTCCTTGTTTTCTATGCGAATAATGCTTCTTACCTCTGTTAACTCCAAAGGACATATGCACACAAAAACAAAACAAAACAAACAAACAAAATCAGCAGGTGTGTCCAGCATAAACCTTGAGAATATTCAGTTAGTGCTTTAGGAATCCATTCAGAATAGGCCATAATATCACAGTGTGCAGAATGACACGTTGCTTGATAAGCTATGGTATTTAGACCGTCACCTGTGAGATCCTATTATCTTTATTTTATTGTTTAATCTTTTACTTGACAAAATGAAAATGTCTAGCATAACAAAGTTGAACTCAAGAATACTACCTTATTGCAGTTCATACTGTATGTAATTTACGTGTATAGCTTCTTATATTCCTAATTTTGGCTGCCTTTGCTCACCTATCTTGCATTTTTTTGCATGTGTTTGAGCATATGTCATCATACCCCTAAGGCCTATGTTTATTAACATATTTTAAATCCAAACTAGACATTCTATTTTTCACTTCTCACATTTTTCTATGTCTGATACGTGACAATTTCTTTGTAGGTGACCAACGGATACTTTTCATGGGGAAGTGGTTTGGCTACCTTGTCCAATATAAATATCAGAATCCCAACAGGTAGTATAAAAGCACATCTTAAATATGAAATACATAACAGCAGAATGCTACTAATTCAATTTCTTAACATTACTACAAGCAATAAAACACTTTTTAAAAGAAAAAAAAATGAAAATCAAATGTTATACAAGGTTATAAACTATATTGGGTGTATAACTTTATCATTAACCTAGAATGCTTTTAATGATAAAAAAATCACATATTTTTGTATAATTTTATTGTTAATATTATATTTATAAGAACAGAAAGATCATAAACATTAAGAATAAATTTTAAAATGATAGTTGCAGAAAATGACATTATTATTTTGAATAAAATAGTCAAAAAAAAAAAAAAAAAAAAAAAGAGAGAGAGAAAGAGAGAATTGTAGATTCATTCAGGTCACGAGTACATCTAGTCCAGGATTTTGGTCAAAGCAGCAGGCAAAAGTTAGTGCACAAGGATACAGCAGTCAACTAGTATACTTTTCCTGCCTTTCTTCAATATTACAGTTTCCCACTCTAGAACTATTTTCATCTCAGTGCATTCCTTGACCTTCATGCCGTGATCTGTCAAGGAGTCTTTAATGAATTTATCTTTCAAGTTGTTCAGTTTGCCCCTTGTAAGGTTAGTGCCTCCACAATATTTTTTGGCTAGGAATTCCACATATTTACAGATTTGTTTCGGGAGACCTACATAGCAAGTGTGAAAACTATTATTTTTTATTTTGATGATGGTGGTGATGGTGAATGCTGTAAAATTCCTAATGCCACTGTAGGAAAGAACTGCAGGTAGGAAAGCAGAGCTGGGAAGAAGGAATAGTACAGCAAAGCAGAAAAAATAGAGGATCTTTCAGTTGCAGATTGTATGTGTCCAAACAATATTCTCATCCTTTTAGAGCTCAGTGTGTACTTGTATTTTCCATTAAAGTATATATCACAGATGAATTGATGCAATGTTGCCAGGTTACACAGTGGATGCTAACAATCTCATGTGCTGTAGAATTGGATCTAGCTATGTCTTGTAGACTTGAGAAGAATTGATTTTTTTCCTGTTCTATTGTAGTTGTTTTTTTTTTAAATTTTTTTTTATCATTATCATAGGTCAGATGACAATGATTGTGGGTCAAGTTGGCTGTGGCAAGTCCTCACTTCTCCTTGCTATATTAGGAGAGATGCAGACCCTGGAAGGAAAAGTTCACTGGAGCAAGTATGTATTATATAACTACTAATTGTTTGTTTTCAGTAAAGGAGAAGTTGGATTTTGCTGTGAGAAATGTAAATTTCATGTCTCAGAACTGCTTGTTAAAGAAATATCTATTTACATTACCTAGATCTTTTCCAAAAAACATCATCAGCAAACTCATGCTTTTTGTTGCTGTTTTGTTCATGGCTTAGAGCAGGTAGAGCAAAGTCAGAGCAGATAAAGTAGGGTGCCTTAGGAAGAGAAATAATCTAATCTGGTAATTAATATCTAGTATACTAGCCCTAGCAGGTGACCTGAGTAGAAAGAATATTTTACATAGAAAGAACAGAAAATTATCCAATCACCTTCTGTGATGGGAGTCAGCTCTAATTTACAGTAGTCATTATATGTGAATCTTGTTCACATCAAGATTGCAAAATCTTGTTGCAAAAAAACATGAAGTAAGAACAATAAGGTGCAATTCATATCTGTTGTGTTTCATCAGAAGTGTTTGTTGTCTAGTAACACTTTACATAATATTTTCAATGCAAGTTGTGCAAATAATGAGATTCTTCAAGAAGCATTGGAGGGATGGTAGAGTTAACCAATGTGAAAGGAAAACTGATGCTCTGATTTGGATTCCTACCTAGATTGTTAAATCAGCTTTGTTATGCTGCAACTGTACATAAGTAAGGGAATTACAGGTTGGAGCTTCTTTAGTTGAGAGGTATTATTTGGTGTACTGTATAGGAAAGGCTTACTTTACCACTTTGCTAGCTGAAGGAAAAAAAAGGATTAAATAATAAAATGTGAGGAATGCTGTCTCCCCTTCCTGATATCTGCCCAAGCCTCTCCTGTTTAATTCAGTGCTACTTTTTACAGTATGCACACAGAAAGCAGACTGAGGGTGCTAAATACTAAAGAGCAAAGGTTCTGAAAAAGTTATTGCTGAGGAGGGAATTGTGGATGGAGTCAGGCCTCTGGTTCTACATAGATTCAGAGTCAATGAATGAAAACTATGGGAGACAGCAACCTCCTTTCCAGCATAGTCTAGACAGAGGTTATTGTAGAGATGTGTTGTAACCCCAAGACTTTTTCTCTGGTTTTAAAGATCAGTTCTGTTTCCTTGAATCTACCAAGCCAAACTCTTCCTAAATAGCTCTTTCAGTTGAAAGGATGAATTTTGTCACAGAGACCGATATTATTTTTGCCCATATTGAAGTAAGTAACCTGCGTCATTATCTTTTTTCTTACAGCAATGTTGAAAGCTGGATATTTTTGCTTTCCTGTGTTAGCATGCATGCCATTTTCTTGTTCTCTAGCCATATTTCACTGTCAGCTATTCTAAACATATGATCTCACTGGAGTAATAGGTATAGTTGGAGCCAAGGCAAGACTAACTTCAGTGCAGACACATGTAAATTTCAGCTTTGATGGAAAAAAGAATATGTGACTTGCCATGGTTAATTTCTTTGAGATACATCATGGAAACACTGACCTCACAATGAGGTGGATTTTTTTCCTGTGTAAGTTAAGAAAAAAAGAAATCAGAAGAGCATACATAACAATTATTCCCACAACTGTTTTTTAATATGTGTTTGAGAGACGCAGATCAATTCCTATGGAAGGATATGAAATCTTAGATCAAAGAAATAGAGCAGTGTTTGAAAGATATGCATAAGGAATATGAAATAATGTTGAAGCTTCACAGTGTTCAAGAGGGTAGGATCATAGCATCAGTCTGCACACAACCAAATGAGTAACTCAAGTCTTTGCAAGCATCTCAAGCCTTACCAAGTATCTTTTTCATTGAAAACTATGACTTGGTACTGTGTCATAGCTGATGCAAGCATGGTTTTTGCTGATAATTTCAGACTGCCTGACAGGGAGATTAATACCTCAGTTATTTACCTGAGTAAGTGGACCCTATACCTTACAAAACCATAATAAAGATCCTATTTACTTCCTTAGATCCTTCTCCATGTGATTCAACATGCATGAATAATGTATCTATTGATCCAGGTAGGAAGTGCAGTCTAGGTGAATTCAGGTGTAACAATACAGTATAGTAATGATGTATCAGACTTCAGCCGCTGTTAATCCTGGAGCAATCCTGCAATACATTACTGTGAAAGTCCATCATGAGGCTTGAATGCTCTGTTGCCATCTGAACATATGGCAAACATAATACTGGTAAGGGATTGTAAGGGTTTTGTAGGGACTGTGCCCATTTTTTCTTAAATTTTACTTCTGAAGTCATCCCCAATGCATTCATGAAAGCATTATCCCTTTCCTTCTCCACTATTTTAATGCACTATTGTAAGTATAAAAGTCTGTGCTTTTTTAATAGAGGAAGTTTAGGTTTTCTTTTTTGTTTGGCTTGACCTAATTTCTGATCTCTCTTTATTCTCTCATTAGTCTTCATCTTTTGCTTCCCTTTAACTTTTTTTCCACTGTAGAGAAGGTGGGAAACTTCTATCATAAAAAACCAACTTTTATGAAGCAATATCTGTTTTGTGTTTCCTTTTGTGTCTCTCTGACTCTTCTGAGATAATCAGCAGGGCTAATCTAACATATTTTGTGGCAGTTGGTGCATGAAGAAAACACAGTGATTGCACACTTAAAGAAGCCTAAATTATCAAAGTTCTTAGAGAGCTGATGTGCAGCACATGAAGCAACGTGTGTCAGTTCTGGCACTTTGGGAAGATGCTTTACTGTGTGAGTCTGTCACAATAAGGCTAGAATTAGAATTTTTCTGCCCTCTACAAGACTTGGATCCTCTGTTTATAAGTGCAGCTGCAGTTATGGCATTCCAGCAGGCTAGCAGACATTTCCGTTGCAGTAGCAAAGTATTTCATGTGGAGGGTTTGTAGATTTGGGAAGAGAGGATTTGTTTGTTTTGCTCATTCAGTAGTTTGTTTTAAGTGAGACAAATAACACAACAGTATCATTTTCTTAGTCCTTTCTCTCTCTAGCCAATTTCCATTCACCTGGCATAAACTTACTCTTTAAGGATTTGCAGTTGCAGCGATGTGCCATCATTCCCAGCAGCAAGCATCTTTGCTGGTCTAGAACTCTTTTGGCTGGCATTCCATGCCCTTGACACCATTAATAAGTCAATTAATGGGCACAGAACACTGCAAAATCATTCATCAGATCCTTAAGAAATAGAGGCTGACTTCTTAAGAAAAGTCTAGGTGCTGCAGTGCTGTGTGGAGCTTGATGCAGTCTCTCTGCTACAAACCAGTTCAAAATTAGTGTTGGTTCAAAAGCAAAAACGTGTCACGTGCACCCTGCAGAATTTTATCTGCAGAACTTCTCTTTGGTCCAGAAGAAATCTGACATTAGAGTTGTTGCCAGCTTCCACGGGTCATTGGTGGAACAGTATGGAGGAACTAGTTTATTGCTTGTCAACCTTTCATATGCGTACGCAACATTAACAATGTCAGTTTGAACAGGCTGTAAGACACGTTTTTCATTTTTAATGTGTTTTCTAACAACATAGCTCGCCTGTTAAACCACTATGCACAATAGATATAAAGCTGTAGTACTTCCAAAACCTCTATGCCTTTGATTGAACCATGTTTATTTTCTCTTTAGAAGAAGAAAACACACATACATAAAAACTGATATTTTATTCTTAAAATTTGTACTTAACTAAGTTCCCCTGTATATAAAACTTGCACAGTAAGCTAGTCTTGGTGTTTTCTGCTTACTAAATGTCATTTGCCATAACTTGCAGTGTAAATGAAACTGAGCCTTCTTCTGAAGCATCCAGAAGGTATTATCTCTGTTTTTAGTGTGTCATAATGCGCTCATTTTTCAGAATTTCCTCAAACCTTCATCTTTGTACCCTCCAGCCATCTCTGTTTCCTTCCTGTTGATAATCATTTATTACAGAAATAACTGGCAAATTGTGCTAAATCCGGTGGATCCCGATCTTTCCCAGCCACTGTACCACTACCTCAGTCTGAAGTCCAGCACTTCAGAAAGGCCAAAGTCTTGCTTGAAAGACATTGAGCACTTCCAGCTCTTATTCAACATCACTGTGAGTTCACTGTGCTCCATAACTCACAAGATAAGGCCTCAAGATACAAGTCATCATTATGTGTACCCTCCCATGTGGGCATGTCTTCTGTTCAGCACTGGGTTTTGTGCTGCTGCTAACCCAGTTTGACAGCTGTGTGACAAAGCAAGGCACACGGTGTGCAAAGGGAGCTGGCTGTGGTCTACCTGAAATTAGCCTGTGATTCCAGCCCTGCTTTCTGTGAGATGGCCTGCAGGTTTAAAAGAAGGGCAAGCTAAATCAGTGATAAACAAGTAGTGGCACAGGTAGCTGTGGTTGGGACCCACACCATTATTTGATATCTGACTGTCCTAAGGACATATTTCATGCTAGTCCATATTGAATGCCTATGAACTGCTAAAATTTTGGGAACTACTGACTGTTTCTAACCAGCTATTACTCATACCCTAGCACCCTCTCTCTCAACAGCAAATCCTAGACACTTACATTCAAGGATACATCAAATATTTGGTCTGAAGCAATACAAAGAAAGATAAGTGTTTAGATTTACAAGCCATTAACAGTGCTTCCTCACACATCTCAGCATATCAAAAGAATGTCTAGTATTCACAAAATTTTTAGCCACAGTACATAGGCAAAACAGACAGAAATAAAGAATATTCATATTCTTACATATTTTATGAGGCTTTTAAACACAATGAAAAGTAAGTCTATTAAGTTCTTGGGATACTGTAATTGTAGAAACACAGAATCATTAAGGTTGGAAAAGACCACTAACATAATCAAGTCCAATCATCAGCCCAATGATTCCAATCATGCCTAATGATTCCTTCCAAGAACATATTGAACTGTCTTCTCTACCAGTACCATGTCAGTCACTGAGCAACTAACAGACTTAGAGGAAAAAATATTACCTGAAAAAAATCTGTATTTCATATGCACAGCCTGGTACAATAATCTAAAACTTCAGAAAGCAGTGAGTCAAGTATACTGATTACATCTGAACAATGCCTTTTCATTACCTATTCTAACGTTGGAGGAAAAGAAAGAAATAATCTCTTTTCTTTTTTTTTTTTTTTGTGATAATTTAATTATTCTGAATATTTGTAATCCTCTTTTGGATTGAAACTGCGTTTACTCAATTGAGGTAGGTATCAGCCATGTGTAGTAGAATAAAGTACATGGGATAACATAGGATACAGACTGTGCCACTAGGGGAGAGAGTGGGTGCTGCCCTAACAAAAGCATCTCATTTGCAGTTCTTCCCTTCACTTCTGTAACAATTGCTTTGTCTATGTGTTTCTCTGTATTTTTTATGAACACTTATTATTTCCTGATTCTCAGACACTTCATAATGTGGGTGCTCTGCTTTTTGCTAATGCTCTTTATTTATCTACAGTAAAAACAGATACTCAGTGGCTTATGCAGCTCAGAAGCCATGGCTATTGAATGCAACAGTGGAGGAAAACATTATCTTTGGGAGTCCATTTAATAAACAGAGGTAAATATCAATCCAGTCACAGAAAAAAAACAAACAAACAATAAACTCTGAGTGCTCCTTTTAAGGGGTTTTGGCTTCTCCTTCTGGCAGTGCGTATCTAAGATGTGTGTGAGGAATCACATGGCAGAAGTCATTCTCGTGGATACAGCAGAAGACATATGTACATTTTTCAAGTAGCTAAACTTAGGTGTTTTTAGAATCATTGAATCATAGAATCCTTAGAGTTGGAAGGGATCTCTGAAGGCCATCTAGTTCAACTTCCCTGCAATGAACAGGGACACCAGAGCTAGATCAGGTTGTCCAGGGCCTTATCCAGCCTTGCCTTTTTTTTTTTTTTAATGGAGCTTGAGGTTGCCAAAGGCATGTTTCCAGGGAGTTTATGTCCTTATCCTGCTGTGATCAGCTTGATGGAGCACTCACTTCACAAAAACAGTGCACAAATGCAGATAGGGTGCCTCCAGGAAATAACCTTAATTCTTCCTATAGAAAGAAGTACAGGAGAAGGGAATGTAAAAGCTGAGGTGTGGTTTCTGTTCTGCCTGACGAGTACTTGTGTCTTATGTCCTTCCAAAAAGGCCAGCTAACAAATGCAGTGGAAAAAATGACTTCAGTAAAACAAAAGCAATACTCGCTTTGTTTTAAGTTCTTAAAAATACATTTCATTCCTCTCAGTGTTTTCTTTGATAAGCTGCTTGGTTCCATTCCCATTTATGAAAGTTAAGAAACATCTCAAAATCCGAATAAGCTTCCAAAATGTCAGGGACTAGATTCTTCAGCTAGTTCATCAGCCTAACTTCATTCATATCAAAGGGGCAAAGCTGAATTACACCACTCAAATATTCTGATCTCAGACCTGATTCTGACCTGAGCCTAGCAACTTCACAACAAATTTCGAATATTTCTGAGTGGTTTTCTGATTCTGGAAAGATCAGAAGCACTGTAAGGATCCTCTGCCCTTTAATATCACACTGAAGCAAATGAAAAGGGGAAGAAAAATAACTCACTGAAAAATGCCTTCAAATACTCCAGAGTCCAACAAAACTGCTCAGTGGTGAGGAAGAACATAGTCAGTAATTGAGGTAACTGAATCTTTAAACAGCAAACTTGCCGATAAAGATCTCCAATAAATATGCATGTTAATTTTTACAGTGTTTTTGACTTACTTATTTTTGCAATTATCCAAATATCACAGAGCCATAGTAACTTAGCAGGAAATTTGAGTTGGAGGGTTTTTGTGTTAATGAAGTAAGTGGCTGGTTAAATAATGTAATGATCATATTGGTTTTATAGGTACAAAGCTGTTACAGATGCGTGTTCTCTGCAGCCTGACATTGACTTACTACCATTTGGTGATCAGACAGAAATTGGAGAAAGGGTAAATAACCTGAAGGCTTTCATATTTGCTTAGTCTGTGTTAAGAAGAGTCTCCCTGATGCTACTCATCTGTTCTGTGTTACACTGTCTGTACAGTGGTCTCGGAGTCGTGACACTGAGAAAGGTGTTATGGCACTAGACAATATTGTTTTGTAATCACTTATCTGGAGAGGACAGATGTAAATTTAAACAATGTCTTTTGTTTAAGAGATCATATTTTGCCTCCATATTTTGCATATATTGCTTTTTGTTGTGCCACGGAATGACTACACTGCATGTTTTAATACGCTGTGGAAAGCAGAGATCCTCAAGGGAATAGGTTTGTGCAGATTTTATAAGAAAATTGGGAAAGATTTATACTGGAGTTATTTCAGTGTGTTTATTGTTCACTGTGTAACAAACCTACATCTCTAGCCATCAGTAACAGAATAAATAGACTTTGAAATGAGGGGGGAAATGGCCTTTTATAGTGTGTTTGTATAGCAGAGTGCTGCTGCTGTAAGACCACATGAAATTTATACTCTGGTTTTGGTTCTACAGAAAAATAGGGTTACTTGGCACTGATCTTAAGTCAGAAGGGCTGTATTCCCAAAATCTTGGCAAGCCCATATCAACTGTAGTCTGAATATGTGTGAATGAGTTTATTTTAAAAAGCTAATTCTGGTATCCCAACAATGTATACATGGCCATATAAAGCTTGATTGAACATCATTTATTAAATACTTGAGCATCTAGACATGACTGAGTCCTGTACACCTACAGCACAGGTCTCAGTACAAAAACTTGTGAGTTTACTAACAGCTCAGGGTTGTGCATGACTGGTAGGTATTTCATCCTTGAACTACAGGGTAGACATGCTTGAAGCAAAAGTGCCATTTTAATGGTTGAGAAACTCTTGAAAAACAGAGAAAAAAAATCTTAGTGTGCTCCTTTTAAATAGCTGCACTTTGATTTTTATTTTTTTGACATTTAAAACAACATTTTGAAAGTCTTTTTTCCTTTTTCAGTTGTCTCCAAGGGGAAATTTTGATCACAGTCTCTCAAGTTTTGCTTGCAGAATTTGATGCTAGCACCAGTTGGATTTCGCAATCTAAGAAGCATACTGTGCTTAGAGAAGTTCTTCATAACTCATATTACTTATACTATTAACTATCCAAGATTAGTTGATTAATAGTCATTTTTTCTTTGACTTTTATGAGAGGATTATGTTTGTTTATCAATAGGATTAGCAATTTAACTCACCAATTGATTTTTATTGGAATTGTATAATTGTTAAAAACTCACATTTTCTAATTTCTGTCATAATGTTTACTCACAGTTGTGTATTTCTGATCTATTGCATCATTAGGGGATTAATTTAAGTGGTGGCCAACGACAGAGAATCTGTGTGGCTCGAGCACTCTATCAGAATACCAACATTGTCTTCTTGGTAAGATTTTTCTTTTTCATATGGAACATGAATAGTTCGTAATGAAGCTGTCATTCATTCTTTGTATTTACCTTTAGAAAAGTTTACATTAGCTCTAGAAAACTGTAGGGAATTATATTTGACTAAAAATCCAACTTACGGGGGATGAGAGATAAACCACCAAGAGACAATATCAAAACATATTGATAGAGGGAGACTGATGGAGGTGGTATCTACACTAGAGGAGATCGTATTGTCTTTTACTAACTCACAGTGGTACCTTGTATCAACATAATCCTGCTGAAATCAGCAGGATTTCTGTATAAGGAGAAGCACCATAATGCAACTAATTCTGAGCTATAAACAGACTGAGCGTGTAACAGTCTGCTGCAGAACTCTGTGGATTCAGGAAGATTTTCCATTCTCTGATAATAATTCCAGGGCATGCCAGAAATTTTAGAAGGCTCCTGTTCATGCAGGGCTTGGTCTTCTTCTTAGAGAGGCATTTGCACATCTGAGTATTATTTTATTACTGCTCATACTCACGCTAAGTCAGGACCAACCAAACCTACAGTTTAGATTGGGTGAAATTAGTGTAGTTACTGACTCAGCTTTACCTTAATAGGTAAAGTTGCTGGGTTCCAGCAGTTTCAAATTTGAATGGGAAATTTCAGATCTACCTGAAACTTCTGATCTACCTATTAGATTTACTCCACACTATTGGTGTGGCACCAGCACTGCAGACATCTAGACACAAAAACTCAAATGAATCTATTGCTATGAATTGAAGAATAATGGATTCTAGCTCACTGTTTCATCCTGCAGCCCTTTAACTAGCTCTTAGTTATTAGAAAAAGTTGAAATATTAGTAATGACAAATACTTTATACTTTAAAAGGATTATTGAAATTATAAATATATATTTTGCAAAACCTTGTTCTTTTTTTTTTTTTTTTTTTTATTTGATTGCAGGATGACCCATTCTCTGCTCTGGACATTCACTTAAGTGATCATTTAATGCAGGAAGGAATTTTGAAGTTTCTTCAAGAAGACAAGAGGACTCTTGTTCTGGTGACACATAAGTTACAGTATCTACCACATGCTGATTGGGTAAGGAAAGAGATATCATGATGCAGATTTGGTAATGGACAACATACATTTGAAGTTAACACTGTCAGTGCTTAACAACTCCACTATTGCACTATTGCTTTTGGTAATAGAGTGTCCCCTTAGTTCTATATATTTCTATGTATCATGTGTCTAACTGCAACATTACAAAATATGGATCTTACAATAGAAAAAAACACTTCTACTATTTTTTTTTTTTTTTTTTAATTGAAGCCACCAGAGAATTGTGACTCAATTGCAGTCATGCCTATAGCTTATTATGGCTTATCCATGTTTTTTTTACAAGTACAGATAAGACTGGTTTATAGAAGTTTCAGTTTTTGGGCTGTGTCAATAAACTTTAAAAATTATTATTGAATATTGAATACAATGAATACCAAAATGTGCATAATGGTAATGTCACCGATTCTAAGACATTCTGGTAGGATTCACATCAGTGATTATGCTATACATGTTGCTGAGTAGACTTACTGGATGCTTTTTCCCCTAGATCATAGCGATGAAGGATGGAATGGTGCTTAGGGAAGGGACTCTAAAGGATATCCAAAACAATGACATTGAGCTCTATGAACACTGGAAAACTTTGATGAATCGCCAAGATCAAGAATTGGAAAAGGTAAACAGGCAAGGATGGCAAAGAGATATTTTTCAGTTAATTAAAAAAACAAACAAAACAAACAAACAAACAAAAAACCTTAACATGTCAGGAAGCAAGTTTTAAACTAGGGACTAAGAGAAAAATACATGAACTGTGAGGAGCTTAAAGGAATGGAATAGATAGTCTGGGAAGTGTGTGGTACACCCATCATGAGCGGTTTTTAAGAACACATTAGGTTAACGTCTTTTTGGAATGTTGTACCAAACTGATCTACTTCAGCAAGGGGCAGACTAAGGGCTTTCCTAAATTCTTTCTTAGCTTTATGTTCTGTTATTGTCATAATCATTCAGGATTCCCTAAGAACTATTTTGAAAGGTTTTGTCATACCAGAATGAGCAAGGACAAGAGAAGGAATAAAGTGGTCAAATAAGGATTTTCTAAAAGATAAATTCTAAAATACTGTGCCTTTGTGTTCTGTGGCCTAACTGGTCCAAATAAAGTCTCTTTGAGGTTAATGTCAGTGCTAAGACAGTGGCAGACAGCTGTCTTATTTTTATTGTTTCTTATTTATATCTTTAAGTTTTCTTGTTACAGAATATGGAAGCTGACCAGACTACTCTGGAGAGAAAAACTCTTAGAAGGGCCATGTACCCCAGGGAATCCAAAGCACAACTGGAAGATGAAGATGAAGGTATGTTTTATCATTTCGTTTATTTATTCTATTAACATGTACATCATTGCCTTCCCACTTGAATATCCAAATCCAGAAGTTCATAGCAATAAAATAGGAAGATGTTACAGAGTGGCTGGATATCAGCAGCAGGCAACACAACCCATCGAGAACATCCTTGAGATGCCACACCAGGTGTAAATGGAGTAATTACTTTTGAAACAATTGGATGGTGCCAGGTAAAAGAAAAGGTGAACTGCAGTCTTCCTCTTAATAAGAGCATTAATCACAGGGAGTCTCATGGCAATGTTGGCTGGAATGACTGCAGAATGCAGATTTGCTATTTGCAGGCTCTTTATTGTGTCCTTGTGTTTAATCAGGCAAAATTCATGATAGATTGCCATTTAGGTCATAGGTCTCTGGGGCTTGGACAGCTGCATTTTGAAGAGAATCCCAATCATTGAGCAATAGGCAGAGCTGGATACCAAGTCCTTGAGATGGAAATATTACGGTGTCTTCTTATTTCTTTGGCAAATATGAGCAGAACACCTCTTACTATGTGCAATCATCAGTACACTTTATCAGTTGAATGCTTGGAGGAGTTTAAATTGAGGTCACTTTCAAGCTCCTCTGTACAGGAAAGCCTTGCCAGCAACCTAATCTCAGAAACTGGAAGCCATTGTCTCTTTGTGGAATGAGATAGAAAACACGGGGAAAAAAGATATGTCCTGACAGTCCATAGAATGTCTACAAAAATTAGACATCATTAAGAATATAAAACACACATCAGTAACTTCAGGGCTAAAACATAACCTGACAATAAGTTCTAGGTCATCCATACTTATTATGAGACTTAGGGAAAGTACATGAAGTCTCTGTGTCCCAAGAAGTATACAGTCTTCAAAAGTGTGAAATAGTAATAACAACTTTCAAGAAAATACTTGATGATTCATTTTTAATGTTCAAAGTCAGATGTAAGTTGTATTTCAGCTTGAGGCTGCCAAGAATTGCATTTACTGTTAGTTTACAGCTATCAAGCAAGAGCAGGTAATCATTTCTCTTTCCTAAGTGTGGCCTGGAAAAACTGTCAGATGCATTTTCTTTTTATTTTGAGAAAATATAAAATGTAAAATTTGTGCACATATGAAATACATATTTCCCATAGCAGGAGTCTACCATCAATTGTGTGATGATGTGAAAACTATTATACAGTCTATGGTAAGGCCTAGAAGAAACATTAATCCTAAATCTACGCTCTTTTAAAAAGACAAAATTTTAGTACATCTAAATAAAATAAGAGTAGAGTTCTTTCATGCAACAGATGACACAGCCTCTTGATTGGAAAACTTGAGTGAGCTTTCTGTACTCTTGCATATAACCCAAAGAATTCTACTGACAGTACAACAAAAGCTGCAGAACAGGTTGGATAAGTTTCTAGTTTCTACTATCAATACAGTCAGTACTGAAGGCTAGAATTATAAAAATATTTGATTAGCAAAACTGTCACTTGTCAAAGACAGTCTATAGATTACTTAAAGAGTATAGGGGAAGTCTTAAGAAGATACATCTAGAGCATTTTCTCTTTTCAAATGACAAATTGAATTTTGCCATTAAGAAGTAAAATTCAAAGAAAAAAAATGTCAACCACATACAGTAAGACCATATATAATTGTACTGAATCCAAGCTAACTTGATAAAATATCTGAGTCACAGAGGAAGAAGAGGAAGAAGATGAAGATGATAACATGTCAACTGTCCTGAGGCTCAGAACAAAGATGCCATGGAAAACCTGCTGGAGATATCTAACTTCTGGAGGATTTTTCTTGCTCTTTCTGATGATTTTCTCAAAGTTGTTGAAACACTCAGTTATAGTGGCTATAGATTATTGGCTTGCTACATGGACATCCATGGGCAATGCAAATGAATTCATGAATGATGATGATGTTCGGAGCACAGAAAAGGTGGGTCATACTTTGAGCTTGACTGAAAAAAATAATTTTAAAAAGAGAGAGAAAATGTTCTTAAGTAATTATTTGCCATTATCTCAAAACCAATTGGACTGGAAAGACAGATAGATATCGTAAAATCAATCATTAGATATAATGAATGAATAAATTATGCAAAAATATAGGGCAATTCAAATTTTATTAGTCTTTTCAAAATGATAAAATTGAACCAAAAGCATGTTTGAGGTTAGAAAAATGGTTGAAGAATGAGCAATCTCATACTAAACTTTTTCATCTGGATTTTTTAATTCCTATGACAATTATTCCATTTTTCTAAGTACTAACTATACACTTATGTCCCGCCAAAAAAGCAAGCAAACAAACAACCAAACAAAAAACAAAAAAAACCTCTTAAGATGTACTACTTATTTAGGATATGTTTATTGCTGTAAATTTGACTAGTCTATAAATATCTTATTAAAATCCATTTGCTAATTTTTTAGAAGTCTTAAGCATGTTATAGCCCTGACAGATTAATTGAGAATTTGCTCTGGGAATTTTAGTAATGCTTGAATTTAATAAGTGGAAGTTTCCAAAGTCTCCTCAGTGCCTCAGTTTGTGAAAGGTTCTACTCTGGTTGTCTGAGCTCCTTGGCTAACCATTTGCATACTTTTGTATTTACCCAGCTAGTCTATCTTCTCATAGTTTCATCACTTCAAGGTCGTGAAGGATACTTATCCATAGTTTGAAAGATCTTGGAACTGCCAGATATTCTAAATATGTGAACTTGATGTATTTCAGTTTCATGATAGCTCTTTTATTTCCCCCATAATGATATTAATATAATCAGAAAGTATTTGCAATGTGACAGATCAGCTATTTAGTACAAGGTAGTAGTTCCACAGAGCAACACCTTGGGAATTTCATAGCAGAAAAAATACTTGCATTTACTTCTATGACTGATGTCTTTGTCATTTTATTAGACTTACCATGTAGCTGTCTTCAGTATCCTCTCTGGAGCAGGGATTGTCCTATGCCTCATCACGTCTCTGACCGTGGAGTGGATGGGCCTCACAGCAGCCAAAAATCTACATCATAATCTCCTCAATAAAATCATCCTTGGACCAATCAGGTATAGCAAAAATAATGCTCGCCCTGCACATTTATTTCTACTGCTTAGCTATAGAAAATGTCTGTACACAGCCTTGTGTTCTGCCTGACCAAGACTTTTATCCAAAACTGGAATTCCAAATCAGATAACGTTTTTGTTTTTAATTTATTCCACAGGTTCTTTGATATGACTCCACTGGGGCTAATTCTAAATCGCTTTTCTGCTGATACAAATATAATTGATCAGGTAGACGTATCAATATATTCTATTTATTATATCTTGGCTTTGTAAATTTTCATTTAGCTAGTGAATATGACACATTGAAGTATTAATGAGGGAAAATAGAAGCTCTGAAATTGTATTAGACAAATTCAAAATATAAACTGTTTGCATATTTGTAGTAATGAGGGCATGCAAGTAATTAAAAGCAGTAGGAGATCTTAGTTCTTAATTTCTTCAAAAACAGACTAGTTGCTTCTGTTAAGAGATCTGAATTAGCAAAATACCAGATTTGGGGTTCAAATCAGGAAAACAGAAAATACAATATTACTTTTACTATGAGGAGTACATGTGAGGTAAGGAGATGGTCCATTGTGGCAGTAGCATATATGAATTTGGAGTATTCAGCTAAAGGAATGGCTACTTTCACTATGTCTATTTCTCAAAACATTTGGATGAGCTACAATCCTGAATATAAGAGTGATGAGAACATGAAAATAAAATTGAGAGGTTCTGTGAAAGTGTATGCTGTTTCTCTAAATATTTTATATGTCAATATTCACTTTCTTCTCTGTTATATAATTGAGGTGGAAATGGTCTTTGGACTACTGACCTCTAGAAAAAAAGAAATACTAAGTTATTTTTTTACTTCTGCACATACAGGCTCCTGGTATGAGGCAAGAATCAGTGAACCTATAGAAATGTCATTCCACTTTCCCTATGGCACTGAATAGGAAAAAGCATGTAGTGGTACTATTACGGTTTTGTTTGTTTGTTTGTTTTTGTCTTATACATTTTTTCTTTTTGCTCTAGCACATTCCTCCTACCCTGGAGTCTCTTACCCGGTCCACATTACTCTGCCTATCAGCCATTGGAATGATCTCATATGCCACTCCATGGTTCCTTGTCGCCCTTGTGCCCCTTGGGATAGCATTTTACTTCATCCAGAAATACTTCAGAGTTGCTTCCAAGTAAGTATTAAAAAACTGCCCCAAAAATTTCCTTCATAAAGTTGATACATAAGAACTGTATTGGAATGTGAGGTTATTGGAACTAGTAATGGGATAAAATGTGATAGTGAACATAGTGTCAGTGCATCTGATTCTGAGGTGTGAGTTTGAGCCATACGTTAGAGGATATTTCCAGCTGACTTGATGTCAAATACAGCATTTTGGGAAGTAACTAGTTGCTTCAGTTGTTTACATTATTCACTATGGAGATCAATGAACATGAATTTTATTAGTCAACTGAGACAGCTTACAGATGGCCAAAGCCTTGCTTTTGATCTTTTGAGAGTTAGTAGAGAATGGAAAATAACTTTCTGGATTAATGTCAGTCATTGCTTTTTCCTTATATTGGAAAAAATTTCTGCAGAACACTATTTCTACTCTACAGCAGCATCTCATATTCAGAATGGTCTGGCTGGTTCTGAAGAGTACATGGTTTCAGCAAGAAGAGCCTTAGAGTTCTGTTTTTAGTGCCAATATGTAGTTTATTAACACATCTTAAGCAAGTCATTCAAAGGTTTTTCTTTAATTCACTCAGTCAAGTTTCTTGTTTTCATTTTCTTCTTTTAATCAGCCAGACGTCTGCCTGACTTTACTCCATTTTCTGATACTTAAAAATGCACATCAAGGTGCCTGTTGACATGAAATGCATGGAAGCCATAATGACCTATGAGACAGCATTTGTCACTGCAGACCCTGTACCCACAGGAGGTACATGGTAAAGCATTAACTTGTTCTGTAGCATCCATCTAAGAGAGAGAGTGATTTCCAGAGAGAGTGATCCAATACAGCTGATTTCTTATTAGGTAGCCTGAAAAAGAATTGTGCCAGTTATTTCTGATTTTTAAATCAGTGCACCAGAGGGGGCATAAAGCAACATGCCAGTAATTTAGCTTCACTGTAGCCTACTTGTCTCCAGCTTTTCTCAGAATTTCCAAGGATGTTTTTTTCATAAGAAAATTCCATAATATCAGAATTGATAAAATACAAACTGTTTATTTCTGAAATGATTTGCTTAATTTGTGTAAGATTTGGTGTAAGCCTTGTTCTTTCCTCACTGTGTTTCCAACCTATTGCTGTGCAGGAAAGACCCATAGGTCTCAAGGTGGCTAAGGAACGTGGAAACCTGTATTTCTTTCATAAATTCTTTATGATCTTCTGAGTGTCACCCTTTCCTTCTACACTACATTATTTAAATTTCTTACTTAAAATACATGAGAGGAAACAAAGCCTGATGTCTTGGGCCCTTGGAATGTACTATGTTGTCTCTCTGTGATTTTATATAGGATCCATATATCTCCATCCATCTCCAGACCTGGTTTTTCCACAAGCTATATTGATAGCTGCAACATACAAGCCAGCAAGAACTTGGTTACCCCTGTAGGTCAGCACACACACACATATGCATCCATTGGCTCTGCAATTGCAAGTCTATAACAACCTCATTCATTTTATCTCCCTACAGTTTTCTGGGAAAACGTGCATCAGCAAGTGCTTTTTTGAAAGTGCTTCTAAATGAAATTATTTTAAATCATTTGTAAGGCATATAAGTTTTTGTTGTGTTCTTTCACTTCATTATAGAAATGAATAAATGCGATGGTTATTTGTAGAAAATATATTCGTGGGAAATGGAGGATGAATTAATAGCTTAGTCCAGTATTTATAACATACTTGCATGCAGTACTTTCCAGACATATAAGCTTCACTAAATTTTAGAAATGCAAATATTTACAGTATTTCTTACAGCACTTTGACTCTTTCTTGTATTTTTCCATTACATTTCTCAAAACTCTCTGTGTATTTTCCATCATAAATCTGAAATAGAGCATATTTGTCACCAAAACATAAGCAGCAAAATCAGTTCTGTATATTGTAACATTCAGCATCATGGAGCAGTTATTTCTGCTGACCTATCTAATATAGTGTGCAAACATAGTAGTATTTTAATAAGGAGTTTAAATATCTAATGTTCTGGCCTCTGTTCTGTTTATACTTCTACAGCTGGCTGGTATGCCAACAGTAGTGTGTTAAAGAAAGATGTATTTGTTTCTGTGCCTTGGAAAACATTCCTGTTCCGGGAGACTGGAACTTTTAAACACCATTGCTGTATTCAGGTTTTGAAAATAAGGAAGTTTCTCATTCACATATTTTCTCTATTGGTGCGATCTCTATTTCAACCACGGGGGCAGCCGTTGAAATACACTACAATTAGATCAGTTATACTCTGCCATTTTTTATGTTCAGCATGTTTTTGTACTTACAGATACTGAAAGTGAGGAAAGGTTTACTTGGAAAAGCATTATCATTGTCAGGCCAAGTGGTATGCTTACAATGAAATGGACGAGCTTGAAGATATACAAGCTCTGTTTCAAGATTAAGAGCCACAAATAATGTACTATGAAGTTTCAATTGTTCTGAGCTGATTATATTAATTATATTAAACTAGAATGTTTGAGAGTAAAAGTTGCTAGTTGCTGGCTACAATTGAAAGCAGGGTTTTACCAGGAGAGAGCTGCTGATGTTGCTGACGAAAGAAGCTTAGCTATGACCAAAGACTGGAGCCATGGAGATGGCTGGGATGTGATTCATAGAATCATAGAGTCACTGAGGCTGGAAAAGACCTACAGGATCACCCAGTCCAACCATCCACCTATCACCAATATTTCCCACTAAACCATGTCCCTCAACACAACATCTAAACATTCCTTGAACACCTCCAAGGTCAGTGACTCCACCACCTCCCTGGGCAGCCCATTCCAGCTCATGGCCACACTTTTGGAAAAGCAATATTTCCTAACATACAGCCTGAATCTCCCCTGGTGCAACTTGAGGCCATTTCCTCTAATCCTATCACTAGTTACATGAGAGAAGGAGCTGACGTGCAGCTCACCACAACCGCCCTTGAGGTAGTTATAGAGAGCAACAAGGTCTCCCCTGAGCCTCCCCTTCTCAGGACTGAACAATCCCAACTTCTTCAGCCGTTCCTCAATAAGGCCTGTGCTCCAGTTTCGTTGCCCTTCTCTGGACACGCTCCAGGGCCTCAATGTCTTTCTTGCAGTGAGGGACTCAAAACTGAACACAGTACTTCAGCCTTACCAGTGCTGAGTAGAGAGGGATGATCACTTCCCTCCTTCTGCTGGCAGCACTGTTTCTGATGCAAGCCAAGATGCCATTGGCCTTCTTGGCCACCTGGGCACACTGCTAGCTCATGTTCAGTTGAGCATCAACCAATACCCCGAGGTCCATTTCCTCTGTGTAGTCTTCCAGCCACTCTGCCCCTAGACTGTAATGTTGCCTGGGGTTGCTGTGTTCTATGTGCAGCACCTGGCATTTGTCCTTGTTGAACCTCATCCCATTGGCTTCAGCCCAGCAATCCAGATCCCTCTGTAGAGCCTCGCTACCCCCAGGCAGATCGATACTTCCTGCCAATTTGGTGTAATCTGCAAAAGTCCTCTGTAGCAAAAGAGAAATGTGAGCTTTCTGTGCCAGACTATAGAAATTCACTATAGAAATTGTAACTTGTGCAATTCTGAGAAGAATATGTACAATACAAAAAGTGTTGACTGTTGTCCATTATGAGGTGCTTTTTCTATGGACAGAGATGTAACAGCTGCTGTTTTGTTTTCCTACCCCAGGGATCTCCAGGAACTTGATGACAGCACCCAGCTACCATTACTCTGTCATTTCTCTGAAACAGCTGAAGGCCTTACCACTATCAGAGCATTCAGGTGAAAATGATCAGAGAGACGCTTGTGTTCTGCTATAACTCATGTAGCTTGCTTGGAGCATATCAGAGGGCAACTTATTTGATTTGGTAGACTTTAAGCAATCTTATAAAAGGGTAGCAGGGTTTGTTTTATTGTTTTGCTACACCTCTAAACACTTGTGTATGCACTCAACAACATAAGTATCTGTATTGGTTTCCACTGAATTAAAGATGATAACATTTTTAGAATGTGTTATTTAAATTTTTAAGATGTTTAGTCTAACCATGATTTACTTAGACTGTAAGAAACTCTCCTTTGCAGGGCAGGCACAGGCATCACTCCTCCAGTATTTGTGCTATATCTTATAAGCCTGGCACCTCAGGATGCACTACTACAGTACTTGCTAACTAGGAGATAAAATTTGCAACTAGAAAGGCTTTACATGAAAAACTATGGCAGAAGAGATCTTGATATTCTAAGACCTAACCTTCTCAACCAAATTCAAATATTAAATTCCAGAACATCCTGAGAATCTTTCTATTTGAATATGCATATATTTTTTCTAATTATTTTAGGAATTATAGACTAAATTTTCCTTGTATATCCACTACATCACAGCTAGCATAACTAACATACTTGATGTTGGCCCCTGATAAGCATAACTTGCACTTATTCTGCACACAGTAGAATTTCAACCTAGAGGAGATCATACTAGTGCTCTTTACACACATATTACATCCACTTCATCTCAACTAGAGACTTGTGATATTCTTCCCAGCTCTACTGACACCTGTACGTTTTAGACAGCATTGATCAGGCTGAATTTAAATAATGTGACACTTTCCAGCAGGAGACAATTGGGCAGTGTGGGATAGAGTCAAAAGTCTAGAAGATCAGTCTCATCTTCTCAATAAATTACACTGTTTCTGTGTAATTTCCTGTCTCTGTTTCATCACTTCAAGCTAGCTTTAGGACTATTAGTTCAGAGTGCTGCAGAAAGAACTGTAGTAGGACAAGCAAAAATATTTGCAGTGTGTTGAAGAGATGTGAGCCAGCAGTCAACAAAAAAGTGGCTTAACAAGACGTATCAATCAGAATGAAGTATTAAACCAGTAATTCATAATTAAAGCCTGATGCTGATGTGCGCTGAGTGCTTCTCAAGTCATTGAGAGTGGCCCTTCATCACACTATCTATTGAGAAAGATGAGGAGCTTATCATTTCTTGGGAGTTGTTCAACTCCTTGTTGTTTTACAAAACAGCTCTGTCAGCTTGGATGTCAGAGAGTAAAACACAGTCTTAGAAAATGAGTAGCCGTCATAACCATCACCTGAGTTTTCCATGAATCTCTGGTACAAACTAATACCATTTCATTTCCCCCTCTGTGCTCCTCTGTTAACCAAACCTGAATTATTCAGTGTTTTTTTGTCAGCAAGCTCATATTTACTAATAAACCCATTAGTCATTCTCTGTAGTTTGAGTTCAGTATGTTCCAGGATAAAATAGAGCAGCTATCCACGTAACTTACCACAAAGTAGCACAGTTGGATCAGTAAGCAAGTAAGCAATTTAAGTGACCTTTACTGTTTGTCATCTGATAGGATAAAAGTCTAAAACAGCCCAGAAGAGGAACTGGAGGTGGATGAAAAGATACAGATTAAGCATGTCAGATTTTCCATTAGGAAAACAGGAGTTTTGCTGCCAGGAAGGCAGACAAGCAGAATATTCAGTGAATCTTTGCTCCTCCCCACGTCATTGCTGTTACCACTTGTTGCTTTGGGAAGGTTGCTTGCTATGTTTATAAGCTATGCAGAGAGAAATGAAGTATCGCCAGGAAAAGGCAATAAATAAACAAATAAATAAATAGAAGAGGTTTCTGGCAGAACAAGGATTACAGGTGCTTCATGCCACAGCCATGAAACTTTGAAATATAAGAACTTTCCATGATAAAACAGGAGATAAGCTGCTGAATCAAATTTGGCAATTTTTTTCAAGTGATGGTATTGAATAGACAGTAGAATGTAAAACAAGGAAATGTTGTCCACCTGACTGCAGGCCAGACTCGAAAGTACTGTCAGGCATCATGAATGTGATGCATTTCTGTCAACAGAGACTCTGCCTATACCGTGCTTCTGCCATCATGTACCTTCACTTTCAGATGCTCTGATATTTTTCACCTGTTTTTAAACATGACAGGCATTACATGGGTGCAACAAGTGACAGTGGAGGTGACATCACTCATTTTTGTCATTCAGAAGCGATCTATGGGGATTGTTGACTACATGGGATCTATTCCCTCACTGCAGTTGGCTAAAATGCTTAGGCAGTTCATGGCTAGCTGAGAAAACAGCTGAGCAGAGTAGTTGAGAAGAATTGGTCCACAAATCAATCTACAGCCTACCAGTAAAACTGAAACCTCAGAGACATCACCCATGTCAAACATTCTAGAAGCTGCTAGGTAACTTCTACCTGGCCTGAAAGAGCCCTGGCAGAACGTATGGGTCCTCAGGGAAGAGCTTGTAACACGAAGCTTGGCAAAGACATAAGGACAAATAGCCTGTGGTTGAGGGAAGGAGCAGGAAAGAAGAGTTCAATGCTTCATCGTTTTGTGTTTGTGTGCAATGTGTTGTAATATAACAACTTTGCTCTTGGCAGGCATGAATCCAGGTTTAAACAACGCATGCTGGAACTAACAGATACGAACAACATTGCCTACTTATTTCTATCGGCTGCCAACAGATGGCTGGAGGTCAGGACGGTACGTTCAGTTTAGTCCCAGCCATGGTTTTCAAACTTTGGAAGCAAACAGAGACTTAGCCTGATGTGGAGGATAAGACAGTAACGGGAATTAATCTCGCGTTGAGATTATACACACTGATACTTAAAATAGATCAGGATTGTTTATGTTAAACACATTGGATTTTTTTCAGCTTTCTTGGACAGAAGTAAGAAAATATGAGCCTCCCTCATCTTTTGCTGTTGCGATGTCTACTGTCTGAAGAGAGTGCAAGAACAAACATTTACATAACTTGAAATAAGGCTTTCTCTACTACTGTGCAGCATCTGCAGACCTGCCCCTGTAACAGCTACTTTCAAAGCAGAGTGTGGCTTTTAAGTAATTTTGTGAGCCATGCAATCAGTCAGCCAGGGCTGTTACAGGCACCACAGTGTCTCCCCAGCAACAGGTTTAATCCCACAGCTGTGATTTAGAGGCTCTGTTTGCTGTGCCCTTACTTCTGCTGTGAGCCCATACTGTGTGTAATGTACAGAACTGTTCAATGTCACAAAAGACATAGCAGAGCTTGACTTCAACTTAAAAATGAATGACTCCTACCAATAGCACAGCCAGTGGCAGTGAGACAGGCTTCTGTTTTTTATAGTTCTCCAATAACAATGTGTGAGGAACTTCAGTGTGGCATGAGGGCAAGCAAAATCACTGTGTTTCCATTATATATCTGATGCTAAAAGAGCAGTGAATGAACAGAGTTGTGATTTGATTTTGCCAGGCACAAGTAGTTGAAAGGCACGACTCGTACTCACATCAAGGCTGTTATCCTCACCTTCACTGGTAGAGCAACAAAGTTGTGCTCCATTTCTTAAGATGTCAGACTTTCCCATTGTGCATGAAGCTATCAGCATGCGAGATCATGCTGAACTTGTTTCCACATCAAAGACAGATAAATAACAGACGCATCCAATCCTTGAATAAGCTGTGGCAATGCTTAATGTCTCAGTCTCAAACTTGCATATGTGTGGAGTGAAACTGATCAAAGAATATGCATTGCTTCATCGTCACATCAGAAATAATGTGGTCTCACCAAGGAATAGTTCATTTATCTCTGCCCAATAGTTCAGTGGTACTAATATCACTGAGAACTTCAGAAGGAATCAGTAGCAACTCGTCCCAGCTGCTCTTGAAGACTCAAGAGCACTCTACTTCTATTTCTTTGCAGTTAAGTTAGAGTCTATCATCTGATCATGGACACATCTTACAGATAAATGAACAACAAAGCCTTCATTTCAAATCTCTGAGGGAAAGACTCCAGGCAGGACATTATCAAATAGGAGGAAAAAAATGGATGGAAAATGCTAACTTTGTAATCCAAAGTAAATATCATGCAGGGAACAGTGGGAGAGTAGGAACACCAGCAGTCCCATGAATCAGGTACCTTCATGACTGCATGAGACCACTGTGTATCTGGCATTCACTTCAGAATGGAGATACACATCAAGAAAATTGTCTGAAGCTTGTGAAAAGCCTGAGAAGTCAGATCTGTCCAGTTCAATCTCCTCAGCAATTTCTGCAAGAGCAAGGCTTAACAGACCAGATGCAGCCCTACAACTACACTATTCTAATGCTTTGAGCTACTGCTACCAACAAGCAAATGGTTTCGCTGCAGGCTATGAGTGTATAGCAGGCTTAGGGATGTCTTCCCCATGCACAGTGTCCCACTACATAATGTAGACACTTTACACTTGTCTGCCCAAAAAACATGTACATTACTCATATAAATCGTGCCAAAATCCTTCATGGACTGATACTTCTATTTTGGAAGGTAAATGCATGTTTGAAAAGATGTGAAAGAGAGTGGAAAGGAGTGGAATTCATTTGCTTTAAAAGTTTGTAATTAAGGATGTTATGCCATTCTTATGATTTCTTTTCACGTGCTCATTACATTTTTTTATACATCCTCTTCTGGGAGAAGCTACATGGAGACACCTCAGCCCAAGTGGTTTTGCAGAAAATACTGGCCTGTTTCATCTGTGTCCAGCAAGTTCCTGTAGGCTGTTTTAGACACCAGAAATCCTGGTCTTTTCCAGGAAAAACAACCCAAATGTAAGGACTAGGTGTCATTACAGAAATAATCCTCAGTAAATTGAATGTGCTGTGCCAACAGAAGAAATTTTATTATCAGTGCATTTTAATGTTGTCTAGAATCTTACTCTCTCCCTCTGTCTCATTTTAGGATTATCTTGGTGCTTGCATAGTTCTTACTGCAGCTATCACTTCCATCACCGAAGGGCCAAACTCGGGGTTTGTGGGGCTAGGTCTCCTGTACGCTCTGACGGTAAGTATCAAAGCACAAGAACTTTGAGACCCATTATTCATTTTATGGTAATTTAAAAATTACTTATACATGATTATCTTCCAGCTTTCTTAATTGTTAAAAAAAAAAAAAAAAAAAAAAAACAATCTTGCAAATAATGGATTCAAGCCAAAGTTGAAAGAGTTCAGAGCAACTTGGACTTGCTTCAGATTTTATGAGCCAATTAAAAAAACACAACCATTCCCAGGCCCTGTGTGCTCCCAAGCAGAGCAGAAAAATTTAAAATGCGTAAGAGGACCTGCTGTGCACTTTGTTTTGCACAAGACAGTGTTGGTTGCACTTGTACATGGCAGAACCTGCCAGACGCTGCTACCTCACAGGCTGTCATAAACATTGGTAATGTTTAACCAAAGACCAATGTAATCATTGCTGAAGAAGCTGAAATGCCTGCTCTGCCTTTGGATGGATTCTACTCAGATACCCAATATTATTTGTCCAATTCTGAATCAATGTGGAGATTGGGATCTTTAAGGCTAGAAGGCATGGTCTATCATGACAAGTAGCAGTAGGAAAGAGGAGGTGGGGTTAGGAAAGACAAGATTTTGGTGACACAGTAACCAAATCATTTTAACTATATTGTGAGCAATTTAAGGTGAGTCATGGAGAAGTCCTTCATGGAAAAGTCCTTACAGGAGGTAGTAAAAGAGGCTGAGAGTGCATCATGGGCATAGCATGACTACTGTCATCACAGAGAGGCAAAAATATAATTGAATTCACCAAAACAGTGGGGATAAAAACAGGATGAGGATAGTGGCAGGAAGAATTTTTGAAGTCGTGGTTGGCATGGTACAAAGCCAGCTGCTTCATGCTCCAGTAGGTGGAAGGTGGTGTCATATAGAGGATATGGGTGTGGGTCTAGCACCAAGATTTGGCTTTACCCTTAAATGCTGGTAAGCCCATCGTTGCAGCAGATGATTCCTGGCAGCTGCCTTAGGGTGGCCTTAGATCCCCTTTGAGCCACTGTTACATCACTGTGAGCATCTGCCAGCAACTGAGAATCTGTCCCAGACTTTCAGCTTCATTCTGAAAACATT
This sequence comes from Lagopus muta, assembly GCF_023343835.1. NCBI lineage: Eukaryota > Metazoa > Chordata > Aves > Galliformes > Phasianidae > Lagopus > Lagopus muta. The sequence goes on from NC_064433.1 coordinate 66,250,465, forward strand.
CCTGGTAATCCTGCTTCATTAGCAGAGATCTGGAAGCGCCAAGATGTCTGCATTGCCTTGGCTACTTTATGCTTAATCTGTATTTGCAAACAGATCATTAGCGCAAATTAGCCATTTACTGAAGTCTGGCAGAGTAGCAAAAGTGGGAACCTGTCTCTCTCCTCCCTCGCAATAGCACTAGTGAAACCATGGATGCAGCTGGATCATTGCCTGTCTCCTGACAGGTTTTGTATCATTTCTCTTTGGAGCTAAGAGAGGGATGATGTTTGGACCTGGATAAGTGCAAGCTTTGTAGTAACATGGTGTTTATAGTAGGCGTTCAGAAGCTTATTCTCTTCCCTTGTATAAACACTGCCAACTCTATTGCACAGCTGTGAAGAAGGCTGAAGCTATGGGTGGGGCCTTTGAGATGCCAGACTCTTTTATCAAATTTGACAGAACTATGATTGTAGATACATTTCTGAATCAAAAGCTGGACAGAGATGTGTGTTTCTGAACAACAAATAACTCACCACTCATCAGCAAGACAATCAACTAAATCCTCTAAATTCACAACAAATTTTATTGTTGACTCTTAGTGAAAAATATAAGGTATAAGGTAAATGGAAAAGAAGTGAAGCTGTGTGATTTATTCATAATAAACATCTTATTTGGCAGATTTAACAAGCAAATAAATGACAAAACCTTTCTCCAAGTGTATTTGTTTGTAGGGTGTTCTCATTAACTGAACTTTCTAAACCCTTATTCAGGTACCTAAGTGGCTCAATTTTTAAAGGTGCTTGACTATCAAGAGCTTCTAATAAGACCAGTTTTTCTTTTTTTATAGGGGCTTCTACATAGAGACTTAGGAACATTCATTTAGGAAATTGCTTTACAATTATCTGTCTTGACTTGTCAGTCCTCACTAGGAGTCAGCTTCTCTAAGCTACTGAGTATTGTTCAACAATTAATTATCAACAGTTAACTTGTTACTACAAGCAACACATTTATGATTTATCAAATCCTGCTTGACTACAACTGGTAATAAAAATAAATATAATAATATATAATATTATATATATATATAATCAAAATAAGATAATGAAATAACAATGAATTGATAATATATTTTTTCTCATATATTTCTATTAAAAAAAAAAAAAAAAAGCCAACAAGTTTTCCACAGAGATAAATGAATCATCTGAACATACACAGAAGGAAATAGAATTTAAGTGACCATCACATTCTTTTCAATATACTTGCAAACAGTCAACTTTCTTAATCTTTAGTTAGTCTTTGAAAGATTAGAAACTGCAGCATTTACAAACAGTGTTGCCAGTTTTGATTTCTTCTGTGTCTGTGTGCTTAAAGAAAGTGCCTTACAGTACTAGGGAGCAAATGACTGTCCTAGTCAGTCTCAGCTTGACTCTGGGGGTATGATGTTTCCATCCTTCTCCTCCAAAAAAGAAGGATGAGAATACCAAGCAGTAAATTAATATGTCAGGGTTGGTTTTTTTTGTTGGAGTATGACTGGTCTGTTATGTATGTGATGCTGTTGCACTGAGTCTAGGACTGTTGCAGTGTCAGTAATTGACCCATTGTTCTGATCAGGCCGAAGACTTTCACAAATTTATCTGACTTTTACTCACAAACATATAGGTGCACAGACAGAAATCTGAACCCTACCCTTTTTCTCTTTTTGTGATGTAGATAACCAACTATTTGAACTGGGTGGTGAGGAATCTGGCTGATCTGGAGGTGCAGATGGGTGCTGTAAAAAAAGTACATAGCTTCTTGAACATGGAGTCGGAGAACTATGATGGCTACTTGGGTACTGCACTCTAAATTTTTGTGGTTTGGTCTGTTGTTTTGTGTTGTTTTTTTTTTACTATGGCTTGTTTTTCCTCTAGGATTGTTAAAGCAAGGACTGATTTGAATGACAAAGGTAGACAAAAGGAGCCATAAGACATACAGACCAGTGCCTGTCAACAGAAATCAAAATGCAGGGATAAAAAGCATGACACTGAAGTACAATCAGAATGTTTCAGGGCAAAACATCTATGTAGCTAAACAGTAAATGAAAAGACAGATGAAAACTAGAAATGCATGAAAATCCCTTGCTTTCAGATGCATGATCTTTGCAGCAAATGGGGGCTACAAGACAAAGGCATGGTGGTACTCAGATTTCAGCAATTCTTCCCTGAGCCATTTTGCTACTATTTATTTTGCACATATTTCAGACTGGCTTTGTTGTTTCAGAAGTGCAGCGATGAAAAAGCTTGCAGGTCAGCAAGCTTCCTTGACAACCAAACTCCTTAGTCGAGACAAAACCTATCTACATGTTTGCAAATCAGGATGACATACGAGCTGTGATAATGTCAACAGCTCAAATTGTCATGCAGTAACAACATCCTTCCTTGCACTCTCCTTCCTCTGCCGGTTACTAACCTCAGAGCACGTTTACACTGCACTGACCTTTTCTGTTTGCTTTGCTTCTCCCCATTTCATTGCCAAGAGCTCCTTAGGCATTCACCCTCTCATCTTAGGTGCCATGATTGGAAAGATAAGTGCTAACATGACCATCAGGCAGTCCGGAAATCCCTTGGCAAACAGCCCAAGCATGCCATCCTAATAGAAGGCACTCCTTTACCCTAAGTGTATTTGGCATGAAACTGAAGGCTAGGTTTCTCAAATGGTTTCATGAAGGTGTCCAGAAAGAGGGAGGGAAAAAGGAACTGTCATAAGAAGTGACCTTCTGATAGCATTTGTTTTGTTTTATTCTGCTGTAACCATTCCAGACCCTTCTCAAGTCCCAAAAGACTGGCCCCAAGAGGGGGAAATCAAGATTGAAAATTTGTGTGTGCGATATGAAAACAACCTGAAGCCTGTTCTCAAACACGTTAAAGCTTATATCAAACCAGGACAAAAGGTACTGTACAATTTCATATGATCCTCCTTCTGGAGCAGGTTGCTCTTTATTTTCTAACATAGCAGAAGAGCAAGACTAACAATAATTTGCAGTGACAGTTATATGGACATGGGTCAGGAAACACACTGAGGGCATCATTTATTGGCTGAGATCTATTTTCCTTCCTAGACACCCATCTCTTTCCATGTCCACCCCCATTGCACAGAGTGAGTGTAGATGGTGAGATGAGAACAGGTGAACACTGAACAAGAGCTGAGAAAACACACAAGAACATCTTAAATTTCAGTATATAGTGTCATTGAAGTTCAGATGAAGAGTTCTGGTGTTTCAAAAGTCTTCCTGGGATCAATGTTTCCAATCATTATTTTGCCAAAGAGAACTATTTTGTTTAAGCATTTTTGCCTAAATATCCCAATATACCTGAAAATCTGTTATTATGTTAAATTTCAGCTACTGAATTGTTATAAAATGTTCAAATCAAAGTAATATTAAATGTTACATTGCCTCACAGATTGATTCAACAAGCAGAAATAATGAAATTCCTCATGAACCAAGCAAAAAATATTTTCCCCCATGTTTAAAATTGCATTTATTCTGAGGACAATACTAACATTGCAGAAATTGGAGTTTACACAGTAAAAGAAAAATTTAAAAGACAATTGCTCAGCCAAGTATATATGTTTAAGTTCCTTGTCCAATCAGGACATCATTCAGGATGCATACATGCAAACACATTGCATACAAATGAGAAACCCCACTGCATGCAAATTAGAAACATCATAAGGTCACACTGTGAAATAAATAGCACTCTTTTTTATCGACTTGAAACACCTAGCTTTTACTATGTGATTGATAGGATTGTTTAATAGGACAAGTGGGAATTTCTACCATGTGTTACATGAGTTCTTCAGTGCACAGATGAAACCGCTTCACCGTTCAGTTAAAGGTCTCTGTGGATTTCAGCACTGCACAAACCACAGGGAGAAATTAAACAGGTTTTGCTTTATATTATTTATTTCTGAGGATAGGGCATGGTCCATAGCAGCTGAAGCATCACTTTAAATTAACATTTGTTAAATTATGTGGGTTTTTTTCTGTTGTTGCCTTCTGCCTGGAGGACAGAGCAGTGTAATAATCTCTGCCTCACACTCCCATCAGTGACAGCCCACCCCCAGCTTTTACCTTTGTTTTACAAATCCTCACAATTCAATAACAGAACAGAGAGTGTGCTTGTCACAGTCTTCTGTTTTTATTCTAGTGTCTGCCACTGGCCATTGGGAAGAAACCTTTCTTCTCACTAGCAGCAGTCCAGTCCAGCTTTCTTAGAACCACAAGTCTGACTTACAGCTGTCTTTTATATGGAACATCTTGTTTTCTTTTGCAGGTTGGGATCTGTGGTCGTACTGGCAGTGGCAAGTCATCCCTGTCTTTAGCATTCTTCAGAATGGTGGACATATTTGATGGTCAGTTTTCATTGGAGTATATGTCTCCTGACTCACTCCCTTCTTATTTCTTCAGAGAAAGCTAGGACACTTTTTGATAGATTATATCCTATCTCTCAGTCTCAGAAGATACTCAGTAAGAATGGGGCTTGTTGTGCCTAATCACTCAAAGTACGAAGTGTCCTATTGTGAGTAGCACTTGGTTCTTCCAGGAAACATCATGTACAGATTATACTTCCACATTAAAAAAAAAATATATTTTTTATTTTTGGCATTTGCTCTAACAAAACAATATGCCATTTTTGAGATAAGAGGGAAAATATGCAACTCTCTAGAGCTCTAAATTTCTCCCTAAAGAATAACTGCATTAACTTGTTATAACTGTGATAATATTAGTGGAGTAGAAATGAACTCAACAAATCCTTTCCCTTGATAATTATTTTTTATTTTATAGCATTTTCCCACAACTACATCAGAAGCTGAATAAAGGTTTTGGAAACTTTTTGCTATGTTTCCATTCCTGCAGCATTTCACTCTCCTAGCTAATTGAAATGAACTAGTATGCAGCAATAGGCACCCTGCAGTTATAATAGAGATACGTGTGAGCTGTTGAGGCATATGGAAAACTACTGGAAATTCACTTTTTTTTTTTTTTTTAAACAAAGATTTCCATGTTTCTAATTTGGTCATTGTACATCAAATGTTTGCTAGGGAAATCCCAGTAAGATGTGGGAGGATAAATAATACTAATACTTGCTTTTGTGTGGTTCTGTGCCTGTTTGTATCTATGGCAATAGGTTTCTGATTCATGACTGGGGATCCTGGATATATAAATAGTGCAAACAATTGTATTTGTGCCCAACTTTCAGTTTCTTCCTACTTTAATCTTTCTTCTATATCTTTTCTTTATTCCTTCTGTGTCCCCAATTTTTCCCAGTGGGAATGCCTAAGTCTTTTCTAATTGACACCTGTTTGTCCTTTGTGCACAACCCTCTCCACGTCTTGGCTCAATCCGTATTTAGTTTCTAAGCTGGCTCACTTCTGATTGGAGTCCTGATTCTTAAAAAATTACATAACAAGATTTTGAGTAAATTTACTGAAGCCAAAATTTCATTCACGGTACCCACTTTGGTTCCATATGTCTTTGTTATTTTTTTAAAATATTTGTATTTTAAAATTTTTGTACGTTCCATGTTATTCCCCTATTCTCACTTCTTTATTTAGTGTGTTCCCTTTCTTGCCCTCTGTTTGAACCACCTATCTGTCTTCCTTGAGTACTTGTTACTTTCCTGGTTTCCCAACTCCTCCCTACTTCTTCCTAAAAGTCCCCTCTCCTTGGTTTCTACCACAAATACATTACCTTTCTCCCACAGCATGCCACAGTAACATTTATCACAGAGTAGCCTACAAAATGCAGTATCATAAAAACTTGGAATTACAAAGTGCCATACACGCAGCTTTGAAAATCCATGTATTTGCCAGTTTGTGGTTAGGTTCTCCCTAACAAATGAACATATTGCAGGCGCCTCCCAGGGCTGCATGCAGCCACTCCATGGAGTAATCCACAGGGAAGAGTTGAGCCTGATGAAAAATACCCCTTACAGTATCTTTATTCAATTTCCTCTGGTCCATTGCTGCCCCATATACAAAGGGAAGTTTCTATGTCCAGGGGAAGTCACTGACTTTGGTAGTTCCTGATTTTTCTTTAAGGAGCCAAGGAAAGAGCTTCCTTCTACCCTTCCTACTTTCTTCTGCTCACAGAGTACCCATCCCCAGTTTCTCTGGTACGTTTCTCCAGTCTCTCCACTCTGAATATTTGCAATTGCCACAGCTAGCACACCATAAGTCAGATTTTCAGATGAGATCCATATGCTCTTTGACCTGAAGTAGTGACTAGAAACGGAAAAATCTTACTTTACTAAGTCTCTCAGCTGTTGCAACAACTTCTTGTGTGGGAATGAACTACTGGTTTAAGGAGTGATTAATGTGACTTCTTCCAGTAATCTTATGCTAGAAGAACACTATGTAGCTAGTTCACAATCAAATATTTAAGTAAAACTGATATGTAAGAATCACCATGAATGGTATTAAAATGCCTTGGAGTATGATATCCTTTTTTTTTTTTTCTGATCTGCCTCATGTTAAAAAGTTATGTTGTCCTACTCAGCCTTGAGTTCCAAAGAAATTTTTGGCTCCTAATGTATTGACTGTAGATAAATACATGTATTATGCAAAAGAAATAAGCACAGAGATTACAGACCTCCTGCTACTGTTAAAGTCAAGAACAGAGGAAGATACAAAATGTGGCTAATTACTGTTACTCTTATTCTCACTCTGGCTGTAAACATTAGGTTTCCTCATAATAAATTATCCTTCCAGTGCTACTATTAATTACATAACACAGAAGCCACTAATTTCCTTTAAAGGAATTTTGGGGGGGGAAAGAAATATGGAAAGGCAGCAATGTCACCCAAAGGCTGGATTTCCTCTGGGTTGTGTTTCTACATGCATTCACCTTCTCCATGTCTGTGTAACGACACTGAGAGAATGCAGGGGCATGCTGTCTCATCATCTGGAGCCCAGCCAAAGTATTTGCTTTATCTTTCTGATTGTGCAATTCCCTCATATGCCCTCTGCTCGTTGTTTTAAACAGGGAGGATAGTGATTGACGGAATAGACATCAGCAAATTGCCTCTTCACACTCTCCGTTCCCGACTCTCCATTATCCTCCAGGATCCGATACTGTTCAGTGGTTCCATCCGGTGGGTGTATGCAAAAAGAGCAGCAGTGTGTTTGTGATGGGTGATGTGGGCAGGAAGGGATGGAAAAGGGAATAAGCCTTCCTAGATCACCACAGTCTAGCCATAGTCCATGGGGAATTAAGTGAGGTACACAGTTCCACTTTGTTCTTTTGCAGAGGACCTGCATGAATTGTAACTGTAGTGACAAGACCCCTATTTTGTTTTTCTTTGCAGCTTCAATTTGGATCCAGAATGCAAGTGCACTGATGATAGACTCTGGGAAGCTCTGGAGATTGCTCAGCTGAAGAACATGGTCAAATCATTGCCAGGAGGCCTTGGTATGTCCAAATCACTAGGAATATAGATCAATAATGGCATTATACATGCATAAATGTGTACACATGTAAATAGCTACATGGGATCTTACACTCTGAAACATCATGTAGCAGTTAACAGGTACCTCATGAATATTCTGTCTCTATGCCAGAGCAAATAACCTTACTAAAAATCGGAACAAGAGTCTGGTTTTCCATTCACTGCAGACAAATCCTGTGGCACCTCAACATTAAAGATGGGTAATTTGTCAGAAAAGAGTTTTAAAAAAGAGTTTCTTCTTTGGCTCCTTCAATAGAATCTTGCTTGGCCAGCAGAGTTTTAGCTCTTGAACACAAAGCATTTTCCTTTTCATTTGAGACCTGGCTCATGAAGAAAGCTCGCCTATTTCCTTCCATAATGTGTGTATGACATTACTAAGATGATTATCTTGTATCCTACTAGATTTAACTATTTGGGTCATTTGCTTAAATACATTGGCTTTTTCAGGGATTTTGTTTCACGCTGGAGTAGTGCACAGAGCTTTCATGGTGCCCTCTCAAAAACATTGTGTTCTGATTTTACTAATTGGTTTTTATTATAGATGCAATGGTAACAGAAGGAGGAGAGAACTTCAGTGTAGGGCAAAGACAGCTCTTTTGCCTGGCCCGAGCCTTTGTTCGCAAGAGCAGCATTCTTATCATGGATGAAGCCACAGCATCTATAGACATGGCCACAGTGAGTATAGCAATTTGCTCCATTGCCACATGGATCTACTGGGAGAAGAGGCATCATCTGACCCAGAAGTTAGCCATGAGATCTATTTAGCAGAGAAAACTGTCAGTTTGCCATGTGTTTAGTTTCAGTTGTTTCTGTTGGTGTGTTTGGGGTTTGATTATTACTGTGAGAGATTAAAAGAATAAAAGTAATATTTTAGAGAGTCTGCTTTTACCTATGCAGCATTTCATTGCTGGGATTCTGGTTCACAGATGAAAGGTGGTGTGGAATATGAGTCTGACTTTTTGATATTTGAAGGCACATAACAAAGTAAAATATAGGAGAACGAAATAACTGAGGTAAGCCTTTTGTTTTGTAGGAAAATATTCTGCAGAAGGTCGTGATGACTGCCTTTGCAGACCGCACAGTTGTAACAATAGCGGTAAGTACTAATACTAGCAGATGCTCTGTTCTTATTTCTCAAGCAGTTATTCTTGACTTTAACCAGCTAAACATCACTATGAAAGCAAGGTAAAACTAAAACCCAAAGTCAGAATATTCCCAGATGTTGCAACAGGATAAGATGCATACTGTCAGCCTGAAATTTTGTACTGAGTGATATCTTGCAGGTGGGCCAAATGAAAGCACTGAGATATAAAGGACTTTATAGGGAACTTTAGCATCTGCATTGCCTCCAAGAAAATTTAAAGTTATTCTCATTAACAAAATGAAACCAAAGCTATGGGCTAAACAATTATTGAAAGTTGCTTCGAAAGAGAGATAAATATGTGTTTCAGCAGCTGTTTCATTTGCTTTGTCTGGAATCCAGTCTTGTGGTTAGAGATTAGAGTTATGTCTCTTGGAGTCTGGTTTCAAGACTGTCAGTGACTAGTTTGTGTAAATGAATGACTTAACCCAGGCTCATTTACAACAGGCTGTAAGATTCTTAGATATGTAAATGCTGAATATGCTAACAGTAAGCTTATTCCTTTCCAGTTAAATGCCATTCAAACATTCAGTATTGTCATTCTCACTGGAATTTCACTTCACCTTTCCTTTGCCTTTCCAAACTTGATGTCTCAAGCAAAATGGCACATATTAATATTTAGCCTTCCTTGCACAGCTGACTTCATTTCCTTCCGCTCTTCACTCATGGCTGCTCCTTCCTTCACCCACCTGTTTTTCTTTTCTTTTTTCCAGCATCGTGTATCTCACATCTTGGACGCCCATATTGTCCTAGTCCTTTCTGATGGTTTTCTAGTTGAATGTGACACTGCCTCAAACTTACTCCTCAAGGAGGACGGCCTGTTCACCACTTTGGTGAAGACTCACAAGTAGACTCTCTCAGTCCACACTGTTCACAAGACTTCTGACTATTTGGTAGTTATTTTTACCTCTTTAGTTTCCTTTCATTCTGCTTCCTTTCTACTGCACAGCTTCTGAGATGACAGTGTAAGAACATTTTTTATTATGAGGCTTCTGGATTTGTTTCATTTCTTCACTATTTTCTTGAATTACATTTAACAAAAGCCTGGACGTGCAACTAACATTGAATCTATAATGCTAAACAAATCCATTCCTTCAATTAATCCCTAAATTTCAGCCGCTTCAGTGCAATGTCTTATTTTTAGAACTAGTCCTTGTCTTATTTTTAGAACTAGTCCTATCTGTACCTGACTGGCCACTTCTTAGTAATACGTTTCTATACCGAATCACTGCATCTTGCAACCAGTTCTCTTTAAGATTTATGACCACGAGTAAGCCTTCATATCATCCCCAATTGCCATATCTTAATGTGGATTTTAGAAAACTATTCTTTGATTTCTGGCTTGCTTGTGCCCTAACTTGCTATCATCAGTCTTGTAAGTCTGTGCCAGGAGAGTTGAATGGGTGGTCCTTTGTGGAGTGAGGTGTTGGACTTGATCCTTAAGAATACCTTCCAACTCAAGATATTCAATGATTTCATGATTCTATGATATTTGCATTGCACTGAAATCAAACTCTACCTCCTGTTACCTATAGGACCAACCTATTCCCTGCAGCAAGAACCAATTTAATATTGGAGGGAGCTAACTGATCTGCAGAAGGAAACAACCTAGGAGTGTCCTAATATGCATGCAGCATGGGCAGGCAGGGTACACAGCCAAGGAGTGGAGCAGGATGCCACGCCACCTGACAGTGCAGGCATACCCAGGATGTTTCTCGCCTGTATTTCCTTAAGGGGAAGATATATTTCAGTGATGCTGGAGGATCTCTTCCAACAGCTGTCTTGTCCATAATAGCAATTAGCTGACTGAAAATGAAGCATGTGCATGCGTAAGTGTTTTCAGGCCAAGTGCCAGAAGCTGTGAAGTAATTTGAGATCTCTTCAGATTAAAGATGTAGTACAAGGACCTACTGCAAATACCGCTGTAAACAAAGAAAGCCTTTTATCGACTTCATACACCCTGGATTAGGCCCATTAATGAAACGCAGTGAGAACTGTCATAATTAAAACTTCTGTATGCTTTTCTTTGTGGCAGCATCGGGTCCACACTATCCTAACGGCAGACCTGGTCATTGTCATGAAGCGAGGGAACATTTTAGAATATGATACGCCTGAGAACCTGCTTTCTCAAGAGGATGGCATCTTTGCTTCATTTGTCCGGGCTGACATGTGAAGAACCACATGATGTGTTTTAAAAGCTTATTTTTAAACAAATGAAATGCATATTTTTTAATTCAGTGTAACATCACTTTCAGCTTTTTTTTTTTTTTTCAGAGCTTCTTCTTTATTCACAATTCCATCTCCCAAAATAATAAATCCCATTGCAATGCATGTATTTCTCAAAGCAATAAAAATGTCACTTAATTCAAAAGCCATTAAACTTCATGCTCACACGCACGCACACACACACACAGGCAGAAGTCTTGATTTCCTGGAAATCTGGCATTTTTATTAGACTCGATGACCTTATTTTCTTTTGTAGAGAGCAAAAGAAAATGCAGTGCTCTTACAAGCTGCATATGTTATTCTGGAACCAAGAATAAAATCGTGCCGTTTGTCAAGGAAGCAAGAGACCCCCAGAAGAATGCTATCCCCAGAGGGGAAAAGTTAAAAGACAACAAATCTAAACCCATAACTCTTGGGGCAATCTGCTGCATTCCAAAAGCATAAACTTTGCTCTTCAAGTTATAGGGGATGAGCAGTGAATGAGGGAAAGGAAATTCATCAGAAATAAGGAAACTCTTCCTGCCCTTCACATTAGTTCACACACCGTAGTTTGCACAGTATTGCTTTTTTTATGCAGTGATAACTTACCCCTGCAGTCAGTTCCTACATCCCTATTTGTTCTACAGAATTCTTTGAACCAAGGATACAAAACATCTTGGAATTCTGCATGCTTTGATAGGCTTATAGAAGAATACATTTTGCACAGTATCTTAAGTATCTTATCTTTTTTATTGAAATTAATCTGAATGTATAAAGTTGATATTAATCAATCTTTTTAAAAATTTCCACTAAAATATTCTACTTAAAATGGCGTGTAATCAGCCAACCACTAATTGTTGTATATGTCTTAAGCCCTTCAAATTATTTTTTTATGTTGGAACAATTATCAAACGAATTCTGCATCTTCAAGATTTTAGGTCACTTACATTCATATTTACCTCATACAGCTTCGATAAGATTGCCCACACTTGGCTAATGCACAGGGCTAGATTCTGAATCATGATAATTGCCCGGTGGACAATAAATCTGTAGGAGCTTCACAGACATTCTTTCAAAGGCAGAGTCTGAAATGCCTGCTTCAATTGTAATATTCAATGTGATCTTATTTATCTATTTTTATGAGGTTTAGAATGAACATGAAATGCACTTAAGCTTATTGTTAGAGTAATGAAAACAACGTGAAACAATACCTGGCAAAAGAAAAGTAAGACTTGAAATTCAGATTGCATTTAGTCTGATGATACAATGGTTTATCTCTTTTTTTCATCTTATTCAAAATAAAATCTTCATGATACAACTAAACACAAAACTCAGCTTGGAACATTTTAATAGGGAAAGTACTTCTGTGATTTCCCTGCTGTGAGAAGTTATTGCTCTTCTCTCCATTAATACCCTGTGTTGAACTCTGTCTTACAAAGAAAATAAAAAAATAAAGCAGATGTTTACAGTGGAAAAGCATGCTGTTACGCAGATTTCAAAGCAAAGTGGCCAGCATCAATCTTGATTTAATTTCATTGTCTTCGGAGAAAAATTAATTGGATTCATTGTTGTCAGTTTCGGTCAGTATGAAGTAGAAATAACTTTGTTTATCTGCATAACTTTGATGATGATGCGGTCCTGATTTATTTCAAATGGTGCTAATCAGTTCAATGAAATGCTATTTTACACTATATTAAGTGGCTTTGAGGGGCTGGAATTGTGTCAGGCATTCCTAAATAACTTTAAAGAGCCCCCGTATTAATTCCTCTTTCCTCTTACATTTGTTCCAAAGGCAGCACAGAGGTAAGAATCCCCTCCTTTGCTCATTCATCCCCCCAGAGATATGGAGCTTATTGAACACTGCTATTTCAATATGTAGAAAAGAAAATGAATTATGGGCTGAGCATGCCTCAGTCATTTTGCTGGAGGGATGCAGGAGTACTGACTGTAGCGCTACATACTTGTGGTCAAAGAGTTTGCCAATTATTGGAGCATATCCCTAACAGGTTTAAAGGCACAGCTTAGTTCCTCAAGCAATTAATCCTATTCAGCATACACAGGTTCCAAGAAAAGAAAAAAAAAACCAAATTGTTGTAGACCTAAGAGATCTCCTTGCATTATAGCCACTGTGTGCATGTTATAGACTCACAAAGGCCGTAGGCTGAACTTCCACTTCTCTGTGTTTCCCACCACTGGAAAAAAAGAGTCATGAATGGTTCTGTGCCCTTCCTGTATGTGGCCTTTCATCATAGCAGTAATAGCTAGCTGCTTATTGCTGCTTCTTCTACACCAGAAATGCCCCATACAACCACTGTGTCTATTACTGAGCCAAAATGCTAATGTGCTGTGAATCCAATCATAGAATTTTAAGCTGTGTTTGAGGCAGGACCGTAAGACTCTGCTGTCAACACTGCTGACAGCTAGGAAAGGGAAGCTTCTGCTTGCTCAAGATCCAGCACAGTGGCTGCTGGGATTCATCTGAGGAGAGCCATTTTCCTAAGGTTTTTTCAGGTTTTGCAGCCTGAGAACGTCCATAAGTCTAAGCCACTTGTGATCTGCTAATTGCTATTTATGATTCAAGAATTTGGGGAGCATTACAATTATTTGGACTTGACATTTCAAACAATGCAGTTACCAAATAAGATAACTGTGTGGGGTTTCTAGCCATGTACATACCACAGAGGAAGCACTGATCCATGGCATTTCCTGTGAGGCAGACAGTCCCAGCAAATTTTGGGACAGCTCTGATAAGCCAGGGATGTAAGCAAGACAGAGTCTGAAGAGAGAAATCATTGCTTTGTTAGGAAAATTGGTATGCAGAGGAGGTACCTCAAGTTGTAAACTCATTGCAGACCTTCATTTCTAAGAGCTTGTCTCCTTTTTCCAGCTAGCACTTAATATAAGCTAGGTGAAAGAATGTATTATCAAGGGTTCCTCAGGCACTTGGAACAGCCACGTCTGTTTTCCTGTAAACTGCCAGAACACCTCTGCTATAATTTAAGACACCTCCACAAAACTCAGTCTGTACAAACAGCAAATATGGCCCAGCTGATCTGGCATCTCATTACATGTACAAACAATGCCAGCAAAAATAATAGTAGTGAATTATGTTTGTTTTCTGAAACAACAGATGACATCAATTTTGAATGTGGTCAAGCAAGTCTCTTCAGATTCTTATACAATGCAGTGTCTGATTTAATTGTTTTCTTTTTGCTTTCTAAAGCAAAGGCTTTACTGTAAAAAGATGCTGATGCACTCAGATATGATGCTGCTCCTGTGTCATGAGAAGATGAAGGTGGCATCACACACACATTTTACACAAGCTACAGGCATTATATCACAAAGTGGAATATAATTTATTTCAGGCAAAAGCTACTTTTATTTAAAATATGGTGGATAAAGACTATTTTTATTATCAGGAAGGGAATTTTTTCAATGTGACTATCAAGCAGCAAAAGCTGGGGCATGTTGTACTTGTAAGCACTGCAGCCTGACATCTATAATGTAACAGTGCCAGTAGAAATCACTTCTAAAATATATAGTGAAACCACATGGCTACTTGTTAAAACTTCTCTGGAGCAATGATTCCCCTATAAAATGTGTTAAAAAGCAAAAATGAATTTGCCAGATTAGTTTAATAAAATCATCAAGCAGGGTCTTTTTCAAGCCTTATTTTAAGTCCCAATAAGTTTTATAAACTCCCCGACATGAACTCATGGTGGTGGCACGTGAAGAGCATTTCAGCTTCTTTGGAAATAAATCATTCAGAGGCAAAAGAAAAAAAGTCTGAAAACAAAACCGTAAATCAAATTCCTCATTGCCATGCAAACATCCCAATCATTTCCACACTGTTTTTTTACTGCTCTGTTTTTTCTCCACCAGAACCGACCTGTGTGTAAAATTGCGGGGCAAGATTATCAGGTTTTCAAATTATCAACGAATTGTTGTGAGGCAGAAGTTCTCCAACTCCTACAAATTAGCGATGTGCTGACGCTGTTTTGGCAGGACAGATTTGAGAATTGGCTTCTGTGAAGCTGTGGAGTTTGGAGAAGCTTCCAAATGTAATCCTTCAAGAGAAGAGATTTTTTAAAAAGTCTTAATCAATTTAGTACACAGTTACTATTAATTACTCACTGTTGATTCTATCTGTCTGGTGTTAGACGCTACCCACGGAAAGACAACAGACATTCCTGGCTAGCGATTTTCACTCCTCTGGTACAACAAGCCACATTCTGATCAGACCATAAGTAAACAGTAAAAAAGACCTGCATTGTTAACAAAAATTTGTTTCTATTTGCTGCATTGACATTCACCCCGTGCAAGATGCCTTCTTTGATTTTCACTCCACATAGAGATTTCCATCCTACAAATTACTTATAACAATGCAGCATTCAGCTCAGATGCTACCATAACAGGCATATCACATAGGCACATTTCACAGTCCAGTGCATTCATTCCCCTGTATGCATATTAGTCATTTTTATACAAAAATACATAGTTGTACATCCATGGGATAAGAGGTATAAATAAGTAACAAACAGTACCAGCTAGTACTGCCCATAAGACTGTCTCTCAGCTATTCCCATGACGTTTCTTACCTCTCCCCTTATTTTACTTCAGGCTTTGCTGGCTGTACCAGCTTGCATCCATAAATACCACTTAAACATCCAGTAAAATATTTAACCATGTAACTAAGGAACTAATGCAGCTCAGTGTAAATGACATGGTCCAGAACCACCATCCTTCAGCATCACAGTTACAGATGCCCCAAAGCTGTGCATACTTTGACATGCAGAAAGTTACAGATTCATGGCCGACAGCTATCAGTGCCTTTATCGCACTGGCTGGATTAGGCCATTGCCCTTTCAGCAATGCCAGCTATGGCTGTTAGAGCCCTCTATCAGAGGCAGGAACCTGAAGTTCTGAGAGGATCTTTATCCTGCAGGTTTCTAAGAGCAAATCATTTGGATCTGGGACCATCTACTGTTCCAGGTCCCACCACAGTATGAAATCAGAGGGCCCAGAGCTGCCAGTTATTCTGTGATACACTCTGAAGACAAGAGATGGCATCTATCTTCTGTCAATAGCATATCTCCATTTCACTCCCACTGCAGCCATCAGATAGCTGCTGGATCAATCGCTTGTAGGCAAAGCGGACAGGAGCACAGAGATGGAGATTCAAAACACTCCACAGCTCTGTGGAACTTTATGGAGACAAAATCAAATTATGACAAGGATTGCTGGCTCCTGTTACACAAGAGGAATGGGCAGAATGTGGACAAGGAGCTCAAATGGAAAACCTTTGAAACTTGCCTCTGTTGCTCCAGATACCAGCAGAGGAAAAGGAGAAAAGAAATGGCAGTTACCATTTGTCACAGCCCAAGCAATACGAGCATATATACTCTCCTACTTTCTGGTTTTCCATAATTCTGGCACAGAGAAATGACACAGTGGTTGTTCTGTTATATCTGGCACCCTTCCATCTTAAGCAGCTTTGCCAGTCCCTAGAGCCAACTTTTGGGCTCTACTACACCATAAAGTAGAACAGGCCAGAACAGAGCCGGCTATTTGCCATGAGGAAACTGGGCACAGTCCACCCATGAGAGCAACCACATAGCTAAAACCTCAGCTACCTCAAAAGAAGAACGCCTTGTCCATCCCACAGACTTAAAACAGCCTCTGAACCACACCTGGGGCATTCAGGAGAACAACATTTTACAAGGCAGACAACAATAGGACAAGTGGGGGTAGTTTTAAACAAGGGGGGAGATTTAGATTAAATGTTGGGAGGGAATTCTTTACTCAGAGGGCAGTGAGGCAGTGGCACTGGCTACCCAGAAAAGCTGTGGATACCCCATCCACAGAGGCATTTGGGGCCAGGTTGGATGATGCCCTGGGCAGCCTGATCTAATGGGTGGCAGCCCTGCCTGCAACACAGGATTGGAACTGTGAGAGGCTTTAAGGTCCCTTCCACCCAAACCATACTGTGATTCTATGATTCTGTGGTTCTACATACAATCTGTCCCACAGTGGCTATTGCCAACTCACCGTGTAGTAAGAGACTGACTTGTTATTGCCAGGTGTGACAGTACAGTATTTCAGTACCTGGATCTAATAGCTTGAACTGAGAGATGTGGGAACCAATTCCTGCTGTGAGATGAAAAATGAGATGATTTCCTAGCTCTGCCAGGCAAGGATACCATGACCTAAGGTCTGGCTCGGGTAAAACAGACACTACTGTCCCTGAAATGCTGGTGTTGTAACATGCTTAGTCTCTACAAATCTGAGTCTCAACAATGTGTAGCCTTTGGGTTTCTCTATAAACTAGAGATTTGGAAAGAAACAAACACACAGCTAAAATTACAAAGATAGGGAGATGGATAAGTAATATGGAGCTGGGAGAAGTCTTGGTGGGTTTTGCACATGGATGTAATGTGATGTGATCATCTCCAGAGGGAATGAGGCTAGGACTTTGGGCAGTATATCCTGGAGCATAAGGCATTTATTTCAACTACCCCTTCCTTGGCTCAGCCACGTCCCCCGAGCAGAGGTGGAGTAAGGAAAGCAGAGGCTAAAAGATGTTGGATTTCATAAATCAGGTCACTGTAGGGATGATGCAGTTTGGATGTGATAACCTTTTCTCTCCTTTCCCTCCTCTGTGCCAACTCTGCAGGAGCCCCAGCCCACAGGCTTCATGGGCTGCTCTCCCACACTATGGAGTTAAAAAGCATTGCTCTAAGGCCATGTCCTCCCTCATGGATACATGCTGGAGGCTGGAATGCTGATCCCCTGCAGCTCCAGGAGAGCTCACAAAGGAGGCAGCATTTCTAGGAGTGGCCAGGGAGCAGGGGGCTAGGGATTTGTGTTGCAAGCAGGAAAAGGAAGCAGAAGAGACTGGCTCTGAGCACTGCTGCCCCCCTCAAAACGCGTTCCTATGTGAGCAGGCTTGGCCCCGGTTTGCTCAGTGCAGGAGGATGCATGTGTTGTCACATGTTCCATAACGTCTTGTCCCAAATCTCCCTGGAGGAGGACCACTACAGTGACAGAGGAAGCCAAAAGGAATGACTATTTCTCTAAGAAGTGGCTCAGATCTCATCAACACATATCATTTCCAAACCAGACAGTTTTCATGCAAAATGAATTCTCTGCCAGCAAAGCCCCAGGACATCTGCAGACTCTACTATGTAACTTAGCAATATTGGACAAGGGGCATGAATTATATGCATTTGGATGATAAAGACTGTTTTTCGTCCTGCTGCTCTTGCATAAAAGAAGAAAAAAGAAAAAAAGGTTGTTTTGGGGTAACAGATGCCCTTAGTTTGCAGTTTCTGCTCTTTCATGTTTGATGGATCTACTGCCAGTTCAGCTGGGAAGAATTCATCCACACTGTCCGAATAAGGCTTATCAACTTTGTGTCTTTGTGGAAGCCTTGTGCTGAGTGCTTGACATCTTTGGACGCCTGCAGAGCCATCCTATCTCTAAGCTAAGACTAGAATTTCAAACAGAACCTATTACAAAGCAGGATTTTCTCAAAGAGCTGGGCACAGCCATAATGTGGAAATTTCAGATTCGTGTCTGAGCACTTTACTTAATCCTTTTTTGATAGGCATAATTCTAAAGTGATATTTGCTATCATACCAGTAACTCATGTGGGTGGAGGACAAATGAAACACCAGAAAGGGAGAAGCATGATGGGCCCTAGTACATCTGAACCCAAACGTGCAAGCAATTCTGACCATTTGTTCCCTAAGCAGGCTGTGTTCACAGCACTCAGACACCGTGTTCCCAACCAGAAGGGCCAGAAAAGGTTTCAGAAGATTTTCCCAGCTATTACTGAACTCTCAGACTTTCATGTGCATGTAGCAACCAAGCAAGTATTTAAAAGGGCAAAGGGGAACATTTTTGGTAGCTGTCACTCTCTGGAGCATATTCATGCACTCTAGTCTGGGGAGGCGTGTGCTGTGCTCAAAATCATGTTGCACATTATTGAACTAGGAAGAGGGAAACATTCTTGCTGACAGTCTTCCTGGCCTTGACATCCCAGTGGCCATTGCCCGGCAGGTTTCCTTGAAGCTGGTTGCAGGTGGAAAAGCAGAGGCTGCGTCCCTTTCAGTGCAGGTGTATTGAAACAGCCATTTCCAACAGTTACATAAAGCAAGATGCACTTCTGGAGGCTGCACCCAACAAGAAGTCAGCTCTTATGTCCAGCCTCTGCCCCTCCACATGCGGCAGGTACAGTTCCAGCTCACCCAGCCTGGACCACCATGTGCCACAGCCACCACCAGCACCAATCCGCAGACACCCACCCAAGTCTGTGTGCTGAAACTCACCCAGCTCTGTGGGCTGGCATGTGAGCCTGGTTACCATCCTAAGCAATTGCTTTAAATCTGATTTCATGTGGGAGCTGTCACCTGTCTGAAGCTGATGTCTAACCTGGATGTGCAGCTAATTGCCTAACAAGACTGGGACTGTGAGTCTGTTTCCTTAATTCTGCATGGCTGGTGTTACGTAAGGATAGTGCTAAAGAAGTAACCAGGAGTTGCTTGTCTATTTGAAGTGGAGCTCACACTGACTAAACGTTATACCCTGTAGGTCATCCCCTTGAGTGATGTACAGAAAACTCACACTGCACACACACACACACACACATATGCAGGCAGGCATTCCTTGGGCATGGAGGAGTTAAGCACACGATATCTCTGCACTTTGCTATACTGAGATCTAAATTTAGATCTTTTTGCAAAGCTGAAGTCATGTTTATTCTTCCTGCTACAAACTTTAAGACCTCAGGGGTGAAAAAAAAAAAAAAGAAAAAAAAAAAAAAAAGAAAAAAAAAAGAAAAGAACAGAAAAGAAAAGAAAAGAAAAGAAAAGAAAAGAAAAGAAAAGAAAAGAAAAGAAAAGAAAAGAAAAGAAAAGAAAAGAAAAGAAAAGAAAAGAAAAGAAAAGAAAAGAAAAGAAAAGCTGTGACTTCCAAGAATGCAAGTTTCCATTAAACACCAGTGCCAAAACCATAAACCTCGACCTGCGGGAGCATGAGTGAACCTCTGCGAGTCGTTTTTGACGCTGCACTAATTTTGCTTATATAAATACCCATCCATCAACTCCCCTTACAGCGGCTGAGGATTAGAGCGGCCCTACGCAGTGCCCATCCGAGTCAATGCGACCTGCGCGCCGTACAAAGCAATGTCTCTTTTCCTCCTGCCGCAACAGGTAACCGCGTTTGTCGGGGGAAGGCCGTCAGGCTCCGACCCCGCTCCTCCAATCGCTTACGCTCCTCCAGCCTGCGAGCTGAGACCTGAGCTGCCACAAAGCTGGGAAAGAGAAGCTCCGGGCTCACCAGAGCGCAGCCAGAGACGGGCTCTGCCCAAAGGCAGCACGGACACCCACACCCCGCCGGCCCGGCCCAGCACTGCGGCCCCAGGGCGGGCGTCCGTAGCTCCTGCCCGCTCCCGAGAGCTCCCAGCAGCCCCGCGAAGCGCCGCCGCGCTCCGGCAGCCGTCTGGGGACACGGCTGGGGATAAAAGCGGGGCCGCCCCGCCTCATCCCGGAAAGGAAGGAGGGCTGACTGGGGAACGGGAACGCCCGCACGGCGCGGTCCTGCCTCCAGCTCGCGGCTCGGCTCCCTGCGATGGTGCCGAAGGACGGGACGGAGGCTGTGCGGCCGGAAGGGATCTCCGCGGGCCGGCCTCGGTTCAGAGCGGAGCGGTCTGGTTCTTTACGCCCCGAAGGATGCGAGTGACCGAGTGTCCGTGCTGCGGACACACCCGGGTATCTCCTGGAGAGCCGAGGACCCGACCTGTTGTACGTCGCGTTACTTTAGGGCGAGTTTGCGGGAGGGTCCTGCAGCATGCCTTCTGCAGGGAGTGCCGGGAATGCAGATAGCATCCCCGGTGTCCTTTGGAAGCTGGCACCCGTCGCTCGTACAAAGAGGATGGGCTGGCGTGGGGAGGGTGTGCTGTGGAGTAAAGCCACTTGTCACACTCAATATCAAAGCTGCTGATGTGGGAGTACCCAAGCAGAGCTTCTTGCTGAAGCACCTCTGCAGCATCTGACCAATTTTCTCTTTTCTCAGGGGAGGCAGTGAGCTCCACGGAGACACACCGCAGGGAGCGTCCCCCGTTTTGCATCTCGCTAGGTGGACTATGGTGGCAGGAAAATGTTGGCTCGGAAGAGTATCATTCCTGAGGAGTATGTGCTGGCACGGATCGCTGCTGAGAACCTGCGCAAGCCGCGCATCCGGGACCGGCCACGCAAAGCCCGCTTCATCGCCAAGAATGGAGCATGCAACCTGGCCCACAAGAACATCCGAGAGCAAGGGCGATTCCTGCAAGACATCTTCACCACCTTGGTGGACCTGAAATGGCGTCACACGCTGGTCATCTTCACCATGTCCTTCCTGTGCAGCTGGCTGCTCTTTGCCATGATGTGGTGGCTGGTGGCTTTTGCCCACGGTGACATGGACCCGAGCACAGAGAACGCTGCAAACAACACCAAGTGGACTCCGTGCGTGACATGTGTCAGGTACAGAGCAGTCGGGGCGACAGCAAAAGGGGGGGACATGGCTGCCTGCTGTCCCATCAATGACTGAAATGCAGTTTTTGGTTTACACGAACCATTATGTTTGGTTGAGACAATTGAAAAGTGCGGTGTTTTCCTCTAGATTACGTAAATTCAGCAAGCCTTCTGGGCTTGGAAAATGCTGTACTGTAGATTTCTTTGATTCCTTACAGGATCTGAAAGAGAGGGAGACCTGCTGCTTTTCATGTGTCTCCACACTCTGTGGGTGACATACCTTGCCTGTCAAGATAAGAGCCTGCTACAAGAGTGGGTATGTGTTACATGTATCGTAATGTTGTCTGTGGCAGCAGGAGCCTCCCAAGCATGGTGTGAGCTGTGAGCCGTGCTGGTGGAAGGTGGCCCGCTCCAAAAGCAGTGCCTGGGAGGCAGGCACCCGCCATAGGTGTCAGCTGGCAAGAAATGTGCTGCTTAGGGCCAAACAAGGTGTGTTTCAGGATGACACTTATGAGACAGCTCCATAATGCCTGGCCTTTGATGAGGCCAGCAGTTTGAAGGACGAACTGCTTCCATGATGTGCATGATTTATCGGATAGTGAAAGCTTAAGGGAATTCTGGGTTAAATGTCAGCTGTTAAGAAAAGTATTTTCCTCTCTGTCCCCAGATGACAATTTTCAAGGCTCTGGCAAGCTGACGCATATCTACACAGGACAGGAGGAGCATTTGTTAATGGGAAGTGAGAGTAGACAATAAGATCATTCTGTCATCTCATCAGTAACAGGTCTTTTTATAGCAGCAGGTGCTTTTAAGCAGGACGATCTGGATTCAGGGTGGCCAGGCTGCCCTATAGCAGCTGCTTTGACACTGTGCAGTGACTGTGTGAGGGGCTGAGAGTTTCTGCTTCTCTTTTAACTTTCTGTTGCACATAGTTTTTGAGGTACCTTAGCAAGCTTGAGGGCACCTCAGATCTGATTCATGAGGCAATGGAGATTTCATTCTCCCTTTTTTTTTGACACTGTTTTGCTAAATGGGAAATTTCCAAAGGGAAGATAAAGTGGAGATTTTCCAGGCTGACCTTCATCAAGCTCGGGATCTGGAGCAGATGGCTGTCTTATTTCCTTTCCATTAAGGGGTCAGAAACAGTTGCCTCTGACATGAGACATCATGATCCAGCTGGCTCCCACTGGGGATGTCCTTCAGGTTATCACTCCCTGTCTTTCTGGTGTACTGCTCCCAGAGGGAAGTGTGTGTGAGATTTGCCCAACCCCACCAATTTTCTGGAGTCCTCTGGGAGGATGTCACCCTACTTGGTGGAGGCCCTCTCAACATGTATCCCCATGGTGCTTCTGGGCCACTCCACAGAGCCTGGTCTGACTGCTGAGGTCATCGTGCCACCAGGACAAAGCAGAGCCATAGCCCCTGCTATCTCCCTATAGCCCCAAATGCAGAATCCCTGTGCCAGCAGTGTCCTCCCTGCCACAGAGGCTGTCTGAGGGCTGGCAATGAGCAGAGCCTATGAATTGGTGCCTTTGAGCTTAGGCCCTTGGCAAACAACACCTGTCGCACTCTCCTGTTGATTACCTGAGGTGTTTCAGCCAACAGCTGCCTATGTATCCATGGAAAATCTTTTCCCTACATCTTTTTAAACCTGGCCACCACCTTGGACACAATATCAAATAATACAATCTGAAATGACAATGTGATTGCTGATATTTTTAAGAGTACAGAGTTGCTGGATTTAAAACGTACTTGATATTGTGTATATGTATATTATATGGATTAACAAATAATATTAATATAATATCCATCAAAATAGTGGCAAATATTTTTTTTTAATTCACTTTCCTGAGATTTAGGCTCTAGATGTTTCAAGAGAGCTTTTTTGGATGGGCGCCATTACAAATTTATAGGAAAATCTGGCATTAGGAAATTTTAACCACTGCTGCAGGGAACTTGCACAGAACTTCCATTTTTCAAAGTACTGCAGAATTTCTAAGGCTAGTAGCACTTTTGCTATGCAAAGCAAATGTTATCCAAAGAGAAAACCTGTTGCAGAGCTCTAAAGCGAGGGACTTGGCAATAATGTGGTTTAACATTCATGGCTCCCTCTTCGCTTGTTCATCATGCTGTACAAACTTGTTGCCTCTGATACTGCCACTCCAAAAAGGTGGGGTTCTTTTCCTTTTTTTTAATGATGAGTATCAAAGGGAGTCAGAATATTTCATTGCACAGAGTTTTAAGTTGAAATAAATTTAATTAAGATTTAGCTGGAAGCTTTATTCTGCATGTAGATGACTACTCATTAACATAGAAATCATTCCATGAATGAATGAACTCCTTCATCCCTGATTTCTTCAGTATAAAAGACAAGAATAAACTCCTTAGTGTGAGGGAATCTGCCAAAGATTAACAAAACAGAAAAGGAAAAAATAGACTAAGTTATTTCAAAGATGTCTGTGCAGAGACTGGCTGGTTTTCTGAAAGATGACCATTCTCATTCTACAGAACATTATCTCTGATATTGACTGTTCTATTTCAATGTCTCTACTTGATCCCAGGCCTTAGAACCATCTTCATGGACAGGATATATATTTTCCATAGGTAAAGCCACACACTTGGAGATGCTTCAAATGTTTGTGGATTGCACTGTGCTGAAAGGATCGCTGTGTTAGTTCATGAGACCCTGTGTGCAAAATATCTACTGCATAAAACCCAGGGTACAAGTGTGGAGTATAAGAGACTTTTGTGAAGGAAGTATCAGTTTATACAGGGAAGTGAAAAAGCCTGGTGTATATTCAAGAAGTCATATTGTGCACTATTATAAATAATGTGTTCTGGAAAGTTTGCAGACAGCATCCTCTGATGTCCAACAGTATAGTATACTAGGGATACACTTCTGCAACCCACTGCTGTGTTGAAGTTTTCCAGCTAGCTTTGCCACGGCAGTGAGCTTAACCCAAACCCTGGACACATCACTGTCTGTCAGCTGGGATGTGCCCTCCCTCTGCAGCCTGATTCTGTGGGCTCAGACACAAGGCATGCAAGAGTCTGGGAGGTGTGATAAAGCTGGGAGTGTCCCCTTTCCCTCCAGGAAAACTTGCTAAAGGGGCTCATGACAAAGAGAGTCAGGTTTTGAAAATGAAGTCCTGCAGCTTTCCCAGTTTTCTTTTCCTGTGCAGGCTGGTGGGAGAACCTCAGTGTGCCAGCCAGTTGCTCACTGGTTTGTCTCCAAAACCACCACTCCCTGCCAAGAGCTTCATTGGATGTAGAACGTGGAAAGTCATGCTGGGAGGTAAAGCACTGCCAGCTAACATGGTGTGCAACGTTTTTCTGGACAGAGAATCTAGTGAGCTTCTTAGGGTCATCTAGAATTGCAAATGGTCTTCTAGGAGCTCAGGCTCTTACGTCTTCCCTCTCAAAATTATATGCATCACTGATCATACAAACACTGAATCACCGAACATGCAATGTTAACAGAAGGCTTAAATTTACAAGAGCTGCAAAAATAGGCACTTAAGTTTGTTTCTACTAAGCGTATGCTAATAGCTTATCAGTTTATGTTTGACGAGCTTTGAGTTAACTTTGTACAATCTTCCTCTCCAGGTCTTTCACCTCTGCTTTCCTCTTCTCCATTGAAGTTCAGGTGACCATTGGTTTTGGGGGCAGGATGATGACGGAGGAATGTCCCTTGGCCATCACAGTCTTGATCCTACAGAATATTGTGGGCCTAATAATCAATGCTGTCATGTTGGGCTGCATCTTCATGAAAACCGCTCAAGCTCACAGGCGGGCAGAGACCTTGATTTTCAGTCGGCAGGCAGTCATTGCTGTTCGAAATGGCAAACTTTGCTTCATGTTTCGAGTAGGAGACCTGAGGAAGAGCATGATCATTAGCGCCTCCGTGAGAATTCAGGTTGTGAGGAAGACTACCACCCCTGAGGGAGAAGTCATACCTATTCACCAAGTAGATATCCCCGTGGATAACCCCATTGAAAGTAACAATATTTTCCTGGTGGCTCCCTTAATCATTTGTCATGTCATAGACAAGCGCAGTCCTCTTTACGATATCTCCGCTGCTGACCTGGCGCTCCAGGATCTGGAGCTTATAGTGATACTTGAAGGAGTGGTGGAGACAACTGGCATCACAACGCAGGCGAGAACCTCCTACATAGCAGAGGAGATCCTGTGGGGTCACCGCTTTGTGCCCATTGTCACTGAAGAGGAAGGCGTTTACGCGGTTGACTACTCCAAATTTGGCAACACAGTCAAAGTGGCAGCACCACGTTGCAGCGCACGAGAGCTTGATGAAAAGCCCTCAATTCTCATCCAGACCCTGCAGAAGAGCGAGCTGTCCCACCAGAACTCCCTGCGGAAACGCAACTCTATGAGGAGGAACAACTCCATTCGGAGGAGCAACTCCATGCGGAGAACCAACCCTTCCCTCATGGTGCCCAAAGTGCAGTTCATCACACCCGAGGGGAGCCAGAGTGCCTCCGAAACGTGATGCACAGCCTTGTGTGGGGTCAGGGGGAGGTTCAAAAATAAATTTCATTCTACTGAAGAAAATGAGAGTGCAGAAAAGAACTGGGCAAGGACTATTTATTCCATTACTTACTGAAAGCACTACCTAATGGCATTAGGAAACACGTTAGCACTTAGTGTATGAATTAATAAAAATGGCACGTACACTAAAGAAAACACAGTTCACTTATGTAATATAATGTGTATTTATACTTCTCCTAATGGCATGCTAATTTTCTTTTTTATCATAGTTTTTCTATCAAAGGCCTCTTTCTTATCTTTTTCCACTGCCTGTCACAAAGTGTGTTTTTATCCTGTAGAAGGGGTTACCCACCCACAGGCAAAGTGTTTTAGTTCAAAACAGCTTCGTATTGACAGCTTGCACTTATTTTGTGTGAGATATTTGGATATCAGTTTTTTAAGGGTTGATCCCTTATTCTCTTGAAAGGACTAGCTAAATTCCTCAATGAACAGGAGAAGAGGCAGGATTTTCCAGTCATTTTTCTAGATCCTTTCTTTCCATTTTTTTATAGCAGAGATGTTTTGAAAGCAGTCCCAGTAGGTGAAGTGACCTGGCCATGCCAGAAGAGAGCTTCTGCAGCTCTGAGCAGCACTAGGATTAAAAACAACATTTCAGCAGACCCACAAAATAGTACAACCTCTTGCAAGGTGCTGTTCTTGTCCTGCAGGTAGGATATAGTGCTGCAGGGCAGTATGTGTGTTGTATCTGCAACCCACACTGAGAGATTGCAGTGTTCCCAGCCTCCCATTGAGCATCTGTGGTGCTAAGGCTGAAAAAAGCACACAGCTTTTCAACGTTCTCCTTGTACTGGTTGAAGACCAAATCCCGTTGTTGTTTTTATTAGTTTTGCAGATTAACATGCTGAAGGCAAGAAATCTATTTCCTTCACTTACATTACTTTTTGTAGGATTAAGTCTGTTTGCTTCAGGAAAAGGTTGTTTGTTTGTTTGTTTTTCCCCAGTGTGACTTCATGAGTGGGAATGAAAGGGGATCATGGCAGTAATATTACAAGTAATAACATTTTCAAAGCCATCTGAGTAGTTTTCAGGCGATGCAGCTGAAGTACTACCCTTTAGCAATGTCGCACTCGTGTTTTTATACAAAATGACATTGAAAGTTGGTGGTGAGCAACTTTTCAAATCACGGGGGGTATTTATTTCTTATCTAGAACCTTTGCCAAAATGTCACCACAAGATTTTCTAGAAGAATAAGTACAGGTAAAGCAACTAATTGTGTCACATTTGGTAATGCTAAATGGATGGATGCTTCTTTCCCCTGTGAAAACCAAGTGTAATTATGGATAAATTCTTGTTCACAGAAGTTGCCTTAATGTCTCTGGCTCAGGAAAAGTACTATTTTTGTGCTGACTCAGTAAGACACTCAACCACTTAAATACTCCTGTGATTTTAAATATCTGCTTACTTCTTCCAGGTTACACAGTCAACGGCAATGCTTGATTCTCATTCTCTTTGGAAGCTAGTTCATCAGCACTTGTACAGTCAGTTTGTAGCTTCTTTAAGAGTTGGATGGTGGCATGGAAGGGCATGGCTGTGTAGTGTAGACTCCTTATATGCAGAGCAGGTGCTGTCTATGAAATAAACACCAACAAAATGTTTCATTCGAAGCACTAACAGAAATTGAAGTTTCTGCTAAAAGTGTTTATTCCTGTCCTGCCCATTAGTGTTCTGGAAGGATGTCTGGTGAACATCTGGAGATATTAATCTGTCCGTTGTGTGTCCAAACAATGAACATCTGTAGCTTCCAAGAAGAGTCAGAATGAACATATACAGTTTGTCTCTGGTCTGCATTTGCTGGCCTGTGAATTTCTGTGATGCAGCCTGCTTGCAATACAATTAAGTCAAATGCTGTACAAAAGCAAATTTTCTACAAAATAAAAAAGTGACTATAATGATTTATTCCGTCTCTGATTTTCTGCTCATGTCTTTTTTTCTTTCTATTCTCCATTCATTTTTCTGGATTATTTGTCCTACTTGTCCCTCTTCCTTTTCCACAGACTCTTCGAGTATTAATTTAATATTTTTTTTAAATTTTCCTAGTCTTTCAAGAGTTTCTCTGTTTTAAATAGGAAAATGCCTTTGTACTCCCTGTGAATAGCCAGAAGATTTAGAGTTAGTGTGGTGGGGACATGGAAAGCAAACAGAGAGCACTCAGAGAGAATATAAAGCATAGTGCTACGGGGCTGAATCCATCTTCCAAGTAATGGTATTTGGAGGAAGCTTGCCCCAGTGGCAGGTCACTCCACAGTCACTGTCAGGTTTCCTTGTGCTCTCTTCCAACACATCTGCAGTGAGCCAGGGTCAGGGCAGGACCTGAGATGGGCACACCCTGAGCCAGGGGGGTAAATAGGAGCCTAGAGGAGGTACAGCAGACTGCAGACATCCCAAGCACCCTTCCTGGGCAGCCCCAGTTCTGCCACCAAACTTGCCTGGAACCTTGCCTATGTCATACTTCTAGCTCCTGCAAAAATGATCCCACTCCTGAGCATTGCATCACAGGTACGTGCAGCGCTATGATAGTTTGCCCTTACAAGCAAGCCGTGTGGCTCCATCCACAGAAGAGTTATCTCAGCCTTTCTGGGACACTCAAGGCATCACATGGCGAAGGATTCAGATTTAGCTAATATCTCACACACAGAATAGGCCTTCACCATAAAGCCACATCTTACTGTAAGACCCTGGGTCACTTTAGAGGCATAGGCCTCAGCATGCCTTACCACCAGCTTGAAGGCATTTCACAAAGGCACATACTTTCCCCTTTGCATGAAATTCAGGCAAGGCACTATGCTTTTGCTTTTCCATCTGGAAAGCAGTTATGTGCACTCCACTCTTGCTGACAGAAGAAACACTGCTAATTTTGCATATCTTTTCTTCCTCCACAAACTAAGATTAAGGACATTTTGTGAAATCAGTTTTCTGGCTTTTCAGTGATTATTATTAGCAAATGCTTGCTGATGCAAGCTGAAAAAGTAGTTTGTGTAAGACCAGAAAGGAACTTTGTCTGGAGAAAAACATGAGATATTGTATGATGAAAGGAATAAAGCTTTCATTATTTTTGATAAATGATACTCTCCACGGAGCACGATATTTTCAAAACACTGGTGAGGGTTTGGAAGGCACTGTCAAACAATAAATCACATCCCTCTAGACTCTGGTTTTGTGCTCCACTGCCATTAGCAACGAGGTTTTGTAGCCATGTAGCCATGGCACAGCGTCCTACAACTGTGCGTCAGCCCTGTCTGCAGATGCCTGCGGTCACATAACAAGTTACACTAGGGATTCGTGGGGAGCTGGGTGCTGCCTGGACTCAGGAGCTGTGGTCACCAGTCTCAATGGGCAACAATGCTGGAGTTCGTGATCATAAGGTTGGGGCTGAAAGTATCAAGGACCTGGCATCCTCATGACAGCCAGATCTGTGGACAGGAGGTGGATGGCCTCTGCTGGAGCTCCCCATGCACCAGAAACTCTGCCAGAGCCCTTGGATGGTGACATGTCCCCAAGAGCGGATTGGTAAGGGTTGTGCCCTCCCGGATGCTTTGTCCTTCAGTGTCTTTCATAGCAAGGTGTAAAGGACCAGTAGGCAGGATGTGACACAAGGTGGTGGGGGAAGCTCTTTCTGTCTGTAACAGAAGGCACTGAAACACAAAAAGAGAAATTCCCATTTCTCTACATTGCCTCTCTGAATTTCTTGCAAAGCCAGGTGAGAGTTAATATTTTCCTTCAACTGATGCTTATGTCAAAACATATTTTCTGTATGTGTGTTTACATCACATCGAGACTAATCTAAAATGATAGACAAGAATTTCTAATACCCCTAGCGAATTAATAATGCTGCTTCTCCCTATCTCTCTGAATTATGTTTCCTACTTCCCCTTAAGAATTCTTTGAACTTGAAAAAAAAGATTTCTCATGTGATAACTGGACAGTAAAGATAAAATGTGTTCCCACATTCTTTCATTGGACAGTGTAGAGAGATTTACCACGTGAGACAAAATCAGTGCTGTCCAAGAGAAACAGCCTCTGAGACTGAGGCACTCACAGTTTGGACATGTCAGCAAGGGGCTTGGATTAAAAGAAACCCTTGAAAATAGTAAGTATGCAATACTCTCAGACCACTGATAAGTTACTAGTTAACAGTGGAGACACAATATGCTGGAAACATCACGCTATACTGCAACATAAAGTAAAAAAAACTGCTTTCAAGGAAATTATGGTCTGAACTTCAACTAATGCTACCAATGATTTAAAATTAAAAAAGGAAGACTAAAAAAGTGATAGAATCTCTGTTCACATCTAACAGAGATTTAACAATTTTTTTTTGCCTGTGTTCTAAAAAAAGAGTTGTCCCACATGAAGAAATTTCTTTCACCCACAAACCTGGTCTGTTTTTCTGGAAGATGCACATTATCCTCAACACACTTTTCTGGATTCAGTGCAGTAGCTGTGCATGATGCCAGGGCCTATGCTGCTCGGGGAGCCAGATGGGAAGACCTAATGGTCCCTTCTGGGCTCTGCATTTATGAATAGGGAGAGTTAATAAGTTTGGATCAAGGGAAAGGCTTCTTCTGATTCCAAAGTTCTAAATTAATCTCCCACTGAGGAAACAAACTTGCAAAATAAAAAACAATGTTAGGCAACACCAAATTGTTGATTTGTTTAGACAAATGTATTTCAGTGCTAATTGCGGATACCTCAGATGTCACTGACAAATGTCCCTGCACAGGTTATCACTGGATAACCTGTAAAAATTGGGGTATCTTATCATTACAGGAGTTTACTTTTTTTTCCTACTGCTTTTAAATTTAGGTTACTAGCAAGGGCAAGAAAGAAAACATCTGTGTGGGCCAACTGTGTGTCTTAGTTTTATGGTCTGAAGCCTGCTGCAAAAGCCATTAAATTGAGGAGTGGCACAGGACTGCAAAGGGCTGTTGTGGTTTGGAGCTCCAAGTCTTCCTCACTCAGGGAGCATCACTGCTCTCCACAAGTGCTATTTCTATAACCACAATAGCAACAGAAATTAATTGCATCCTTCCACGGCACAGCCTCTTTATTCTTCAGGGCATGTTTTTTGATGTTAGGCCTTTGAATCTGGGTGATCTGGGTTGGCCTGTCAAAACATGGTTACTTCTGCTCACTGTCATCATTTTTACATTCAGTCAAAGCCAGAACTGGATCAATAAAACACTGCTGAGTTTCAGGGAGAGCAAGTTATAATTGTTAGCCCCTTGGGTAGTCAGTTTTGTGTCTCACAGCATTTAAAAGATATATCAAATAATTAAAAAATGTTCTACGCTCAATCTTAGCCAGAGTTTCTAAAGTAAGTTATAAACAGATACTATTCCTGGCAGATCAGATTAAACTGTTTGTGATGTGCTAATTTTTCCATACACGGTATCTCAACATATTCTCGCAATTTTTAGTATTAACTTGAGAGAATAAAATGGTTTCTGAACTAAAAGTCTCCTCATGGTCAGTCTCTTTGTATTGCCTATACATCAACACGAAAAAAATGGGATGCAAATCTGAATGGAACTTTTGAAATACTTAATATAAACTAGTTTTAAAGACACAAGGATCCTTCAGTTTATATTGGTACTAAGCATGCCCTTATCATATTCTGGTTTATCATTTTATCATATGTCATATTTTCTGTTTCCTTTTGGGGACAAGAATCTGTTCAAATATCAATTCAGATATTCTTAAAGAGTAGCAGGCAATGAACATAGTGTGTGTTCACATTTTGCTCAAATACTACAAAATTGTTTTTCATGTAATATCACATAGTATTGTGTCCAGTTCTGGAGCCGCCAACACAAGACATGGAGCTGTTGGAGTGGGTCCAGAGGAGGGCCACAAAGATGGTCAGAGGGCTGGAGCATCTCTCCTACGAGAACAGACTGAGACAGCAGGGGCTCTTCAGCCTGGAGAAGAGAAGTATCTCAGGAGACCTGATAGCAGCCTTCCAGTACCTGAAGGGGGCCTTCAGGAAAGCTGGGGAGTGACATTTATAAGGGCATGTAGTGACAGGACAAGGGGAAATGGTTCTAAACTGGAAGAGGGTAGATTTAGACAAGATATTAGGAAGAAATTCTTTACTCTGTGAGGGTGGAACAGTGGAACATGTTGCCCAGCGAGGTTGTGAATGCCCCCTCCCTGGAAGCATTCAAGACCAGGCTGGATGGGGCTTTGAGCAACTTGGTCTAGAGAGAGGTGTCCCTGACTATAGCAGGGAGTTGGAACTTGATGATGTTAAAGGTCCCTTCCAATCCAGGCCATTCTATGAATCTATGATCATATTTCCTTGAATGTTTGTAGTAAATCTTGTAGCTGAGGCAAAGTTTTTCAGTATGTTCTTTTTCAGAGACTAAAGAAACATAAAACCTTTCCACAATCCAATTTATTGTTGTACATCTTCTGGAATGACCCCAAGAAAACAAATAGGTAAGCATGACTATATTTATTAATCTGTATCAGTACTTAAATGTGAGCACAGTTTTGAAGCATAGGTTCATCATGGAAGGAGTAAAGATTTGTTCAGCACTAAAACTGGGGCAACTTTTTGCCTGCATAAGGAAGTTACTCAGTTAAATCCCTGCGAAAGCATTACTGTTCCTTAAGAGATGTAAGAAGCTGCCATCCTTCCTTTTGGGCAATGGACCCCTTCTCTTTGCACGTCAGATGTACCCATTGTGGCTCTGCCTGCAGTAGGTGTGGTGTAAGCACTCTTTATTTCCTCCAGGCAGGACAAGTTGGGCCCATTTTCCATTAAAGTGGTTGATCTTGCAGCAAAGTAGATAAAGGATGAGTACTTCTCTGTTAAGATGACTAAAATCAAGATTTCCCAACTGTGCTCTGAGTGATAAGTGGAACAATCTTCAAAGTAGAGTTGGTAGAAACTTCACCGATGGCAACGCTAAAATGAGACCATACGCAGACATGTACAAGCTGTAATAAATAATCGGGGAAACACGTAGGCCAAGTCAACTGTATCTTTCTCATTTCAAAGGTCAACGTCTGAACATTTGTTCACTGAAAGGAGGTTAGTGATGTCC
Organism: Lagopus muta; assembly: GCF_023343835.1. NCBI lineage: Eukaryota > Metazoa > Chordata > Aves > Galliformes > Phasianidae > Lagopus > Lagopus muta. The sequence continues at coordinate 66,283,406 of NC_064433.1, forward strand.
ACAAAATAAAAAGACCATCTCAAGTAGATGACTGCACCTTCCACAGGGCATACAACTGACTGCATATCACACAGCTAGCAGCTAGTAATAACTCCTTGGGGTCTTCCCAACATAGTACATCTGTGTATATTATTACATTCTTTCCTATTCCACTTTGAGCATATTAACTCCTCAGTAAATTCCTTAAACTTAAATTCTCCTTGTATACATAAGCAAATCAAAGGACAGAAACTAGTTTAACTTGTTATTTATAGAAATTGAAGATGTAAGTGTTTGCACTGCCAGATTTGGCAGAAGGGATTCTCCAGGTTGTAGTTAATATGACATTCCAGCCAACAGTTTCCCCTTTAAGCTTGGTGTTCAGGACACACAGCCCAGGAATCCTCAGTCTAAGAGTTTTGTCTCATGTGCTTCAGTGAGGAAAAAACATCACTGTGCCAATTATCCATTTGGACTTCTCTCCCACCCAGAGTCTTGAATAAACTCATTGACCTTTGAGCCAAGCTACCAGCTCCATCTGTTCTGGCAAATGTTAAGGAAGGTTCAACACAGCAGAAGATGCATTTTTTTGTTTGGAAGAACAGGCTGTGAAGGGGAAATTTTCATCCTTATTAGGGCAACGTAGCAGTGATTAATGTGACATGATGTCACAGGAGAAGCACTGGTTTTGAGACTGATTGTTGTTTGTAACTCGTTGTAATGTGTTGGTTTAGATTTCTGTCAAGCGTTTCAGAGAGCTTTACTTGACCACTTTTCTCCTTAAAGTTTCCAAATTGGCTAGCACATGGATGCAGAGTCAGAGATGGTACTGCCCATGTGCCATCTGGAAAGAAAGAGGGCAGGATAGTTAAAGTGAAGCTTCTTTTCCTTCCCCCATTAGAATTTCCAGGCGTTTCATACTGGCACTTTACAAATGTCACTTTGAGCATTAAAAAGAGGATGTAAACAGTAGTTTTTTCACAACTGTGAAAACACGCACATGCAAAGGTTGTTTATGTTTTGTTCCTGAACTTTTTTTTTTTTTTTTGTGAAAAACTGAAAGGTTGTCTTAGTAGTAAAAGATTTCAAACTCCCTTTGAAAAACTTCCAAAGATGGGGAAAGGTCTGGCAAGACATGTGAGGAGTGTCTGAGGCCCCTTGGTGTGCTCAGCCCAGAGCAGAGGAGCTGAGGGTAGGCCTGATGGCGGCTGCAGCTCCTCACAGGGAGCGGAGGGGCAGCGCTGAGCTCTGCTGTGTGACAGCGACAGGGCCAAGGGAACGGCATGGAGATGTCAGGGGAGGGCAGCTGGGGGTCAGGGACAGGGGCTGCAGCACAGGGCGGTGGGCATGGAACGGGCTGCACAGGGCTGTGGGCATGGCAACAAATGCTGGATTTTAAGAAGTGTCTGGACAAGGTTTGAATTTTGGGTGGTCTTGTGTGGAATCGGGAATTGGGCACTATGACCATCATTTGGGTCTCTTCCAACTCAGGATATTCTATGATTATATGATTCTGAGAAATTGTAAAGATGCCCTGTCAATTCAGCTCAGTGAAACTGCCGTACATGCAGACCCACCTGCCCAATATCTCAATCGTGATGTACACATACAAAAAAGAGGTACAAGCGCACTTTGCAAGGAGTGATATTTATTAGCAAAGACATGGTAGATTAACCAAAAGGTTTAATTCAAAAGGTCCAAGATTTTAAAGGTTAACACTCCATGCACTCGTGGCCCCAGGGAGCTCCACTAGCGCAGATGGTGTTGTATGAGGAGCAGTACATATCATGCAGAACAAGTTCTTCCAGTCATGAAAAGCAGTAGTGACCACACAGCTACGTGCCTGCCCGCTCACATCAGTCAGGGACTCACTTCCAAGTGGGTTGCGTGCTGTGACCATGCGAACATCACAGCAACGGGAGGGATCAGGCCCAGATCTTCTTTCTGTCAAAAGCACATGTGCCTAATATCTCCTGGGGAATACTCTCTCTGAGCTGCCAGAAGCATGGTTTGAAGGACTGTGAAAGACAACCCAGAGTCCTGGTTTGTCTTTGTTCCCTTCCATGGCTTTTGCTTTTTCTCTTGCTAAACAATTGATTATTGTGCAGAAGGGTCTTGCACACACTCTGACTCTGAATATTCTCTTCTGCCCTCTGAATGAACTTGATTCTCTGTACTAAACAGTGGATAGTGAATGCTGAACCAGTTTCTAGAGTGCAGCTACGGTGAATCAGCTTAATAAGGGTCTGGTGGGCAAAAGAAGCAGAAAAATCAAGAATGGTAGGAAAAGCCATCCTTCAGCATGTGTTCTATTGAAAAAATACAACAGGGAAAGATGGATTCTGAGGGAAACAGAAATCAAACTACTGCAGCAGTCTTGAGGGAAGACATCATCCATGGGAGAAGGAGATGACACCTCCAGGAAACCTGGCTAATGTGGGAATGCACTAGAGAGGTCAAGGAATGACTGGCCTTTAAGGAAAGCAGAAGAGAACATCAGCTTTTCGCAGTTTTAAAATTATTTCTCTCAAAATGTCTTATTCTTCTTGGTAAAGTAAATGTGATTCTGATTATTTCAGATATGAATGATTCAAGACCTCTGGAAGGGAAATCTGCAGGTGCTGGATGTCAGCCGCTGTGCTGGCTAGTACATGATAACACACAGGTACCAAATTAAGTATGAATAAGTATGAATGAATGAGAGCATCATTATAAAACAGATGATTCTCTTATTCACTGAAATAGGCAGAAACATCTTGGCACTGTTGAAATCCTAAGCAGTTCAGAGATTTCTGTACATTTGCCTTAAGTCACCTCTAAACTAGGATGGTTCTCAAGGAGGACTTTGAAGCTGAATATGTTTAAAGTCCAAGAGCTTAAAGTCCAAGCAGGAAGGACAACTCTGAATAGTGGCAGGATTTCCAGATCATAACTTGCCTAGAAGGGGACTTTTCCCAATCCCAATTCATCCCTTCCCGGACAGTGTTGATGTACATCTTCTAATCCCAGAGAGTTATTGACTTACATACAAACACAAACATCTTTGTTCAGACATCTCTGTGCAACCTCTGCAGGAAATGAAAATGGCAGGAAGTTTCCTGCTGTCCTTTCTGTATAACTGAAGTGTGCTTTTGTTTCATACTCTGACATATTAAGAATTTTGTCATCATTATTATACGAGGGTGGCTCTGAAAGCAATGTCTCCTATTTTATTATGTTGGCCCGACATTGGAGTTGGATGTAGGTGGTATGGCAGTAGTGGTTGAACCTTCCCACCGTCCCTATTTTGTACCTTCTTGTTCAGTATTGTTTTTGAATTACTTGCCTGCTTTTCAAGAGCAACAGTATTCCAGACACTGCAGAACAGTTTGATGCTATTTGAAATGATGGATGTGCTCTTCCACTGGCTGCTTCATAATAAAACTCCCACTTTATTGTATTGTTGTTTTTTTAAAGAAAAGGAAGGAAAGGGGTGGGGGGAAGGGGGGAAAGGGGGAAAAGGGGAAAGGGGGAGAGAGGGAGGGAGAGAGGAAGGAGGGAGTGAGGGGAGAAGGAAGGAAGGAAGGAAGGAAGGAAGGAAGGAAGGAAGGAAGGAAGGAAGGAAGGAAGGAAGGAAGGAAGGAAGGAAGGAAGGAAGGAAGGAAGGAAGGAAGGAAGGAAGGAAGGAAGGAAGGAAGGAAGGAAGGAAGGAAGGAAGGAAGGAAGGAAGGAAGTTCAATAATTTAGAAAATCAGACATACAATAGATGCCCCCCTTAGCTGAAAGCTGCAATTAGTTCTGACATAATCTGAACTTCTGTTTTTAATCCTAATTCCTAGCTGCCACAGCGTGGTCTTCTGTGGAGGACTTCAGGCTTTCCAGATGAAATTTGGAAATCTATTTTACAAGTATTATTTACAGTAACTTTGCCATATTTCCAGCAGATAGAACAAATACGTGTTTTCATTTTATAAACAAAGCAGGGAAAGTCTCTGTTTCAGTGAAAGTGCCCTGCAGTTCAGTACTATGCACATTGGAGCTGCACCAGTCATTACTCACACCTTATGCCATGGATGCTGCTCTTGTTTTCACTCAGGTCTGCTGGCTCCTGCCCCCAAATTCCCAATGAGAAAACCCATGGGAGCAGGCATGGACAGCCCATTACAGAACTGGGGATTCCAGAGACCCATGCAATGCCCACTACAAAGCAGCTCAGCCCAGTCACTCAAACAGGCGCTGGGAGAACAAACCCCTGTATATTTATTATTGTAAGCCAGTGTAGCCTGAAGCATAAAGGAAAGAGCCTTGCTGTTACATAATTACATGTACTACTTGACATCAGGGAAAGAAGAATGACTTCTCTCATCTGAGCAAAAGCCGAGTAATCACTTGAGAAACAAAATGTCAAACAAGAAGCATCTCCAGGGTACTGAGCATTCCCAGAGGAAGTAAGAGACACATTTCTGCTTGGGAGAATTTCCCACCACCAGCGGAAAGCAAAGCTGTCACGAGGTTTACATAACAAAAAATGAACAGATCACAGTACAGCAGATCAGTTAAGGGCTTTTTGACGCAAGATTTGCTTTTTTTTTTATTTTATTTTTTATTTTATTTTTTATTTTTTGGTATCACAGAATGAATTACCTACAAACAGTATTTTGGAATATTTTCCTACTGATGTGACTTTCCTTTTGCTATTTGAAACAGAAGAGCCCTGTCTGAGGTTTGCAATGCAGAATCTCATTGGTATCAAAATGAGATAACAAACCACACATCACTTTCTGACATGCACTCTTCTATTGTGAGAAAGGAATTGAAAACAACCATAGGATTTTAATAACTGAAATTACAGGAGATGGTTTTCTGCTGTTCCTACAGAACATGCCCCAGAAAACAGGAAAGGGAGGATTTGTCTTTCTCTGTGCATCAGCCAGAGTTGGATTGTCATGAAACACCTAGGCACTCAAAATAAGTGCACTATTTTGACATAGCATTTCCTTACCTAGTGCTAAAACTCTCACACATGAAGAAGAATAACAACTCTGCTTTCCCTGTATAATAAAATTATGTTCTGGAAAATGACTACACTCTTAAATAATCCCCTTTTCTTTCCTTAGTCCAGTCTGCAGTTTGGTTACCCCAGGTTCACAGGCACACCTCTGCTTTTCCTCTGTCTACAGTCAGCTCTGTTCACTGCTACTTTTTGTCCCCATGTGTGCAAGGGACAGCTCAGGTCACCCATTCTCCTGGAAGTAGTGTGCCTGTGGTGCCACGAGTCATCAGCTAAGGCATACAGTGATGTTATACAATTCCAAGAAATGTTTTTTTTTAAATCATTGAAAACCCATAGACTGTGAGGAGATAAGGGAGATAAGGCTTAAATATGGAGCCAAAACTCTTCCACTCTTCAGGTCTCCAGGGTCAAGGGGGTTGATTTTATTTCTCTCTGGGATAAGAAAGCCTAACCATGCTCAACACTATGCGTTCTTAAACTGTTATGGCCTAAAATGTGATTAAAGATGGTAGATTTCTTGTTTTAAATCTGATGATTTAGTGCAGACTTTACAGTCATGGTAAGACACTACTGTGGTTTAATCTGTCATACTTTTGTACGACATCAAGGAATAATGGGTGGAGACGCATTTTTGATTTGTCTTTTTCTTATGGCATCTTTCATTGAATTTATACAAAGCTTTGCAGGAAAAATGCTTATCTCACCACCTGAAAGAGTCACACTGTTGCTGACAGAATATAGAAAAGGGTGAAATTCTAGGCACAAGAATCAATTTTCAGTACTGATCAATTCTTCTTACTGAAAGCTGCTTATCAGACTGGCTTTGCAAGAAAAAAAATCATATACATCCATAGACATTATTTTCTGTCCATAAAATAAAAAACTGGGAGAATTGGAATAAACATTCTTTGCTCAGTGTATATATCTATACAAATACATTCATATATGTATCTAAGCAACAATTTAAGCAGTGAAAGTTAACAGATACACTCCATTAGTCCTGAATATTGATCTTCCAAAACCTACAACTTATTTTCTCTGAAAACCTTCAAGGGGTTTTGAAAGACGGATACTGAATTCTGTTGCAGTGTTGCTTAGATGGAAGAGCGCAGAGCAGATCAAGACTCGCGTCAGATGTATGATATATTCTCTCTCCTATAGGACAGCATTGAGAAATAAACCACTGATACAGAATGTCATCCTTCAGTAATAAAGAGCTCTTAGTTCATGCTTAATTTTAGAAGAGAAGGCATATTACAGAATATTTCTTGTTGCATTCTATAAGAAGGGCCAATTTTTGCAATTCATTCTTTGAACTTCCCAGTAAGTGTATTATTCCATATGGCAGTAATGTCCTGTACCTGTAAGCCATTTCTCATACTGAAAGATAAGTGGATAGCATTAAAACACAACCCAGTTACCTTCCTCCTGCGTTTGTATCTTATTGGGCTGTGGCAGAGAGAGTTAGTCAGGGGCAAATAGAGGTGTTCAATAAACATACCCATCATTCAGTTTGATGAAAACAGTGGATGGATGAACAAACTTCCCTAGCTATTACGAGTGGCTGGGAGCACTGAATTCTTCAGTATCATTGCTCTGTCACTTCAGGGAGTTTGTTTCCACATAAATCAAATGTTAACCAGACAGAGTAAAACTGTTCTCACTGTCACAAAGAAGGCAGCTGGCCAACTCAAAAGGACTAAAACTCTGTTCCTCTGGGACATATTGAAATGGTCATTACAAGACAATATTTATTTATAAACACACTTGGCCCCATCAATTGGGCTTGAATATATAGAGGAATGGAGCTTATTAGTAAGATAAAGCTTTCCCATGACCTATAGAGGACACTGCATAGGGACCACAGATGTTCTGTATTAGAAATGCTGGAAAATTTATGTCAATGGCCATGAAAAGCTCAGTTTGAAAAGAAGTAAATAAATAAATAAGAAGGTCATCAGCAAAGACAAGGTTAAGGACACTGGAAAATGGATCTTCCGGGATATGTAACTTTTATTTATTTATTTAGGTGGAACAGATCCTGTCCTTGACTACATGTGTCTCTCCTTAGGAAATCTGCTGAAGCTACCAGATTGCTGAAGTTCAGTGAATTTTCAGAGAGCCTCTGCAGTGGCCGTGTCTGTCATGTGAGTGAACATACACACACGTTTGCCTTTTTAATGGGATCCACACAAGTAACAACAGGAAAGTGCCAGGGAGAGCAATACTTTGGAAGACAATCCATACCGATTTCCATGCAGAAGTACAGAGAAAAATGGTGTCTATATGGACTCAGCTTTGCTGCATTAATCACAAAGCTTCTTACCACACAATTCATAGCCTAGTTTCAAAACTGAAAGCCAGAAAAAGCTACTAAAAAAAAGTCATAGTATCTAATTCAATTTCTATTTAGCATGGCCTGCTTCTTCAGATTCTAGAAGCTGGCCTGTCTAAGACAAAGGATCACCTCCTTATACCAGCTCTGAATCTTGTCCTAACTAAATGCAAACTATCAAGTCTTACTGGGATTGAAGCCCAGAATCAAAGGTTTTGTGTATATATGGCTTCAATCTGTGCTCATGAAAGTTAATGAACACAGGCTGATGTTTGCACAGCTGCAAGTTCACTGTACACCTTTGGTCTGGCTCACAGCCTCCCTCTGCTTCCCAGCTGCTTCTTCCTCCACACAACATGGAACAATTAGACCAGCTTCTCCTCACATACCATTGTGGCAAGGAACCTTTCTGTCACACACCAGATCCTTCAGCAGTCTCAGTCCTCCCTCTGCCAGAGGGTGCTGGCTACTTGCCTCCAGATAGAACCATGCAGAACCAGAGAGACAGTCAGTATGGACAACCAGATTCTCCAGCTACTAAAACAGCCATCCTATGTCCAGATGCACCAAGCCTGATGTGGCAAAAACTAGAAAAAACATCATTTTTTTTTCTACCCAGGCCTGAAAGAAGACCCATTAAAGGGAGAAATGAGGCCACATTATGCTTGGAGTGATGAGACATCCTCCCTATCACAATTTGGAAACAAAAATGCTATGGTTATCATATGGCTGAGAGCACCAGAGATGTGGGACTGAGTGATTTCCATCAGGTAGCTGAAGTCTAACATTTTCTAAACCATCTTAATGCTGCAGGAGGTACCCAGTTTTTCTTGACTGTAGAAGGCCAGATAAGCATTCCTACAACTACAGAAGTATGGCTACATCTTTGCCATCAGTTTGTCTCACTTTGTGTATTTCCATAAGTTCCTGGTCTCACAGATATACCCACCCTATTCATCACAATCTGCAGCTTTCTGCCAGGACCAGAAAAGTTAGTGCCCCCTCAGCCAGCTGCCCAGAGAGCTATGGGCACAACCTAACAATCTCCCCTTCTCTTGGCACCCACAGGCACAGATCCCCACAGCACAGATGCTAGCTGATTAGGACTACGTTTCTTTTCCCAATGGACGAAGAGGGGGGTAGCAGCCAGTGAGTTGCTGGGGAGCTGGGGAGGAGAGTACTGTGAGAATCCCAGAAGCAGAGCGGGTGGACACTTAACAAACACATACAATCATCACACTAAAAATTACACTGAAGTTCAATATTTTTTTTTTTTAGTATTGTTTCCTATGATGGGAAAGATATACAATATTAATGTGATTAATTCAGCTCAAGCTTGGTGTTCAGCAAGGTTAATTATTAAAGAGTAATTTACTTTTCCTTTGAGACTGATATATATCTCTGAGAGAAAAAGAAATCTCACAGTGCTATTTTGCAGAGTCGTTTTCCTTATATTTGTGCTCTTTAGACTCTTCAATTTATATATATATGTTTTTTTTTTAATTTTAGAGTCGTTAAGGAGAAACACAATATTTTAAGTATGTAAAACTCTCTAGCTTATAAGAATCAAGCAGTTCCCACTGCTTTTTAACTCTATGGGGAAAAACTTCATCTGGAATATATTAGTATTCTCAATATGGTCTTTGCTGGATAACACGCTTGATCCAATCTCCAATCCTTTGAATATTCATGGAGCTTTTGCAAATGAAAGTGAAAGGATCCATGATCATGTATTACTTGCAATAACAATTTAAAAAGCAAATCAAATGATCAGCACTTTTAAAGCACTACACTAACAAGTGTATCACAAACAGGAATGGAACATTTCTGCAGAACAATGAGTCCTTTGATTCTTCTTTGCCTTTCTTCTTCCCCTCAAACATATTTGGTAGTTTTTCACTATCTATCTAACTAGAAACAGAACACTTGAAGTACATCTTGGCCTTCTCAAGCACCTACAATATATGATTACAGAATCACAGAAGACACACCTCTGGTCCAAACCAAACCCCTCATTTAAAGCAAGGCCAACTACATCAGGTTACTGTTATATCTGTAAGAATGCAGGCCCCACTCTTTTTCAGTGTTTAGTTAACATCATGGTAAAAAAAATTATCCTTATATTTAAGTGGACTTTATTGTATTTCAGTTTGTGCCCATTGTGTCTTATCCTGCGAGTGGGTGTCACTGAGGAAAGCCTGGTTTCATCTTCCTTACTCTCTCCATCAGGTATTTATACACACTGAGAAATAACCCCTGAGCCTAATCCCTGACTGTTCCAGACTGAACAGTCCCAGCTTTCTCAAACTCTCTTCATACAAAAGATGCTTCAGCTGTTACTTGGCCCTACTATTAACTCCTAGGATATACTACAATTGATTGACTTCCACTGGACTTCATGTCACTGATCACATTTGTTTGAGCCTGGCAGGTAAGCCAGTTTTCAGTGCACCTTACTTCTCACTTACCAAAGCTATACCTCATCAGCTTATTTACAAGGATGTTACGGGAGACAGTATCATATTCTTTGCTAGTGGCAAGGTAAACAGTATCTACTGATCTTCATTCCACTGTCAGGACGGTCATTTCATCACAAAAAGTTATCAGGTTGGTCAGTCATTACTTCCCCTTCATAAATTTATGTTAATTTTTCCTAATCACCTCCTTGTTCCTATTATGTTTGGAATTGTTTGCCAAGATTAGTTGCTTCATCATCTCTCCAGGGATTAAGGTAAGGCTGATCGTCCTGTAGTTCCTCCTCTTGCCCTTCCTGAAGATAATGGAAATGTTTGCTTTCTTCCAGTTCTCAAGAATTCCTCATGATGGCCATGACATTTCAAAGATAATCAAAAGAGGCCTCACAATGACGTTGGCTAGCTCCCTCAGCTCTCATGGGATAAGCCCATCAGTCCCACAGACTTGTGTATATTCCGTTTGTTTAAATACAAGTGTTTCTCCTCAGGGAAGGAAAATATGACAATTACTCACGTGCTTTCATTGTTGTTAGTTGTTTTTTGTTGGGTTTTTTTGTTTGTTTTACTTTTTTGTATCCCTGGTTTATTTCTATAAACACTGGTGCTGAACTTGTCAGTTCTCAATTTTTTTAGTCTAGTTATCATCCCTCTAATACAGAAGCTCAGACAGAAGTTCAATACAGACAGAAGTTCAAGACTTTGTTTCTTCCTCATTGCAGCCTTCACTCACTGTTTCATCTCTCAACGTACTCTAGTTTCTAAAGCAAGAAGAAAAAGAGACTAAAAAGATCTTTCAGCTTTTATCAAAAGAGACCCAAGCCTATCTATATCTGTGTTATTTACTCTTGCTCTCCTTGAAACAACCAACTCTATTTCTACCAGAAACAATCCTTGTTTTGACTTGAACTCCTCTGGTTCTCACAGAGGCTATTTTGCAGAATGAGAGGCTGATTCATTCTGATTAGTCTATGTTAGAGCCATTTCTCATCTTCCCATGCAACACTCCGAGTTACCCACCACAGGAAAAACACCATCACAATACAACCTTTCTTTCCAAATCCTCTGCTGTCCCTGGATACCATGAGAGTCCATTTCAGCCACAGTAGGAACAAAGGCATTTATTTTGATTTATGGCTTCCTATGTGCTCCCCATTAGCCACAAGATTCTGATCTCCAAACAGACACATCATCTCTATGTAACTCTGCTCCCCAATCAGACAGTGACCTATCTCAGAAGTCAAACTGAGATCAAATGTTACTCTCTGGTTCATGTGTAAAAAAAGATTGAATCACAAGAGGAACTAGAGGAAAAATATATCCATTCTGCACACTGCTGTGTTCACAGTGAGTACGGTTGGTTCCTTTCTCACACATGTTTGCTGTTTCTTTGTTTGTTTTTTATTAAGCTAACATGCATTGCAACAGCTGAATCCTTGGGAGTTTTAAAACATATCAAGGAGTAGTATAACCCATTAACAATATGTATAATAAAGTAAATAAATAAATAACTGGGGGAGAAACAAAAATTGTAATCTGGCAGATGCTAAGCTTGTTTTTTTTTCCTCATGGCTTCATACAGCCAAGGAAACAGTGAGGTAAATGTATGTGGGAAGATTTTTCAAAGCACATGCACAGTGTGTGTGTGATCTGGTTAAAAATTTCTAACAACTAGGCTGAAAGAAAAAGAAAAAAAAAGGCAATAGAAAAAAAGAAAAAGAAAAAGAAGAAAAAAGAAAAAGAGGAAGAGGAAGAGGAAGGGAAAGGGAAAGGGAAAGGGAAAGGGAAAGGGAAAGGGAAAGGGAAAGGGAAAGGGAAAGGGAAAGGGAAAGGGAAAGGGAAAGGGAAAGAGAAAGAGAAAGAGAAAAAGAGAAGAAATAGAAAAAAAGACAAAAAAGAACAAAGAAGAAAAGAAAAAGAAAAACAGAGGCTCCAGCCCATGTCTTTGTTTCAGGAAATGCATTCACCATAAACAAACCAGTTATAATACTGGGTCTGCACCCTGGAGTTCATATCCTACAGGTGGCTTATAGTCAGACTGAGGCTCCTAATCAGGGTGCAGAAATAAAACAGTATTACAGCCTCCCTGTATTTGAAGGCATTTAGACTTGAACTCTACAAACTCATCTTCTTGCCACGTCTCCCTTTCTCTTTCTGGTTTCCCAGTAAAGTTTCAAGTTTTTTATGGGCTTTGCTGTGTACAACGTTCAAGAAGAAAATTGGTTCTTTGCACTGCAAAGTCACTGGCTGAAGTGATCAAGCTATAAATTTGGCTTAGTTCAATATGTCATCAAAACATGAAATTAAATAAACTTTCTGTTTCTTTTTATGATCCTCATGGAAATAATGCAGAACTTTGCCCTAACAAGGACAGTTTAAATGCAACGTGTCATCTGTTGTTTGCATCACTTGTCTTTCTATATCAGACCCTCCAGTTACTTTTTTCTTAGATAGAAACTGGAGAACTTTAAAAAATGGGTGAAAAGAGGGAAGGATCAGGCTGAGAATTAATAAACTCTTTAGTATCTGCCCTGAGCCTTATCAGCCCAAATCCAGGCTATTTTTTATGACTACCCACATTCCTGGTACTGGAGGTACAAAGTCCCTTAGTAATAGGAGCTTAAACTGATTCCAACAGAAATAAAGCAAGAGGACTGATTTTGCACATGCACTGCCCTAGAAATAGCCAACACCATGTGAAAGGCTCTGCTTTGTTATGAAACACTGCACTAGCACAATCATTTGGCCACAGTTTGTTTAAAGAGCAATGAAGACAGGGAGAACATAAAAGAAAACACAGCTTTACATCTATTCAGGATGGAAGGACGGTTTTTTCCAAACAGCAAAAAAAGATAACGTTTCTAAGTGCAGTTTCAAAAGTGGATTTGCTTGTTAAATATGTCCAGATTAAAAAATAGACAGGCAGACAGAAGGAAGGAAGGAAGGAAGGAAGGAAGGAAGGAAGGAAGGAAGGAAGGAAGGAAGGAAGGAAGGAAGGAAGGGAGGAAGGGAGGAAGGGAGGAAGGGAGGAAGGGAGGAAGGGAGGAAGGGAGGAAGGGAGGAAGGCAGGAAGGCAGGAAGGCAGGAAGGCAGGAAGGCAGGAAGGCAGGCAGGAAGGAAGGAAGGAAGGAAGGAAGGAAGGAAGGAAGGAAGGGAGGAAGGAAGGGAGGAAGGAAGGGAGGAAGGAAGGGAGGAAGAAAGGAAGGGAGGAAGGGAGGAAGGGAGGAAGGGAGGAAGGGAGGAAGGGAGGAAGGGAGGAAGGAAAGTTCAATAATTTAGAAAAAAGTAATAGTCACAAGCTAATATTCCAAAAACAATTCATGTGCCAGCATTAATTCATATATACATACAAATATTGCACTCTAGGAGACACCAGGTTAGAGGAGTCTATTTGAAAATGGAATCTGCCAAGTACATGATGGATGAGTCCTGCCCAGTCCTGAGGGATCAGCCCTTGTTTGTCTTATAATCATTGGAAAACAGGAGCTGTAGGGGAAAAAACACTTGATCAAAATCAGTGGCATTTCTTGGGCAGAAATTAGTGAGCAGTCTGCTGGGCAGCAGCCCAAGGGAGGAGAGAGACTAGTTTGAAGAAATTATCATTCGGCCTGATTGAGTTTTTTGTGGCATGTTTCAACTGTTCCCATTCAGATCCTATTAAAAGGATTAAGATGGTATAGCCTTGTCTGTTCTTTGGCCTTGTAAATGCAGACGTCCTTTTGAAGAAGAAAAGCCTAAGCTATGCAAGGATACAGTAGCTGGCCTTGTCATAAACAGCATGTGCTGAGCTAGTTCAACAGGCAAGCCATATATAATGTTAGAGTCTGCTATCTGTGCCTTCTGAGCAGCTGAACTAATGACACCCCTTTTCATTGAGATTTTCTTTTCCAGTTGACTAAATTTGACGTCCTAGCATGTAAAATTCCCAGGTGGGCATAAGTGGGCATTTATTTATAAAGGCACCCTATCATACAAGTTCTCTAATGACTAATAAGATGTAGGTTTGCACTATGGTGCTTCTTTCCTCTCCCTTCTACTTGCATAGCTATTTTCACAAAACTTGTAGCATCTTAATTATCTGTGAAATCTCAGCTTGTTGCTTGTGGTTGATAATAGCCAAAGGATTCAAATGTTACTAAGGAGAGGGGAGGAAGGCACATAGTGGTTGCATATACTTCATTTACACGTGTAGAAACTCTTTAACATAATTTCAGGGCATGAAGAACAATAAAATTTGGACTATTTTTGGAAAGGATGGAAGGATAGTGGAAAGGATAACAATGAGCTTCATCTCTGGGGAGACTTGGCGATCTTGGACTGAAGTAGCACAAGAAAAAAATGTAAGCTACAAGTAATAGAACCAACATACTTGGGAAGAGCTGAATATAACAGACCATATTCTATAACCTGCTTACCCAGGCCTAGCAAGAAGGAGTACAGAGCCTCTTGCAGTGACGATATGGAGGAACATTTGAGCCTAATTCCTCTGCCTGAACCTCCAAACTGAAAATGTGAATATTGTGGCTGTTGGGTAGTTTGCTCATGTAGGTAATCACATTCAGGCACCTTGGTTTTATTTTTCACTTGAATGTGTATGTTTCTTTAACATTAGGTGCTTTTCTAACTTCCTCTGTCAGATTAAGAAACATTTTAATGTAATTCTTAGCTATTTCACTCAAGAAAATAACTTGTATGTGTTGTAAAGTCACACCTCAACAAACAGAACAGAATAAGTTTTATTACTTACGCTTCCCATTTTCCTGAGCACTGCCTCAGCTTTTGTGACACTTGTTCAATTACCTGAGCTTTATAGCTTTCTTTTTAAAAGGCAAACACTACAAATCTCTGACTTATTCCCACATTAGGCTCGCAGCTGCCACATGACCAAAACAAGTTTCTCCTTGCTGCTACTTACTGCACACTTACTTACATACCTATGGGTCATGTTTCTCCTTTAATATGGTGCCAGATGGAGTTCAGCCTTTGTCCCTTTGTCTCCACTGTCCTCAGCATTTGGTAAGGGTTTGCAGTATCGCCTTAGTCCACCTTTCTGTTTATCCTTTCAAGTTTTGATGTAGCTTGATCAGCCATGAGCTGTGAATAACAAAACACAAAGACATCATGCAAGAACATGAGGGCAGGCATAGCTGGAAAGACCAAATGTTCCTCCAACTTGGTATTGACTCTTGAGGTTTAATTATGACTGAATGTGGTAGCTGCTATCAATGGCCTACCGTGACAGGTGTTTCCTATGAGGACTTCCCATAAATGGCTTCTTTGAGCTCACACATGAATCTCCACATATTTATTAACCCTTATTAAAAAGAGTGTGTAGGGAGTGTGACAAGAGCAGTAGCAGTACTATCCCACCACACTTACATTTTGCTGTTCAAAGGCAATCTGAGGCAGAGCTGTGGTCATTGTGAATTTTTGTTCCCCAAAGCTGTCAAATCATTTTTTGAAAATGCGATCATTGTTAGCATCCAGCAGCTGCTGAATCAAGGAATGACAGCTTAAATATATTTGGGGTGATGGATCGGTTTTTTTCTATGTTGTGAACCTTCTCTGACAGTTGAATGATGTCCATTAGCTCCCATTACAGAGACAGCAGGAAGCGTTTTCTTACATTTCTTCCCCGGGCAGCACATGTCTTCTAAATATGTGTCACAAGTCCCTTCTTATGGACTCCTACTTAGTTTAATATTCCACTTTATTCATAATCCCTGTTGTGTTCCCGACACTTTCTTTTCTGCCATCTTTTCTGAAGGGAGAGAATCAGAACTGTGCACTGCCCTCAAGGACACCATGGACCAAATGCTCTTTAAATCTTTATCAATGACAGTGGGATTGAGTACACCGCCAGCGAGTTTGCAGAAGACACCAAGCTGAATGGTGTAGTTGGAACAACAGAAGGAAGAGATGTAATCCAAAGGGATTAATCTTAAAAAGCAGGCCCACGAGAACCTAATGAGGTTCAGTAAGGCCAAGTGCAAGGCGTTGCTGTTGGGTTGGGGTAATCCCAAATATATGTACAACCTAGGAGAATACTATCTTGAGAGTAACCCTGTGGAGAAGGACTTGGGGGCCCTAGCAGTCGAGAAATTGTACATGAGCCAGCAGTATGTGCATGCAATCTAGAAAGCCAACTGCATCCTGGACTGCGTTGAAACAGGGATGGCTAGCAGGGCAAAGGTGGTGATTGTCCCTCTCTATTCTAACCTTGTGAGATCTCATCTTGAGTACTGTGTCCAGCTCTGGGTTCCCAACACAAGATGTAAAACCGTTGGAGTGGGTCCAGAGGAGGGCCATGAAAGTGATCAAAGCGCTGGAGCCCCTCTCCTATGAAGAAAGGCTGAAGGAGCTGGACTTGTTCAGTCTGGAGAAGAGAATGTTCCAGAGAGACCTCATTCTGTCCTTCCAATACTTGAAGGGAGCTTGTAAACTGTAAGAGTCTGACATTTCACATGGGTAGATAGTGATACAACAAGGGCGAAGAGCTTTAAACTAAAAGAGAGGACATTTAGATCAAATATTTAGTGGAAATTTTTCACTCAGAGGGTGGTGAGGCACTGAATAGGATGCTCACAGAAGCTGTGTATGCCCCATCACTGGAGGCATTCAAAGCCAGGCTGTATGGGGCCTTGGGCAGCTTGAGCTGGTGCCTGATCTAGTGAGTGGAACTTTTTTCTTTGGAAACTTGAGATCACATTCAGATTCCCTTGCAAGTTTGGCTTTCTCAAACCCTTGCTACTTGCCTACTTGACATCACACATGCTCCAGGAGTTAAAGCCTGGATCTGAGGATTTTGAGTAAGATATATAGAGATGAGGTGATTAAAACCACGATTTTTTGCTAGCTGGAGGCAGTTACTCTCAGTGGTTTCAGCTGAAGGAACCTCCTTCTGCATGAGTTTGTTCAGCAACATAATGAGCTGGAGTTGACCAACTAATATAGCACTGGAAGGGGGTACTTTTCTGGCTGATTTATTGAGCAGCAAAGCCTGAGCAGATCCAGTGCAGTAGAGCAGGATAGACACAAGCAAACCCAGACCAGCCCTGCTGCACAGCCCAGCTTCATTGGGCTCTTGGGAGGCACTGGGCCCCTAATAGATGCCCAGACATACCCATGTACTGAGTTCCCATAAACTCCTGTCTCCTATAATCTTATGATGCAGGGTTGTCCCTCCACAGTTACTGAACCTGCAAAATCTCTGTCAGAGAGAGGAACAAAACCCTAATTAACCTGGCAAACACAGTGACAAGTGATAAAGCTTCAGTGTCCTCTGGCTTATTTTCTACTAGCTGTGGTGTAGATGTTCTAGGAAAGCAATGTTCAGTGCTGCCATCAGCTAATAAAATGTTTTTTTCAGCAACATTTATGAGAAGGGCTCATTTCCTTTGAGTAACTGTGCTTTGACGTTATTGGGAGAACTTTTGTGGCAGATATTTACTTGGCTGAATTCCTGTGGCATCCTCCGAATGCATTTGACACAGGGCTGGGGCACAGGCTGCCAGAAGATGAAAGAGCACTTTGCACAGCACCTTATCAATTTGTTGTGCTAACTGAGAAGCCTGATGACTTTTCCATGGCTATGAAGGCTGGCTAACTCTCCCTGAACCATTAATCTCAGGACAGCTTGAACTATGAGGGCTGCTTCAGACATTTCTGTAAAAATAGACCATGAAGTATGCATCTGAAAGACTTTGCATCTTTTACAGCTTCTTGACCTCTTATGAGTGGATTTTTTACTAATGGGAAGGATTAGATGCAATATCCTGGTGTTTCAGCGCAATGCAGTAACCAGCTCGCACAGCTGTTCTCAGTCATGTCTCCAACAGTGCATCTACTTGGGCTGTGCATGAAGTCGGGTCTTGACTCATTGCTGCTTTGGCTCATCGCTGCTTCAATTTGTCAGGTCACAGATTCAGCCTTGAGTCTGACGCCTGTGTTTTTGAAGTTTGGTTTCAGTGGAAGCAGACAGGCTAAAAGAAAATTATGGAGTAAGGGAACACTTAGGAAGACTGCTATTTCCCTACCATTATCTTTTGTCCAGGTGGTGCTGTTTTTCTTGCTCCACAGCTGCTGCTCTGAATAGTCTTTCTCGTATTCCCAAAAGGTGGTGATAAGCTGAGGTTGTAAGACACCTGGGCCAAATAAATCACAGTGCTATGTAATCATTGCACACACAGTAACAGAAGATTCATGTAACTGAGACAGCCGAATGTTAATGCAACCTGTCCTATGATTGTAAAAAATATGAAACGCCTGGGGCACGAAATATTGAGTCTCAAAGTTTTTGAAATGTCTCAAGCACTTTTTTTTAAATCATACCTTCTTCTCAAAATTAAATTTGTTGAATGAGGTTATTTCTTCTGTCAGATATTTTATGTAATACCAGACACAGAAGGAAAGGAATTTTACATTGCAGTATTACTTTTTTGTGTGATAACCTCAGTTGCGCTTGGGTTGCAGGCATGCTGTCTGTGCAAAGACTCGGCTGCAAAGGTGAAGAAAATATATGTGTAGTGCAATATTTGGACATAAGTCTGATGAACACAGTATCATCTTCTATGTTCAGGACTGGGGTGTCAACGCAAGAAAGATGTAGAGCTTCTGGCAAGGGTCCAGAGGAAGTCCACGAAGATGCTCAGAGGGCTGGAGGACCTCTCTTATGAGAAAAGGCTGAAAGAGCTAGCCTTGTACAGTCTGGAGAAGAAAAAGTTGTAGGGTGACCTCATGCCAGCCTTCTAGTTCTTGAAGCAGAAGAAGAAACAAGTTTTCACACGGTTTGATAGTGATATGACTAGGAGGAATGGTTTTATACTATAAGAGGGGAGACTTAGATTGGATGTTAGGAGGAAATCTTTACTTGGAGGTTGATAAAGCAGTGGTACAGGCTGCCCAGAAAAGCTGTGAATGCTCCATGTCTGGAGACATTCAAGGCTGGGTTGGATAGGGCCCTGGGAAGGTCCTTTCCAACCCAATCTATTCTGTGATTCTAGGATTACCTCATATCTCTTTCCACTGGAATCAAAACAGTGACTAGCAGCAGTCTTATAGCCACAAGCTACAAAGAAATACACAAGCAAATAATAAGAGACAGTCTTACCTTACCCCTCATAATATTTATAAATATCCTTTCATTAAGAATAATATTGCTTGTTTTCTCATTAAATTATACACCAGGCAAAGTCACTGCACTACAGATCTTACAACAAAACAGACCAGTGAGTACTGGTGCAGAAGTGGAAGCTCAGCCATGAATCCAAATATTTCAGCATTTAAATACCCAAGACATTTTATAGAGAGTAAGGAGAACAACCCCTTCCCCTTGCACTCAGCTGCTACACACTGAGCACTATCCACTTTATCTCCAGTATTTGTAGTCATGCTATCTGTGGCTCTGGGGGAGCACCCGATCTTTCCCATGGTTGGATTGCGAGCCTGTGGTTTCTACTTGACATCTGATGTCTGCCAGATTTTTCGTCATCATCATACAACCTTTTCACGTCGAGTCGTGAACACAAAACACATTGTCAAACTTAAAGAAAAAAAAGAAAAACCTCTTCAAGAAATTGCGTTGTTACTACCACCTAGTGGTGGTTATGAGGGAGTTGCAGCAAGCGCTTAAAAAAAATGTATCAGAATCTTAAAATGGCCTGGGTTGAAAAAGACCACAACGATCATCTAGTTTCAAGCCCCCTGCTATGTGCAGGGTCGCCAACCACCAGACCAGGCTGCCCAGAGCCACATCCAGCCTGGCCTTGAATGCCTCCAGGGATGGGGCATCCACAGCCTCCTTGGGTAACCTGTTCCACTGTGTCACCACCCTTTTTTTTTGAAAACTTACTCCTAATATCTGACCTAAACCTCCCCTGTCTCAGTTTAAGACCATTCCCCTTTGTCCTATCACTATCCACCCTCATAAACAGTCATACCCTCTCCTGTTTATATGCTGTCTTCATGTACTGGAAGGTCACAATGAGGTTTTCCCAGAGCTTTTTCTTCTCCAAGCTAACCAAGCCCAGTTCCCTCAACCTTTCCTCACAGGAGAGGTGTTCCAGCCCTCTGATTATCTTAGTATTCCTCCTCTGGACCCACTCCAAGAGCCACATCTTTCTTGTGGGGGCCCCAGGCCTGGATGCAGTACTTCAGATGAAGCCTCACAAGAGCTGCGTAGAGGGGGACAATCACCTTCCTCTTCTTGCTGGCCATCCCTTTTTTACTGCAGCCCAGAACACAGTTGGCCTTCCAGGCTGCACGCGCACACTGCTGGCTCATATCCAGCTTCTGGTCTACCAGGACCCTCAAGTCTTTCTCTGCAGGGCTGCTCTCAAGGGCTTCTTTGCCCAGTTTGCATAAACACCTGGGATTGCCTTAGCCCAAGTGCAGCACCTTGCACTTGGCCTTGTTGAACCTCATTAGGTTCACGTGGGCCAGCCTGTCCGGAATGGATGGCTTCTCTTCCCTCCAGTGTATTGACTGCACCACTCAGCTTGGTGTCATCTACAAACTTGCTGAGGGTGCAATCAATGCCACTGTCTATGTCACTGTTGAAGATGTTGAAGAGCATCAGTCCCAAGACGGATCCCTGAGGGACACCACTTGTGACCCATCTCAACTCAGACATAGAACCATTGATCACAACTCTTTGGCTGTGACCAGCCAAACAATTTTTAATCCACCGAACAGTCCATCCTTCAAATTCATACCTCTCCAGTGTAGAGAGAAGGATGTGGTGAGAGACCATGTCAAAGGCTTTGCAGAAGTCCAGATAGATTACATCCATTCCCTTCCCCCATCCACCAAAGCCGTTACTCCATCATAGTAGGCCACCAGATTGGTCAGGCACAATCTGCCCTTGGTTAAGCCATGCTGGCTGTCTTGAATCGCCTCTTTATCTAGTATGTGCCTTAACATAGCTTCTAGGAGGATCTGCTCCATGATCTTTCCAAGCACAGAGATGAGGCTCACCAGCCTATAGTTCCCCAAGTCTTCCTTTCTCCCTTTCTTAAAAATGTGAGCAATGTTTCCCTTTTTCCAGTCACCAGGAACTTCACCAGACAGCCATGATTTTTCACTTCTTCAACTTTTATGTTGCTTCAAAACAAGACTATGCGCACATGATTTACATGATCTTTTGGTTTCCAGCAGACTCTTAAGGTCCCCTCCAGACAGATGGTAAGTCAGTGCTTTATTTAGTGGAGAGATTTGCATGGCTTCTAACACAGGACAATGAATACAGCAGGTAAAGCCTGCAAAGCACCACTGAGAATTCATGGGAATTTTGAGAAAAAGATATAACAAACAATAAATCTCATTAAAAAAAAAAAAAAAATCATCAGTGGTCATAATATATGACAATCATCTGTCAGCCTTAGCACCTGGAGGAACATCACTGGCATATTTCATCAGAATCACTGAAGCCAATAGGCGCAATCTCCTTGGAGGAACCATTAGAGGAATAACAGTGTCAATGGAGATTGGATTTAGGAAGTGCCAGCGGACTGAAAATATTTTCCTAACATTTTGCATCTAAGAAACAATGAGGGCACTCTATTATCTAGAAGCTGGAAAACCATGTGGCCATGAGAACATCTGACAAGAAGTATTGTGACGTTAGCAAGAAATCTGTATGAGTTGATAGATCTGTGGAATGGATAGACTATGGCTAAGATATACTGAACCATACCAGACATAAGGATGTGATTCGCATCATTAAATGTTATTCAAAATCATTCCGGAGTTGAATTGGCCATTTTGTAGCAATTACCGTGGTTTTGAGGGGATTGTTGTTTCTTTGCCACCAGAGGTCAGCATGCACCTCACTAAATAGTAGCTATTCCTAGCGATTAAAATCTAAATCAAACCTTGAGCATTCACAGACCTCCAAATAGCTGCCCTTCAAAGAAGCAGGCAAATCAGTCATGCTGAGCCCAGACTGAGCTGAAATCTCTTAAATGTGAGGGCAAGATTTTTTGTGCAACGTGAGAATGATGAGGTTGGGTTACTCATCACAGGGTAAGAAGAATTAATTTTCCCTAAAATTTTAATGACACGGAGAATGCAAATTTTAAATTTAGTGTGCAAATTAAATGAGAAATCCTTTCAGATCACTCTCTGTCATCTAAGGAAGCACAAGACCATTGATTAGGGCTTCACTGGAAGAAGAGGATTTCTCATCCCTGACTGGAGACATTCATAAAAGTGGTGCCTTTGTCTCACCATTCTGAAAACCATCTTCAAAATGTGAGCATCTGTGCTGCAATCCTTTCCCTCTCTTTCATAAGAAGATCCCAAAACCAGCTTCTAGCCACTGTGCAATAGCATTTGTAACATGCAGACTAAATGGTATCACATAAAGATTGTATATGGAAATAGTTTTGAAAATGTTGCCTCATAATGGCACAAACATTTTTCCAGATATCTGAGGCCTAATCATATTGTATTTAATATTAAAGGGAGACAAAGAGTGTGACAGGAGTTAGTCTTCTGCTGGGGTAGAATAACAGAGTGGTTCTAAGTATTTATTTTTTAACATGAATTTATGATTTCAAAATAAGTATATGAAAGTCTCTTTATTCTACACTGGGGAATGCTTCTCTTAAACAATTCCAAGTTCAAGTCCTAAGAGCTTTTCTTATGTATATGCCTGACTTTTGTCATGCTTTCCCAGGACTTCTGCCTCAAGTGCCAGCACAAGCTGCAAGGCAAACTCAGAAATCCCACAGCAATCACTTCTGTGCTGTGCACCTTGGGACAGGACTTTACTGCTTGCAGCCTTTGTGGTGTGGAAGGTGCTTTGAATGTGTTTGGCATAAACATCCCTACTGAGTGATTTTAAAACGAACCAAAATTTTGGGGGTTTGTTGGTTGGGTTTGGGTTTGAGTTTTTGCTGTTGTTGTAGTAGTTATTGTTTGTTCATTTGTTGATATTTTAGACTCCAGAACCCACTTATTTTGAAGGAAACAGAAGCAATAAATAAAAAGGGGACGTTGTGAATTGAGAAAGGCCTAGCCGACTTGGCAAAGCGGTGTATCAGAATTCAGCTATTCAGAATAAACAATGACACAACAGAGGTGGTTGGTGCCTTTCTTTTTTCACTGTTCAGTTAGATGAGGGACAGTAGACTTCAAAAATAGAAGAGGTTGCTCAATCACCAGATAATTAAACAAGATATTAGACAACCATGGGAACAATCACAGAGGGGCAGAAGGTGGGATTTAAAAGCACAAATATAAGCATCTGTGCTTTGAAGCAGGAGAGAATCCTTAACTGAGGTACACAGAGAGAAGTTATAGGTGCACCAGTTTGCTGCAGGATTTCCTAACTTTTCTGCTGGAACGTTTGTTAAACTCTAAAGTCAGAGAAGGGTTAATGGGCTTTGATGAACAATGGATTAAGTATTGATATTAAGAAGTCATTAAACAGGTAACCTTAGAGAGAAATTTTTTAGCTGTAGATCCCATCTCCTTCGCAACCTACATATTTACAAACACACAAGAATGAGAGATGCATATCTGGCTAAAACTGCATCAGCTGCCTAAACTGTTGGTAGCTGCTCATGCAAGGTTTGCTCATGCAAAGCAAGAGCAAGATATATAAGTAGTGTCTGAGGCCCCTTAGTGTGTTGGGCCCAGAGCAGAGGAGCTGAGGGGATGTCTCATGGCAGATGCAGCTCCTCACAGGGAGCGTTGTGACAGCGATAGGGCCTGAGGGAACGGCATGGAGCTGTGTCAGGGGAGGGCAGCTGGGGGTTAGGGAGACGATCTGCACCACAGGGCAGTGGGCATAGAACAGGCTGCCTAGGGCAGCAGGCATGGCCCCAAGTGCCACAGTATGAGAATTGTTTAGACAGAACTCTCAGACATACGGTTTGAATTTTGGGTGATGCTGCATGCAGCCAGGAGTCGGACTTGATGATCCCCGTGAGTCCCTTGTAACTCAGGATATTCTACGATGATATGATTCTAAGATTTGCCAGCATGGCCTTAGGATTGAGTTTCCTTGCAGGTCCTGCCTCGTGAGGTACATCTCCACAAGCACATGGCAGGCTTTCACACAGTCCTTGGTCCTGTGGGTAGGCACCTGCAATGAAGCCCATTATTTCTCCCAGGGACCTCTAGCCTAAAATGTTGGAAAAATAAAGTAGTGATGTACTAGGATGAAGGTGGTCAAACAGACAGTGATGCCCTGATGATGTTTGCAGTGGGATTTCTGCTTCACTTTCTTGGCAGAAATCATAGAATTGTAGATTCATAAAATGGCCTAGGTAGAAAAGGACCACAGTGATCATCGACTTTCAACCCCCTGCTATGTGCAGGGTCGCCAACCACCAGACCAGGCTGCCCAGAGCCACATCCAGCCTGGCTTTGAATGCCTCCAGGGATGGGGCATCCACAACTTCCTTGGGCAACCTGTTCCAGTGTGTCACCAAATCTGTGTGAAATGTAGTAATACCACACTATGGATTTGGATTTGAAGTTACTGATATAGACGGTGTTTCTAATTTTTCTATCATCCAATGCATTCAGCATTCAAACACACAACTGAATGCAGTTGGTGTTTGCCAAGGCTGTGTTTTTTAACTTGGTCAGTAGATGTCACTGACAGACACCTACTCATGTACGGAAAAAGGCTGAAATAAGGTCCCAAGAAAATGTAATGACAGCATCGTTTTTCCTCACTGGTGTCAATTTGTGGTGGCTGAGAAAGGGGAGAAGTAAATGTATTTCAGAGGAAAAATGTTCACAAGAAACAATTGATATTTCCATATTACAGTTGCAAATACGATGAAACAATACATCTGGGCAGTGTCAATTCTGATACATTGTTCCAGTCCAAATTCTGGAAATCATTCATTCATTTTTTATAAAAACACACATTATCAGTGCCTGCTTTTAGACTAGTGTTTCACATGCTGCTATAGCAGCTAAGTGTTTAAACTGTTAAACTAATTCTAAAATTCTATCTAATGAAAACTATTTAAAAGCATAGATTCAGTATATTTCGGACCAGTTTATAGTAGAGTTTATTAACAGGATGGGATTTTTTGTTAGCCCATAAAACCAGGCAGGCAAAACTGAACATCTATTCAGGAATTAATACACTATAACTGTTTAATCCTCCAGAATCTTCATGGCTTCAAAGTTTGCTGAATTGCTAAACAGCACTGCAAAACTTGCCAAAAATCAGCAGGCAAGTGTCCAGAAAGTCCTCAATTAATCACTGCACATTCCTTTTTGTGCAAAGCAAAGCCCCAGATACCACCAAATGTGACAGATGCTAAAATGAAACGTCTTCACAAATTGCTGAGAACACTTATCTACCTCCTTTCTGACAATGGCTGTAAGTCCGTCAGCTCTAAAGGTCTCCCTGCACACCAACACTCTTTGGAGCTTTCAAGAAATGCCAGTAGAAGCATTTTGAGCTGGGAGACACACAGGCCCAAGACTGGAAACTCTTGGGTGAGGGTTCCCAGTAAATGAAGATAAGGGAAGAATTATGCAGCATGAATAAGACCATAGAACAAAGAGGGAATTGTGAGAAGGTTTTTTAATTAAGTCAGTGCATTGGAAGTTTCTGAGACAATCACCATCTAAACCATTTTTGTCTTAAAACTCATGAGAAGAAGCTGAGTTAGTTCAACAAACGCTGGAAGCTGGGTTTGTTCAGCTTCCAGGGACAAGTGTTTTCTTCCTCCTCACTCCATGGGTGTGATACACAGTAAAAGCACAGGAGACAGCAGCCAAAACATGTAGAAATAGAAATGTTGATTAGATTTAGAAAGAAGTTCTCCACCATGAGGTTGGCCAAGCCACCAGGTAAGCAAATGTGATAGGACACAACCACAAGAAACCCACTCTAAATTCCAGTCACTCTGTGCTCTGTGGGAGGTTGGACAAGAGGAACTCCAGAGTTCCTTTCAACACAAGTTACACTTTTAGTTTGTATCTCACAGAAACCTTTGGGGAATGGCTGTTCTTTCTTAAAACACTGGCATTCACACTCAACTCGATCTGGATAAAGCAGGGAAAATTACTATTATTATTCACAGTGTCCTTGGGCAAAGGGAATAAACCAAAGAGGGGAAATGTTCCTCTTAACACCAACTATCACTCATCTGCCATGAATAGTAAGCAGAGGAGGTAAATATTTTATTATCAATCACTGTAAATTGATATTTACTTTTAGGAATTGTTTCCCATCTTTTCTCTCTACGTTCAAATGACAAGGTTGGCCACCTGTGTTCCAAGTAACCACACTGCTAACAATATAAAGCATGCAAAGTGCGAAGAGATAATTTTTAAAATGCATTTAGCCCTGAAATTCCTTAAGATCTTGTGCCTGAAAACTATAGCATTTTTTTCCCCAGATTATTGAACATTAGAAAGTAATACTCACTGCAGGCTTGGCATGTAAATTAGTGCTCCACAGAATATTCTTGATGTCAACATTAAAACATACAAGAGGCCTCCAATGGTACTCAGAGGATTGTTAGCAATTCAGACATACAGCTTGTGTCTTGATTACTTCCAAACTCTGAACACAGTAATCAAAAAGAAAGCAAAAACTAATGCAAACTTATTCTATCAGTGCAATACTATTTTTGTTTGTTTGCCCATTCATAAATGCTCCACTTTCTTCCAGGAGCTTCTCAACAGTCTGCATAGCCCTCATGGGAAGTATGCGTGAGTATGACCCCATGGGAGAAGCTGGCATCAGAGGGAAAAACTTCATTATGAATTGGCACCGTGCCATCCTCAGATGCTTAGCTAGGAATAAAAGGTACTTTAAAACCCTTGAGCTCAGTACTGAGCATTTGACAATTTCTTTAGAGGCAGAATATGAAGTTGCTCTGCAGCAGGCTGTGTACTTCTCCATCAGCTTTTTTCTGCCCTGGCTTTATTCATCATAGAATCACAGAATCATAGAATGGCCAGGGTTGAAAAGGACCTCAAAGATCATCTAGTTTCAACCCCCTGCCATAGGTAGGGTCACCAACCCAATTCCTAGGGGGCCTTCCCTACAAATTAATTGTCTTCCTGTTTATTCTTATTTAATACTGGTTTACCTAGGAACATTAAAGGAAGATTAGATTGGCTTAGGGGACTTGCAACTTCCAGACTTTTTCAGTATGCAGACCAGTAAAAAGTCATTGGAAGTATTCCCTTTTCTTATATGAATAAGCCAACAAAACAGTCTTCCTTGCTTGCTTTGTTGTTGACACTCCCATGTACATAAGTGCACATCCTGATTCTGATGCACAGAATGCAGTTTGAAAGCTAATTTTCATGAAGGTTTGCTGTGATAGCTACCATTGCAAAGTTAAAAAAAAAAAAAAAAAAAAAAAAAAAAAAAAACCTAATTTGAAGAGAAATGTCAGTCAAGTTTCATACTAACGTGAGACAGTCAGAAAATGACTAATTCTTATGAGTAATATGTGTATTTCTCACAACACTTTATCCCATGTAGGGTAAGTTAGATATTATCAGTCAACTATACTAAGTGCTTTTCAGCTCTCTCTGGCACCCCGACCTTATTTAAGTGCCCAGTCCCAAGCAGCATCCCAAAGTCCAACGACTCACAGCACAGGGGGGTATTCCTCCCTCCAAGCTTCTCTTGTCCTGCATCTTCATCTGTGTATTCTTTATCTGGAAATGCTTCTTATAGAAGAAAGAAAAAAACCTTATAAACAGTGACGGGAATATACACAGATGGAGGATAGTTGTGATCAAAGAAAATTTCAGTAATTGTGTTTAGGCTACCCTTGCCACACGCACGCTGCAAGCTCACAGCAGAGCTGTGCTATTAAACAGTGTTCAAGCCTACTCCTCATGCTATTTTAACAGCCAACCACTTCAGAACTCCCTGTCTTGCTTTCTAACTATAGCACAAACCAATAAGGTGTAGCACATGAGTTAGACTTCTATACCCATGCCATTTTTGTAATAACATGCTTTGTGGAAGAGTTTTCTTGTTAAAGAGATGGCACCCAAATCCAAGCAGCAGTCTTGCAGGGCTACAGACGTTGGAGTCAGACTGAAGGCTATAAAAGAGGAAGGTAGGAAGGAGGAGCAGTAGAACCCAGCTTTTGTTTTTAAGGAACATGTGGTTAGGAAGTATTTTTAGTAAAGTTATGGAAAATTTGACATATGAGCTGAGAAAATGCTCAAAGCTGAGGTATAACAACCCCATACAGCATTTTATTTTTAATCTTCATGCTTGTGTTATCAACTCCTGGCATTTGAAGTCACTAAGCACTCTGAAAAAGTGTGTTTGTTAAGGTTGTTGGTTTACTGTTTTCCTTGGTTTGACTGTGACAACATTTATCTGGGTGTTTGTTAGGTTTGTTTCCTCTGAAGTGAGAGGGAGGGGTCAGAGGCTAGAAATTGCCTCTTCAACATGAGAGCTGCTGTGTATTTAAATAACTCGAAAGGGGGAAAAAAGGTTCTACAACAGTCTTTACTCCCTTGTGTGGACTGGCAATGGCTACATACTAACCCCTTTTCCTTTGTCATTTTATAACTTCAAGACAGTAGGCTGACTTTCATGTCAGTAACATATTTTACCTTAGCAGGTGTTGCTTTTTGAGTTCTTAGGCAAAATGATTGCTTAATGCTTGCTCTTTAAAATACAAGGTTGAATTACTGCTGTTCTTCCCCTTCATTGTTTCCTGATCACCTGAAGTGCTCAGAGGGCATTTTCTTGCTTTGTTTCTGAGTAACTCCTGTGCAACTGAGGATACAAGAAAGAATACAAAACAGGAAAACAAACAAAAAGTAGAACCAGAAACCTCTTCTGGAAACTGCTAATTCTATTGCTATATACTTTCTGCCTCTTTAGTATTTCAATACTGCATATTGATTATATACTGCTGAGCATAAGACCAAGTTCAAGATCTTTGCTACTAGACATAACCATCCAGCTGAAAAGCATGTTTTTTCCTCCAAAAAGTATTTGACTACAGCAGTACTTTACATTTATAATTAACGTTGGTTTTGCCTGATGCAGCTAACTGTAGCAGCAATTAATCCAACCTTTTTGTCCTTAACACTGTAAGCCAACTAATGTAAGCATCTCCATGCTGGTTATACCATATCCCTGGTATATCCAGGGATATATCCAAATCCTTGAACATTTTTTACGGTGTTTGCCTTTTTTAATTTATGCTGTGCAATCAGCTGTATCACTGATGAATTCTGTTCTCTTTTTCCACATGAATTGTTACAAAACATGCATTCCTCAGGCCTGAACAGCTGAATTTGCTGCTAACGCCCTGTTTGTGACGGCAGCATTCAGACCAAGCAGAGACGTTCCTCCTGCTTACAGGGATTGTTAGAATCATAGAATCCTTAGAGTTGGAAGGGACCTCTGAGAGTCATCTAGTCCAACTCCCCTGCAATGAACAGGGACACCACAGCTGGATCAAGTTGCCCAGGCCTTATCCTAACCCTCTGCCAAGTCTTGCCTTGAATGTTTCCAGGGTCGGGCCATCAACCACATCACTAGGCAACCTGTTCCAGTGCCTCTCCACCTTCACTGTACAAGATTTTTTCCTTTTATACAAGCTAAATCTATCCTCCCTGAATGTGAAGCCATTTCCCCTTGTTCTATCACCACAGACCCTGCTAAGGAGTCTGTCACATTCTTTCCTGTAGCTCTCCTTTAGATAATGAAAGGCTGTTATCAGGTCACCTAGCAACCTTCTCTTCTCCAGGTTGAAGAGTGCCAGCCTCTCTCAGCCTGTCCACATAGGAGAGGTGTTCCATTCTGTGGATCTCTAGTGCAGTTATTCCTTCCCACACCTTACCATGGAAAAGCTCACTATCCTCCCCATCCCCCTTCACACCTAGCGTAAAGCCACCCCAATAAGTCCAGCTAGCTTTTCCCCAAGGACCCTTCTTCCCCTTTGAGAAAGGCAAACATCATCCAATGCCCGCAAACCGGGTACCATGTAGACTAATTGGATGTCAAAAAATCCAAAGTTCTAGTGACAGCACCAGCCAGAATGCCAGGTATTTAAAGATACAATCCTTTGGTTTGTTTCTGTGTCCTTACCCAATACAGGAGGCAAAGAACAAAAGATGATCTGGGCATTCAATTCTTTTAGCCATTGTCCCCAGGCCCTGAAATCTCTTGAGAGCCCTTAACCCACATGTAGCCAACTCATGTCTCCCTGTATGAAGAAGCAGTAAGGGTTGTGGTCTGTCAGCCATACCAGGCTAGTGGTTTCCTGGCTACGTCTCTCACCCACACCAGGAAGATAGCAGACTTCTCTAAGAAGAGGGTCTGCTCTGCATATTGGACATTCAGTTCCCTGCAGGGAGGAATCACCTACAACCAATACCTATCTGTTCTTCAATGAAGCAGTCTTAGTGTTAGGGGAAGGCTTTTCCTGGTTTGGTTTTGTTAGCATGTCAGGACTGAGTGAGCTGTTGCTGCCCTCAGACAGCCTTGCACATCCAGGGCCTCATACCTGTTGTACAGAGGTACTTAGGAGGAGAGCAGGCAAGGAGGTTTTCATATGCAGCTTTGGGTGCAGACTTGTCTCCATCCACTCTTTTCCTTTGCATTCTTGCCTCCAGCCTTGGAATTCTTTTTCCTCAACTTAATGTGATACAGGCTGCCTTGGGTTTGTGACTTTTTTCTTCGAAATTACCTGTTTGTGCATCAGTGAAATCTAATCATGTGAAGGACTGAAGAAATGAGGGTTGGACAGAAGCCAACACAAAATGGGTTTAGAAATACGATGTTATTTTCTAGTTGGTTACTGTTTTGTTTTTGTTTTTTCCAAATTCAAGATGAGTAAGCAGAGAAAAAAATCTGCAACTTATCTCCATTTTTGGTAGGTGAAGCTCTCGCCATGTGGGAGATGGATAGATTTTGACAGTGAGAACAGTGTTTCATCAAACTCCCATCTGGATATTGTATTGTAAAACCTTACTCCTTCCAAAAAGAAACCCCGCCTTTTAGGCTGGTGTGGAACAGTCTCAACTAATTGCTCCTCTGGGAGCAATTCTAGTTCCTTCTAGTGTTCACTACAGAGGCAAGAGTTGCAAAGTCCAACCTGAGACACCCCTCCAGACTACAAGGACCAGCAGGATGTCTCCAGCCTCTGTTGTACAGTGTGAAATCCACAGACTGGGTAAGGAAAATCATTCTGGGGAGAGAGCACTGCTGAAGAGGTTTCCTCAACTCTTCTTGCAGTGTGTACAACTGCAGGAGGAAAGCAACTACTTGCTGGAGCATGGAGAGGAAGATGCTCGAGGAAGAGGATGATGGGTGAGTTTGCCCTCCCTGTGGGACAGAGACAAGCTCCATCCAGCTCTACAAAGTCTACTAGAAACACAACTCCTCCAGATACTAACCTTGATACCAAATGGTATTAAGGGAAAGTGACCCTGCTGGAAACCAGGTAGATAGAAATATCAGGTCTTGCTGTAAATAAGATCAGATGGAGGCTGACCAGCTGTAGTTCATGTATAATTTTCCATATAATTATGGAAATAATCTTCTGTTCACTCACTTCATTGTTCATATCAGTTTCCAGACAAATTTACAGCCCATTATGTTTCTCATCTGAAGGATTGTTACCTGGCTGTAACCTGAATTCTTACCACATATTTTCCTGCAACTGTAACATACATTTCTTCTCTTTAGACAGCTACTCCAAATGCTTAAATGAGAGATTTATTCCCTCCATTTGTTTTTTGCTGGAAATTGCCCTAGCTCTGTTGCTACAGAAGTAAGTTGTAACAGATGTTTCAGAATCCACTGCAGCTACATGACATCCAGGCACATACAGGCACAGTCCACAAGCTCAGGGGAGGCTGGAAGCTGGGTGAAGGCCTGAGAATCAGAGAATCAGCAGCTCTGGGATCGGGATCAGGATGCCACAGGTATGTTGAGCATCTTCAATCCAAAAAATTCAGCTCAGCAGGTAAAACCAGACTTTCCTTACTTGGAGTTGTGCAGCTACAGTTAAGAGCACCAGCAAATTGTTTTTTTTCCCCTATTTGTGTCACTGCTTCTCTGGCAATAGGTAATACAGAGGTTTGTGAGGCATAAGTAATCTCTGTTTGCAAAGCACTCTAAGGTACTCAACTGAAAGTGTAACTCAGGGCCATGAGCATGGATCCACTCAACAGCTGGGCTCTGGAAGCAGCAATTTCTGCCTGGAAAATTAGAGCAGCCAGCTTTATAAGGGACATTTCACCCTGGAGTGGCATCTGACACATTTGAGCACTCAGGCCTAATCAGTAAAAATGGGCCACATGTAGCAGCAGGTGCCCAAATGAGCCACTAACCTTACATGCTGAGCCACCAAAAGCAGCTGCTCACCTACAGGCAGCTGGATGATATTTGCCAGAATAGGGGAAACAACAGAAATGCCACAGAAAACAGCAAAAGGTCCATGAAAGACTTTTAAGCTGAGGTTCAAAACACAGGGGAAAAAAACTTCTGCTTTCTGCTCAGTCCATCCTACACAAAGGCAAACAGTACTGTGCCATACAGTCTCTAAAAATGAATAGAACTATACCAGAGAAATACTTGTTCTCTATTTTTTCTTTAAAAGAAGATGGCCTGCAGTTACTGACTACTGACTGCTCCTTGAGGCACGCTCAGGCAGAGGCAGGGAGCACAGAGCAAGCTCTGCAACTCTGGCCAAGGTGAGTAGTTCTGGTATTAGCACTTTTCTAAGTGTTTAACACTTTCTCAGAGTATTGGGAAAAAAAATTAAAAAAAAAAAAAAAATCTGCTTTCTAACTCTTGTTCTGAGTTTGGGATTTTTTGGAAGCAGATACAAAATTAAGCTTGCTTAATTATTGAATGAAAATACATCTTTGGGCCATGTTGAGGAGTCTGCTAAGAACAGCAGCGTGCTTTTAATAATTACTACACATTGTGTCAGAACAACTCACCAAAAAGAGCACTTCAGGCTATACCAGCACTGAGTATCTCCTTTATTTCACCCTCACAAATGAGATTTTAGAGCAGGCTCAAAGCCCACCCGAATCTACATCCAGTCTCTTTAAGTAAGCAAGCTTGATGCCGTTGGCCTTTCCATAAATGCTGGCTGATTAGTTCAGCCCTGCTCAGTGTGGGACTGATTGTGGGCACAATTCAATGCTGTAGGTCACAATTAGTCTTTCTTTGTGTGATAAAATGATTATAAAATTCACATGGACTGAGATTCTGTGTCGGACCAATGCGCAACAATGAATTGATGTGCCACATTCCTTGTGCATATACTGTTCTCTGTGCTCTTTAGTTGTTGTACATGTATGAATGCTTAGTAATTTAAAAGGAAATATTTATACATGTATCAACATAGTGGTGGGTGGGGGAAGTAAACTTCATATTTCACAAAACACTTTTTTGGGTAATTATGCAAAGCCGTTCACTATTTAGTAGGTTGGTTTCGTAACAGGCCATTTCTGCTGTAGTGGGTGAAAGCATGCCAAATAAGAAGACAAAAAACCATAATTCTGCTTGATAAATTGGCTAATTACCATGGGAACTTTGCAATTTGGAAAGCCTGAGCTCTTCTGCAATGGGGAGTGACTAAGAAAAGCAGCATTTTGATTTAAATTGAAGCCTCATACACCCCCAACAGGGAAGTGTCTATTATCACGGGTGTCCAAACTTCTGGCTTGCCTGTACTGCACTGACTGAAGAGGAATTGTCTAGAGCCACATATAAAATATATAATATAGTTCATGCATGTAAGTAACAAAACTTCTTTTTTTTTTTTTTTTTTTTTTTTGCTACAACATATATAGAGGGCAACAAAAACATAAAACTTTGGGTTGGACACATTTAACCACACCTATGCTGTGAACTTGTTGCAAATGCCAGCTATCATAGAATCATAGAATGGCTTGAGTTGGAAGGGACCTCAAAGACCATCAAGTTCCAACCTCCCAGTCACAGATAGGATTGCCAACTGCCAGATCAAATACTAGATCAGGCTGCCCACGGCCCCATCCACCATAGCCTTGGACACCTTTAGGGACAGAACATCCACAACCTCTCAAGGCAGCCTGTTCCAGCACTTCACCCCAATCTCAGTGAAAAACTTTCCCCTGATATCTAATCTAAATATTTCTTCTCCTTTAATTTAAAAACATTCCCCCTTGTCCTATCACTGCTTGTCTGTGTAAAAGTTGTTTTCCCTCCTGTTTATAATCTCCCTTTAAAGACTGCAAGGCCAGAATGAAGTCTCCATGGAACCTTCCCTTCTACAGACTGAACAAGCCCAGCTACCTCAGCCTGTCTTCATAGGAGAGGTGCTCCAGCCCTCTGACCATCTTTGTGGTCCTCCTCTGGAGCCTCTCCAAAAGCTTCACATCTTTTCTGAGTTGGGGGTCCCAGACTTCAATGCAATACTCCAGATGAGGTCTCATGAGGGCAGAGGAGAGAGGGACAATCATTTCCCTTATCCTGCTGGCCCCCCTTCTTCTGATGCAGCCCAAGATTTCATTGGCCTTCCAGGCTGCAAGCACACACTGCTGGCTCATGTTAAGTTTTCATCAGCTGGGACACCTATGTTCTTCTCAGCAGGGCTACTCTCAAGGAGTTCTTCTCCAAGATTGTATACGTATCTGGAATTAACCCAACCCAAGTGCAAAACCTTGCATTTTGCTTTGTTGAACATCATTAGGTTCACAAGGGCCTACCTTTAGAGTTTATCAAGGTCCCGCTGGATGGCATCCCTTCCTTCCTCTGTATTTATTGCACCACTCAGCTTGCTGTCATCTGCAAACTTGCTCAGGGTACACTCAGTCCCATCATCGATGTCATTGTTAAAAATGTTAAAGAGAACCAGTCCCAAGACAGATCCCTGGAGGACACCATTCCTCAGTGGTCTAATACTTGGACATAGAGCCATTGACAACAACTCTCTGGTTGCAAGCTTCCAACCGGTTCCTTATCCACTGAATAGTCCACCTTTCAAATCCATGTATCTGCAATTTAGAGATAAGGATCTGGTGTCAAAGGCCTTGAAGAGGTCCAGGTAGATGGTATCAGTTTCCTTCCTTTTGCCCACTGATGCCATCACTCTGTCATAAGAGGCCACCAGATTAGTCAGGCACAACTTTCCCTTGGTGAAGCTGTGCTAGCTGTCCTGGATCACCTTCTCATCCTTCATGTGCCTTAACATGTCTTTCAGGAGGATCTATTTAATGATTTTCCCAGGCACTGAGGTAAGACTCACCAGCCTGTGAAATCTCCTCCCATATACACAAGAGCTCAGTGAGGACTAAGAATATACTTTCATAGCATTTCTCTTTTGTTATGTTATGCCTGCATCTTGAGAAAGACCTGGTTTCCACTTTGGTAATCAAGAAAAAAACCACTACAAGGTGCACAGTACAATATGCCTGGCACACGAAGTAAATGGGAAAGAGGATTTTCTCATACAGGCAGACGATCCTAGGGACCATGAACTTTAAAAAATACATGTTTTTATTTATATCCTGAAATTCATGGTAAAATTACAATAATTATCTCTTGGAGTACTTGGACTATTTTTCATGTAAGGAAAAAACAGCATACACGTTGCCTTTGATTTCACTTCCAACACAATTCCTCCTCTGTTGATTATGGAAGTAAATAATCATTGCTCGATAAAGTTCAGCATCTTCTTTATTTTCATTGAATGGAGCCGAGTCAGTTTACAAATGAGATCTTTACTCCTGAGTTCACCAAAAGCTTGTGCCTATAAACGCAGTCTGTGCTGTGAGGAAAATACTAGAAAGTATTGGAGACTTCTGCTTTGGTGATCCCTGGACATCTGCTGTCAGAGTTCAATTAGTCTTGGAATACCAACATAAGAGGACGGCTAAGAAAGTATTTTCCATCACAAATACCATTAAGAGCATCAGAATCAAGCCTTTCATAACAAACTTGGTGGCAGTAGCTCACAAGAGTCACAAACCAGCCGAAAAGACTACCAGAGTTATCAGGAAAAGCACTTTCTTAAGAAAAACTATAAGTGGTTACTGCTCCTTAAGGAGAAACACATCATTACAAAAAGCTCAACGTACATCAAGGATCAGAAGAGATGAAATTATTTAGCACTGAAAGACCCAGATCAGTGCCCTCACACTTGAGATGTCCAATTAGGAACACAGGCAGTAGAGAGAAAAAAGCTCCTCCAAGGAACAAGTCATAGTCTAGATGGGCAAGCTGGAACCAACATCCTCATAAGCCTGTGTCCTCCAGCTCAGTGTGTGGACTTCACTCACATGTCTGGTTAATTTGTTTTTGTTAGAAATACTGCTCAATTAGTCATTGTAGTCACACCTGTAAAAACATGCTCGCCAGGGTATGCTTCAGTCTTCTTTATGTCTGCCAAAATTGGCTAAAATAAGACAGATTTATATTACAACATATGTTCACCTATTCTGAGTAGTACTGATGGAATTATGGGCCTCTGTATGGACATCGTGCCATAGCAAGTAGGGCATGTAACAGATGTTGATGCAACAAGACAAAACTACTCTAAGCTGGTTAAAATAAAAGCATTCCTCTTTTCAATCTTTTGAATTCTTGCAGTGTGCTTCACTGTATTTTACTAGCATGAGTAATGCTGAACTGATGTCTTGACAACAGCCTTGGAGCAGATCTTTCCTGGAGCTGATTCCATAGCTCATGGCAAGAGCTAAAGCAGTTTATAGAAGGAAAAATGCTTTGCTGAGTACTTCTAAAACTCCTGCAGAAGGGAAGCTGCTCACATCCTAAATGGATTTTACTGAGTCAGAAAGCCCAAGCTTGCACCTTCTCTGCTTCCCAGCTCATGGGAGGAGATGAAGAAAGGCATCCCAGCAGCCAGCAGCAGCAAGCAGAACCTGCTTGCAAAGCAGAGATAGGAAAACTCACAGCAGCTTGGCAGAAAGCCAAGTCTGAGTTCACTTTGACAAGCACCACAGAATGATTTCCTTGTGATTTATACCATCAAAACCAAATCATTGTGGAGGAGGAAATACAAAGACGAGTCTCTCCCAAGGCAAGGTTACAGTACTTGCAAAAATGGAAGCAACGCTTCCTCCCCTCCTAACACCACAACTGTTTTGAAAAACTTTAAATTACAAGTATCATTAAGACAGTATTTGGTAAAAATGATAAAAATTAAAAGATAGCAACTAAAAGAATACAAAGTGGAGAAATTACAGAACAAAGGTCACAGAGAATGACACAGAAGTTACAACGTGATTTAACAGAACAGAAGCCAGGACAGGATCTGATCACACTTCTGAGATTGGCGTCAATACGAAAGCAAAATCTGCAAGAGGGGAAATGTTAAATGAATGACTCATTTGGTACATATTTCAGGCAGGGAAATTACAGTCTTCAGGGAGCACTGCACAGTCACTTCACCTTCGCAGCAGCCTGAAACAAGAACACAACTTCAGTTCAGGAGGAGGGCCCAGGCCTTCTGGCAGCCTCTGAGTAGTGCAAAACAAAAGGCAAAGAGAAAAGCCATTAGTATGCACAGCCATGGACAACTGAAATAAAGCAGGCAGCAGCTGTAAATCTGCAGTAAATGAAAGCAACAGGCTCAAGAGACAGGAAGACAGAGTGCCCCTCTCCTCCCCTTCCCTCAGGAGAAGGCCAAAGGCCTTCCCAAGTCACTTTGAAGTAAACAGACAGCTGAGTGCTGTTAGTGAGCTCCAACTCCTTTGTTTCTGACTCAGATCTTAATAAAATACTACCTTTGCAATTTAAGAAAGAACAGAAAGCACTTAAGGAAACCAAAGGAGGACCTTTCAGGTGGTTCTTTTTTTATCTTTTTTTTTTTTTTTTTTTTGGCTAATATTGTTTTATAATTTTTCATAGGCTGCTGAAATTCATGCAGAAGAAAGTATAAAGGCAGCCACCCAAGGAGAACGAAAATGCTAATGGCAGCAGAAAGTACCATTTTAATGAATGCAAAGTGTCCATGTGACTGGGAAGCCCTTAAGTTTAAATTAGCAACAAGTAAGTAATAAGAGGAAAAAATCTGTTCTGGATTGTTCAGCTCTCTCATCTATTCTTTATGCAATTTAAGCTAAGCTGTTTGGCTCCTCTTTTCTTTACTAGGAAATTAGGTGCAAGGGAAGAGGAAGGAAAAGGCATAGCTCTTTAAATCAGTGTAAAATAAACCCAGTTAGACTTTATATATCTGCTCTTCATCCCACGCCATGTTATGAACCTTAGCATTTGAAATCTCACAGTATATACTATCAAATATAATGTACTTTTTTTTTTTCTATTGGAAGAATACTCTCAGTGAATCAGTTCTCTTCCTCCCTGAGCATGCACTCAGCACCTTCTTCACTTAGAAGCAGTAACCTTCCCATGTTTCTTTTCTTGATGCTAACTAAAGAGACATGATAGAAAGGTTGTCATGATTTTCCTTGGCTGCTTGAGGAAACATGGAAGATTTAAGGGGGACAAGAGTTTGGATGCAGGATTACTGGTCCAGACAGTCACTGTTTCCTATCTGTAGTTGAACTAATATTCAACCACTGAATAAGCAAAGACATGTGACTGGCATAGATTTTTATTTGAGGAGGAAATCATTAGCAAGTTTATGTCTTTCCAAGGCCTCTCCTATCTACAAAGCCACTTTGAAGTTATGTGAAGGGTGTGTTTGTGTATTCTGGTGAAGCAAATATCTCTCATAGCTCATGGGTGGTCAAATATACTAAGTAGCCCCTGGGTTAGCAGTACTTAATTATCTGCTTCCGAAGGACAAAACAATCTACTGCCGACAGATGCATGAGAATTTGATAAACAGCTTGTCTCCCTTCTAACCCTTGCAGGAGGACATACAAACAGATGCCAGATTCCTGTTTGGTGCACTGATAGAAAAACACAGTCTGTTTTTCTAAAGGTTTCATTCTCTGTTGTGCTCCCTATCACTCTGCTAATACCTTTTTTTGCTTGAAAAAGCAGGAAAGGAAGCTTCACCAGCAGGGCTGTACAAAAGAGCTGGGGTTAACTGGTATTAACAAAGGTCACAACCAACTGTTGAATTGCCTTTGTATAGTGTCAGACAGCTTATGTGAGATAGAATTCTCTTTATTTTCTTTAAAATCCACATCATGCCACATGTGCCCAAAGAATTATTTAAATTCCTGTTTATGAATAACACACAAAACCCATCCTAAATTACAAGCAAAATATAAAACTTCTTCCATGTTTTAATGGGAGATGTTGTCCAACAGAGTGAAGGACACCTGGAGTTCTCCTCCTACACAGTTCTTATCCATCTCTTTATTTGTTGCTGCTTCTCCTTCCAGTTTAAGTAAACACGTTCATATGTGGTGGCTGAGAAACAGGTAGCCATGTGATTTCATTTATTTTATTCTTTGCCATTTTCTCCCCTGCACCTACTGGGGTGTGCAGCTCACAGCAAAGGAAAAAGTTAAGGATGCTGGCCCAGAGATCATCACACTCCTGCTAATTGATGATAGATAGGAGATGGGTTGCTAAGGCAGGAGATCAGGCAGTCTCCTGCCTGGAGACACTGACCTCCAGGAGCACAGTGAGATTCCAGCACAGGGCTGGGGGCTGAAGGCATCTCTGAGCAGGGCTATCCCACCCTCCCATCAACTGAACCTGCAGTGAGATGGCCACAGGCTGACAAAGAGTTTCTCTTAGATCCCCAAAAAACATGGGCTATTAAAGCTACCAGAACAATAACAATCTTCATTTCATTGCCTGCACTTTGAAAGTTCTGTGTACCCTATAACAAAAGTAAGCTTAGTCTTCTATCAAATACTTAGGGTCACAAGCAGAATTTTCAGGAAAATTTGCTAAGAAAATATTTTTAAGAACAAATTGGCAGACATTATAGAAATAAAATATTAATTTATGAAGGCACAATTAGAAAGTTAGGGCAATAGGAATAAAAATGTATAATATGTAGGAATAAAAGCCTACAATTACAGTGCTTTCTATGAAATGAGTAGGAGGAGCACAAATATTTGTGCTATACGGAAGTACTGTCTTTACTGTTTACTTCCCACTTAGGTTCTTAAACAATTACATCACAGCACATTGCTCACATCGTTTTTTTATAAATACTCTTCCCATTTGGAAAATGGGAATTGCATGCTAATCTGTTCTTTTGATATAAGTCTAATTCTGAACTGTCTGCCCATTATGCAGATATTTCAGAAGTGTAACCCAAATCTCAGTGAAATCAAAACACAGGATTTCCATGGTCATTTAGCAAGGTTTTGTGGTAAGGGCCTATGTGATGTAAGCAAGGACGACAGAGTAAAGTCTTAAATGAAGACCATAGAAATACAAGTTATCCTTAAAGCTAAAGAAGAAAAAATGACAGATCTTCTCTTTTGAAACTTGCAAGTTTAAAAAGACTCCCAAAAGATTAAAAACAGATGGAAGAGATGCTAGCACTTTATACCATGCTTTAACATGCAGGTTTTTCCTGAAATAACAAAGTAAATTGGGTGTTTTTAGTAAAGAATAAGAACCATTCATGATCTCCTCCAATTCCTTTTTTCTTTTTTTTTGTGCTAGCTGTGTTTACAGCCTTTATAATGCATGAATGTGAAACACATTGAAGTGCTAAATTAATTCTTCACTGATTAAAAAAAAAAGAAGTATGTTGGCCTGAACAAGGCTCTTTTCCTATTTAACATGTACATCCCAATTACCTCTGGAATTAGACTTTCACTCAGTTAATTACATGCACAATTACAGTTCAAGTTATTGACATGAAAGGGATATAATAAATTTGTAGTGAAATCAAGTGGGCTTTTTCCCTAACCTTCTCCCTAGAAACCTAAAAGGTTTCTAAACTGCATACACCTCTGTTAGGAAAGTTACATGTGTCCATTACAAACACATGCTTGTGTTTTTCCATTTTGCCTGTCGACTGTGAGCATCTCAGCATGGAAATGTTCCATTTCTTGTCTAAGTCTGCAAAATGCAAGCCCTGATTCTGCCTCTCAGAACAGCCTACTTTTGCTACCAGATAACAGTGCTGCCTTTTTTTAGCTCAGATCCTCAATGTTGGAAAGTGAGAGAAGAACTTCCCAGGCATCTCATGGAAGCCTCTGCTGGACTTCAATTCAGCCGAGCAACAGAGCACAAAAGCCTGTAGGGGAATGAGCACACCAAGGTTCATCCACCTCATGATTTGCAACAACCAGAACTCACACATGCACAAAGCCAGAGAGGAAACTGCGGAGGTAAATCTTTGATATGGGATTTCTACCACATCTCTCCTCAGCCCTGGGATGCTCTTATACCCAGTCTAAGCCAGACAATGAAAGCATTGAACCGTTTGGCTTTGTTTCACAGGCTGTGGAAACCAATTCCCTCCTGGGAGGGGACCCCTGTAAGAGGAGAAGCTGCTATTAGCATTTGTAATCTAGCAGGGTGGCCAGGGAAATAAGACTTGACTGCAAGGCAGAGCTATGCATTCTGTGCTATATGCCCTGCAGCCCTCCAGCACAGCATCCTGAAATCCAGCTGGGCTGAGCTGAGTGGTGCAAAGCCTGCCATACCTACAGGCAAGGAAAATATTTTACCTACTGACAGAACCAGTCATTCTTTCCATTCGCTCTCTCTTTTTTAATTCCTGCCTACACCTTTTCCCTCGTGTGAAAAGAGGGTGGGCCATGGTTGACAATGTGACCTCTTCACGCTGTGAAGTTTCCTGGTTCTGGCCCACAAACCTTTCTGTGTAGTTGTGGGTAAGGACAGTCCCCCATGGCAGCCCTGATGGTTTGTGGAGCCCAGGCACAGGGCCCTGCTGAGCTCACATTTGGCAACTCCAGGCCCTGTCCACCCTTGCTCAGATGCTGTGGAGAAGGAATTTTGGGGAGGGTGTCAGCACCATCCGGACTTCAAATGTGGCCTCATCCTGCAGACCACAGCCAATCCTCCTCATGCCTAGATCCTTCCTCAGCAGTGCCTCTACCTGAACTCACACAACTGCCACTCACTGCATCCCATGCCTGCCTGAAAATCATGGAATTGCAGAATGGTTTGGGTTCGAAGGGACCTTAAAAATTGTTCAGTTCAAACCCCCTGCCCACGGCAGGGTTGCCACTCACCCAATCAAGCTGCCTAGGTCTGCATCCTATCCGGCCTTGAAAACCTCCAGGGATGGGGCATCCACATTTTTCTGGGCAGCCTGTGCCACTGCCCAAGAAAATAGGAATAGGTTCTCACACATCCCTCCAGTCGCAGTGCAACCAGTGTTGTTCTGGGTTGGCATTTAACACCAGTCCCCCTAATGGAAGGTGAGTCCAGCATTTCCATGGATATTAGGTGGGTTGGGTTCCTATGATTTTGATCTTCCCAATTATTTTTTTACACTTCTCAAGTTCAACCATCCACATGGAATTGTCTCAGTAACATTAAAATCACAGGGAGTAAAGATAAAACCATTAAGAGGCAAAAATAAATTACTGGGTTTACCCAGCAATGCCTGCACATGACAGCCAGACACATTATAAAAAACTCAGATTAATTCAGTTTTGAAACAACAGGACTGATGAGGTTCCCAGAAGTTCCATGAGACAGGTAGAGGAGAGAGACTACAGAACACTCCCATTGTCAGAAAGTCTGGTTAGCTCACCCTGTGCTAGACCTCAGAGAATCTATAGATGACAGAGGCATTAGAAGTGAAACTCTTGACTTCCCCTGTTCCTGGAACAACTTGCTTTTTCTTGACACACACTGCCTGTCACTTGCATCTTGCTAAACATCTTAATTAAGATATTTAACTAGGGCTCTCACGGCAACAGATGTGCCATGCTTCCTTGTACACTAATGCCATCTCACTGCGCAGCAATCCACCCCTACGGCTGATTGGAGAAATCACTTTAAAGATATATTTCTAGGTCTTCACTACTACACAAGCGAAACATGTGATGTGATGTTACTGAGTGGTGGAATTAATTCTGTATCTTGCTCTCTCAATTTCATTCTACTTTCACACACTGGTTTCTCGTATCTGCACACTGTACAAAGCAGGAGAAGCCCTTGACAGTTGAATACTGAACCCCAGGGTGTGACATGGGCAGGGACCACCTACTCTTATTGAGAAGGACAGCCGTAGTTTTGGGACAGTAAATAACTGTACTTAGCCATTTGCAACTAAAGTAGAACTAAAATTAATAGTAGAGCTGCTACTAAAGTAATATCATTGATTGCTGGCTACCTTCTGTTGTCAGCACTTTATGGATCCCTCCATGAGCAGCAGAAATCTTGCCCCTTACACTGGTTCCTTAGATATCAGACTGAATCCTTTATTTTTCGAATGTCTTCTGTGAAAAACTTGGCACTAGATGTTTTGTTTTGGAGGTGTGTATTTTCCTGGATGCTTTCTGCAGGTTTCATATCTCATGCTTTGCAATTGCTGGAGCACAAGTGAGCATGACCCATTTTCTCCAAACCTCATCGCCATAGGCCAACAGTTACAAAGCCCTTATCCCCATCCTTGGCGGGTGGGACTTGGAGATGGTCTCCATGAGCCTCACTCACTGAAAACACTGCAGCAGGCAGGACATGTGGTGGGACAAGGAGTGTGCTACTTAGCACTGGCAACAGCAAAGTTGTGTAGCCTTGGTGGCTTCTATACTAGTGTCACTGACCCCATGCTGGCCTGCTGGCCCAAGTTCCCTGTGTCCTGCCTACAGGAGAACAAGATGGGAACGAGTTCTTCCACTGCACTGGTATGGCTCCCAGCTGCCTGTGCTCAGCAGGCACAAGGCACAGCATGTGCAAAACAGCTGTTTGAATCCACTACCGTTCAGCTGCTGTTATGCCTCATATCTTTAAAAATCTTTAACTTACTGTGCAGCATGCCTGAGCACATCCCAATTACGAGATACGGTGCTTTGTCACTTGCTCCTTCCTCCCTGTGAGACTTCACCATTTCTAAGAGCCACGAGCAACCATGGGCACAACTCCCACACACTACTATTTTTTTCCAAGTACCAAGTCCAGGTACTTCTAGAAGCCCCTGCCTTGCCCTCTGAGAAAGAAGGTGCCTGGGAGGGCTCACTGCAGTGCAACGGGACTGCCTCTAAAGGAAAGTGAAAGCCGGAGGGCTTGCAACAGAAAGCAGTCTGTGGGGGCAGGGATGGAAAG
Source organism: Lagopus muta (assembly GCF_023343835.1). Taxonomy (NCBI): domain Eukaryota; kingdom Metazoa; phylum Chordata; class Aves; order Galliformes; family Phasianidae; genus Lagopus; species Lagopus muta. The sequence goes on from NC_064433.1 coordinate 66,327,313, forward strand.
CTGAATGCCTCTCATTGAAATGCAAAGGGAAAATTTTCTTTCACAATGAGAGCAAGAGCCTCCTCAGAGAGATGATTATCTAAAAAAGAGCAGTTAGTAGCAAAACCTATGCTAGTTTGGTCCTGAGAAGCAGCGAGAGTTAAACAAGCTCTGGTGTATTCTTGCAAAGGCATGATACTTTCTGGCTTTGTCATGACATTCCTCACTGTTGGTTTTGAATACATGGGGGAAGATCAAAATTGAATGAGAGTAGAAATAAAGCAAATGAGATTCTATCCAAGCATACCCAGTTCACTGCCACCTGCATGAGCTCCATGCTTTCCGTAATCATTTGTCCATCCAGCTGTCAGTGCTGTGCTGCTTCTTGGGGCTCAACTGCATGCAAAAGTGATAAACGCAGAGTGCCACTATGCACGTGGGTGGCAGTCTCACAATCAACCATTTTGTTCTCCGTAGAAGTTTTCCTGTCTTTGTTAGAATGTGTTCGAGTGGATTCATCTAGCAGAGGAGAAATAAAAAAAGGAATGGGTTTGACAGGCAGGAGCAAAAGATTACTTGGAGTAGTCAGTCATGGAGGGATGTGCTAGTTTAGCCAGCACAGTTTTAACTGGCAGAGGGAACTGCCAGAAGGTGTCTCAGGGGAAATAGTGCATTCAGCAGGACTGACAGCAGTCCCTACCTGCACATGTGCAAGTCATACTGCAACTGCTGTTGAGTCTCTTTCAGTGCCTGCTTCAGCCCTTGTATTTTTCTTTCAAACTCACTTGGTTTTCAGCTACCACTGCTAGTGCACTAATTATTCAATACATCATCACCAGTTGGCTTTACCCCTTGTTCTTGTCCTCAAGGCTTTGTGTTACCCTTGCCCCAGTCGCAGTTCTGCGCAGCATCCCACAATTGTCTCTGCTGTTCCATCATAGGCCTGACTCAGCTGATGGACAAAGGGAACAAGCTTTTTTGACTAATTAACAAACACTAATTATTCTTCACAGCTTCCTGTGTATTTCCCAACCTCCCGGTTTCTGCCTCCATTATCTGTGTGTGCGTGCTGACCAACATTACTTGTCCCTGTCCTGTTCCTGTGAGGCACTACTGCTGCCCTGCAGGGACAAAGGCTGCTGATTCTTTCATTCTGGTCCATAGTGGTGACTGTACATGTTAAACAATGCTGCAAGCAGAAGTACTTAAGTCTGGTTTCCAAAATGTCTCTATTTTATGGATTCTTTAATGTCCATGAAAAAAAAAAATTAAGCTTATTAACTTTCTGCTTAGTGGGAAAGCAGAAAAAAATTCTCTCCTGGCCTTCTTTCCTTAAGCTTGCAAAAAGTTAGGTATTTTGAGAAGCCAGCTCCTCTCCCTTGGTTTAATGAGGGGCTCAGAGGATGTTGGTAGCTCTCCAGAGAGAGCACAGCAGCAGCCACAGGAGTTTACAGCACAAATCTGTAAAAACAGTCAGGTGGCTGTGTTCCCTTGTGTGCTTCTTAGGAGTGGAGGAACATAAGTCCCAAGCTCCGCGTCCCGTCCCCCCCTCCCCGCTCTAGCCCTGAGGGGTGGTGGTAGAGGTGGCCCCACCTCTCTCAAGAGGAGGGAGGCTTTGGGCAAGCAGCCTTAGCACTGCTTTGTCTTTGATAAACCTTATCTCCAGTTCAACTGCAGCCAGCGAGCACAAGCAGTATTGGTGCTGGTAGGCATCACAAAGCAGAGAAACAGCTGACTGAAACCGTCCTTGGGAAGTACAGCGGCACCTCAGATTTTATGGGGTGATTTACCGTAAAATTTTAACCTAACCTTTCTCCAACTGTTTGCTTCCATAACAAAATAAATGAATTTTTTAAATGTGCATCTATGTGAACAAGGAAGCAAATTTTAAAAAGAAACTTTGTAAAATATGTAATTTTTCTATTCAACTCCCATTTGCTAAAGAGGAAAAAACAAGTCCAACAGGTTTAACTGGAAGATGGTTTATGTGTACGGGGAAACAAAAAGCTGATCAAGTTCCATGTTTTTTTAATCTCTTTCCCTCTATTGCTTTCCTTCCTGTGAATTTTATGATCTCATTTTGGTTTGAAAAAGATGCAGTTACAACAGGCTGAGTCTATGGAATGTTCCAAAATATAGAACAGCCTATTGCAAACAATCCTGAATTGCAGACAAACCTAAACTGCAAACACTTGTTAATTGAGGTTGCATATTACTAATATTTGGGGATACTTTCTTTACCAACCAGACAATGCTGTCTTCCAAACAGCTGTTGCTTTCTTCTGTGCTTTCCTGGGATTCTGCTTTGAAACTCTTTTGCTGCCTTCAGTGCATCTGGATTTAGGAGAGGAAAAGCACTGCTTTCAGATGTTGAGCTTTCTTTTGAATTTCCTCTGTTGAACACCTAGCAGTGTTCTGTGTGACTGGCTGAAGATCCAAATGAATGCCTCCTGGCAAAATGTAAGCATCTGACTTTCTGCTTGGCTGACATGTTATTTTAACAGATTAATGAAAACAAGCAAATACCTGTCTAAACAGTACTGTGACTGCTTTAAAGAATGAAATGTATGTGAATAGATATGGAATGTTTTTTTTTTAAATCTGTTAAAGAAATATGTTTGCACTCATTTTAAGGAAAGACCACAGTAAGCACTGCAAACATTAATATTTGCTCTCCACACTGTCAGACTCTGCAGGAGTCTGAACACTCTCTTGTTCAAGCTGGATCACAATGCCTGCATCAGCACTGATCGCTTTGCAAGTAATTCCACTGAGGTCAGTGGATCTAAATATGGGGCAAGGTGCTACCCAGGGTAAAGGTTGCACAGAGGGGCCCTTCATCCCTGAAGGGTTCATGTGAGCAGTGTAAGATGGATTTCACCCCCAGAAGGGCAGGCTAGGCTAAACAGGCTGTCCTACTGCTCGCTTGCATTAATGAGCAGAGTAAAATGCCTGAGACATCACCTCTTTTCATTCACATTACCATAGCACAGCTTTTGGCTTTGCCTGGGAATTAGTTCCAAGCGGGCATTGCTGGAGATGCCTTCTTAAGAAAAGTTAAGACAACCATTATCTTTTATACAAACCTGTTTCCCTGTAATGTAAACTTACCACAAAGCAGACATAACCATGAGCTGCTGTCTCAAACACTCTGGTAAATTAGGCAATCTCCAGCATATTATCTCAACTTTACCTGTGCCCTGTGATTGCCAAACTTCACTCATTGATTCTTCTGTCTTGCTATAAAATGAAATTGAGCAGAAATAATAACCGAGGCTGTCACTCACTGTGTTAAGTACATATTAGGTTCTTTGGAGGTTCTGATTTTTTTGCTACATGACAGCTGTCTTTCTTTCTTCCACATTTATCAACAAATCCAATTATATATAAATTCTAAAGCCCTGGGCCTTGACCAAACCAAATCCCTTTTACACTGTCTACTGATTCTACCATCTCCCAGATAGCTAATTCTATCCAAGGCAATCTGTTTGCTGTTGGCTTACAGGTTTACTGTAAAATGCTCCATTCCCTCTGTGAGAGATCTTAAATCTGTCCCATGGCCAAAGGAGTGACTGGATAATTGAAAAGACCATGAGAAGGAGTTATCAGCTGAGATGTGGTCATTATAAATACTTTGAGGCTGGGTGTACGTAGCACACCAATATTACCCTGATGCAGAGTTCAGGATGGAACAGATTTTACTGAGGACAGGGCTGAAACACAACTCTGAAAGAAGCAAAAGTGCTGAAGCAAATGGGCAGTTAAGAAGGAGAGGTTAGGGATGCAACATCCTGTGGCACCGTGACATAATACTGCTCGAGTTATGATTGAGCCTGAAAATCTGATCAGATTGTGTGATCTCACAGCATAAAATGCCACATCAACGAGACCTTCAGATGTTTCCCCTGCCAACTTTTAAACCTCCATTTTTTGCTCTAGTTTCCACCAACTTTGAGATTGCAGCTCCAAGTAGAGCAGAAGACACCAATCACGGGAATAAAACATACCCCAGTACCTCCAGAGCTGGCAGCCTGACAAACATATCCCTTCAGAGCACAAGCTAGAAAGTTATCATCATAGATGCCAAGAAAACCATTCAGTATTGTGGCTTTAATCTTCATTTTCCAACTGAAGAAAACCATAGGTTATGGCAAGCCAGGCCATCTCGACAGTGATTCTCAGTCTTCAGATCAGTTTGGAAGGGATCAGAGAAATCTAGAGCCTCTGCACTCTCAGAGTAGGGATGCATACAGTAAAGCATGTGATAAAGGGCTTAAGGTTAGTAAGAAAGTGCCCTTAATCTCCTGAGCCAGCTGCCTGAAATAGGCAAACATTACACTAGCATCACTGAGGGCAGCATGATCGTAAGCATGCAAATATCAGTGGAGATAATTAGTTACAAAATCATGAAACCTCAGCAGCTTCTGACACAGGCACTATGCAATTATTTGTTTCAGCCACCGTGCTGCTACCTTGCTGCTACGGATAGCATTGTGAAAGGTTATGGTTATTTCCAAATGCTATCTTCTGGTACATTTTATCAGTGAAGAAGCATACGGGTCTAAATGGCACCAGAACTCTCAGAACCACGACTCTGAGACCCTTACCAGCTAGAAGCACTTAGATTATTTTCTTTTTCCATTTCTGTGATGATAGCACTCATCTTCTTGAATCCTGGACAGCCATCAGCTCCTTAAAGACTGACCAACCCCAGCTTTACAGAGTGCTCTGCCAGAGCTGTGTCTCATTCATACAGTAACATCACTGGATTTTTTTTTTCCTTCTTCAGCTAACAAAATCATGACAGAAGTCAACCCAGCTGAAAGCAGACCCCCAACACATGAGCAGCAGAGGGAGGCTGAGCTGCTGCTGCAGTACACAGGGAGGAGATGACAGTCCCACAGCTGGGTTCATTTTCCCTTGTTACAGTGCAGGCTCTTAATGTGTCTTACTGGCAGCTGCTATAAATACGCAGGCTGTCACTTGACCTTGGCAGCTCTTTGGCTAACTAAAATAATTCCCTTTGAAACTGGCAGAGGCACAATGGGAGCACATGCCAGCTGCAGCAGGGTGCTGGTTGAAAGAAGTGACCTTGGCATTCTGCTGAAGGTGCTGCTCCATGGCTCACTGCTGTCGAGCCTTCCTTCTGCTGTTCACTTCATCTCTTCTCCCCTGCTGCATGCTCCTGCCTTCACAGAATCACAGAATGACCAGGGTTGGAAGGGATCTCAAGGATCATGAATCTCCAACCCCCCTGCCACAGGCAGGGCCACCAACCTCCATGTTTAATGCTAAACCAGGCTGCCCAGGGCCCCAGCCAACCTGGCCTTGAACACCTCCAAGGATGGGGCATCCACAACCTCTCTGGGCAGCCTGCCAGTACCTCACCACTCCCTGGGTAAAGAATTTCCCCCTGATGTCCGACCTAAATCTCCCCTTCCTCAACTTAAAACCATTTCCCCTCATCCTACATATATCAGCCCTTGCAAAGAGTTGATTCCCCTCCCCTCTGTAGGCTCCCTTTAGGTACTGAAAGGCTGCAATGAGGTCACCCCGCAGCCTTCTCTTCTCCAGGCTGAACAAGCCCAGCTCCCTCAGCCTGTCCTCATAGGGGAGGTGCTCCATTCCCCTGACCATCTTAGTGGCTCTCCTCTGGACCCTCTCCAACAGCTCCCTGTCTTTTTTGTACTGCGGGCTCCACACTTGGATGCAGTTCTCCAGATGGGGCCTCACAAGAGCAGAGTAGAGGGGGCCAATCACCTCCCTGTCCCTGCTGGCCACCCCTCTTTTGATGGACCCCAGGATACCATTTGCCCTCCGAGCCGCAAGAGCACATTGCTGGCTCATATTAAGTTTTTCATCTATCAGGACCCCCAGGTCCTTCTCCACAGGGCTTCTTTTCTTGTGTCACTGATCAGACTAACAATTCATCTCTTCTCCAACAATGATCATCTTACTTTGAGCGTGAAGGGTAAGAAAAATGCATTTCTAGGGTTCAGTACAGCTGTGCCCATTACAGACATCTAAATTAGAAAAGATGAATGAAAATTACTTTTTTCCTTTCACTGTAAAGTGAGTAGTCAACTAGTAGTCTATGCTCTACTTATTTAAAGGCAGGTGAGACAAATCCCATCATTAAAGTATGTGTTCATCCCACCTACTGTTCCCCATTGAGAAGTTTTCTGAATCTAACCCTTCACCATCACAGTGAAATGTGGGTATCCCTGTAGGCTATTCATCCTCTCAGCTTGTATTTTGGAATTAGGCAAATTGCTCTTAGGATCAAGTGTCAGGTGCTGATATTATGTCATTAATGGATTCATAAGGATCTGTGGTTTTTTTTCCAGTTAAATTTTTTGAGTATTAGCATTTCACTACTAAGCCCAGAACTGCCTCTGTCATCTCTGATTTCAGAATCACAGCATCATCTTTATGCTGGTCAGATCCTTAAATGAAATGCCTTCCTTTGCCTCACAGCCATCTATGCAAGTAAAGGTTGCCCAAGCCCACTGCCCATGGATATTTTTCATAGCAAAGTCCAGTTGGAAGAGGGGTCATTCTGAAAATTTGTCCTCATTCCTTTGATAACTAACTGGCATGTAGATAATATTGCAGTTCACAAACAATATGTTACAGGGCAACTGAAAAGTAGCTCAGAAGCCACAACTATACCTTTTTGCCACTGACTACACTAGAAATAAAGCAGAGAGGTGGTGTACTCTAAGAAGTGTTGTTACTACAGTAACACCAATTTGAAGATTTTCAGAACACTGCACTGTACCAGTAGAACTCAGATGGATTTATGTACCTATGCTATAGTACAAATATTTTCTAACTACATATACCCATGCACACATTAGTATCATGCAGCACGTTCCATACAGAGAGACATCACAAACTGTTCCCAGAGAAGGATCTTGCTCTACAAGAGAACCGTCAGCTGCATTTTCATGGTCTAACTGCATTACCAAACCCTTTCTAGTGTAGACAAAGTCTTCGCATTGGCAGAATTAGGAGAACGCGGTGCAAAAATTAACAGCAATAAGTAATAGATGAGGATAATTACCCATGCTCATTCAGCTCACCATGGTGCTGTTTATTCATGACAGCAAACAATTGCCTTGTACAAATAGCAACAAATGTCAAGTTCCTTTATTACAGGAAGCAATGATCATGAACACAGGGCTACAAATACAGTATACCCTTAGTATATATATCCTCTCATGATACTTCCCATTGAATGGCAAGATAATTTAATTATGTTTTGTAGAATGAAGAAACAACTGAATAGAACATACAATGTAATATATGTTTTTAGTCTGAAAGTCAGACTAAACCACATCTCCATGCACAAACAGTTACAATGACACTGAATATCATTTGTGAAATAATATGGGAAGATACAATAAAAACTGAAATGCACAAGCAGTATCATATATCCAATAACATTAAATGAAATAGGTTTGCAAAAGGTACATCAGTTGTACTAAGGAAAAGTAAGCAATAAGTTTAGGACATGACACAGTTTTAGGGGTTTTTAATCTACTGCTCATGCTTTTATTTTAAAGTTTATTAATTTTCACTACTATTCCAAGTCCCAATCAGTGCAAACAAAATCCAGACAGGGTACATTTTTGCCTACTTTTCCTATGGGTCTAAAAGGGAAATCAACAAAATACTATAGGGAACTCGAGGCTTTCCAAACGTATCAAATCTGCAGCTGCCCACATGCACACATTTCAGCGTTAGCTAGTAAGGTGACAATGACACAGAGATGTCAAGAGCACAGACAAAATGCATGCAGTAAATCCTTGGAATGTGCTGAGGGAAAAAATGTCATGTTTATGTAGCTAGTCTTAGCTATTATCTTTGCTGGTGTTGATTGTGCTGTACAATGGACATTAAGCAATTATCCATTGCTTATGGACATTAATTGAATTGAAGTGGAAGAAGTGTTGGAATTACAACACTAGATACAGGAAGAGGTATTCACACAGACTAAATTTAGCTTAGCAGAGCTAATCCCCATCCCCAGCTCCTTCTGTAGTCTGTGAAAGTGTAAGCTTCTCTAGAAGGCAGTTCAGAGCACAGGCTTAATTTAGGCTGAGGCCACAGAAAAGGCAGTGAGCTGATTTACTGTTTCTCAGCCACAATAAAGGCACAGAACTCTCCTCATACATGCTCTTCTTGAGCTTTCTCCAGCTGCCCCTGGATACTTCCCTGAATCAATTCAGTTGGCTAATGAACAGAAAACTACTTCAAGGAAAGAGAATTTCAGCTGCTTTAATGAGCTGAAGTGGCTCAGGAGGAGCTTAGAGGAGCATCAAAGCCATGTGTTAGTGGATGGATAAGCAGGGGTGAAGAGCAGCACTTTGACACTGGCCCACCCCACAGCACTGCACTGATTGTTTAACTCAGATTTGCTGAGTAACTTTAGCCTCTGCTAAAACTGCCCGGTGGAAGCGGCTTACAGGAGTCCCCACACCCACAGTGTAATTTCCCACTCCCATTCTCATGCTGCTGTCACTTTTATGGGGTTGGTCAACAAATGATCTCCCTGAAAACAGGGATTTACTGTAGAGCCTGTCCCCAGCGGAACTGCAGCAATCCAGATGAGGCAGCAGCAACAAACAGCAATGCAGAAATGGAAACCGTCAACATGGAGAAAAAGCTCTGAAGCTGGCTTGGTTTCTGAAGAGTTTCTGCTGACTATGTGTGGGGGTGGAAATAGTTTTCCCAGGCAAGAGTTAGTATTTGTGAATCCTGCCCCAGAAGGCTCCATTTACTCACTTCCAATGCCCAGTGGTGCATCTTCTGTGGGCATCTGGCTTACATACAAGTCAGAAAGTTGAAGCAGTGGCTGCTTACAGTGGATGCTGAGTGCCTGGATAAGGTGGCATGAGCAATGAGAGGACAGAAGCCTTTCTTCCTACATCCTCAACTTGCTTTTGGGCTGACTTGCGTATCTGAAGAACAATTTCTATGTCTTAGCTGTTTCCTTTGCTTAGAAAAGATGGTATCAATATCCAAAACAATGGTACAGAGATGAAGATGGTCAGAAAGCAGCTGTTTCAGATCTTGGTTTGACCCAGCTTTGGATCAACGAGCTTGCACTGAAATCCTCGAGGTGACATTACCAAATCAAGCCACAAAGTATTTCATTGCCTCTTCCCTCAGTGTATTGCACTTTCTCTGGGGAGCAGGCCCTGTACTGCTGCTACTTGCCGTTCCTTATTTCACTGGTTAGGTGCAATACACTGTGACTGAGAATGCTCCAGAAGGCTCCCCAGCACTCCGCCATACACTATGTGCTATCTATCAACAGTTAGTTGTCTTCCCCTGGCTCATGAATCCAGCACCACTAAGAATGCTCAATTGCTTTTATCTAGCTTCCATCAACAAACCTCTACCACCATGAGACTCCAGTGTGTTCAGAGCAACGTGTGTCCTGCTGACCTTTCACAGACTTGGCTGCTGTGATGAAGCCAGGCAACCCCCAGTACTGGGAAACTTGTTAAATAATGCTTTCTGGAAGCCCTGTTCACTGTATCTCCACAAAAACTTGCTCTGTGAACTGCAGGGCAGTATGGGTCCAATGTTCAGTGTGGCAAAGGTTAGTTAAGATATCAGTGGGCACTTCCCAAAAAGGAGGACAGCTGATTGACCTCGACCCTTTACATCAGTTATCTGCTTCAAAGGCAGTGACTGGAAGCTGTAACTGTACTAGTGAGTACAAGCAGAAGTGTGTATCTGTAAAACAAGCAAAAATACACTCTGTCTTAAAAATTACGATTTTTAGCAGGGTAAATGTAGGATCATTTAAGTGGATATCAAGTTAGAGAGAAATGTGAGAGGTGAACCTGCTCTCTAGTAAAATACAGTGTAAACAATGTCCAGATTTGTGGAATTCAAGCAGTATAGTATAGTGCTTCTCAAAGCACTACATGAATACAGGGAAATCCTGAACAGACTCCTACACAGGTAATAAAAGAGGCTTCACAATGTCACAACTTTCTCCTGATTCAAAGTGTCCCTGCAGTATAAATGCATCTGAATTTCACCAAGATCATTCTAGAGATCCCATGAGGCCTTCCAAACGGTGCACTCATAATGAGAAGGGGGAATCATAAAAGTCAATCCAAAAAGTCAATGAGGTTACTGAATTGAGGGAAGATATTTCTCAAGCGAGGTTCTTTGCCAGAGGCAGATGTGCCTATCATATAACACTACTTGACACTGTTTGAATCATCGTCAGTGGACCAAAGTAATCCAAATCATGGCATTTTTTATGATGCTGAACATCTGATTATTGGGGCACTGTTACAAAGAATCCCCAAACTCATTTCACAATAATCAGTGTGAGCAGTGTGCCATTAGAGGATAATGTAATTTAGTTTTTAGTGTCCAAAAATGGAAGGTAAATCAAGATTATTTTGAAAATATGTCCTATTAGGATGAATTGACAACAACAAAAAAGTCATTTAAAGAGGGCTTCTGCTAGCACTGGGGCCTTCAATTGCTGATGATCACTGTACAAACTTGCGCATGTGATGTTTATTTGTTTTTTTATTGAGTGCGTTGTAAAGAACTTAGCTATTATGAATGTGTTATCTGGCATACTGTATAATCTTTAAACAAAAATTAAACAGAAAGTTGGCCCAATGCCGAAAATAACTAAGAAATCTTTTCTTCAGATAAAGCTAGGATAAAAGAATTTTGCAGAATTGCCACTCCAAGATCCTGTGGCTTTACTATGTGATGTATTTTTCCCTTTCAGTGGAGAAGCCAGATAGATGACTACAGAATTAAAACTCAGATGGACCAGAATGTTAGTTCAGTATCTGTCAGCACGGTGTATACACTAGCACTCCATGATTTCTGGCACACGATTTTACCTACACCATTATAAACCAAAGTGGAAGCCTGGTTTGTGGAATAGCTGGGATCTGTTTTAAAGACTGAAAGAGAAAATTCTCTTTCTATTTTGCAAAAGTGGACCAATAATTCTTGTTTCTCCTTTCTCCTATGGCCATCATCAGACCATCGACATTTTGCTGCAGGAAAGAGTTTCATTAATAGAGTTTTTCAATGAGGTCTCTGTTTGCAGTCAGATTAATCTGTACTTTTGCAAAAAAATGGAACAGCGAGGTGATCATATCTACTTTCATGTGTTTTGGGAAGACAAAGTAAGTGGTGTATCTCAGACTTATGTAACTACAGACCTTGTATGCAAACCAAAAGTTAAATGTGATTAAAATGTACACACAAAAATGTTGTAACTGTATGAAGGTTAGTAGGCAAATTTATTTAGACTGTGTCCTGTAACAGTAGGGTTTGTTTTTCTGTAAAACCATTCTTCGTCAAAAATGCCAACATTGCCAAAGTTGAGATGAACTTTGAAACTGTGACCTGCCACCAGAGGCCTCCTGCTTGACCCGAGGGAGAGCTCTTCACCTCCCAGTGCCTCTGTCTATGAAATAAGTGAGTAAATAACTGAAAGCAGGAAGAGGGAATAATCTTCTTTCTTCTGCTGTCCTGGGCAAGAGCTTGAGAGAAAGGATTAAACACCCTCTGTTTTTAATACTGCCATCAAGACAAGACCTGATCTAAATCAAGACCTTTAAGATCTTTCAAGCAGGAAAGTGGCCTTTTCCTCTCAACTTGATTACAAATGATTGTGGAATGCTGGTAATGAGCAAGAAAGATCCTGTCCAAAGAGCACATTAGGCAGCGGTGAGCTTTCCTCACCAGGGAGGCTGGCAGGAAGGACACGCACCCGTGCTCCATTTGGGGCCTGAGAGAGCCCTGCTCTCATCTGCCCTTGACCTCTCTCACACACCTCTTCTTCTCCCTTCTTCCTTATTTTCTCAGTGCCCAGTTACACATGTTCCAGTTTTGATTACACAAGATAAACTTTCTTGCCCTCACTTTTCACTGTGCGATTTTTATTTTCATCCGGCTCCCTCACATTTCAACTGGAGTTAGGGAGATCTCTAATTCATTTTCTTCAGACTCAACCTGAAGTACCGTGTGGACAACTTAACTCATTCCATCAGGGCACTTTTTGCAATGCCAAACAGCGTAACAAAGTAAAGTAGGTCACAGCCAGATAGCCCTGTAAAGGCAGCAGGGAGCTGTACTGCTGCCCAGAAAAGAAGGCTTCACACTCCCCACGCATCCTCACCATCTCTCCCCAGTTGGCACCAGCATATGTTTGGCTTCTTGGTGAGCCAGAGGGAATTAATCCAGTAAGCACTAACCTGGAAAAACACCTATCAAAAAATCAACAAAACCTTCAATTGGCAGTGACAAAAACAACAAAAGCAGCCCACAGCATCAGACAGGAAGAGCTGGGCTCTATGCCTGGTCACTTATTTAGGAGGATTCTGGAATCTAATATTCTGTTTTACTCTTAACAGTTAATGATGTGTGATAAGGTATTTAAAATGTAGGGCCTGTGATATGATCCCCTAGATTGTGAATGGAGTTTTGTTCCTCTCTAAAGCAGTAACCACAGCAACCAATCTAAGGAACGGTAAATGTGACGTGAGATGACTTTCCTCCGACCTTTCTCTTGCTTCACGTTGGGACAGCTGTATTGAAATTTGGGTACGCAATTTGCCAGTGTTGCTGAGCATGGAAGAAAGAAAGGATAAGAAATAGCAAACATTTTCTCCTAATTTTGTAACACTATTTCTTTGTAGCTGTCAAAGGAAAAAGCAGAGTCAGAACACTAAATTGTGCACAATTAAAAAAAAAAAAGAAGAAAAAGAAGAAAAAAAGGAGAAAAAAAGCTTTAAAGTGCTGTATTGGGATATGGTATAATAGTCAGAGATACTGTGATGTGGGTTGTGGCTCCTGTTGCAGGAGCAGGAGGAGTTGTCATCGTGTCACTGCATCAGGTTACATTCCCTGTTCTTCCCAAAGCATTTGTGTGTAACTTCAGACGTGCCGTTGTCTCACCAGGATTTATTCAACTGCAAAATTTTAGCTGAATACAGCTGCAGGGCAAAAGCCATACTGCACAAAAATCACATACCACAGTTTGAGTAAATTTGCCCCCACATAAAATCACATAAAACGCTTTAGTTATGCACAACTCCCTGCTTGCAGTGAATCCTCTTAAAATTTCTCCTAGCTAAGTCTATGGCTCTGTGAAATAGAGAAAGCTTCTCCACCTTATCAGCTAATTGTGAAGGAAAACTCATGTGAAGGTCACTGTGTTCATGAACAGAGCAAGCAATACCCTGGGCTACATTAAAAGAGAGGTGACGAGCAGGGCATGGAAGGTGATTATCGCCTTCTCCTCTGCTCTCATGATCTCCATTTGGAATGCTGTGTCAAGATCTGTGACCTCCAGTGCAAGAAAGAGCTAGAGCTGTTGAAGTGGGTCCAGAGGAGGACCTGAGGATGCTCAGAGAGCTGGAGCACCTCTGCTGTAAAGAAAGGTTGAGGGAGTTAAACTTGTTTAGCTTAGAACAGAAGGCTCTGACAAGACCTCATTACAGCCTTCCATTACATGAGATGAGCTACAAGCAGGAGGTAGAGTGACATTTTACAGTCTAATTGTGATCAGATAAAGGGAAATGGCTTTAAAATAAAAGAGAGGTGATTTAGGTTAGATGTTAGGAAGAAATTCTGTACTCAAAGGGCAGTGAGGCACTGAACAGACTATCTAGGGAAGCTGTGGATGCCTCATCCCTGGAGGTGCTCAGCATCAGGTTGGATGGGGCTCTGGGCAGCCTGATCTGGTGGGTGGCAGCCCTGCCTGCAGCACAGGGTTGGGACTGGATGATCTTTAAGGTCTTTTCCAGCCCAAACCATTCTGTGATTCTGATTCTACCATTTACATGTGAAAAGCCAGAAGCAGGACAACAGCCATCTTGCAACCCGGGTGCCTACAGCACTGTCAACACAGTGCTCCCTGGAATCCAGTACTGCACTGCACTGCTCCCGGCTTTACTGCAGGCACCCTTGGGCTGATAGCCAACAAAATCATTCCAACCACCTGAATGCGGAAGGAGGAAGAAAGAGGGGAGGTGGGGGGTGGAGGGAGAGAGGAGGGGAGGTAGTGTTCTCTTTTTTTGTGAGGCTGCTAGCAGCTGCACGGCATAGCGATGCTACAGGCCGTGCTGACCGGTTTCCTGCTCTCCTTATCCTGCAAACAATGCCTGGCTGCTGTGGGCCCACGTTGCAATAACCCTCACTGCGCAAACTTTTCGTTGCAATAACCCTTTTCTGAGGATAGCCCTCACTTCAGGGATCCCCGACAGCCACACCAGAAGGGCCTCCATCCCGACCGCGACACGTTCTCGCAGAGGACGTGGCGGGGGACCGGGGGGAGGAGGACGAGGGCGGACAGGCGTCACTGCCGAGCCTCCATCCTCAACGCGGATTGAACGCGGCAGCCGCCGCCTCCCATTGACGCTGCGCCCGCCCTAAGGGCTCGGTGAGGGGCTCCTCCACCCAACCCAGCCCGCCCCTTCCGCTGCAGAGCGCAGATTGCCCGAGCTCCGCCGGAGTCGCAGCGCTGTTCCCGTTTCTCCTTTTTCCGCACCGAACCGGTGGGTAGCGGGAGAGCGAGGTTTTCTCTGCGGTGAGGGAGGTGTTGGTGGCGGTTCGCTTCCCCTCCCCCCGAGGGTGGGTGGTGGGGTCCTCGTGGTCCGGGGGAGGCTGTGGGCTGTGCTGGTGGGAAGGCTCTGCGTTTCGCGCTGCCGCAGCGGCCCCCAGCCCCGCGGGAGCGAGCGGTAAGGTGCGGGGAGCGCGGGCGGGTGTTGGAATGTGGCCGCATTAAACTGTGCCTCCTTCAACCCTTTCTTGTAGGACGTTATGGCGACCCTGAAGGAGAAGCTGATCACCCCCGTGGCCGCGGGCAGCGCGGTCCCCAACAACAAGATCACCGTAGTGGGGGTCGGGCAGGTGGGGATGGCGTGTGCCATCAGCATCCTCGGCAAGGTACGGCCGCGGGGCGGCGCGGCGGCTCCTCGTGCTTGAGCACGTGGTGAGCGGCGGGGCGGGGGGAAGGTCGGGATGGATGCGGGGGTCACCTTCATTTTCTGTCCTATCAGCTGGTCCTGGAGGGATATTTCGTTGTGAAAATGCGCTGAGGCCATTCCCAAGCTCTTCTTTCTTTTCTTTTGAATTAAGAGTTTTCCGTAACACAGCTGGACTCTGCCCAGCGGAGCTCTTTTGCCCGCAAAGAATGCGGGCAAACCAGACATCAGTGCGAAGGGCAGGGTGGGAAACAGAACCGTAACTTCGTGATTTTTGTTCTCGTGCATCTATGTCCTACTGTCTCGTCTCTGAAGGTACCGGCAACGATTATGGGTACCTTCCAAGGGCTGCTTGTTTTGCTTTAAGCTGCTCTTGTCTGATTGCATAATGCTGTGTCCAGAGCAGCGTAAGAAACTAAAAATCAGGGCTCTAACTGGAGGTTGCCCTGCATATTTTTTTTTTCTTTTTGGCAAATGTGTAAGAGGATCTTTGCCTTTTGCTTTTAGAGAGTGTGGTGAATGAATTAAATCTGATTTATTGTTGCCTTTTTGAAAAGACAAGTGGGAGCCACAGGTCTTCATTTTCTTCCCAAGAGGACAAGCAGATGTGCCCAACCCCCTTGAAATGGCAGATCTTATGTCAAATAGCTCACAGGGTTGGCATCAAGAATCTGGCATATACAGCTAAAACAGCTGTATTTCATTGGAGACAGTCCATCCTGTAGTACCTCGAGGATATACGTGTTAAAGCACCAATTTTATTTGTGGGGAAAAAATGTTGAAGGTTTTTCACTTGCTGATACTTAAACCTTGCCACCAAGAAAGGATAATGGTAAGGAAAGGCTACTGGGAGGCAGGTACTGATGTGGAGGTAGCTTTTTTTTTTTAGTAAGTATATGAAACTGAAATGTAACTGACGAAGGGGAAGACCATTCACAAATTACTGCCTTCAAAGGTGGCAGAATAGAAGCCAGGTGAAATGACTGCAAGCTTCATTACAATCCTGCATTTGTGTTTAATATGCTGCTCTAAGCAGGATCATCTTGTGTACAGAAATGTAGTTTTTACTACATTACTAAAATATTTGCCCCAAACCTAGAGTGGAAATTGAACTTAATCTTTCAGTCTTGAAATATGACGTAATGGAGTGAATTTCCTCAGCGTTCTGCTCTCCTCATTCTCTCATATGTGTAAATTGCAGTACGAACCACCTTAACAGCTTTGCTTTGCTTAACAGCAAAACCACTTGATTCTTGTCACTGAATCAGATGTGGCTTTGACTTCTGCAAGATGATTGGCTGCCTGAAATGCCTTCTGCTTTTTGTTGAACTGTGGCATAAAGCTTTGTGTGTGATTTTCTATGTGTTAGTATTCAGATACCTTTGGATCCTAATGCTAATACTAAGTTTACTTCATACTTGTGCTATTTCATACATCGTTTCAGTGACACTACATTTACACATCAGTTATTTTTAGCTCTCAGAAACAAATCACTGATGTTACTGTACTGTTCTGGGAATGGAAAGTTCTTCAGTCTCAAGGCAGCTTATTTTTAAGGGGAATATTTTAAGCTGCTTTCGATGCAGTGATTGTGCAGACTTCATTCCTGTGTGTGCTAATGGCAAGCTGAATTTCTCTCCAGGCAACAATGATGCAAATTCATGAAGTCAGTTCTTGGAGTGATTCCAGGTATTCCCACGGTTCAGTGGGAACTGGCTCCTTCACCTGCAAAGTCAGTTGAATGCTTGGTGCAAGGTCTGGACTGAGGCCCACATTATTATGCTGTATATATAAATCCATAAGTAATCACATCTCTGTACACAGGCTGTTTTCAGATTCCAATTTCAGTAATTTCTTAGCTTAACACTAGTGTTTTCTATTAGGATTTTTTAATGTTGAAACAAGTGAGATTTTTAGTTTGCTTTTCATCTGCAGAGTACAATTAGTGCTGAATATGAACTCCTAAATTTTTCTTCCAGTGACTGATTAACTGTTCTGAACGTAAACAGTTTGCACAAAAGCAACAGACCAGTGCAGTTTTTTTACATCTAAAGTGAAAAATTTAAATATATTTGCTATTAATTGATTTTTCCAAATGAAAACGGTGCATATTGTGGTGTGCTTAGTTGATGCCAATATTTCCAATGAGTGTTACCCTTCTATATAAAGCTTAAGAGAAGCTTTAAGATAATGCTTTCAATAGCATAGAAATGGCCTAATGGATGCTGTCAGGTGAAGATACCTAGGGAAGACAACTACTAATTTGGTTTTCAATGTAACCTAATGAATGATGAAACTTCAAATTATAGTAGAATTTACGAGGGTGATTAATGCTTCCATCAGAAGATGGTAGTGCTCTGTGTTAAAGCAAGAGCATCTTCCATCTATATTTCACCATCTTCCTATTTTGAGACCATATAATATTAACTCTTAACTCAGTGTGGCTTGACAACAAGCATATATGTTTAAATGCTTTGCAAAGCAGTACATTTTAACAGCTCTAACTTTTGTTCTGATTGAATGAGCTTAGAGGACTCGTTACAATTCTGAAAGATACAGCATGTCTTTTCAAATGCATTAATAGTAGAGGGGTAGCTGTGCACTCACATTCCACAGATAACTTTTTCAGAAGGTCTGAATAAGGCTGGCAAGCTTGGGCTGAAGCAGCCTGTGGCTCTGTTCTGATGCATTTCACAGTAGCACCGAGATAGTTTTGTCCTGGTTAGCCTTTGCAGAACAGTTGCTTTCAGATGTAAAGACGCAATTTTTAAATGTGAGTTAACAGCTAATAATGTGTTAACTTCCTTAAATGTAATTATTTCTTCAGGGTCTTTGTGATGAGCTTGCTTTGGTTGATGTTTTGGAAGACAAACTAAAAGGAGAAATGATGGATCTACAGCATGGGAGCTTGTTCCTTCAGACTCATAAGATTGTGGCAGACAAAGGTGAACTTCAGATTCTTTGTAACAATATTCTGTAAGCTTAATTGTATTGCTCATGTGATCAGAACTCTCAGGGTTTGGCATCAAAAGATTTAAATTAATGAATTTGGGTGAGATTTTAGTCTCTCATAATGGGGAGTCACTCCAATGGGGAGTGGTAATCTAAGCTTTCCTATATCTCTTAATGGTCGCTTTACTATTTTGGGCAACAGTTAAAATTGATTTTAATGGAATGCTAGTACCTCTGTAACGAAGAACAAATACCTTTCTTACTGTACAGATGGTAGAAATGAGATTGGGGAGGGGGGGGGGGGAGCTGAATGTAATAGAGGTCCGTGTGCTGATACATCAGGATGACATCTTACATTTGGGCTTGAATGTTGGTACAGTACAGAGGCTACTTGGAATACCTGTATGAAAATGATGCTGTTGAAGTTCCTTATAAACATATTTAATGGTCTTTATCTCTACACATGGTTGTAGATTATGCTGTCACAGCCAACTCCAAGATTGTGGTAGTAACTGCAGGTGTTCGTCAGCAAGAGGGGGAGAGTCGTCTCAACCTGGTTCAGAGGAACGTGAACGTCTTCAAATTCATCGTTCCTCAGATTGTGAAATACAGCCCCAATTGCACCATCCTGGTGGTTTCCAACCCAGGTAAAGAAGATCTCCAGAACACCTACGTTTTCTGTTATTAGAATATTAGTGATGCCTCATTAATCTTCTCAAATATGATTTCCAGTATGAAATTGCTTATCTTTATTTGGACATCTGCTGTTTAGTTGCTAACAGTGAAAATATTAGAGCTCTAGGAATTTGATATTATTTATTCAGGACTCTTCATGATTTGTATTTTAAAGCATTTCTAATGATAAGTACTTGAGTTCTTACCTACTTTAGCTTTATCAGGAGGTAGCTTTACATTTTTAGCTCAAAAGGTTTGAATGATTGGGAGATACTTGCTTGTAAGTAGTGTGTAAATCAAACTCCTTGACTGGGGCTTGTCATAAAATGGCCTGGCTTGAAAAGGACCACAATGATCATCTAGTTCCAGTCCCCCTGCTGTGTGCAGGGTCACCAACCACTGGAACAGGCTGCCCAGAGCCACATCCAGCCTGGCCTTGAATGCCTCCAGGGATGGGGCAGCCACAACTTTATTGGGCAACCTGTTCCAGTGTGTCACCACTCTCTGTGTGAGAAACTTCCTCTCTGATATCTAACCTAAACCTGCTCTGTCTCAGTTTAAAACCATTCCCCCTTGTCCTATCAAGGGATAGGATAAGACTGGATATGGCCATTCTTCAGAATGGAGGATCTGCCCTTTAAGATATCAACCATGCTTGTTAAACAGCTGTAGTAACATTGAAATAAGTATTAGTACAACTGTTATATGGCTGTATTAATACAGCCATATATTCAGGAAATAATATTTGCATGCTGAGGCTCATGGTAAGAGGAAGGGGTATAAACTCCAGGATGCTTCGTAGGAAGTCTCTTTGGGGTGGTTTTTCTTTGATTCAGCACCAGAGAAAAGCAGCTGCTACGGAGCCCTGGCAATGAGGTGAGACTGCTTTTAAAGCACCTTAACAGTTAAAACACAGCACGTGTGTGTAAAACTAGCAAGTCAGCTGCTGTCTGAGTAATTAGGTAGTGTACAAATTGTACTATTGAGTACTGGTATACTGAGCAAGTGACTTCTGTGCAAGTACAATAACATGGCAATTTTAAACTTATCTGAAAATGAGATCACAGATAAAATTGTTTTTGTTTGAGTTTGAATTCAGCCTTGCTAGAACTACAGACTCCTTTCCAGTAGAGCAGCTGTGTGAGACAACTGAGCGTGTTACTTTTTCCAGAATTACTTTCTGTGGAATCCTTGTGTTCACTAGTTTTACATAATGTAGCTATTGTAAGCCTCTTAGAAAGGACTTCAGAGGTGTCAGGCTATCAGGCGTGTCCACTAGCTGTGCGTTGGTGTAACTTTGTGTCCTTCCTGGTGACTTGCCCAGAGCTGTCTGGACTTCAACACAGATAGCACTGCCCCCGTTCTCTCCTGTATAAAAAACTGTATTGTTGGCAAGCAGTGAGACTAAATTGTGCCTCAAAGCTTGGATGTGTCCAGGGGAAATGTAGCTGTTTGAGAAGCCAGTACTCTGTAGTCTGCACATAGATCACTGTGGCCCTGGTAGGAGCAGTACCAGTTGTGGCTATAGCAAAGCAGTGCTAATGGGAACGCCCCTTGTAACATGAAGGTGCAAACTGCACTGAGACTGCATGCTTTTTGTTGCCCAAGCAAGTGATCTATATATAAATACAATCCCTCTGGAGAGCCAGTTTTCTTTTGAGACTTTTGGAGTCAGTATTCAGTGTTGTGGCCTGATGATTATTCTTGCTTTGGAGCTGTGGATTTGAGTTTTCCTTCAGCCTGCCCCAGCCTTAATTGGCTTGTTTTTCTCTAAATCTATTTTTAGAGCCACATGCAGCCAAAACACAGAGCTCCTTTAGCTTTTCTTGCTACAGAAGTAACCACTGTAGAAACTGTTTAATGAACAGATGCATTCAAGAAGCGAACCTGGAGTAGGAGTAGTGTATGTACTTGTAAAGATCTTTTTTTCCCCACTGTAAGTTGCTTTGCTGCTGCTTGTGAAAAAGTGGAACGTAATGTTACTTCAGGAAATTGCTTGACTATTTTAGACAGAGAAAAATTTCAGTCCCAGTTCTGGGTGCTTTGAGAGATTTAGTTCTAGCTGGCAGGATACTAATTTCCAAAGACCTTTGGTTTTTCTGAAAGGTAGCTAGACGGGTCCTAAACTTCTGGTAATTTATTCACCTTAGTCCTGTGAATAAACAGACCTAAAATACAGTAACCAGTGAGTTCACTTATGTTTCGAGTCTTCCTGAGAACCCTACCACTTGCAGCAAATACTTGGTGTGTTATTTCTGGTGTACGTGAACGGTTTAACTCACTATGCATGTTCTTCTTTTTTAGTGGATATATTAACCTATGTCACATGGAAGCTGAGTGGCCTGCCAAAGCACCGTGTGATTGGAAGTGGCTGCAATCTAGACACAGCTAGATTCCGCTACCTGATGGCTGAGAGACTTGATATCCACCCGACCAGCTGCCACGGCTGGATTTTAGGAGAACATGGTGATTCCAGCGGTAAGGAGCACTGTGGAAGATTTTATTTTATTTTTATTTTTTGATTAAACAATACAGTACTAGAGGTTGAAGCTGCATGTGTTAAAAGTCCTGAATGAACAGATATAGCTGGGCTTGAGTGGCTAGCAGCACTTTGTTGTCTTTATAGTGAGTCGAGGCAATTAATTCCAGGAAATCCTGCTACTGTTTTTTTTCCTTTTTTTTTTTTTTTTTTTTTTCAGCTAACATTATTGTGGCTGTATAATTAAATCCTGACTTGAAAAGGCCATTTTTTTTTTTTCTTAAGTGAATCCTAAGAATTCCAGTTCTCTTCCTTTACTTGTAGTTTTTGGATTTCCATCATCTATATTGTCTGCAGCAAGGCTCTCCACTGAAAGCTGTATTAGTGTTATTACTACGTCAGTAAATGGGATTGTTGCAAATAGTCTAAAAGCCTAGTAATCCAGATTGAAGTAAACAAAAATCCCTTTATTTTGTGAATTTCCTCCATGCTATTTCAACAGAAGCTTCAAGAGAAGCTTCTTTGATTTCATGGTTTTAAATTTGTCTTAGTTCAGCGTTTTTGTTTATTTAAAGTCTGACAGGATGCAGCAGAACAACCATATGGATGATGGTACTGCTTTGAATTTTAGTGCTGTGTGTTTTTTAAGAGATCCACATTTCACAGTGTCACACTGCATCTGATCAAAGTAGTGTCTCATCAACTACAGTACCAACTGAAGCCAGCTCTACAGTAAGAGAGCCTATTCTGCTTCACTGTTTCATCTATTTTTGCTTTGAAGTATCTAGAAAAATTCCTAGTGAGTTTGCAGAATGAATCTCCTTGCAAGCTTTTGATATGAAAGGAGATTGACAAATTCCTTTCTTGGTATTCTAAGCTTGCATATTGCTAACTTGTTCAGGGAAATAGAGTACAGATCTTGGAGGCTAATACTCATACTGATCAGTGGGGCAGCAAATGTACAGACAGCGATTCTTCTGTAAAATTTGTTCTAAAAAGCTGAATAAATAGTTCAGATAGTTCAGTCTGTCTGTAGGAATTTGAGGTTTCTGACTTGGAAAAAATAGCTCTCTAAACCTTTGAAGGACTGAAAGTTCTGTTATTCATGTGTAGGGATGAATTTCAGTGTCAGTACTGAAGTATTTTCAGAATATTCTGACACCCAGTGTTCTCAGAATTAATTCTTGTTGAATGAAGACAGGATCTGCCTCAAACTTTATTGTGGCTCCGGCTGCTATTGTTTTGTTTCATTAATATATCCTAGCTAGACCAAGAGCAGGTGGAGTTGCTAAGTGCTGTGGAGCTTACATTCTCTTTCTGTTGCAGTGGCTGTTTGGAGCGGAGTTAATGTGGCAGGTGTTTCTCTCCAGGAGCTGAATCCTGCCATGGGTACTGACAAAGACAGTGAGAACTGGAAGGAAGTCCACAAGCAGGTTGTTGAAAGGTACAGTGAGTTAAGGAATAATGTGGATGCATGTAATAATGGAGATGGCTTTTCTGCATGCTGCATCTCCTTTCCACCTCAGTTTTTGTGTATTCAGAATGACAATTTAAATCACTGTTCCACTGATTTGAATAGAGAATTTGTTAGTTGTACATGGCTTTCTGTTTTTCACTATCAGAATTGTTCATATGGGGAAGCTATTTTTCTTTTTTCAGCTAATGCTGAGAGAACAATAGGGTTTATTGTTATACATTTGGGTTAACGTAAGCTCTATATTTTATGCTCTAATGCTGGAATGTTTGACTTCTTCTTTGGCATTTATAGTTCTAAAAGTTGCAGTGTGTCATAGGAGTGTGTTGTGGCTTTGTTTTTTCTTTTTTAGATAGCGAATGTTTGCTTATCTAAGACTTTGTCTTCAGTATACTTTGAACGCTCTTTAACTAATCCTAGTATATTTCAATGTTTCTGTAGTGCCTATGAGGTAATCAGACTCAAGGGGTATACAAACTGGGCCATTGGCCTTAGCGTTGCTGAGCTCTGTGAGACAATGCTGAAGAACTTGTGCCGAGTTCATTCTGTGTCAACACTGGTAAAGGTAAGAAATGTTGGTGTATAGGATGCTCTAGCACAGTTTTTGTTATGGAAAAATTGAACAGTGTCAGTTAGCAAGGTGGTGAACAAAGGAAGCTTTGTTATTTTTTTAAGAATCTACTCTGAATTTAAGTGTTACAAAGGGAGCATCCTATTGTAATTTTATCTCCTGACTTCTTAGTTCTCTGCTCCATTATTGTAAGAAGGGTAAGCAAATACTGTACTGCCCAGCATTGGATTACCTTTGTGTGAAATTTGCCATACAGCTTCATTAAAAGAGGCTGTCAGTGAAGAAAAAAAAAAAAAAAAAAGATAACTTAGTGGAAGCCCAAATGTGTTAAATGTGTTTCCATGAAACACTCCCTTGCTAAGGGTGCTGGGGTAGAACGCATGTTTTTTGTCTATTTATCTGTATCTAGTCTGTGCCAGCTGAATAACCTCTAGTGGACCAATGGGCTCTGAGCTGGCTGATTTTACAGCATCCTCTATAGTCAGAAAAAAGATCTGCCATTTCTGCTTGCTCTAATCCTACAGCTTTTGAGTTTTGTCAGCCTACTTGTTAGATATAAATGGGATTTTTGGAGTTAGGATTTATGAAATAATCAATTTCATTATTGCTGTTTGTTTTAAACCAAGTCTATTTTCAAATATGCAGACTGAAAATTTTCTGCAAGCTGCAGAGTAGTAGTCTTAAGATCTGATGTCAGAAGGCTTCCTGCTGTATAAATTAAAAACAGCTCTAGAGTTATGGATTCGCATCAGTGATGTAATAACTCTTTTGTTTGTGACAGGGCATGTATGGCATTGAGAACGATGTCTTCCTGAGCCTGCCTTGTGTTCTGAGTGCCTCTGGATTGACAAGTGTCATCAACCAAAAGCTGAAGGATGATGAAGTGGCTCAGCTGAAGAAGAGTGCAGACACATTGTGGAGCATCCAGAAAGATCTTAAAGATCTGTAACTCCCGTGTTAGATCGCAGCAGTAGAAAAACAGTGTGTACAAATGTGGGCTCTCTACTCGCTATCCATCTCTATGGTTAACATTAATGCTCTTCCAGACTGAGCTTTTGTCCACAGTAGCTAAGCATAAGCTTGCTGTAACGCACAGACCTTAAGAACAAATAAAGCAACTTTAAGGCATGTTTTGGTGTCCTAGTGACTTATTTCTGGTGTTTATAGCTTATCCTGACCATAGTGTTCACCATTAGTATCTGCCACCTGATATATGACAGTGAAGACACATGTATTTTGTAACATAAAGTTAGTAAAAATGTAGTAATTACCTGTGGAGGGACTGCAATAATACAATCTTATTGGAAATAATTTCTGTACAGTAGAAAACTTGAAATCCAGATGCTGACTTAAGCTCCTGGGAATTGAAACTTTTCTGGTATTTTAACTGTTGGGTAAAATAAATTGATCTGTAGGTCTGGAAACCTGCTATGAAAAATATTTCTGTAGATATCCTGAAGTTTTATTACCTAAATTGATGTTTTCTACTCTATAGAGTAGATACTAACTATAAAATAATGAAAAGAGTAAGTTGCTGAGAATGACACTACTTCATTTGCTCTCGCTTTGACCAATATATCTCAAAAATGAATGGTGTAGGGACTTAAAAATAAATAAATAAAAATTTTTAAAAAAATGGAGGAGGCTCATTGATGCAATTCCTCACTGTTCTGTTGTTGCTGTTGCCAGAGAGGAGATCAGTGTCTGCTTCACTGCACCCCTTGTGATGAAGCTGTAGGTCAAGAGGCCTCTCTCCTCTGTGCTAACAAACTAGGGGAACTCAGGTGCTCTCATATCTTTCCTCCAGGTGCTTCACAACCTTTATATTTCTCCTTCGGACACTCTAATGTTACGTCCTTAAGTTGTGGCACTGACAACACACATGAGACTTGAGGTGAGGCTGCACTCCGTGGAGAGCCAGGCAATTTCTTCTCTTGGTTGGTTAGCCGTGTTGTGCTGTTCATTTGGCCCTTTTGACTGCCAGGACAGTTGTGTTCAGAAAGGTAAAACTCAGGCTTAATACTAAATTGCTTGTCTGAGGCTTAGGAGGCAGTTGTGTTTTATTATGTGATGTTAGACTCTGTCCTTTGGCATTGAGAGTTTTGTAAATGTGTGGTGGGGAAGGTCTTTCCCTTACTCGTTTTTCCTCTTTAATTTTTGAAGTGAGAATCAAGGTTACATTTTTGGCTGCTTAGTGATCTCCTTTGATGCCTAAAAGGAAAATCCATAAAAACTGAATGCATTTGAGTATTAAAATCCACAGCATGTTCAGTAGGTTAAGTGCATAGATCCTTCTCCACTTTGTTCATACTTGTACTGTTTTTGGTCAATGATATAAAATTCAAAAATATGTTGTGGAATTTAACTTTTTTAGGATTATTAAGGCTGGTATGTGTGAAGAGGCATCAGCTGTCTTAGAGGACAAAGAGTGGGCAGTTTTCCTTTCTGTCTGTGAATCTTGATTATTCTTGAAGTTCTCAGCCATAAAACAGATTTTTGTCCCTGACTAAATCAGCATGCAATCCTCACTCATCAAAGAGCAGGGTCTTACTTTGTGTTCTGAGATCAGCAAACTGATACCTCAGGTTGTGATGCCTTGAAATTAACACAGGAATCATTGCCTGTGCTGGGAAGCTGTTGTCACCCTAGTGACTGTCTGTTCAAAACTCTCTGTATCCACATGTTGCGTTCTTTTTTTTTTAAGTGACCATAAATTCAACATTAACACAGCATCTTTTGTGCCTTGTCGGAGAGCTAAAGACTGTCCCTATCACAAGAAGGTGCAGCCTGTGACAAGATAGAGTGGCTGTATATAAACAAGAAAGGTAATTGAAAGAATGAGGAAATCTCATCAGTCTGCAAGATGAGCAGTTCTTGAACTGTCAGAACACCCTGACTACTTATTTCTACTTCCAGGGAAATGATGTCACAAAGGAATATTCTAAGAAATAACAATAAAGTGGCCTTGTGTGCATAATGGGTGGGGATTGGTTCAAAATTGTTAAACATCAACAACTATCTCAGTCTAGGAAATTTTCAGATTTTATTAATAAACTCTTCAGATTATTTTTGGCATTACTGATATTTGTAAGTAGTATGCAAGTACATTAATAACTATAATTGTTTTTTGTTAGGATTCTTATCACATAAGATCCTCATAGCAGTTGGATGGCTATAGAATAGCTTTCCCATGCATGCTTCCACAATAGCAGCCTATTGCTTTCTGTTCGTCTGGAGTTCGTCTGTAATATAAACTTGCACAGCAAACATAAAAATTCCTTAATGACTATACTGCCTTAGTTTTCACCTAACAGATACTTGTGGCTTTTGTACATAGCAGACTCCTTATCTTGTCTGTGTTTTGCTTTTACAGCCCTATAGATACATGAACTTTGCTCCTGTCAAAGGCAATGCAGGTCTTTAAACACATTCCTATGTATCAAGAGGTACCTTGGCCTAAGAGAAAACATCATGGTGCTGTTGGACTTTATGTTGAAATAAGCAAGAAAAGCCAGCACACAGAAGCAGAACACTTCAGAAAGCACTAAGGACAGCTTGCTTGACTCTCACGAGGTAAGAGCACTAAGGTAGTTTTGACTGCTGTAAGGACCTAACCCTCCTGTATTTGTAGGTTTATAGCTAGAGTACGGAACAGAAAGTCAGTCTGACTGCTCTGCAAGCGTCAGACAAGAGATGAGGAAATACCATTGGAAAATAGAGAGAGGAGGGATATTACTGGCATGGTGATAACAAAAGGCCAGAATGTCATCCTCCACGTTACACTTAACCTCGAATATATGCTTATTACCACTGTATTTGTAACATAGATTTATAAATAAAATAAATGCTAAGGAGAAAGAGCTTGAATTTTTCTATCTGCGCATTCAAACCTTTGAGGTAAGTGGGTATGCATACATCAACTATACTGCAATTAGTTTTTTGTTAGGAGGCTTGTCACATAGTCTTGTATCTTCACTACAGTTGCTGTAGAATAGCTTCTTCATGTATGCTTACAGAACAGCAAGCAAACTATCACCTTCTGTTACTCGAATATCCTTTGCATCCTTGGTTTATTTGTAAGTCTGTATAGCAAGAAACTGTGCAAGCTTAGTAAAGCTGATGTTTGTGGTAATCAGCCATCACTTAAGCAAGAGGTGGGCTTGTTCTGAGTTTACCTGCAGTGCTCCATTAGCTTCTCCTTTAGTAGTCAGAGGACAAAAAGAGGTCAGAGAGTTGGTGGCAGGATTAAACAGTAGAATGGTGTTCAACAGAACATATAGGTAGGTACAGAGTTTTTTCCTAGACTGGTAGTGTTTACGTGACTTTCATAGAATCTAACTTAGAACTGTATTTTGTGGTAAGTAGGTGACTTGTGTCCTCAATTCCTCATCAAATTGCTGTTATCACTGTGTTGATACAACTCACATCAGCCTTATGCAGCAACTAAATGGTACTTACTTCAATTTACAGATATAAATCATTACAATTATGTTGCACATTCTCAGTGGTATATAACCACAGAACTTTCACTAGTGTCAGTGTGATTAAGAGCCCCAAAATATTTAAGAGCCCCATCCATATACTGTGGTCTAGAATGACACACTGCCATAGCGTAACAAGGCCTCTCAGGACAACATCTGATTTTTGGTATTTCTTTATCTATGAGTAGTTCTCCTTTAATTCATGTCTCTGAGCACAACCTTAAGTAAGTCAAAACTTTCAAAGCTTTCCAGAGATTACAATAGTTAGGGTCTTTCTAAAACCCACACCAACCATAGTGATGTACTCCATTTGTATAAATGATTTCCTGTGATGCCATTGCTTTGTGAGTCATTCTATGCAAGCAAAAGAGTCATGCAAATCATTAACTTCAATGGTCTACTGGAGAGGTCAGACTCACAAGGCTTGGATTTGTTCAGTGTCTGAAATGAGTAATTTACCTGCAAACATGAGCAACAATGCACAATATGGCCCAGGTACTGGATGTGCAAACTATGATTTCTATGCAAATATTTTCTCCATTATGCTCTCCTCTGTAAGAGCTCTTCAAACCCTACTTAGTTGTGTTTACACACTCAACATCTGAGGTAAAAAAAAAAAAAAAAATAAAATCCAGAAAATCTTCAAAACAAAGTGAAGGTGGCACCTATCAGCAGCAATTTCTGGAAGGTAATACCTGTAATTCTTGCATAGTGGGATGTACTAAATGCAAATGCAAAGGGAATAAAAAAGACATTTTTTTCTGAAGTACATTTTCTATCTGCGCTGCCAGTTCCACATTTCAGGCAATGATACAGGAGTGCTATGATTTCCAAAGCCTCTGTTCATTCAGCCATCTCCAGTGGCGTCACTGGGAATGTGTAGACACGAGCAGTACACCTTAGAATTATATCAAACTCATTTTCCTACCCACATATGACAGTAGAGTAGTCCCTGATACACTCAGACTGAAGATCAGTCTGGGAGACTATTTGTTGTTGAGCTTCTGTTCATTATACATTTGTTTTTTTCCAGTGGTGAATGGTCTTGCATTAGAAGGAAATAAGCATTTTTTAAAATGACTTCTGTATTGTGCTGATTCTGAATGCTCTGGTGTGTATATATGTGTATATATATATATATATATTTTAAGATAAGAGTCAGAAGAATAAACAGAAACAAATCTTTGGACATTTCAAAGCATTCAAAGTCAATAGTGTGGATCTTAAAGAGACAAAAAAGAAGACCATACTCATGGATAGTGCCTATATTCCATTAAGAAGAATTTATGTTCATGAGGATCATTGAATGTGGTTAAATTTCAACAAGTATCTTAATTCTGATCATGGCACAGCCTTTTTTTTTTTTCTTCTTTTCTCTAATGAAGTCCTTACTATGCCATAGCTGAATGAATGGAAAGGCCTCATTCAGCACCACATCTCTGAGTTTGCAGAACAGTCTTTCAAAGCACAGAAAGCTGGACAAGCCACTGTTTGCAGACAGAGAAGTAAAATAATGCACTACTGCCTACTTGAGAAGATACAGATAAGCTCTGTGAAACCGAGCTGCTAGCTGTGATAACAATTCTTTCAATGTCACACAAGATAAAAGAGTAAGAATTCAGAACTACCCGGAGCTGTGTTTGTACATCTGTGAAAGTATTTGTGTCTTTGTCCATGAGTTTGCATCCTAGATGGGAGCACAACACCCTGTACAGTAGAGAGCTCACTTTATTAAATATCCTCTCATTGCTCTTCTTTTCCCTTCTTCCCTGTGCAACTCAGCCTGAGGGAAGGGCTTTTCTTCCAGGCAAAGGTCCCCCATTTTGCTGGTTGTGTTGTGTTGTGAAGTTGTGTTGTGATTCTGTTTCCACGGTGTTTATAAAACTAAGGTTTGTCATGAACAAAGATTTAGTCAGAAGAATTAAACGGCCTTTTGTCAAAAGCAAAACAACACAGTAGACACTGGAGAACTCCTGTTAATACCATCAGTGCCACCTACTGCTCGATTTCCAGAGTACAGCTTGTGCAAATAACTAATGCTACAAACCTGTAAAATTTGGCCCCATGTTTATGAACATTTTTAATATCTACATATAATTTATTTCTACAGCTGACCCAGGTGCACTTTTCTCATTATAAATTCAGTCAATAAACAGTATTGACTATTTCTTCCCCAACATGCTCTTTCTTACAGCCAGAGAGGCTGAAGTTGATTCTCCAACTTTCTTGAGGTGGTTCTACAGGAGGGACTGAGGGGTCCCAAACAGAAGGAGTTAGATTAAAGCCAGTAGAGATGACCACATCCTGGAATGTAACAGTTTCGAAAAGAGCTTTATATGGGGCAGTGTGCTCCTATCTGCCTATTATCCCTGCCTGTCAATATCCAGAGAACTGTAGGAAATTTAAAAACAAAACAAAACACACACTGTGCCATTTCTCTTCAGAGACTTTTCAGACACAGCCTTCTCATTGTCCGAGATCTTGCAAGTGAGAATAGTTCAAGTCCACAAGCTGAGAACTTGGTGCAACCACCTATGATGCCAGGTCAGACTGAGCCATGTTGTATAATGCATTACCTGAGGGTGTTTGTGTACTTTGGTGATAACAGTAATGTGGGAACATAAAGACTGGACTCAAAACCAGTTTCAGTTTTGTGGAAAGTATTTTTATAAACTACTGTTTTGTGTAGGTTTCCATTTTTCCAATTCAGCAGTTGTCCTTTCTGTTATATTACAGAAGAAGAAAAAAAATCTACAAGTATTGTACTTGGGTAAGGGCAACCCTAGATATATGTGCAGACTGGGAGAAGAACTTCTTGAGAGTAACCCTGCTGAGAAGGATTTAGGAGTCCTGATAGATGAAAACGTTAACATGAGCCAGCAGGGTGCGCTTGCAGCCCAGAAGTACAACGATATCCTGGGTTACATTAGAAGAGGAAGTGCCAGCAGGGAACTGTCCCTGTCTGCCTTCTTGACACCTATCTGGAGTATTGTGTCCAGGCTTGGGATCCCCAGTACAGGAAAGATGTGGAGCTTTTGGAGAAACTCCAGAGGAGGACCAGGAAGATGATCAGAAGGCTGGAGCATCTCTCCTATGAAGACAGGCTGAGGGAGATGGGCTTGTTCAGTCTGGAGAAGAGAGGGCTCTGAAGAGACCTCATTACAGCCTTGCAGTCTTTAAAGGAAGATTATAAACAGGAGGGAAATCAACTTTTTACACAGGTGAATATCAATAGGACAAGGGGAAATGTTTTTAAATTAAAGGAGAGGAGATTTAGACTAGATGGCAGGGGAAAGGTTTACACAGGGTGGTGAGGCAGTGACACAGGCTGTCCAGAGAAGTTGTGGGTGCCCCATCCCTGGAGGTGTTCAGGATCAGGTAGGATAAGGTCCTGGGTGGCCTGATCTAGTGGGTGGCAACCCTGCCCACAGCTGGGGATAGGAACCAGGTGGGCTTTAAGGTCCCTTGCAGTCCAAGCTATTCTAAGCTTAGTGACTTCCTATCTCTACAACAAAAAATGGCACATTCTTCTAGTGTTAGCACTGTCCCCTTTTCACTACTTGCCTCTCAATGCACTTTGCATGGAGGATAGACAGTGACTTTTTTCCTTTCTGCTCTTGGAACTGCACCCCCACTGCATATGCTGTAGATTTGCCCATTCTTACTAACAGAATATAACCTTGCTCCTGGAGAGCTGTTTTCTTTCTGTAGGATCACAGGTACCAGCATTAAAGAACTTCTAAAGAACTTCTCTATTGTGAGGGTTATGGAGCACAGGCACAGGCTGCCTAAAGAGGTGGTGGAGTCTCTAGAGATATTTAAAACCTGCCTGGATGTCTACCTGTGCAACCTGCATTAGCAGGGGGTTGGACTTGATGATCTCTAGAGAACCCTTCCTACCCCTGCAATTCTGTGATGCTCTTTGAGCTGATGATCCTTGCAAACCCACTTGCCAAGGCTAAAGGAGTTGTACCATCTGAAAGTCTGAAAACCTCAGATTATATGAATACCTTAAAATGTTTATTATTTCGACCTCAGTTCACTGTTCACATGTCTTTTAGGTTTGTTACAGCTGCTGAATGCCTGGGGGCAGCGGACTGCCATCGTTCATCTGGCATCGGTCAGTACCCCCGCTATCCTATTGCTGGCTGACGCTGTACCCTGACATGGCGGCCGGGCTATCGCGCCGTTGGGAGGCGGGCGCCCCCTAGTGGTCAACAACGAGCAGCACACGCGGTGTGCGAAACGGAGCCGCCTGGTTCTGGGGTGGCATGGGGCTCTGCGGTTAAGATGAGTTTGTGGGCTGGCTTGGATTTGCCCTCTCTAGTCGTCACATGGAATGATATTTGTGAGGCTGTCAGCCCCGCCTTGGTTTTCAGAGAAAAGGGTGACTTGGGCAGATTTGATATTAGAATCATAGGATGGCGGAATCATAGAATGGCTTAGGTTGGAAGGGACCTCAAAGATTATCTAGTGCCATCCTCAGAAATGGGGTTCAGAAATGAGGAGGCCCCCGCAGTATTACAGGTTTTTCATCTAAATAACGTGAGCCAGCTGCTCTGAGGTACTACATTGCCTGTGTGCTGTTGTATACACGTCCATTCTTGCAGACTGGCAGCATAATGGTAAACAAGAGATGAATATGGTGATGCTGTGACAAAGCAATGTTGGCATATGTGGGCCTTAAGCTCTCCCACAGTTCAAATATTTACTGGTTTACAGCATTCCTTACATTTCTATTTTACAGGATGCTGTCCATTCCATGCAATTATGTAAATTGCAGTATTTATTACTGGTTTCTATATAGGAAAGAAAAGAAAGTCATATTTGTATTACTTTTATACAGATGGGCGGCCTGTCTTCTAAACCTATCGCCTTGGACTTGCTCCGTCCATCTGTGCTGCTATGAAGTCCACGCCTGCCATTGCCTTCCATAGAGCTAGTGATGCCCTGGATATCACCTGGAGATCTGGAGATCTGGTCAGCGCTGAACTCTGGATTTTGGGCAAGTTGTTTTCTAATCTCAGACTCTGACTGAGTGGACACAGCTGTCCCAGAGGAGCTAGGCTCTCAGCATAAGCACATAAGTATCATCACAGTAGGCAGCTGCTCTGTGGGTCTTGGGAGGTCTTAAGCTGCAAGCTCTGCAGATGTGTGCACTCCTTGCAGCATCCTAGCTTTGTCCTTTGTGCTGCAGCAAGATGGGTGCATTTTTTCCCTGGGCCCAGAGGCCAGAGAAAAAGAGAAACCATATGGAAAATAGGGGACAAGATCTGCAGGGAGTGCCACCAAAAACATGTAAATAGAGCAACTGTAGCTCTGTCTGTAGAAACTCTCAGATATGCAGACCTGTCCTAAAGCAGAATGAAACCAACAGCTTGCCCAGAGAGGGAACACAGCTGGAATTCACTGTGGAAGGCAAGTTGTGTGAGGCAAATTAGTGCTTTTGGACTGATGGACTGAACAAGAATAGGTAACAGTGCTTAACCTGACAAGTAATCTTACAGGCATCATGTAGAAAGAGCCTGTTTACCCTGCTGGCCAGTGGGTAGAGAAAGTCTATGAGTGGTAACAGGCAGGGGAGGACTCGGGGGCCGGACTCAGATCAGGTGGTGAACTCAGAGTGTCCTCTTTCCTGGAGTTTGCTCAGGGCAGTGCTGAATTTACAGCTGGTGAGTTTCAATTGTTCCTGAAGGAGAAGATACTGAATGCTGTGACTGGGGAGCTCAAAACCAATTTTTACCTCCCTTTAGGGGCAGAAGAAAGGCCTGCCCCCAAAGCGAAGACCTTCCTCAGGTCAGTCTTTTTTAAATTCTTACCTCTGCCAGCAGCTGCTTCTCAAGCCCTGAGGATTTCACTGAGCCAATTTAATGCTGGTGGTCAGACAGTTTAAACCCATTAGCTGCCAGCTACCTGAGTAAATTTTCTTCTCCAAACCCAGCGCACCGGCAGACCACTCCAAGCAGAACTGCAGAGAAACGGCTACATTAAGCGGACATTTGAGTACAACTGTTGTGGCCTGCGTGGTGAGCATTTAGGGGCTGAAGAAAATGCCACTGGCTAGATCACTGTCCATGACCTCTCTTAATGGGCTTCCTCAATGGGAAGATGAAGACCTACCAGTGGAGGACTTGTTGCTCTTTGAAGTTTCTTGGGAAGTTACCAACAAAGGTTTGTACAACACTCCTAAGAGTCAGCACTGCTGTTTTTGTGGAAGTGGGAGGAGAAGTGTAGGATGTGGTCATGAGGGGCATTAAAGGGAGACAGGGCAAAAGCTGGCTGCGTGTGTTTTGTATCGGCAGGAACAAATGTGGCATCCATGTTTGTGTGTGGGCTGCATCTGCATGTACTTCCGTGGAAGGAGCACAGTAGTGTCAGGACATGTATTTGTCTGCACACCAGTCACCACCAGGGCTGTGTTGTTTAAACAAACATCTAAGTGTTATGCCCAGGTGTGCATGTTTATGAATATACAGACATTCCTTTGTACGTATTTAGATTTTATCTTCTATGCAAATTCACTTGGGAATATAACACATGAAAATAGGCTGCAAAGCAAACACTAAATTCAGAGAAGTTAGTAGTTTCTCCTTCTATAGCAGTGTGGAAAAGAGGCCCAATTTGAAATAGTCACAAATAAACATAGTTGCATTAAAACCACTGAACAAAAACAGACGTCAATGACCAACAGTCTTTACGCCAGCTGAAACCCTTTTGGACTGGCTTTTGCAAACACAGGTAGTGCCAGACAGGGACTTCATGTTTTGCACACGTGTACAGATTCAAAATCTGCTCACCACGCAGTGTTACACGTAAAGTCTATGCTACTTGTTACGCAAAGATCTTTCTGCCTCCATTACCAATTCCTTCATCAAAATATACCCCTTTCATAGAATGGAATCATTTTGGCTAGGTGCAGTTCACTAAGGGGGGACAGGCTCCATTTTTGCCATAAAAGCAAATTAGTATGAGTAAATGATTGACCTATGTGTCTTATTGTCCTGGCAGATAAATAAAGAGATTAGACTGAAGAGAGGATCTGTAATCTGCTAAGATTTTAACCCTAACGAGGAAATATGTGTGAGAGGAGCAGAGTGCTAGGGTCTATCACTCTGGTGGAACTAGAATTAATATTCTGTGATCGCTTCCAGTATTTAGTCTGCACTGAACTGCAATTTTACTTGCCCAGGAGGATCAATACACAGAGGTAGTACAGAGTAGCTGTTACACTTTGAATCCCTGTGGGCTTATTTTTCAGTAGTTTTAGTCAAGTTTTTTGAGGTAGTTGTCTACTGTCAGAATTTGGAGCATGCAGCATTTACTTTTGCAGCATGCATGGTAAGTAAGCCACTGGCAAGCAGATGGCAGCAGAAATCTGGAAAGTTCAGATGTCCTCCTTCACATTTCTGAGCCCTGTGCTATTTACATACTCTGTTATCTGGACCCCCTGGCTACAGGGATCACACAGATATTTAAGAAAAAGTAAAGAAGAATTAGATGTATCTGTCTTTATGTGAAGAATGCTGAGAATGTTTTGATCATCCATACAGCTTTTAATGACCTTATTTCTAGCTGTGTCAGTTGATTTGGCTGCACTGATTAGTTTCGTGTTTTATGGGAGAACTAATATTTATAATAGAGTGAACATTTTTTCAAATTAGTTAAAAATAAAGGTGCTATTAATTGTCCCAGGTGTCAAACTCATATGTCCAAATGGAGCTGACACAGCTAGACATAGCAGTGTCTTCATTAAAACTGGATTTCTGTACAAAATTCCCATCAGCCAACCCTGACTGGAAATGTTTGTGGAAAAAATCTTTAACAAGCCTATTTCAGCTTACTTTTCTGTGAGCCTTTATATTCTTGCTGCTGAAGGCTTTTTTTCCTGTGTGTTCCATGCAATTGAATGTCAAAGTCACATGATGAGATTCCCCAGTGACCTTTTTATAAACAGTTCTTGGAAAACATTAAGGCATTGGGCTTATAAGGAAAGAGAATAGCCAACAAAAGGGAGAGTCTTCACAGAAGATACACAGGCTTAGGAAATACAATCACTTACACCGTTTTCCCCATCCTCCTTTAGCGTAAGGAATTGTTCATTTTACTAAGTAGCCTGCCCCCACATAGATTTAATGCTGCTGCATGTTTCAGTGTTTTAGTTTTAATGTTGCTATCTATATTTCTAATATAGAGGGAAAGATAAGCATAAGCTGGGCTTATTGCCCTGACAAGCTCATTTGATGATTTAATATGATGGCTTAATATTTCTTTTCTGGCAATGCAAAGCTGTTTCAGCATGAAGTTAGCTCATGCAGCTGAAGTGGTGTAATGTTGCTGCTGCCTACAGGAGAGTTCAAGTCTTTATATGTGCCTTGTGTGTATCACTAGTTGCTTGTAAGCAGTGCCCTTTGCAAGTAGCTTCAGTTTTCTGAACTTCACAAATACATTTGCCTTCAGAGTTGGAGGACAATGAAAGGTCCTGCAACTACAGGAGTATATGTGAGTATATGTGAGTACATGTGATTGTGTGGTATGAGAGGGTTTTCATTTGCTAGACTGCCTGTTGGAAAAGAGGGCTGACTGGCATTTCCTTGAGCAGGAGGTGGTGCTGGTTGGTACTGAGGTCTATGATGCAGTGGAAGGAAAGGATTTGTCAGTTGCATGAACTCAATATTCAGAGATATGCAAGTATTCATTATTCCCAGAGCCTCTTAAGTTCTTTCTCAACAGCTGCCACAGTGAAGGTGCCTCCCTTTTTTAAGTCTAGTTCATTTAACACATGCTCTAACTAGCAGAGTTTTCTACTTGCCTATGCTTCCTTTTTATACTCTCTGATCCAGTGCTGCCTGTGCTGAGTGGCAGCTTCTGACATAAGAACTGCAAAGCACCAGCATCTCAGTTATTCTTTTTTCCCCTGGCTTACATAGCCAATTTGGAGCATGAAGAGATAAGATAGCTGAAGGAGAGAATGAGAGATTAAAAGAAAAAAGGAACTCATCTGGAAGTGTGACTCTCCCTCCACCTTACCCCCAAGTAAAGCAAAAAGGAACTTGCCGCTTAAAATGTGAGCACAACATTGACACCATCTTGCACTGGAAGTCTTCTGTCACAAATGTAAGAAAAATTTAGTTTGTGATACAAGATTCTCCCACTTTGACTCTCCACTGATGGGCAAGTCCCATACTGTGAAGTGAATCTACTGTGTTTATGTGGCAGAAAGGGACGAAAGCAAACAGGCAAGAGCCCAGTACACTGCAGAGCTGCATGATCTGGTGGTAATCTTGGAGAAACTCAGCTTTTTTCACACTTCCTTCCCCATCTTTCGGGGCCAGTATGCTTCAGTATATCTAGATCTGGGCCTATCTCTATGCATGTTGCAAAAGAGGACTGTTTGCTGTGTTTTGCTTTTTTTTTTCCTCTCTCTCATAACACAAAGACCAATAGAAATGTAAGAACGGGAGCACAGAGCAAGTTGGCGACAAGCTTTGTATATCTTGTGTCTGAAGCTCCATAGATGGAAATTGTCAGCAGGGAACCAAAAGCTACTACAGGAGCGTGGAGGCAACTGCAGCAAATCTTCCACAGTAATCTTTTGTCCTCAATTCCTCCTCCTCAACGTCTTTTAAATATTTTCCCACTGATAATTGTAGTATTTAACTGAGATAGAGAAGTGTAATTCTTAGCTGTAAGTTAGTGAGTTTTTGGATATGCATAGTGAGAAGGGCTGCAAACTCTGAAAATCTGATCTGTGCTCTTTGAAGATTCCTTTAAAGTCATTCAATTGATGCTTAGATTCGTATCTTTTGCTATACTTAGCAGCTTTTAGCTAGAAAGAAGAGTGCTTAAAAATGCTGGTCTGACTGCCAGTTTCTATCATCATTCAGCTGTGAACAGATTGGCTCAAAAATCACTCATAGGTGAATCTTAAATATTTTTTTCCAGCCCTACTGGAAGGAACATTCTGTTAAAAACAAACCTTAGTTCATTTTCCCCTGAAGCAGAGTTCTGTGCACGGGTTCTCTGTTGAAAACCTGGACCCTTGGTTATTAAATCATGAAATCACTGAAGTCAGCAGGACCAACATTTCATATCTTGGCATCAAAGTAATATGAAATTAAATCTTTTGTATTTGAGATGATGCACACTGTATTGTGTGTACTGATGCAGGACTGTATTGTGAAAATCTGCTGTAAATTGCAGTGTTTTGGTATTATTTCAAAATATACTTCTAGTGCCAGAACTTCAAAGGATACAGATAACTTCTATCTTCTGATGAGTCCTGGACACAAAAGTAGCCAAAAAATACATTAAAAGTACCTGAAAGTATGTGAAGAGGCTGTGTATTTTTTGATTGACATTGTTTTACTCCAAGGATAGTCACCAGATACACATAATGAAAAATTCAGAATAGAACCAAACATTAGAAGAAATGAGACCGGGCCCAATTTTATTATGTCTATAGATCAGAGACAAATTTTGAGGGGAAGGGGTGAAATAATAGTTGACGTAACTAGTAATTGTGGCAGTGAAGTCATTTTAGGACAAGGGGGAATGGTTTTAAACTGAGACAGAGGAGGTTTAGGTTGGATATTAGGGAGGAAGTTTCTCACACAGAGGGTGGTGACACACAGGAACAGGTTTCCAAGGAGGCTGTGGATGCCCCATCCCTGGAGGCATTCAAGGCCAGGCTGGATGTGGCTCTGGGCAGCCTGGTCTGGTGGTTGGTGACCCTGCACATAGCAGAGGGGTTGAAACTCAATAATCGCTCTGGTCCTTTTCAACCCAGGCCATTCTAGGATTCTATGATTCTATAATTTTGAATCCTGAAGTTGGTACTACTTCCCTCTTGGATTCCATGGCAAGCACAGCCCCCAGAAAAGCTCTAGTGCCTTCTGTGTCAGGCTGTGGCAAAAAAGATGAAGTGCCCTGGGAGCACCCTCTGCCTCTGTAGCAAAGGTGTGCAGGGAAGGGCTCCTGCCTCTATCCTGCAGGTGACAGTCTTCCTGTCTCAGTTTTGTAGCCTCTCGTGCCGTCTCTTTACTTCCTTTTTGGTGTCTGCTGCTGCTTCCCTCTGTCTTTCCACAATGTGGGGTAGGTAGGAGAGCAAGTGAAGTGAACAGTAGGTATCTCTGGCAGCTTTGAGAAGTTTGGGCCATTCCCTGCTCAAACATCCCCACCTGCACAGGCCATTTTCTAGAAATGAATTTCCTGCATAATCTTGCAAGTTGTAGCCCCTTCCTCATGAGGTGACAAAGAGCATTTGCAATGGGTCTTTCCATGTGATATTTTCAGCAGAAATAGCATGCTTTCTGCAGTGATAGATCTTGCACAAAGATCTCCAGTTGCGAAATCAGGTCTCTGCTTCTGCATAATGCTGTCCTCAGTAGCGATGTGATACAGGGAGTCCATTCTGACTCACAGACCGTTTATTTATTTAAATAGCTCTGACATCTGTCTCAGTGTCTCAGAAGGCACTAATTACTGCTTGGACTTTAAATATGCAGCAATAATAATACACTTGAAATGGGGAAAGAAGTTAAGAGGCTGAAGTAATGAAGATGATAACTTCTTAGATAAATGCGCAGTTATAGTAAAGGGTATGAAAAAATTCAAACTTAGGAAAATAATTTTATGAAATATTTTCTGAGCAAATATTTTGTTTTCATCATTTTCCCTTTATAGAGGTCACTAAAAAGAAGTCAAACTTTCTCATGTGGATTTTCTTTCCCCAAAACTTTTTTTTCCCCTGCCCCTACCAGTTTATTTTTCCCAAAAAAGAGGGAGAGGATGAATGGAAACAAATGAGGGGAATTATTTTTTCTTGATTTCTTTTTTAACTTAATTTCCTCTTTCTGGTGGAAAAGTTAAAAATAAATTTTAAAAACAAATAATAGAAACATTTTTTTTTCTCTCAAGGAGGTTTTAAAATTATCAGAACTTAAAATATTTGCATGAAATGTTTCAGGTGGAATTAGAACACTAAATTGGTCCTGGAAGCACTCAAGGCCAGGCTGGATGGGGCTTTGAGCAACCTGGTCTAGAGGGAGGTGTCCCTGCCTACAGCAGGGGGTTGGAATCAGATGATCTTAAAGGTCCCTTCCAACCCAAACCGTTCTATGATTCTATAATTTATTCACATTTCACTACTAATTCTTCATATAACAGAACTTCAGAGGCTGCATACAGAAACCTAAAACATCAGGGGATTTTCATACATCCTTATTGTTTGGGAACTTTTTATAGCTACAATATGACATAAAAGTATGTGATTAGGGACGAACAAGGTGATGTATCATATAGGTGAGAATAATTTGAGAATCCTGTTAGGATCTGTGTATTCAACTTCAGCCTAGCTCAGTTAGTTGGTAGAATGTGTAATACATTGACTACTAACATAAGTATTTCCAGTGGATTCTAAGTCACTGTGCAGATATAATCTGTCTCTTCGTAATATATAACATGTTCCTTGAATTGTTTTGGGAAAGTGAATTTTCCAAAGTCTATGTGTTGTTCTAGACATTGCTCTTTCCTTCTTAGGTTGTCTTTTTTAAGTTAAGCCTGACCCTTTTCACATACGCACAGTTTCACTCGCCCAGTCAATGTAAGTTTACACAAAGATGTGCCTTGTGAGTCATATTTCCACAGTGGCAGAGAAAACAAAAGTAGATTTGAAGACCAAGTAACCCTGACCTTTTATCGCAACTATCTTCTGCAGAGTTTTTACTGTCCATAAAATGTACTCTTTCATTTTTATCCTTAGTAATTCTCATTACATTTCAGGCAAAATAGTACCCTCAAATGTATTTTACATTGCAGTGCGACAGATTATGGTGGTAGACCACAGCACACTCTCCAATTTTTCATTCAGAACAGGCCTTCCTTTTTGACAGGACATGTTTTAGAACAGAGAGTAATGCTACACGAAATCTTGCGAACAGGATCACTCAGCTGTTGGCTTTGTAAAGTGATGTCCCAGGCCATTTATCTCTTTTAAAGGCAGTATCTGCAAACTAAGCTGCCAACATTAAACACCTTGCAGTGTGAAAGGCACTGATCTCCACTCTTTTGATGGAGGGGAAAGAGCTCCATACCATTGATGTCATATGTGGCTTTATCATGTTACCTAGTATTCTAATTCTTGCACATAGGTTTTTTACTCATTTCCATTTGGTCACTAGGTAACTTTGCACAAAAATCTCCCCCTATTATAAGACCAACGTTTTTGCTGATAAAAACCAACTAGTTTCACAACTAGGATTTCTACTTGTTTATCTGTTTCAGATTAAAGTGATTTCTGTTCATATGATGACCTTTCCATGAGAGCAGACAACATTTGTGTCATTGTAACCGCATGACATTGTAGATCGAATCTTCTGACTTGTCACATTATTAAAATGGTGTATTTGCACAAATACAAGGTATTCAAGTAGTTTCTATCAGCTTATGAACAGAGGAATTTGGAGCCACTTTCTTTGGAGTTTTTGAAATCCCTGTCCAGAGCAGCTATGATAGACAATCATAGAATCATAGAATCACAGAATCATAGAATGGCCTGGGTTGAAAAGGACCACAATGATCACCTAGTTCCAACCCCCCTGCTATGTGCAGGGTCGCCAGCCACCAGACCAGGCTGCCCAGAGCCACATCCAGCCTGGCCTTGAATGCCTCCAGGGATGGGGCATCCACAACCTCCTTTGGCAACCTGTTCCAGTGTGTCACCACCCTCTGGGTGAGAAACTTCCTCTATAATATCTAACCTAAACCTCCTCTGTCTCAGTTTAAAACCATTCCCCCTTGTCTGACCACTATCCGACTTCATAAACAGTCATACCCCCTCCTGTTTATATGCTCCCCTCAAATATTGAAAGGCCTCAATAAGGTGTCCCCGAAGCTTTCTCTCCTCTAAGCTAACCAAGCCCTCAACCTTTCTTCATAGAAGAGGTGCTCATGGTGGCTG
Source organism: Lagopus muta (assembly GCF_023343835.1). Taxonomy (NCBI): domain Eukaryota; kingdom Metazoa; phylum Chordata; class Aves; order Galliformes; family Phasianidae; genus Lagopus; species Lagopus muta. The sequence continues at coordinate 66,368,874 of NC_064433.1, forward strand.
TGATTTAATTTCCTTGGCTTTCTGATCTGACCAAAGTACAGAAGAATTTTCCAATGCATAGATTTATTTCTGCAGTTCCATATCTCTGTGATGTGGAACACCTTAACTGTAGCATTGATTTAGGAAGACATGAGAATCTTCTTAGATCCTGAGTTAGTACATAGGTTAGTAACTTAATGAAATAGTTTTATTTAGCAAGCTGCTAGATTGGAACTGCATTTGTTTTTGTTTGTCAAATGCCTAGAAATCTGAGACACTTCAACATAAAAAAAATTAAGGTTGGGAACCCTTCAGGCATTCAGAACAAATGGCATGCTTGTAAAGAAAAAGATTTTAAGTATGCAAATTCTCTTTTAGGAACACCATTAGAAAGCATAGCTCTGGCTGCTCAGTTTCTCAGGACTGTAAGATACCAGGCTTGGGAGAAGGCTTTCTATACTTCTCAGGTGATACAGTTTAATTAGTTTGGGAACTAATCTCTTGAAGCTCTGAGCAACTTCAGCAGCTATTCTGCAAGGCATGGTCATTTGGGGCAGATTTTTAAGAAGAATCAGGTAAACCTTGAAGATTTTTTGCCATCTGCAGTGGTTATGCGCTCCACCTGCACTTCTAGATACTCAAGTACCTTTCAAAATGAAGTGTGGATTGCTGAATGCTAGACAATGATCGCTTGCATTGCTGACTCCTTATGTATTTTGATGTTGTTGCTGAAAGGTGTAACATGGTCTTTTTATCTGAAGTATTACCAAATGCTTCCAGATTCAGTGGAAGGTGACATTTCTAAGTAGGAACTTTCATTATTTTCCTATTATTTCCTGGTCTGCAAATGTTGTTTGCCTTCATTTGTCTTACCTTGCTTAAAATCATCAGAGCTATGACAAAAAACATCTGTGATATATAGCAGCAGTCTCTTCTTTTGCCCTCCCTTCTACTTGATTGATCTAAGCACTTATTAGTGTTCTGTTTTTGTGGTGGTGGAATGGCCACTGCCTTGCATCGCAGGTCCTGTGACCAAGGGGGCTGCAAGGCTGCTTTGCCAGTGCATAGATCACAGGGACAAATGTGGAAAACTGTCAGGGAAAAGTAACTAATTGAATCTAGCATCCCATATGCAAGACTAAATAGATTCTGTATTTACTCATCAGAAGATAGTACTGCTCTATTCTCTTAGAAATTTAGTACTACATTTACTTTTAAGATTGACGATATTGAGGTGGAAAGTGCTGCAGATATTTGTATTGGCAACGTAGGCTACGTTCATACCAATTTAACAACTCTTTAGATAAGTGATGAACATGACACCTTTTGCTACAAAGATTTAGGTTTAAATCCATTTCATGGACAGTAGTCCACAAAATTCATCACTGCTTCTACTTCTCTCTGTGATTTGTGTGAAACAAGCTGGAGGTGCCAGCCTAGTTATTACCACGTGTATTTCCACATCACAAAGTACATGTTTGAAAATGATGACTTCTTCATTAATAAATAAATAAATAAATAAATAAAATAGCAGTCTGAATTTGAAATGCAGTAGAATCAAAATTAGGCAAGGGAAAATGGAAGCGTGAGCCTCAGGATTTGAATCCCATAGTCTGAGTGCAGATATTTGAAAAGGAGTGGACAACCTAAAAAAAAATAATAAATTGAATGAATATTTATGATGTGACTTCATACACTTGAACAAAATTAAAATAGTAATAATAATAGATAGAATTGGTAATTAAGGCTAGAAAGCATCCATTTGAGATTAGAGGAGAAATTGAAGAAGAGGAGAAATAGGAGGAGAAATAGAAGGAAGCCATATACTGTTAACCAGAATTAAGCAAAGAATTAAGTTGCTATTTAAGGATAACACATGGTCTGCTACCACAGCATACTCCTAAACTAAATGGTGAAGCTCTGGTTACAATTTAGGAGGCTGAATTTCTATTTATTTGTTAGATTCCAGGTTTCATTTTAAGTCTGAACATGCAAAGTGATTTAGTCTGTCTGACTCCCAGGTAGGATGGAACTTATTCCAGAGGTTTAAGGCCTGTTCCCATTTCTACTTTTTGTTCTTTGTGATCTTGTTTTTCAGTGGGAGGAATTTATACCGTGATCCAGACGAAAGCCAAAATTACAGCAGATGAATGGGGTGAAAACTATTTTCTGATTGGTCCTTATTTTGAGCACAATGTGAAGACTCAGGTGGAAGTATGTGAGCCTCCAAACCCTGCAATTAAGAAGGCAATGGATACCATGAAAAGCCAAGGGTGTCAGGTAAATCAGATGTGCTTCTGCTTCTCAGGACAACTAAGCTGACTTTGAGGAGATTACAGTTTTGGTTAATGCTCCCACTGTTCCACTTGACACAGCAGTCCTGGTCAATGTCACAATGGGAAAAGCTCAGATTCTACGGTTAGAACAGCAAAGTCGATTCATTACAGGTTATTTTTGAGGAAGAAACAGTTTATCCAATTAAAGGTTTTAACACTCATTTATCTGCAAGACTACTTAATTGGATTAATGACTTATTTCTCCAGTATCTAAATACAGTGAGATTTTAGTGGATATAATACGACCTTACTTTGACTGAACCCTTATGTTACCTTCAGCATTCTTGTGCTGTTGAAGAAACTTTAAGAAAAGCATCTCATCATCACAAAATTCTTCTTATGAAGCACTGTGCTGAGTTGAAAGACACAAAGGGAAAAACCACAAGTGTGCTTAAGAAAAAGCACCCAACTGATAAAGAATCTGCTTCCTCAGATCAATACAACTGACTATCCATTCCCTAGAAAGAGGGTTTAAGCTGTAGCACACATAGGGAGTTAATCTATGTTTCTTGCTCAGTTTTTATTGGTGTTTTCTGTGGGACCTCAGATCAATCTCATAGCTTGACTCCAACCTTAAATTAGTAATAAAGTTCTTCTTATTCAGCAGTGAGCTAAAAATGGCACACCAGCTGTGGCACTGGCAATGTGTTATTTCCTTTTGCTATGGCAGTTCTTAGGTTCTCATGCCCTGCTATGTGTTAAATACACTGCTGGAAATACGTGAGCCACAGCTTGGGATAGTGTCTGTTGGGGATGCTGTTGTTGTACGATGCTTGGCATTGTTAAAAATGAAATCCAAACTGAAAGGTCTAATCTAACAGGAATATAAATCTGTATTTTTATCAGACTTTCCTAAGTGAATTATCAAGTTTTATGTGCTGCACCTGTTCCTTACAGAGAGATGTCTCTGCAAGGTAACACTCCTTTGTTTAGATAATAGCAAAAGGCTTGTGGGGCAGATTATTTGCAAAGCTATACATACATATATATATACTTTATGCTGTTCCAGCATACATTCAGTTTAAGCAGTCAGCTCTGGCAGTCTGACATGTGCATCGTTCTGCTGGAGTATTCATATATAGCAGGAGATCTATCCCAGGTACGTCAAGTATAGCTTTGATCTCTAATAATGGCGCTTTAGATTCCAGGAGCTGCACTTATCCTATTATCAGTGTATCTGGATTTTGCTTATGTATCACAATGGAACCCTTTAAACCAGGGGACCTAGGAAAGCTTCCGAACTTGTCAGGTCAGGTGTGTTCCTTGCCACAACTTGACACCGTATTTAAAATCAGGGTTCACACAGGATCCCTGCTCATCAACCTCATTTTCCTAAGGAAGAAACCAGAATAGCTTGAAATACATATGTAAGGGCCTGAGCTTTCTTCAAATAGCTATCTTTGATACAGCTTTTCTTTTTTGTGCAAATAGGTCTGAGAACTTTAGTCTCTGTTTTCAAGACCCGCCCTCTGTCTCACCAGCTCTAAGATTAGGACAGGATTCCACTCTGGAGAGCCCAGGGGTTGGTGAATTAAATGCAATTGAACAACGACGTAAAAGATTCCTATGAGCCAGGTGCAGAGTATAAACTGCATTAATCTACATATAGTACCTCATTATCCACAGTTAATATGCCTCTGCTGCTATAGCCATTTTGGGTTGAAGACCCAAATGAGTGAGATAATTTGAAATAAGGTGAAATAATTTGACTGTGTAGACTGCTGCAATGTGGAATGTGATCCAAATTGCATTGTGTTGCCTTAGGACAGTTCAGCTTATTCTCCTTGTTGTGCAGGTAGGTTATTATCACTGGAGTTATAATTCTGTTACAGATGTTTAAGTGTACTGATGCAGATAAAGATGGAAAGCTGCATATTTGGGGGCTGATATTTTTAGATATTGTAACACCTTCTGATTGTTTCTTCCTCTCTGCAAAGGGCACCAACTGTACTGTGTGGGCAGAATGAGGAAATGTCATGCAATTTCCACTTACCCCGACCTTTGATCAAGTATTACTCCATGTGTTTTGCAAGGAAAGCCACAAATCCTGGGTGTAGAGGACTATGATCCTTAGCATTCCTTATGTAAAATACGTATGATTTGATGGATGAAAATACTTGTGGAAATTTGTTTTCACATTCACTTTAACATTTTCTTCTTATATCTTTGCCTATTTTCTTTAGGTCTTTTTTGGAAGATGGCTGATAGAGGGCAGCCCATATGTCTTACTGTTTGATATAGGATCAGCAGCCTGGAATCTGGACAGATGGAAAGGCGAATTTTGGGATGCTACCAACATAGGGATTCCTTTTCATGACCGAGAAGCCAATGATGCTGTAATTTTTGGATCAGTAACAGCCTGGTTTTTAAAAGAGGTACAGTTTTTAAAATCTGGAGTTTGTAAAACCTCAGCCTTGTCAGCAGAGAAGAAAAGTTTTGGGATGTGGTTCCTGACCTGGATGAAATTTGTATTTATAACTTAAGTCTTATCACTTTAATTATGTTTTTCCAAGTCTTATGTGAAATGTGCCATGTCTTCACTGTCATTTCTTCCTGTTTTTTTTTTTTCCCCAACTCCTTTATTTGTCACTGGGTGTTCTTACAGATAAGATCCCAAGTTCCCTTTTCCTCTCCTACCATAGTCATGTTGTCACTCTCACAAACGTGTCATGAAGCCAGTAAGAAAGTTCTCTCAGCTGCTAGATTGTACTTTGCAGAGATGTTACAGACAGAATGAATGACAACACCATGACTTCCATTACTCTTACCACAGCATCCCTGAAAAAACAAAACTTTTTCAATCTACAGAATCATCTCCATTAGAGGTGCTCATGACTTCTTTATTCAAATTAGAGTTTCAATAGCAGATGAGCAAGTTGAAAGAATGAACAGTGACTGTCCTTGCCAGAGCTTCCCAGCGCTCTAGGAAGGATGCTGTTCTGAGGTACAAGTGAAGGACATGTGCTTTGTGTGCTAAGGATTAAGGCTGAAAGGAATCAAGACACATGACCACTTAAAACACTATACTGTTTTATCATATGAAAGAACACACACACAAGACAATATGAAGGAAAGTTTCTGAGGCTGGGATGATGAGCTGGATGATACACGTTTAATATATGTTCTTTCTAATTTTTTTCAGCTTTCCTGTCAGTTTGATGACAAGCCCAACATAGTTGCTCATTTCCATGAATGGCAGGCAGGAGTGGGTTTAATACTGTCTCGATCTCAGAAACTTCCAGTTGCCACAATTTTTACTACTCATGCCACTCTGCTTGGGAGATACTTGTGTGCAGCCAATATAGACTTTTACAACAATCTTGACCAGGTAAGAGACAGTTTTCTTATTCCTTCTCTATTTTTCCACCTAATCAGCTCCTGGTTCCTTTTCTGTTTATTGTGCTACACTATGTATTACATTTTCCATGCTGAGAGATCACTTAAGTAGCGCCACAGCAGAGTGATAGGTCATTGGTTCCAACACATAAGAAATGGTAAGATCTTGAGGTGTGTAGGACCTTGTGCTTTTGTCTCCATGCCATCCTTCAGTAGAGTCTAAAATACTTGTACTTCCTTCAGTTAACTTTAGGTTACCAGATTTTCACTGCAGAGTACTGAAAGTCATTCAGCCTTTAGTCAAGTCAGTGCCTTGGTCCAATCCACAGCTATATGGAATAATATTGCAGCTGTGTACAGGCTTGCCCACAGAGATTCATAACCTTCTTTTTAATGATTTGAAACATTTTCAAAAGCATGGGAGAGTTATAGGGCCAGACATCACTGCAAGTAGCTTTGAGAATCTTCCCCTTCATGTTCAGGAGCAGTGATCAACTTAAGTAATATATGCTGCATTTTCTAAGTTAGTTAGCAGTCTGAGTAACTAGTAAATGTAGAACCCATACAGCTGTAGTCAGGTACAGCCTCACAACATTCTTTCTTTAATGAAAGTTTGTAGAAAAAAATAGCTAGTAGATCTCTGCTTGCAGGAGATACCCTGTAGTGCCATTAAATGTTTTTGTTTGATTTTGCTGTTTCCTTTCCCCAGACTATTAATTCTTGCAAATCGTAAGTTCTACTTTCAAGCTTTTTAGGTTAGGCTTTGTTTGTAACAGAGAAGGAAGTATTTTCTGAGTTTAAAAGACCCACATCCACTTCTGGGAATTCTTGTAAACTCTTTAGTGGTTTTGGTTTTTGTTGTTCCTTTTCAGTCAAAGCATAACATAAACTAACATTTCAAGGACCCAGATATCTTTAGTACTGCCTTCTATGGAGTCACATTACATGATTTGGGATTTCTAGTGTGTTTACAGACAAATCAAGTACAAGAGATTCTTTTCATTCCAGTGTGTATTGAGGGCAGCTTTAGTCAGAAGGTTAAAACAACTGCTTTATTCACTGTTCAAGCATTTCCTTAGCTAAAAGCACTGAATAAAATGAATCAGTTTGTAACATAATTGATGTTTATTCCACTCTGTGTCAAACTTAAGTGTCTCCCAAAGACAAGGCTGAAGCAGTAGTATGATACTGTCCTTATTCAAAAGCACAGTAAACACAAGCCAAATATCCTCCCTCATATTATCTTCTGTAAAATCTGTCTTACTCTATCACCTAGGAGAACTGCTCTCCTGAATTAGATATCATTAGATATTCGATATTAGATATGATCAGACATTAAAGAGGCAGCATGCCATCAGACCAAGCTTTAGGAGTTTAGACATTCCTACTCCCTTATATTCTCCTTATATGTATATACGCAAATTTTAATTACAGTCTCAGTACTGTATCTTTCTCTGGACAGAGCTAAATTGAAATAACTAAGACCATCTCATTTCAGATTTAACAGGGACTTTTCAGCAAAAAATTCATTTGTTCAACCTTGCATTATTAGACATAATTTGTTAGTGAGGAAGCTGCAATTTAAAAAATGAAAAGGTATTTAAAATGAGAAACTGGAGTTTAAAAAAGAGGTGGGAGGAGCTAATAGCTTTATAAATCGATTCTAAAAATACTGTCAGAGAATTTCCTTCCTTTTGTAAAGAAAATAAAAAAAAAAAGAGTTTCATATTCTGATTAATTTGGTGAGCTACAGGAAGTCTTGTGAAATAGACTCCTTTTCTGAAAAGCACTTTTTTTTTCTCAATGATAATTTTGGGTTCTCATCCTTACCTGTGTACTCAAAAGAAAGTCATGAACTTGCATCTAAGCAGACATACAGATTTTGGTATATTTTTATACTAGTCACAGTATTTATATCATTTTTAATGTTCACACATTACATGGCCAGCCTTTATGTGATTAGCTACAGTGCATCCTATTCTGAATCTTCACAAGCCTAATTGGTAACAATTAACTATGTGATAAATATAAATACAACCAGTTTTATTCTAAAAATATATTGAATAAAACATATGTATGTATTTAAAATATTATAAACTGCTGTAGAAAATATTTTGGTGAGGAAAGTTGTGGATGTCTAGACCATACTCCTTTATGCCCTCTGTGTAAAGATTGACATTTACATGCAGTGTTAATACACGAAACGATGCCAAACTCTTACACTGCTGTTTTTCATGCTTATAAGGTGCTAAAGCTCTCCCTGACAAATGTAACATTTAGTGAGAGATTAGATATCTAAATGAGGGCTCCTTTCACTGTAAAAAGGTCAGCTGGGCCCAAAAGCTTGTTGAGAAACATGAGAAGTTGATCTAGAGTTTGGTAATTAAATGATACAGATGTGTCTTCAGAGGGTATTGTTGCTGTCCTCCAGTAGTAAACTATTAAGGTCAAACAGGTGATTTGTGCAGTGATGGAAATTCTCCAGGGCTTTGTAATATTAAACCTTTGGATGAGACAAAATATTTTTAGTACATGTGAGCTCCCCTTCACAATTATGATAGCTGCTTTATCTGTTAGTGCCATTGCATGATGTTCTTTAAAGCATAATAGCAATAAACTTTACTTACTTTTGATCAGCTTTTCCTGGCTAGAATATATTTTCAACCAGCTTTAAGTACAGCAGTCAAGATGGGTGGGAAAGAAGCCACTGTGGTATATTCTGTGCCAGACATAACAGAAAAACAGTTGCAATACCACAGGAAAAGGTATGGCCTAGTTGTACTTGGAGATGATCTGACATAAACAATTCCTGCAAAGAAAAACAGGAAAATTCACGTTTCCTTTTGTAGTCCTCAACACAGTCCAAGAAAAGCCATGTTTGAATGCATACTAGAGGGGTCTACTCTGGTCACTGAAGCCAAGTGCTTTCTTCAGTGCTGAAGAGGAACTTAACAGTGGGATCCACAAATACAACCTTAATATGGTATTTGGATGCCTGAGAAAAGATGCTTGCCCAGTATCTTCAAAGTCCTTTCTCTCTCTTTCTTCTTTCACAGTTCCTTAGCTATGTTCTTTCTCACCGTTGTATTTCCCATTAGCCCTGAAATTCATGCAGTTTGTCCTCCATCGTCCATCAGCCCTCC